>NC_142066.1:145514748-146114748 GCF_059756535.1 Pantherophis guttatus
AAGTTCCTTCTTAAGATGTACGATGTTCCAAATAGCACAGTTTTTTGCAGTTCCACTGGTGTTATTGCAGGAAGCTGCAATTTGTTGATGTATGTTATAAAATTTTTGTACATGGTACAAAGTGCCCCAATGACAATGGGTATCACTGTTACATGTTTCATCCATAGACGTGTAGTTTTGATGGCCTTGGTACCACAATGTCAATAAAGTGTACGTTTCAGTTTTCAACAACTGTGATATCTGGCATGTTGTGTTCCAAGTGATGATCCGTTTGTATTCAAAAGTCCCACAAGATCTTCACCTTCTCATTTTCTATAACTTTTTCCACTTTATGTTCCCATGACTTTTTGGATATAGGTAAGTTGTATTTTTTACATAATGACCACTGGATTAATTTAGCAACTCGGTCGTGTCTAGCTTTGTAATCAGTTTGTGCGATTTTGCTGCATTCACATATTAAATGTGAAACAGTTTCAACTTTGTTGTTGCAAAGTCAGCAGTTTGGATTGTCGGTGGAATTTTGTATCTTTGCTTTCATGGCATTAGTTTGTAGTGCTTGTCCTTGAGCAGCAAATATTAAACCTTCCATTTCTTTCTTGATGGTTCCCATCTTAAGCCATGCCCATGTAAAGTTGTCATCACATTTTCCTTCAATGTTTTTCAAGTGCTGTCCATGCAAACCTTTGGTTTTCCACCTATTTAATCTGTCATCCAGCTGTTTTTCCTTATATTCTGCCTTTGTTTCTGTTGTTTTTATAATGTTCTCCGTTTTCACAGCCTACAGCAATTTTTCTGTACTTTGGTTCACATAAACATTCAAACTTCGTTTTTCTTCTTCTACAGTTTGATGGATTTGCAATAGTCCTCTGCCCCCTATTTTTCTTGGCAGGTACAACCTGTCGATGTCACTTCATGGATGTAAAGCATGGTACATATTTAAAAGTTTGTGCATTTTCCAATCCAAGTTTTCCAGTTCAGCCAAAGTCCAGTTGATGATTCCAGCTGAGTTCACTGGAACTGCCCATGTATTAATGCCTCTAATTATGTTTCCAGCATTCAGCTTTGATTTTAATATTTTGCGGACCCTTCTGATTTATTCCTTTTGCGTTGACTCTGACTTTTTCATTCAAGATGTTATCTGCTTCCAATATGCCTAGGTATTTGTAACCATCATCCTTTGCTAATGCTTTTACTATGTTTCCATTTCCCAGTTCTATTCCTTCTATTTTTTTCCATTTTTCCTTGCTGCATGGATAATATAGCACATTTTTCAAGTCCAAAGTTCATTTTGATGTCGCTGCTGAACAGTTGAACTGTGTTGAGTATTGATTTAAGTTCAGTGGGGCTTTTCACATACATTTTTAAGTTATCCATGTATAGTAGATGGTTTATCTTGCCATGTTTATTGTTGTTATTGTTGTTGTTGTTGTTGTTGTTGTTGTTATGTTGTTGTTGTTGTTGTTGTTGTTGTTGTTGTTGTTGTTAACCTTTGGTGAGATTCACAGCCTTTGAGGCTGGTTAATAGCTTAGCAGCTCGAGTCCTAACCAAGGACCTAGGAACTGTTAAGGTATCATCGGGGGATGTAAGCTGTTCCAAGTAGGGTGTTTTTTTGTAGAGTCAAAATATTCAAGTCCGGTAAATTTAGAATTTCTAAATAGCGAGGTAGCCCTTTGGGTATTGCTCCAAGGGCTTATTATTATTATTATTATTATTATTATTATTATTATTATTATTATTATTATTATTATTATTATTATTATTATTATTATTATTATTATTATTGCTAAATTAGTCCACTGGTCATTATGAGCCTTGGCGCAGCAGACTAAAGCACTGTTAAGTACACTTCTGGGGGGGGGGGGCGAAAGCCCTACTAAGCAGGTATATACAAAAGTATGAAGGCTATTGCTTAACGCATTGTAAGCCGCCCTGAGTCTCTGGAGAAGGGCAGCATATAAATCGAACCAATAAATAAATAAATAAATAAATAATGCAGAAAATATGACATATCTGTATTCGAAAAGTCATGGGAGGTTGAGGTTGAGGTTGAGGATGAGGATGAGGATGAGGATGAGGATGAGGATGAGAATGAGAATGAGAATGAGGATGAGGATGAGGATGAGGATGAGAATGAGGATGAGGATGAGGATGGTTCATTGCTCAGTCAGCCAAAAGTTTGAACTGGATTTGGCATTTTTATCCACCCACTGAGTTCTTCCCAATAACCAGAGATAGGCAGATGTTGTTTCATGGTGTTAAAGGTATGATCACAGAATATAAACTGTTTCAAGCTTAGGTTGGCATGGTTTTCCCTGAATGGCATATATTTTCTTTAGTTGTTCTGATAATGCTTATTTTCACTTGTACGGTATGTTCACACTGAATGGTATTTAGTCTACTTTTACCCCCCCCTTTTTTTTAAAGTGCTTGGATATCATTCTATAAACTGTCCTGAGAACTTTTAACAGTGACACAACAGTTTTAATAAAACAATGATGAGATGAAAGAAAAATAGATGTTTTATAGATTAATGTAACTTTTTCTTTCTTTTTAAAAACACATTTTTTTTCCTTTTCACATTTTTCTTTTTTTTCCAGTTTTTATAATTTATATTACTTTTATCTGTTTAATGTAACTGTTAAAAATTATTATTAAAAATAAATTAGCTTTAGTGTTGGAAAATCACTAGTTTTGCATTTTATACAACCCAGGCAACTGAGGCCCACTATTATTCATATGGTGTTATTGATTCCCCCCCCCCTTTTTTTTTAATTCTTTCTGAGAACTCTTTTATAGTATATGTATCTTTTTCCTATTTTTTTCTTTTCACCCTTTCTCTGCCTGGGACTCTCCAATAATTTGAATCAGTTTCCATGATCGATAGACAATAAAATAGACATCTCCACTAGTAAATATTATGGGAATTAAGTCCAATATATTGAGAAGGGACTAGAATAAAAAAGTACCTTTTATTTCAAAGCATAAAAATGAATATTATTTCATTCCATCCATTTCTCTCTTTTTTTCTTTTTGGCTACAGGAATGGTTTAAGAATTCAACCTTGGCATATGTTTTATAGAGGTGGTCCTCCACTTATGACCACAATTGAGCCCCAAATTTCTGTGGCTAAGTGAGACAATTGTTAAGTGAGTTTTGCCCCATTTTATGATCTTTCCTGCCACACTTGTTAAGTGAATCAGTGCAGTTCAGTGGTGCAATCCTTTTTACTACCGGTTCTGTGGGCATGGCTTGGTGGGCATGGCAGTGTAAGGATACTGCAAAATCTCCATTCCCTCCTCACTCTGGGGCCAGCCAGATGTGGCATTTGCCAGTTCTCCAAACTATTCAAAATTTCTGCTGCCGGTTCTCCGAACTACTGAAAATTTCCACTACCAGTTCTCCAGAACCTGTCAGAACTTGCTGGATTTCACTCCTGGTGCAGTTGCTAGTAACATGGTTAAGTGAAGGTGGCTTTGCCATTGACTTTGCTTGACAGAAGGTCACAAATTGAGATTGCATGACCTCAGGACACTTCCACCATCATAAATATATTAAAGTCAAGCATCCTTAGTAAGGTGGGTAACTTGAAATGGCTGAGCAAATTCAAACGTACCTTTCAAGTAGACAGTTATTTGAAGTTACAACTGCCAAAACATCTTAGGGAGATATTTATGTGAGCAAGATTTGAACAGCTTGACACAATGCTCAGATATGGGAGATTCCATTCTATACCCTACAATGAGCATCTCTGCATTTGCAGAGTAACAGAAATAGAAGACCTGGTTCCCATCCTTTACTTTTTTTACTTACTTTTATTTGATTTATATACCGCCCTACTCCCGAAGGACTCAGGGCGGTGAACAGCCAACAATAAAATACATACATACAAAATTTAAAAAGCAGAGATAAAATTGAATAAAATAGTTTGGCCCAGACAGATTTAAAACCCCAATCAATTTAAAACAAATTTAAACTTTGAATATTAAAAATACGAAAAAATATTAAAAATATTAAAATGTTTAAAAAGAGGGAGAAAGTTAGGCCAGGCCCGCCTGGTAAAATAAAAAGGTCTTTAGAGCGCGGCGGAAGGTGTGCAGATCCAGGATCCTCCGTATCTCCAAGGGGAGCTCGTTCCAGATAGTAGGTGCCCCCACAGAGAAGGCTCCCCCCCTGGGGGCCGCCAGTCGACATTGTTTGGCCGATGGCATCTGGAGGAGCCTTTCTCTATGAGAGCGTACCGGCCAGTGGGAGGCTATTGGTGGTAGTAGGCAGTCCCGCAAGTACCCAGGTCCTGAGCCATGGAGCACTTTAAAGGTGGTAACCAAAACCTTGAAGTGCACCCAGAAGACCACTGGGAGCCAGTGCAGCTTGCGCAGGAGGTGTGTTACATGGGAACACCATGTCGCTCCCATTACCACCCACACAGATGCACTCTGCGCCAGTTGGAGCCTCCGGGTGCTCCTCAAGGGGATTGGATACTCCTATTTGACTGTTGCTTATATAAGGGGGTGAGAGAGATACCTCAGTCTATATACCAAATGAATGACCCACTGGGATCCCCATATCAAAACAACTTACTTTGTGTGCGGCCAGAGCCTGAAAATAACATTTAACACAGCACAGTACTTAAAACAAAATGGTTCGGTTGAGATCTGCATATGTGGGACTGATTGGGGTAGATTGTAAGGGTGACACCAAAATATAATTTTATGTCATTTTATTCTATTTTATATATTTATGTATATATAAATTATATTGTATCTTATCCTATAACTATTGTACTTTACCCTACTCTTATTTTAAATTGTTTGTATAGGATTTTATTGGTGATATGTGTTTGAACTTTGTGCTTTGATATGGCCTATAATCAATAAAGCTATCTATTAAAGTCAAGCAATGTAGAATCCAGAAAGGAATTTCCAAATTTTCTCCTTTCACCAAATGGCTTCCCGGGTTACACCTCTCCTGTGCGAGCTGCACTGGTTGCCGGTGGTCCTTTGGATCCGCTTCAAAGTGCTGGTTCTCACCTATAAGGCCCTTCATGGAATGGGCCCGGGTTACTTGCAGGATCACCTCCTACCGGCCTCCCACTGCCCAGAGCGCTCACATAGGGCTGCCCTCCTCCAGGTGCAGTCGGCCAGACAATGTCGGCTGACGGCATTCAGGATGAGGACGTTCTCTGTGGCTGCACCGACCCTCTGGAATGAGTTACCCGCCGGGCTCCGAATCTCCGTTCCTTCCACAAAGACCTGAAGACATGGTTTTTTAAGCAAATTGTCTGATTCTGTTTTGGGAGTTTTAATTAATTGTGGGATTTTAATTGAATCTTTTAATCTTATTTATTATTGCTGTTTTATTGTGATTTTATTGTTGTGAGCCGCCCCGAGTCCTTCGGGAGAAGGGCGGCATATAAATTTTAATAAAATAAAAATAAATGTGTGTGTCTGTGTCTGTGTATCTGTGTGTATGGTTATAGTCTTATATATATTGGTTTATTGTTTACAATAAAGTAAACCACACATCAATCAAGAAACTGCCAATGAAGCCAACAGCAAATAGCCCAACCAAAGAATCTCTAAAACCACTCCCACCAACACTGAGAGGGCAAGCCACTAGAATATAAACTGACAGATATCTACACTCCTCACAGGGATGAAATGCTCCCGGTTCGGACCGGATCGCCTGATCCAGTAGCGATTGCAGTGGGTCGTTCGGAGAACCGGTAGCAAAAATCCCTGCGGCCCCCCACCCACCATGTCCAGCTGATCCACACGATCATCAGAGGCTTTCTTTTTTTCTTTTTTTTTTACTTTTAAAAGCATTTTTTCTACAACCTCTTCTGATGAAAAAATGCTTTTAAAAGTAAAAAGAAAAGCCTCTGATGATCACGCAGCTCAGCTGGGATCGTCAGAGGCTTTTCAAAGCATTTTTTTCTGCAACCTCTTGGCTGAAGAGGTGGCAAAAAAAATGCATTGAAAGGTCTCTGACGATCCCAGCTGAGTTGCCTGATTGGCAGAGGCTTTTCAAAGCATTAGAAAAAATGCTTTGAAAAGTTTTTTTTTTAAAAAAAAAAGTTGGACACGCCCACCCAGTCACATTACCCCCACCACCACCAAGCCACGCCCACAGAACCGGTAATAACAAATTTTACATTTCACCCCTGACTCCACACTAGCACTGATGATGTTACTTAATTTAGGTAATTAAATATCTACAAAGAAACAAGCAAGCTCAGAGAGCACTAAGGACCCCTCATAGTCTTTTGTTTCATGGATTCTAATTATATTATTTTAAACAGGATTGCTTTTATTTAATTTTATTTGAAATATGTTAGTTTACTTTTCAGTCTGAGTGGTGAGGAGGAGGAGGAGAATAAAAAAGGAGGAGGGTAGGAGGAAGAAAAAGAGGAGGGGAAGGAGAGGAGGAGGAGGAGGAGGGGAGGGAGGGGGAGGGGAGGAGAAGCCTGATGCCTGAAAAGACCTGAAAAGAGAATGATAGAAGAAAACATTGTCTCACATAAAAACATTATGAATTAATTGATGCCTAGGCAACTTTTATTTAAAAATCATTTAACTAACTCTCTTTTTGAAGAAATCATCACCCTCTTTATCATCATCAATTTTACATCACTTCAGAATACATCATGAAATGCTTTTCAATAATTGCAAAGCCAATGAAGGGAACTGGAATGCATAAATCAGGCTGCATAATTTTCCTATATTTCTGACAACAATAGCAAGAACAATTTAGCAAGAATTCAATAAATAAATATAGGTAGTCCTCAACTTAACAACTATTTGTTTAGTGACTGTTCAAAGATACAATGGCACCGAAAAAGTAACGTGACTACTAATCACATTTTTGACAGTTGCAGTTTCTCATGGTCATGTGATCAAAATTTGAATGCTTGGCAACTGGGATGTATTTGTGGCAGTGTCCTGGGGTCATGTAATCATCTTTTGTGACCTTCTGACAAGCAAAGTCAATGGGGGAAGCCAGATTGCCTACAGAAGTTGTTGGATACTCCAATACTGGAGACTTTTAAAAACAGATTGGACAACCATTTGTCTGAAATGCTACAGGGCAGGAGTGTCAAACACGCATCGTCATGGCAGCATCATGTGGCGTATGGTGATTTTTACACCCTTTGTCAAACTGGGTGTGGGCGTGGCCAGCACGTGAAACAGCTGGGCCACGGGCCATGAATTAGACAGCCCTGCTATAGAGTCTCCTGCCTGAGCAGGGAGTTGGAATAAGAGATCTCTAATGTCCCTTCTGACTCTGTTACTCTTGTTATTCACTAAGCAACTGTGTTATAGTTTTCAGATGTTGTTAACTTAACAACTGCAGTGATTCCGTTAGCAGCTGTGGCAGGAAAGATTATAAAAAGGAGCAAAACTCACTTAACAACTGTCTTGCTTGGCCACATAAATTTTGGGCTCAATATTGGTCATAAGTCAAGGGCTACCTATAGTCATTCCCTCATATGTTGTCAGCATAAATGAAAATTGACATTCTTAGGAAAATAAAAAAAGTACTGAAGTTACAAAATGCCACTGCATTGTGGGCCCACAACCTCTCATGTTCAGCCCTGAGCATTCTTCATCTAGGAGGTTATGTTAGGTTAGAACTTCCTATACATTGGATGTATCCCATCCATCATAATGATTGACATTTCACAAGTTGAAAACAGTGAACTCTGCAGACTCCTGGTTCTCTTCTTCACCCGCCTCTTTTTCCTTTTCAGTTACTTAGAAGGATAATCATTTATTTACTGAACGAAGCTGGCATTTAGTCATTGTCTCTTACAGATAATTTGGTGGCTTTATCAGACTGAGAGACGGAAAATCCAGCCAGATACTGTATGTCTTGTGCTCTCCAAGCAGCAAGGAAATGCCATTTTTCTTATCTTTATCTCCAATGTTGTTTTCAATGAAAAGTTGACTAAACCTATTTGCATGCGACTACAAATGTCCATCAATCTCCATAAAGTAAAGGCCTTTTTAAACTTGGAACTTTTTAAAAATCTAACATGACTTTTTTTCTCTGCCTCCTCACCTGGTTTTTTTAAAGGAAACAGCAAGAAATTGAGATAGAATAAAGATACTATCCTAATGTACAGTGTGAACACTTAAGCAGAGATGAAAGACCCCTAAAATATCAGAGCTTGGGAATAGAATAGAAAGTTGAAAAAAATATCCTAGAAGGCAGCAATAGAAATTCACTTTTATAATGTTGCCAAGAAAATAACAAGAATTTCTCAAGAGTTGAGCTCAATTCAATGAAGATTTCCCCTCCCCCCCCTTTGTTTCTCCTACAGTGGTACCTTGGTACTCATCATTAATTAGTTCCAGCAGGCGTACCAAGTACTAAAAATTACATGCCAAACAAACCACATGATTTTACCACATGGCCCTTTGTTTCAGTTTGTAAGGATTTCCTGTCTGTTCCTTTTCCTAAGTTAGTGATCTTCCTAGCATTGCTGACTTCCTGTCTGCCCTCTATGGCTGTCCCCCTTTTCCTTTTGCAGTGACCTTTCCAGCATGGCCAATTTCCTATCTGTTCTCTCAGCCACCCCCTTTTCCTATCACAGCATGTTGAGTAGCAAACAAACAATGAGTACTGGGACAATATTTTGCATCAAAAATTGTTGAATACCAAATTTGATGAGTTTTGAAGCAGTTGAATACTGAGGAACCACTGAATTTGGTAACTGATTAAATACTGTACTTTTTGAAACATAAGATGCACTCCCCCACCTAAAAGTGGGTGAAAATTAGGTGCGTTTTATACACAGAATGTTGCTGAAGCTCCGCCCACCCACCGGGCCCCACCCTTCAGCCACTTTCAGCCTCCGCAAGTCATGTTTTCAACCTCTGCATGCCCTGTTTTATTTTTTTTTTTTATTGAAAAGTTTTACAAAAAGTTTACATATTTCACCCCCCCTTCCCTACCTCAACCTCCCCCCTCCCCCCCTCCCCTTCCCAGAACAAATTACAGGGTATAAACTTCAACAATCATAATCAATCCTAATCTAAACAATTATGACATTTCACATCTCTTGTTTCTTCAATTCCCTACATGCCCTGTTTTAGACTTGTTCCTGGCTGTGGGGATTGCCACAGCACATTGTCGCCAATCGCCACCAATCGCCGCCAATTGCCGCCTCTGTGTGTTGCATTTTTGGCCTCCACACACCATGTTTTTGGCCTCCGCACACCCCATTTTCGGCCTCCATGTGTTGCATTTTTGACTGGTTCCAAGAAGCAAGGATCGGTGGTGGCGATCCCCACCGCCTGGAACCAACCGAAAATGCAATGTACGGAGGTCGAAAACATGATGCACAGAGGCAGCAATCAGTGGCGATGTGCTGTGGCGATCCATGCAGCATGGAATGGGTCTAAAATGGAGCATGCGAAGGCCAAAAACGCAACACGTAGAGGCAGTGATGGGCTCTGGTGACCCCCACAGCCTGGAACGGCTGATTGGCAGTATTCCAGGAGGCCGATCCAATCACCAATCAGCTGTTCATGCTAAATCAGGCTGCAATAATGTGCTGAAGCTGACCAGGCTGTTTGCTGTTTGCTGCAAGGACGCTAGCCAGATGAATACCGATAGATGCTGGTAGGCAGAGGAAAAAAAATATTTTTTCTTGTTTTCCTCTCCAAAAACTAATGTGCATCTTATACTCTGGAGTGTCTTACACTCCAAAAAATATGGCAGTGGTTCTATAACAACAAAGTACAAGTTTTGGAGTTTAAGGCAAATTTTCACTTTTTTGGAGAGCCAAGAGGCTATATTTCAAGTATATTTCATGGTGGAGCCAGGTTAAAGAAATGGGCAGAGTGAGGATTTAAAAACAAGCCTGATATAATTGAAAGTATACATTTAATATTGGCAGAAAAAATAATAACATATTATGATTACTTAACCAATTCCCTTTTCTGCCATGTTGAAAATAATAATACAGTAATGGTTGGATGTCCTTTGGGACCAAAATTACCATATTTTTTGGAGTATAAGACAAATCTTAGTTTTTGGAGAGGAAAATAAGAAAAAAGTTGATTGGCAGGTGGATCAGCCTCCCGGAATACCCCCAATCAGGTGTCCCCAGAGGTGAATTTTAGCAACAGGTTCCTTGGTTGTGAGCTCAGTGCCTTGCTTTTTTTTTTTTTTTTTTTTTTTTCTGCCTCTGAAACTTCTGAAACTGTGTTTCAGAAAAAACTTTTTCCTGCCTCTGAAAGCCTCTGAAACAGAGCTTCAGAATAAAAGCATCTGATGCTCTGTTTGGGGGCTTCTTTTCTGAAGCTCTGTTTCTGATGCTTTTTTCAGCCTCAAAGCCTCCGTTTGAGAAGCTGGGCGGGGCTACATTCGGAGTATAAAATGCACCCAGATTTTCACCCTCTTTTTTGGGGGGAAAAGATGTGTCTTACACTCAGAAAAATACGGTAACTCATTTAGGATTTGCACAATGCCCTTTACATTTCTGTTATATAACATATGGATGGATAAAGTAGAAGAAAGCTCTTAGCTGACATCTTATTGCAAAAAAAAAAAAGTCTCCTAAAAATATTCCAGAGGCTTCAGCTTGAATTGTAAGTCTCTTGTAAGCAGTTGAATTCCAGCAATGATTAGATACCAAGACCATGAAAACACAGGATTAGATTCCTTCCTTCCTAAGCAAGCCATTAAAGGGAAAAATCCTGAGTCCACAAATTAATGTTGAATATCATCCAATTAAAAGCAGAGCACAGTCATTTGACAAAAGTTGCAGAAATTATTATAGGTTTCTTCATTGATACATAGAAGGTCCAAGTTCGCGACACAGGCACATTAGCTGAAGTGCATTTATTATAGCTTTTTACCCAACCTTTGCAACTTTGATTTAAAGTCATGCATTCTAATATGTTTTGACAAGTAAATTGCTTGCCTTTTTTCTTTGATAGCCAACCGTATAAATAATGCATGCATAGTAATAGTGCAGGCAATAATGTAAAAGTCAAGTAATGCTGCACACACAGAATGTTAATGATAAAGGTGCCCTATCTGTTTCAAAGGAAGAGGCATACTGGGTGGAAAAAAAGAGAGGGATGGTTCAGACCTTGCCATCTGGAATGGGCATAAAGAACAATGTAATACACTGACTCTGCATTTTAAATAGCTAGCCTGGCCATATCCTGGAAAAGAGAACCTGCTTCTTAGCAAAGAAAAGACTACCTATCAGTGAAGTGTAACATCAGCATGTTACCCTATTTGTGATCTTGCAGGAGTGGCTGGGAAAAAATGTTTTCCGGGCCATACTATGGATTGGATGTGGAGTCATTTCATTCTTACTTAGAATCACTGGAAAGCAGTTAGGGAAAGAGTGACATGTCCCAGCAGCACTATGCAAGTGTGTATTCCTGATTGACTTAGTTGTGCTGGGCTAAGTTGGATAAGAGAGCCACTGTAAGAGATGATCAGGCTCTGTGGTGAAATCCAATTTTTTTTACTACTGGTTCTGTGGGCCACTTGTTGGGCCATGAGGAAGGATACTGCAAAATCTCCATTCCCACCTCACTCCAGGGGAAGGATACTGCAAAATCCCCATTCCCTCCCCACTCCTGGGGGAAGGATATTGCAAAATCTCCATTCCCACCCCACTCCAGGGGGAAGGATACTGCAAAATCTCCATTCCTACTCCAGGGGAAGGATACTGCAAAATCTCCATTCCCTCCCCACTCCTGGGGAAAGGATACTGCAAAATCCCCATTCTCACCCCACTCCAGGGGGAAGGATACTGTAAAATCTCCATTCCCACTCCAGGGGGAAGGATATTGCAAAATCTCCATTCCCACCCCACTCTGGGGCCAGCCAGAGGTAGTATTTGCCAGTTCTCCGAAATACTCAAAATTTCCGCTACCGGTTCTCTGAACTGCCCAAAATTTCCGCTACTAGTTCTCCAGAACCTGTCAGAACCTGCTGGACTCCACCCCTGATAGGCTGATGGAGAGGTCAAACATGTCATCAGTCTTGAATCTCTTCACACCCACAAGAGGCCAAAGTACAG
The DNA here is from genome assembly GCF_059756535.1 of Pantherophis guttatus. Taxonomy (NCBI): domain Eukaryota; kingdom Metazoa; phylum Chordata; class Lepidosauria; order Squamata; family Colubridae; genus Pantherophis; species Pantherophis guttatus. The sequence goes on from NC_142066.1 coordinate 145,526,799, forward strand.
CCCACCTTGAATTCCATTGACTCTTATCTAACACCAACTCACTTTGGCTGTTAGTAGCTGAAATTCTTGTAGAGAGCTTTGGTATACAATAAACCTATATAATCATTTGAACTGTCTGGACTTCTGATTTCCTACGCTTGACAGCCAGTACAGTTAAGCGGTTAAGGCACCAGGCTATAAAACAAGACACTGTGAGTTCAAGTCCCACCTTAGTCATGAGAGCCAGTTGGATAATCTTGGGACAGTCACTGTTTTTCTGCCCAACTCACCTGACAAGGTTGTTGTTGTAGAGAAAAGAGGAGGAGGAAGATTTGGATATCTTTGCTCCTTGGATTATTTATACAAATAATAAAAGCAAGGTATAAATAAAATAAGTAGGTTTTTGAATGCTTTGGCTCAATTGATAGGATTTCAGTTAGGAGTTTTGCATAGAGAGAATATAATTACTTCTAATAGTTTCATTCCACACAAAACGATCGGGATTGTATCTCATGGTTCCTAGTGCAAAAATGGTGTGTATGTTTTTTTTGTGTGTGTGTGTGTGTGTGTGTGTGTGTGTGTGAGAGAGAGAGAGAGAGAGAGAGAGAGAGAGAGAGAGAGAGAGAGAGAGAGAGAGAGAGAGAGAGAGAGAGAATTATGATTTGATGATTTATTTATTTTTACCCCACCTTTATTATTTGTGCAAATAACTCAAAGTGGCGAACATGCCTAGTACAGCGTTAGAGTTAAGATTACAGATTGTTTAGTGATCATTCGAAGTTACAACAGTCCTGGAAAAAATGACTTATGACAATTTTTCACATACCATGGTCACATTCAGATGTTTGACAACTGACTCACATTTATGACAGCTGCAGCGTCCCAGGGTCATGTAACATCCATTTGCAACCATCTGACAAGCAAAGTCAATGGAGAAACCAGATTCATTTAACAACCATGTTACTAATTTAACAATTGCAGTCATTCACTTAACAAATGTGGCAAGAAAAGTCATTAAAGGGGGCAAAACTTTCTTAACCAATTTTTCATTTAACAACATACATTTTGGGCTCAATTGTGATCATAAGTTGAGGACTATGTGTACTCCTTTCTCCTGCTATTTTCCCTTTAACAAGAACCCTGTGAGGTGGGTTACGCTGAGAAATAGAGATTGTTCTGAAGTGTCTTGTCCAACTTTCATGCTAAGGAAGGACTAGACTACACAATCTCCTTAGAACTGGACTGGCTTTCTAAATCAGATTGACAGTTCAGATTCAGTTCTCAAATCAAATAATGTCATCTCTAGGAGAATAGCATATTCTGTTATTGCTGCTTGATCCTAATGGAGAAATAAACATTTATGGTGCATCTTGAATTTTTTAAAAAATCGATTCTGGAGACCCCAAAGGTGATTTTTCAAGAGGCAACTGGACTTTCTGGTTTTCTTTCAAGACATTTTACTTCTCATTCAAGAAGCTTTTTCAGCTCTGACTGGATGGTCGGAAATGGAAGGATTTATACTCCTTGCAGATAGCTATTTTACAAGGATTCTGCTGTCAAAATTGAACAGCCCTCTCTCAACAGAGGGGAAGGATATTTTTATTTTATTTTATTTATTTATTTATTAGATTTCTATACCGCCCTACTCCCGAAGGACTCAGGGCGGTGCACAGCCAAACAATAAAAACACATACAATACAAAATTTAAAAAATAGAATAAAATCAAATTAAATAATTTTGGCCCCGACAAATTTAAAACCCCAAACTTTTAAAACCAATTTAAAATTGAATATATAAATACTAAAAGATATTTAAAATTTTAAAAATCTTTTATAAAAGAGGGGGAAAATTAGGCCAGGCCGGCCTGGTGAAATAGTAAGGTCTTTAAGGCGCGGCGGAAGGTGCGCAGATCCGGGATCCTCCGTATCTCTGGGGGGAGCTCGTTCCAGATAGTAGGTGCCCCCACAGAGAAGGCTCTCCCCCTGGGGGCCGCCAGTCGGCATTGTTTGGCTGACGGCACCCGGAGGAGCCCCTCTCTATGGGAGCGTACCGGCCGGTGGGAGGCTATTGGTGGTAGTAGGCGGTCCCGCAAGTACCCGGGTCCTAAGCCATGGAGCGCTTTAAAGGTGGTAACCAAGACCTTGAAGCGCACCCGGAAGACCACCGGGAGCTAGTGCAGCTCGCGCAGGAGAGGATATGACAGCATCTATCTGCAGTTTACAACACAGTCCTGTCAGAAGTTCCAAAAAGGCTCCACAACCTTTACACTATTCAGGTGAACCCTGAGGACACAGATAAACCTCCAGGTGGCCTCAACAATTCTCTAAAATGATGCAAATGACCAGCTGCCTGTAAGGAGTATAAATCCTTCCATTCACCACCATTCAGTCAGAGCTGAAGAAGTTTCTTGGATGAGATGTGAAATGTCTTCAAATAAAACCAGAAAGTTTTCTTTGTCTTCAAAGAAATGTCTTCAAAGAAAACCAGAAAGCACCTTTGGGACAACCATGGTCAGGATATCTGAGATCTTCATAGGCTTCTGGAAATTCTGGATATTTTTAATTGTACCAGTAGAACTGATCATGTTATCTAGTTGGATAATGAAATGTCTGCAAGAAAACAACTAAACTCAGAGAGAATGAAGGACCCCATGATCAATTAAAATTGAATTAACTATTATTTTGTATGTAGTGAGGGATTCATGATTAATACTGCATGTTTTTCAGATCAACTCTGTACATAGTCTGCTTAATAATACCAGAAAATAGAGAAAAGTAGTTTAAAGTGTAATTAGTTGTCCAATAAATGTTGCAGATGCAATGATACGTGATCCTTTTGTATTTTATTTTTAGTGCAATATCTAGACTGCCAGCAGGTTTTCTTCCTAATGAATTTATCACCATATAATTTAAATGTTCATATCTTCCCAGAGAAAATGTATGATTAGCCACTTTTAAAAACCCTCCATTTTATTCTTTTAAACAATTGCAGTAAAGAGCATCACTCTTCTGAATCAATGATGATTCTGAATGAGAATTAGACGGCTTGGGGACAGTAATTCTAAATAATCAGATGGAACAGCTAAGAATAAAAATATATAATTTTATTGAAATGATGTTGAGATGGAAATGAGGGGGCTTCAAAAATATTTCCACCTATTATATGCAAATCAAATTTGACACAAAAATCAGATTCTATGCACAGGGGATAAAATAAAGTCTACATCAAAAAGGACTGTACTGCAGATTCTACCTTCCCATCAACATGTGTTCCTCAAAGAAGAACTATCTACTGTATGTCACATAGCAGAAATCTCTAATAAATGAAAGGAGTTTCTCAAGCATTTTATTACATACTAATTCAAAGAAAAACATTAAATAAATAATTGCATAGCCTTTAGATATGCAAATAGAGATTTTTTTTCCCCCAGTCTGTGCTAAGGTAGGTTCTGCTTGTATAGCTTTTGATTTTTTCATGTTTGATTACCATATAGTCGGTAATTGGTAATGGCTTAACCAATTCGCCAGTGATGTACCATTCTGATTTGAATTTGAAGCTCCAGCTCTGATATTATATTCATGCAGGAATATCCATAGTTGGAGATAAAGAAATTTTAAGAAGGCAGAGGCAGGAAATCAAAGCCCTCTCCCTTGATACATGGGTACACAATGCACAGATGTATAAAAACAAGTGGAGCTTCTTGCAGATTTTAACAAATGGTCTCTCCATAGGAATGATTCTTTTTCCAGGATGGTCCATTCATACAGAAAAGCCATTTTGTTACCAAAATCAAGTAATAACGCATGTGAACGAACATGGTCCTTCTGCCTTTGGTAGATAGCAGAACAAGAAGAAGATTTTGCTGAACGGAATCTATAGAAGCACATTCTCCAGTAAATCACTTTGGTATAGCAGTTAAGGCACAAAGTTCAAAACCAGGAGACTGGGAGTTCTAATTCCACCTCAGGCCACTCACTCTCCCTCAGCCCTAGGGATGAGATGCTCAGAGACTTAGAAAGATGGAAAAATCTCCAGCTATCAATTTTGGGAAGGGTGGCAACCATTAAGATGTGCGTGTTACCCAAATGGTTATTTCTATTCCAAACAGCCCCGGTAAGGTTGAATAAAGAGTTTTTTACAAATTTGGATAGGAGTATATCTAAATTTATCTGGCAGGGAAAGAGGCCGCGGATTAGACTTAAAATGTTACAAGAACCCAAAAATAGAGGAGGATTTGGACTCCCAAATTGGGAGCTCTATCACCAAGCAGCGAACTTGATTTGGGTGAAAGAATGGATGGTCCTACAAAAGAGACGACTTTTGACATTTGAGGGAGCCAGTCTTCAACATGGCTGGCACTATTTTCTATGGCGGGGAGCATCCGGCCGTCCTAGACACTTTGATGATCACTATTTACATAGGACGCTTGGGTACACTTGGGAAAAGGTTAGAAGAAGAGTATATTCAAAAGTTCCATGTTGGATTTTGGCGCAGGAAGCTCAGGTTTACCCAAAATTGTATAAAGGGGAGAAAACCTTGACGTATGAAGGTTTCTTGGATGTTCAGGGTAATCCGAAGTCACGAGAATTATTAACTCTTCAAGGATATAAGATAGACTGGTAGTCTTATTCTCAAGTGCACTCCAAGTATAAAAAAGATTTATATAGTGAAGGAATCTACCGTAAAAGACAGGACTTGGATAAGATCTTATTAGAAGGAGGGAAAGGGATATTATCTAAATGTTATGCATATTTATTGTCTCTGCAGATAGGACAGGATGTAGTGAAGGATTGAATGATAGCATGGGGGCGAAATTTTGGATATCCCTTTGACTTCCAGCAATGGGAACAGATTTGGTTGAAAAATATGAAATTAACCATGGCCTCCTCATATAAAGAAAATATATATGAAATGGTCTACCGGTGGCATCTCCCCCCAGCGAGATTAGCTAAAATGTTTCCTGGGACATCTGCCTGCTGTTGGAAGTGCGGTTACAGCAATGGAACCTATTTTCACCAATGGTGGACCTGCCCGCAGGCAGTTAAATATTGGGAAAAAATACGGCAATGGATTTTGGAAATTACACAGATTAATTTGGAATTAAGACCTGAGATTTTCCTATTGGGGGCAAAACCTTTGAATGTTAAATCAGATATATGGTTCTTGTTGATTCACATTATCACTGCAGCAAGATTAGCGTATGCGCAGGAGTGGAAAAATCAATACTTACCGATAGATTTGAAAATAATATATAAAATTAATGAGTGTGCGGGATCAGATAGATTAACTAGATTGATCAATGGTAAAAAAGATTCAGAATTTTATAACAGTTGGAAAGTATGGTACGATTGGGTCCAGAAAAGGTGGGATAGAATAGATATATGATGATGTATATATATATGGTGGCAAATATGTATGTATAAAGGAATGATTTTATACTTATGGACAATGTAATCATATTATACCATGGTGGCAGGATTGTATATTTTATTTGTGTATTAGTGTATAGAATATATTAATAAAAATTATAATTTAAAAAAAATATAAATGAAAACTGCAATAAGAATAATAAATAATTTGATTTTTAAAATAGGAAGTTCACCAATAGCTCAGAAAGTGTCCAGAAAAGAACATTCTTTTTGGAGAAATTTCATCCCAGTTCATACCAAATGCATGGTCCTTTCTTAGATAGCTTAATCTGCTGGATTATTACTATCTGGCAATATAATTAATAAATCCCAGTGCATGCATATTATTTTGTTTATAACTCTCCTTTTTATATCTCGCCTTTCTGGTTGCAAATAGTCAACTGTGCTTGCAACAATGAACAAATATCAAATATGACAACACAACAATAAAATCATTGTTTAAACCAAAGTCAGGAATTAAACTTGGGATCTTTAAAGTACAATTAAAATTCTTGCCATTATTTGGCACTTGAAATTATCATCTTTGATAGTCTAGTAAGAACTAAGAGACAGGCAAACCGATAAAATAAACCCATAGAGAGATCATATTATCCAATAGTAGACTAGACCTGGTAGATGCATACCTGTCACAGACATAAGTTACCAATTTACATTAGAATTTTGTACTTTCAATTATAAGACCTTGTTTTCACTATTTTCCCAGTTGAGATTGATGAGTCTGCATATAGATGGGAAGTTGAAGCATTCTGAAGCATCATTAGACATCATCATTTTATGGAACTAAACATATAATTTTCAGAAGAACTTGTCCTTCCTTCATCCTCAATAAGCTATGCTAACATTCTGGAAGCATCACAAATTTGTATCTTTCAGCCATTCAGGTCAGTAAACTAAGAAGGAGGTCCAAGAATTGGCCTACCATATGCTAGTTAGAGCACTTGCCTTCTCACTATCATGCATTATCAGTCCATTCCTTTCTGCTTACTGCTTCTGAATTACCATCTCTTTGTCTTTTCTTTCCTTTCTGAGGCACCTGAACAGACTTTCTAGTTGGGAACATTTCTCACAACCTCAGCTTCTTCTTCACTTTGATCTTTCTGACCCAAACTTTTATTCTTTCATTAGGTCCCTGTCTTCCATGTCTTAGACACTCATCTTTTCCTTTTCAGCATTTGGGAAAGCTTGGCATTTTTTTTTAAAAAAAAATAACACCTGTTAGTAATCACACCTTCATTTTTCAGGTTTCCCATTCTACTCAGTCATTTCTCCACTCTAGAATATCAATTTACCAGATCTGACTGATTTACTCTCCAGGTTCCTTGAAATCTAGTCTTCTGGAACTCAATATATGTCTGAATTTTCTCCATTGATGTTCTCAATCTCCTTCCCTTGATGTTAACTTGAGAATTTATTTATTTATTTTTTTAATTTGTATACCCTTCTCCCGAAGGACTCAGGGCAGTGAACAGCCAAGATTAAAATACATACAATATAAATATTAAGATGAATTAAAACAGAATTAAATCAAATGAGTAAATTTGCTCAGAATATATTCTTGTTGCATGTTGAAGAATTCAGGATTTCAATGCAGAATTGGAATTCATGAGGTTGATATAATATAAATATATATACAGTATTTAGCTGAAAAGGACACACATCCCCTGTTGTATCTCTGATCACCAGAAAGGAAGGAATTGCCATGATACCAATCTTTTCCTTAAAAAAACAGCAAACAATTTCACAGTAAAAAAACAAAAAACAAAAGTGGAGAAGACTTTACATAAGTCTGTGTAATTTTTCAGACAGGGTGGTTGTATTATTTATTTTTTCACTTTTGAATTTTACAGAACACCTGTTGAATATCATATACTGATACATATGTAATGACTGCATCTCTAGGCAGTGGTGGGATTCAGCAGGTTCTGTCCAGATCACGTGAACCAGTAGCAGTGACTGCAGGAGGCTCTGCCCACTTGCCCAGATGTAATGCGTGACTACTGCACATGCACAGAAGGCCATGCACATGCACAGAGGTGGTGCATGCACTCACATTTACAAACTGGTAGGGAAGGTAAGTGAATCCCACCTCTGTCTCTAGGGATCCCTCTATACAAGTACTGAGGTTTGCAGATGATACAACAGCCATCGGTCTCATTTGAGACAATGATGAATCTGCATATAGCTGGGAGGTTGAGTAACTGGCCCTGTGGTGCAACTGGAACAATCTGGAGCCAAACACTCTTAAAACTGTAGAGATGAGAGTAGATGTTAAGAGAAGACTTCTATTCTACCACCTCTTACTATATTCAACAGCTGACTATCGACAGTAAAGTCCTTCAAGTTTTGGGGTTTTATAATCTCCTAGGATTTGAAATAAATACCTAATATTAGAAGTGTCACTAAAAAGCGCAACAAAAAATGTTCTTCCTGCATGAACTTAGGAAGTTCAGACTGCCCCAGGAGCTATTGATACAGGTCTTCAGAGGAATTATTGAGTCAGCCATCTGTATTTTGATAACTGCTTGCTACAGTAACCAAATAGGACAGGGACAGACTTAAACAGATAATTGCAGAAAAAACAATTGCAACCAGTCTGCCTTCCAAAGAACATCTGTATATTGTGTGGGTCAGAAGGAAGGCTGAGACAATATCTGAAGACCCCTCACATCCTGAACATAAACTGTTTCAACTTTGCCTCTAGGGATGCCATTTATTTTGCATGCCAAAATAACTAGACAGGGGAGAGTTGTTTTCTCTCACACCACTAATCTGCTGAACACCTAATTCTCACAGTGCTGTCTAATGTCTGTGTATATTTACCCATGTAGTATGGCTGTAATATTATTACTTACCCTTCTTATCTTTTTTACTCCCCCTTCTATACTAATACTAATAAGTATTGTTATGATAATGGTGATTATTCTGTTGCTTTGCAGGTACACTGAGAGCTTCTTCACCAGAAACAAATTCCTTTTGTGTCTAAACACACTTGGCCAAATAAAGTATTCTATTCTATTCTGAGTTTTGAGTTTTGAGTTTTGTTCATGGAGATTCTTTCTTACACACAAAGAGGGAGGGAGGGAGGGAGGGAGGGAGGGAGGGAGGGAGGGAGAGAGAGAGAGAGAGAGAGAGAGAGAGAGAGAGAGAGAGAGAGAGAGAGAGAGAGAGAGAGAGAGAGAGAGAGAGAGAGAGAGAGAGATGCACTTCCTAGCCTAGAAAGGAGTCCCTTGTGTTTAATTTAATCTTTTGTTTACTTGTACAGGTAGTTTAGCCTGTGCTGACATCTCTTTCATTTTGACATCTTAATGTAATCTTCCCAGACATGTTTTGACAGTGCTTATTGGTGCTGTGACAGTTTGGATGTCTCTTCCCACCCCCTCTGAAACTTGCACACATCCCACTATGGCTCCGCATTCAAATGAAAATTCTGCTGCAGTTACTCAAGGGTTAAACCTGGGCTACTCAACAATTAAATCACACTTTCAATCTGAAAGAGTTGCAAGACTAATCCCAGAGAGAGCTTTCCTCAATGCCATATATATAATGGCATTTGGGAAAGCTGCTGGAAGTAAGGTGGTTAGATGCAAGGATCAACAAGGAACCTTGTTTATTGAGTAATACTTAAGAAAACAACACTTTCTACATTTGTAATTGTTTAATTCTGAACAGTGAGAACCAGGTTGACTTTGTCCATGATGATCTGTTCCTAATCTGGTCTTTCAGACCTTCAAATGATGCATTTATTACTACTCTGTTCCTCTCCCTGCTGGTCATCTCTCCTTTGTCCTTATACCATTCCCAGCATCCTTCTCCAGAGTGTTGGGTCTTCACATAATGTGTCCAAATTAGGATAATTTGAGTGGCTGTTTATACCTTGAGTAAGAACTCTGGCTTGGTTTACTATGGAGAAATCTCTATGGAGATTCTCAGTCATCCAGGTTGTAGTTGTTCCAAAGATGCTTTTTCAAGAGGCAACTGGACTTTCTGGTTTTTCTTTGAAGACATTTTGCTTCTCATCAAAGAAGTTGTTATAGATGGAAGATAGATTACTGTATCCCTCCCCTTCTGTTGAGAGAGGGCCATTCAATTTTGACATAGATGGCCTCTTTGACTCCTCTTTCATCGATCCTCTGTGTCCAAAATGTAGACTTTGCTGTCTTCAAAAGAGTAGCCTTTGTCTTTTAAATACAGATGGACTGCTGAATCTTATCCTGATGGGTTTGTTCTCCTATGTTGTGCTATGCGTTTACTCAGTGATCCGTTGTTTGTTTTTTGTCTGCTCACAGTATTCTCATGAGACTTCTCCAACACCAACATTCAAAAGTATCAATACTCTTTTAAGTATATTTCTTGTCTTGAGCATCGCTGTATAATTTTCATATTAAACATAAATAGATGAATTAAATAATAAATGTTAACCCCAAGGGGTTCACCCAAATAGGGGAATGGTTAGCAATCTCATATGATCCCAGAGCTAAGAAATATGGGACAAATGAAACATCATGATGGCTACAGACCATGTATCCACAACTTAAGAGGAAAATTTTATTGAAATGAGCAGGATCCAATGGCCAGCCTGGATGGGTGGAACCAGTTCAAAGCCTGAAGAAGATACCATATAATCTGGTGATTTTCTACAAAAGCAATTAGAACTAGCACTTTTTAAGAGCAGCAGAAACTTACACAAGTCTAAAAATAAGAATAATGTTTATAGTATAACCATAAATATAATGAGAATGGAAATAAGTAATATATAGAATATACAGAAAGATTAAGAAATGAGAATAATATTTACAGTATTCATAGTATAATCATAAATAGGAGCTGCATGGTAGCCTAGTGGTGAAGACAGTCATCTCCCACTCAAAGGTTGAGAGTTTAATGCTAGGTAGCAACAGATGTTTCTGTTCTAAGGTGCAAAGAAAAAAAAATTGCTGTGAACTCTATGTAGGTGTCAGGAAGGGCATCTGGCCAGTAAAAGCCCAGATCCATCCAGTTGCCCCAACTTTATCCCAAATTAAGGGATTACAGGGTTGTAAACAAAAAGTGTTTTTATAGTATAGTCATAAATATAACTGAGAATGGAAATAAGCATTTTATAGAATACACAGATACACCTATGTTGGTTTATACAAGAACCAGAACTTGGTTACTGAATTCAGTTATCTTTTGGGTGAAAATGCCATCTATTAATGAAAAAAGTTGTATAATACCCTGATCCACAAAAAGAAGCTCTTTAAGCCCCCCTACTCTGTTTGGTCCTTCAAGCAATGCCAAGAGATGTGTTCTACTGAGACTCTTACCTTATGGATTTTATGGCTGAAAATGGATTTGAACCCAAGCTTTCACGTTACATGCTTTGTATTCTTCTTGCTGAGGCCTCTTGTCCCATGTATCTTCCTACATAGTCACTCTGCTATAATTCCATCATTTGTTGCTCTCCTTCTCCCCAGCAGTCATTCCCCAGCCTTGAAATATTGCCTTGAAAATAATAAAAAAAGTTGAAAAATAAAATAACCTCTAAGGTTATTCAGAAATGACAGTGCAATTATCTCAGGAGAAAAATCCAACCAGAGTCCATTATTATCCCCAATTTCTTTTTGAAGCACTTAGGGGAACTTGACAGATGAAAGGAATGGTGAGGACTGAGCTGCTAATTCTTCAACATTATGCATTTTGGCACTGCCTTTCACCTGACAACAATCACTGCTCGAACTGCGGAAAGCATTGCTGTTGTATAATTAGAAGGTGTAAGAGTTAGCAAAGGCTATTAGCTTCTCCCCACTACCAACACCACCTTTCCAATTTTATTTGATCAGAATTCTTTCAGACCAACATGTACTTTTTCCTGACTGTTATGTATAAATCAAAATCTATTAGACTTGTTCATGATTAGCATTGCAACAACAAGCAGATTGGTTATAAGTATCACAGAAAAGCTAACAAGAAAGTCGTTTTCCACCAGCAGTGAAATCCAGTTTTTGCTGCTGGCAAAAAAAAAAAAAAAGAGGACATGATTGAAATAACTGGAAAATTGTGCATACGTGTGTGTGTGTGTGTGTGTGTGTGTGTGTGTGTGTGTACATTCTGATAGATAGATAGATAGATAGATAGATAGATAGATAGATAGATAGTTAGATAGATAGATAGATAGATAGATAGATAGATAGATAGATAGATAGATAGATAGATAGAGATAGAGATGATAGAGATAGAGATAGAGATAGAGATAGATAGGGATGCAGTGGCTCAGTGGCTAAGATGCTGAGCTTGTCGATCGAAAAGTCAGCGGTTCAAATCCCTAATGAGTGAGCTCCCATTACTTATCCCAGCTTCTGCCAACCTAGCAGTTCGAAAGCACATAAAAATGCAAGTAGAAAAATAGGGACCACCTTTGATGGGAAGGTAACAGCGTTCTGTGTGCCTTTGGTGTTTAGTCATGCCAGCCACATGACCATGGAGACGTCTTTGGACAGTGCTGGCTCTTAAGCTTTGAAATGGAGATGAGCAGTGCCCCCTAGAGTTGGGAACGACTAGCACATATGTACGAGGGGAACCTTTACCTTTTATAGATAGAGATAGAGATAGAGATAGAGAGAGATAGAGATAGAGAGAGAGAGAGAGATAGAGATAGAGATAGAGATGATAGAGATAGAGATAGAGATAGATAGATAGAGATAGATAGATAGAGATAGAGACAGATAGAGATATATTTGTTTTCTGAGGTTTTCATGGGTGTTTGTATATAGGTCTTTGGTTATTCGGGTTTTCTCCCACGTAAAATTGAAAGCGTCTTGGCAACGTTTTGATGAAGTCTCATTCTTCATCTTCAGGCTGGTGTTTTCGGCTTTGTGCTTCTAGGAGCAATGTGTGATCGCAGCTGTTTCTTCCTTTTAACTGCCAGTGGGGGTGTGAACTGATTGGGTGGGAGCTTGGCTGTGTTCTGATTGGGTGGAGGTGTGTTCTGATTGGTTGGGGGCTTGGCTGTGTTCTGATTGGATAGGGGGTTGGCTGTGTTCTGATTGGATGGGGATGTGTTCTGTTTGGGTGGGGGCTTGGTTGTGCTCGGGTTAGTCTGAATTGCAGGGGGATTTGAGCTGGTGAGCTGAGTTGCTGTTGTTTGGCTTTGCGTTCATGGTCATGCCACATGTTCATGGTGGGTGTCAGTTTGCTTCATGTATGTATTGGAGGGGTTTAAAGTGGCTAATGATGCAGCTATGGTCTGGCTTCTGGTTTGTGGTCGTGCCTCATCATCGGTGTGGGTTTGAATTTGCTTTTTGCGTGGATGTGTGGTGGTGACATCTTGTGTGGTTTTCGTGAGTGTGGGTCTGGTGTCATTCTTTGTGTTAGGGACTCATTTGTCAATAAGATTGACAAAAGTTTGAGAGTATCTTGGCGATGTTTCAACAAGGTCCCACTCGTCATCTTCAGGCTGGTGCCTTCGGCTTTGTGCCTGTGCAAGCAAACCATGATTGGAGCTGCTGTCTCTCTATAAATACTGGTGGGGAGGTGGAGAGTGCTGGCTTTGTTGCTGTGAGCGGGTTGGTTGCCTGTGTTGTTACATATTGATTAGTTGATGGGGTTGATGTTTGCAGATTAGTTGGCTGTTTCGTAACATCCTGTGTGGGTGAGGTCCTTAATGTGTGCCCATTAGTCTTTTGTGTTTTAACGACCTGGATAATGGGCTGGGTAGTTGATGTAATGTCCTGAGCAGATGGCTGTGATGCCACATCCCGGGCTTTGGTTTGGCTCTGAGTTTGAGGTCTTGCCATGTCTTTATGGCATGTGTCAGTTTGCTTTGTGTGGGGATCGGAGGGGGGATGCAGCAGCTGGTGATGCTGCCATGGTCTGGCTTCTGGATGATGGTTGTATTTCATCTATGGGATGGGTTTGGGTTTGAATCTGGTGAGGATGATTGGTGGTGGTGTCATGTGTTACCTTGGGTCCGGTATTAATCTTCGTGGCTGGGACTGTTCTGTTGACTAGGGCTAGTTTCCAGATGTCCAGTAGGCGGGAGGTATCATTGTGTTTATTCATGTTATGGGGGTATTTCTCTATTTCGATGGCTTCCATGATTATTCTCTTGTTGAAGTGTTCAGTTTTGGAGATTAATTTGGTTCCTTCAAAGTCAATTTCATGTCCTGTTGTTTTAAGATGCTGGAAAAGGGAGAAAGTTTTTTCTTCTTTTCTGATTGCAATTGACCTCTCTAATTGACAAGCTCGGTGTCTTAGCCACTGAGCCACTGTGTCTCCTTCTGTGTCCACACCCTTAGCAGCATGTAAATAGGGAGAAATGAAATGAAAAGGGTCTAAGTTTCTCCCTTTTTCTCCTAGCACGTCTCCCCAGTTCCCCATTGCTAATAGGTATGGGGAAAGGGAGGTCATTTCCAATTATCCTGCAAAGGTGCATGTATACACATACAGTACCTATATATCTGTGTAATTACAGATGTTCTTCAATTTACAATTAGTCACTTAGCGACCATTTGACATTACAATGGACCTTCCAAAATATACTTATGACCCACTTTTGAAATTCCAAAGTTTCCCTCCATTGTCACATGATCACATTCAGGGCACTCAGCAACTGCTCCATGTGTACAGTTGTTTACAGTGCCCCATAATCATGTCACCACAATTTATCATAGTTTTGCCAGTTTTTGCCAAAAACTGACATTTACTTCTGGTTTCTGATAAAAACTGGCCCTTAGTAAACAATGGGTTTGCTTAATGACCGCTGTGTTCACTTAACAATTGCCATGTTCACATAATAATAACAATAAATACGACATACCTTTATCAAAAAGTCATGGGAGCACAAAGTGGAAAAAGTTACCGAAAATGAGACAGTGAAGATCTTGTGGGATTTTTGAATACTGTCAGATCGTCATTTGGAACACAACACGCCAGATATCACAGTGGTCTAGGGCTGAAGTGTACAGTTTAATGATATCACTGTACCAGGAGACGCCAGAGTTGAAGAAAAAGAACTGGAAAAAAATCACAAAATATTGCAACCTGGTTATCGAAACTACACGGCTATGGAAACATGTAACAGTGATACCCATTATCATTGGGGCACTAGGTACCATGTCCAAGAATTTTACAAAACACATCAAGAAATTGCAGCTTCCTGCAATAACACCAGCAGAACTGCAAAAAACTGTGCTACTCGAAACATAATATATTTTAAGAAGATACTTGGTTGATACCTAGGACGGTGGCAGCAACCTGTAGCAACCATTAACACCAGTCAATGGTATTTGTGATACATTTTTAAATATTCAGTTGACTGAGTTTCATGTTTAATGAATAAAAGAGATCATCATCATCATCCTGATTATAAAATTAGATCCAGTCACATGGTGACCTGCTTTACAGCTGTCTCAACTTATGGCTGTAATTGCCAGGCTCAATTACAATTGTAACTCAGGGACTATCTACAATAATGATGAGCCATTCCAGGTTTTTTTTAAAAAGGGACACAGCTGGGTGATTGAGCATTCTTCTGTTTGATCCCTGAAACCTCCAGTTCAAGAGATCAGACAAAACTTGATGCCAAATCCACTCTTGGAATTTTTGGATAATTGTTACTGATCAGAGGAGAAACATCCAAATGCTCATGGACAAAGAATCTGGGCTTGGAAAAAGCAGCTATTCATGTTTGTGAGCATAATGCACACATGAATGTTTACCATGTGAAAAAAAAAATCACATTAGTTTCTAGCCCTATATGTACCATGAGCAACACGTAAGACTTTGAGAAGAGAAAACTATTCTTATTTATACCATCAAAGATTCAGTATGGAATGCATCATCTGATATCCTTTCACTTTTTACACATATTAAAATAGGAATATGCTGCCTTCATATATTCATCTATGAGCATATTCTTTTTCATGTAGAGAAAGCTTTTTCCTATTGAAATAATGGCATGCAAATTGCACCTCTGCCTCTGAATAATCACCTGAATGCAAAGGGGGATTCAACCTCTTAATTGCATTAAAATTTATTCAAGTAATTAAAGCCAAGGCATTGTAACTAAGAACTTGCAAACAAAATAACTATTAAACAAATAAGGACAAAAGCAAAGCGAAGGATATTCACTGCACTCTATGGGTTGCTCAGTACAATAATTAAGAATTACTGTTTACTGTCTGGAAAATAATCCTGATTCTCCATTAAGAAGACTCCGCAAATTATTTATATATTTGTTCGTTCTATTTTTGCTGTCGCCCAACTCCAATCAACAATAGGTGGGTCACAGAGTGAAAAATATAGAAACAATGAAATACAATGAATTAGACCAAAAGAAATGACAACATTATTGCAAGATGGCAATCCAGGCAATGCCTCAAAATATAAAACCTGACAAGCAAGGTCTTCCAGAACACCATAGGTACAGGTGCTACATGGGTTTTAAGCAGAGGTGGGTTTCAGCAGGTTCTGACCAGTTCTGGAGAACCGGTAGTGGAAATTTTGAGTAGTTCAGAGAACCAGTAGTAAAAATTCTGACTGGCCCTACCCTCATCTATTCTCTGCCTCCCAAATCCCAGCTGATTGGGAAAAAAATGGGGATTTTGTAGTAACCTTCCACTGAATTGGGGAGGGAATGGAAATTTTACAGTATCCTTCCCCTGCCATGCCCACCAAGCCATGCCCACCAAGCCACACCCACAGAGATGGTAGTAAATTTTTTTGAAACCCACCACTGATCTCAAGGGTAACCTCATTTCAGATTGCAGATGCCATGATAGCGAAGGCCCACTTCCAGGATCTCAAAGAAGCAAAAATGTTAAATTTATTTGTTAATTGATCGACTAAACACATTTTTATGGTCATCTAACTCATACACAGGTGACTCTGAGCAGCTTATAACATTAACATCCACAACATAAATGCCCATAACCCTCCACTCCCCCATCCCATCCATGACAACAATGGCACAATCAAATCAACCACTTTATTGGCTTCATTCATGGTCCCTAAGCCCACTAATAAAACCAAATCTTCAGAATCTTTTGGAAAAGCAAAAAAGTCAGAGAGGATTGTACCTCAGGGGGCAATCATGTTCTACAGAGAAGGGCCCCCTACCAAGAAGGCTTCTTTTGTGGCTACCAGGTAATAAACCCTAAGATTACCTCCCAATTGAGAAGCAAGTGCAATCATGCTGGCTAGGCAAACAAGGTAGCCCCTCAAAAAACTAGGCCCTGGGCCATGTAGGCCTTTATTTTATTTTTTTATTATTATTATTATTATTATTATTATTATTATTATTATTATTATTATTATTATTATTATTATTTATTGGTTAATCTTTAGTGAGATTCACAGCCTTTGAGGCTGGTTAATAGCTCAGCAGCTCGAGTCCTAACCAAGGACCTAGGAACTGTTAAGGTATCGTCGGAGGATGTAAGCTGTTCCGAGTAAGGTGGTTTTTTGTAGAGTCAAAATGTTCAAGTCTGGCAAATTTAGGATTTCTAAATAGCGGGGTAGCCCTTTGGGTATTGCTCCGAGGGCTCCAATTACAATCGGGACAACACACAATTTCTTTTTCCACAGTCGCTCAACTTCAATTTGTAAGTCCCGGTACTTTGTGATTTTTTCTTTTTATTATTTTAATAATATTTAATTTATTATTATTATTATTATTATTATTATTATTATTATTATTATTATTATTATTATTATTATTATTATTATTATTATTATTATTTTATTTTATTTATATACCGCCCTACTCCCGAAGGATTCAGGGCGGTGAACAGCCAAACAGTAAAAACACATAAATACAAAATTTAAAAACAAAGTAAAATCGAATTAAACAAATTTGGCCCAAGACATATTAAAACCGGAATCATTTAAAAACCAATTTAAAATTTGCCTAATTAAAAAGAGGGAAAAAATTAGGCCAGGCCCGCCTGGTGGAATAAAAAGGTCTTAAGAGTGCAGCGGAAGGTGCGCAGATCCGGGATCCTCAGTATTTCCGGGGGGAGCTCGTTCCAGATAGTAGGTGCCCCCACAGAGAGGGCTCTCCCCCTATTGTTTATAGGTAAAACAATGTGTGGAAACTTATCAAGAAGAGAAGCAACCTGGAATTAAAGAGAAACTTTCTACCAGTGAGAACAATTAACCAGTGAAAACAGCTTGTCTTCAAAAGTTGTGGATGCTCCATCATTGGAGGTTTTAAGAAGAGACTGGACAGCCATTTGTCTGGAATGATAGAGGGGCTCCTGCTTGAGTGGGGGGTTGGACTAGAACAGGTGTCTGCAACCTGCGGCTCCGGAGCAACATGCAGCTCTTTGGGCCCTCTGCTGTGGCTGCCTGTTGGATGATCCTACCACTGGCTGGCCCCAATCCTCACCCTCCACTCCCAGTCACTCCTCGCCTGGCCTGAGAAGGTAAGGGTGATGGCAGAGGATGGAGAAGTGGCCGGGGCAGAGACAGAGAGATACAGAGAGAGGGGAGAGAGAGAGAGACATAGAGGGGGGGAGAGAAATGTCAAAAGAGTTTTGTGGTTCCGTTGTTTCTTAACAACTGGTTCTCTGCCCTAATGACCAGCTGGGTAGGCGTGGCTGGGGGGGTCATGAAAGTGAGTGATGTCGAGTTGGCCACGCCCACCAAGGTTTTGTGGCTCCCGGTGTTTTCTTTTCTGTGGGAAATGGGTCCAAAGGGCTCTTTGAGTGTTTAAGGTTGCAGACCCCTGGACTAGAAGATCTCCTTCTAGCTCTATTCCGATTGATTGACAATAACCAACACCAGGAACAAATATCTATAGATACATGAAATTGTACAGAAACAATTTACGTTTCTAAAGGTGTTGGTCACCTGCTATTTTTGCAGGAATTCACTTATTTTGTGTCTCCCTCTGGTTTCCTTACATTTTCCTAATTGAAAACAAAAGATTTACTTGTTAAATACACATTTCTAAATATATTTTCTGTCTTGTGACCTTCCAAAAGGCATTCATGGGGAATTATGCTGGATTAGATTATCTTTGGCTTTGATCAGCCAGGATCCTTTTAATGCTTAAATCCTGGTATTTGCAGGTAGGGCTGAATAGCATCCATGCTGGCTGATCTGCCAGGCAACTAAACCTGTGACCAAATGGAACAGAGTTTTCGGTGTTTCTCATCCTAACAGCTAGTTCTTTTGGTCTGTTGGTGCCCTGGGCCTTGTGCTAATTCAGTGGTCCTCTGCTGGGACGATTCATCTGAGCATACCAATGGAGAAAATTAGCTCTGTCCATATATTTTCTTCCCTCCTCCACAGAGATGTCCAATGGAGTATAATCAAACAAGACAAGGCAACCAACTGAAGCTCATCCTGTTGTTAGGTGCATCATGGCCACCAGCTTCCCTTTTTAAAACTTTGTTTTGTAGATTTTCCTATTTAAAATATTCCCTTGTTTAAAATTTCACATACTCCATTGGTATTCTTGATATATACTGTATGTGTGTGAAGGGTGGGTATATATGTAAGGTCTATCCAGCACTCTAGCTTTCACATGGAAGTGGTTGCATGTGTGTGGTTGCGTATATACCATCTCCTGGCAACTCCTTAAACCAAATGATTCTTTTCCTGGGATTGCACTGTAACTGCAGATGACAACTATTCCACAAAATAAAGTAGATGCTTTAATAGATTGTGCCACCCACACCAACTTTCTATATTTTGCTTTAAATAAAAGTGTTTCTCAGCCTCTAGGTGTATTTTCCATTTACCTCTTATCTGTCTGTCTGTCTGTCTGTCTGTCTGTCTGTCTGTCTATCTGTCTATCATCTATCTATCTATCTATCTATCTATCTATCTATCTATCTATCTATCTATCTATCTATCTATCTATCTATCTATCTGTGTGTCTGTCTTTCTGTCTTTCTGTCTTCTTGCCTGCCCGCCAACCCAACCATCTATCCATCCATGAAATACAGAAATAAATGCAACAGACACGTATACACATCATATTCTGTATTTGTAATGTGATTTACCTATCTCAATGTTTTTCAGTCTTGGCAACTTTAAAATGTGGGGACTTCAACTTGTAAGACACATAGACACATAACAGAGTTGGAAGGGACCTTGGAAGTCTTCTATTGCAATCGTCTACTCAAGCAGGAGAACTTCTTGATTAGTTTCCATCTATTGTTTCTTGTTTTATATTCTAGTGCTTTGGAAAATAGGTTGACCTCCTCAGCTTTATGGTAGCCATTCAGATATTGGAACCCTGCTATCATGTCTCCCCTAGTTTTTCTTTTCACTAGATTAGATGTACCCAATTCTTGCAAACATTCATCATACGTTTTAACTTATAAAGTTATAAGTGATAATTAGCCAACAAGTAGGCTGCTGGCTGAGGAATTCTGGGAGTTGAAGTTCATATAACTTAAAGTCAACAAGCTTAAGAAACACTGATTTATCTATGTGTGTAGTATATATATGTAGAGCATCTATATATCTTTTTATCTTGCTATATTTATATCTACATGTATCCATGGAAAATCATACACATACATTCATTTATTTTCTAATTGACACCTTTAGTGGACCTGGTCCAGAAAAAAGTATAGTTTGGAAAGCTGAGAAAATTAGAACTGACTATTCTTTCAGGGAGTTCAGTGAGGTTTCAGGAGAAATTTCCTGACAGTTGGAACAATTAATCAGTGGAACAACTTGCCTTCAGAAGTTAATTTTATTAGAAATGTCATATTGGCACATCTGGGAAAACCCGAATCTGAGCGCTTCCAGATTTTCTTCACCCAAAAGAAAGTTCAAGTCCTTGCCATCACCCACATGTCCATCACATGAACAAATCAGGTATTGTTCTGTTCCCCCTCCTCACACAGGCAAACATAATACCAAGCACGCCTGCCAATATTTTATTAGGTAAACAGATTAGAATTCTTGGCAGACCAAGGTTTTGGCAGCAAACTGCCGAATGCCTGCTAAGACAGGTTTCACTCCCATAAAGCAGAAGAGGACTTATCTTCAGTCTGTTCCAGGAGCAACGAATTATCCATGAGACAAGAGTTTAGTCAATGTTCAGTCCAAAATATATCCAAGCCGAATTTCAGAGATCATGACGTGACTTGTAAGGTTTAACTTTGTCCGTCACAAAGTCTGGAGAGCAATCCCACCCACTTTTATTCCTGATGGGGTGAGGCTCTGTGACTCAGCTCAATCTCTGGCCCTCCCACGCCTCTTCCATTGCTGTGCATGCTTCTCCCTCTGATGCTGCCTGGGATCAAGCCAGGATTCATCCTCCTCGCTTCCTATCAATTGGTGCTCCGATATGCCTTCCTCCTGGCACATCCCAGGTTGTTCCTCCTGGCCTTTGGATGGAACCTGAGGCATTGCCAGAAAGGAGGGTCCTGGAGAGGGAGGCCTTGTCAGTTCCTCCCCATCACCTTCTAAGTCCTCTTTCTCTGTTAGGACAGGCTCAGGAGTCAGGGTCACAACAGGTATCCTCCAGAACAGAAGATACCTCCTCATTCTTCTCAGCACAGCTGCAGGGCAAAGCGGCCTTGACTTTCTAGAAAGAATGTTATTTTGACTACATATCATCTACACTCCATACAATCCCCCCTCCCATTTTACCTCAGTAGAATTTGTGGCAGGCCTGAAGACTCAAAGGTAAAAGATGGCTTCCAGGTCAGACAGGATGCACATTTTCCAGAAGAAGAGAACAGATATACTGTTTTCAGAAGTGCATGCAGATGGCCATACTCCCAAAAATAATTGTAATGAAATGTGGGGATGTATGTGAGAGCCAAGAAAAAGAGCCACATGCTAGGCAATAATCAAGTTTATCCCACAGAAGAAATGTGGGTATGACATGTGTCTCAAGAAGTACCTTCTCCATTTTGGGGGGCTGCAAAGGAAAAGAAGAAGAGGCACATTTCCTGTTACTGTAACCTTATAATAAAATTAGAGGTAGTTCTTATCTTGAAAAGCTAACGGTAATGGAAAAGGAAGGTAAGGAATAAAAATAGTTGTTTACATATAAATTTAATAAAAGTAAATATTGTTAATGTAATTACTCACCAGTTATGTACCTAATATTTTCCCCTTCCTTCCCCATTAAAAATTGGCCTTATATACCAAGAGAGTGGTATAGAAGATACCCACATGCTTCCTAGGGTAGAGGTTTCCACAAAATATGGTCAAAAAAGTATAGATGGCAGCCTCAACAGCTTGATTGAAACTTTGCCTGTCTATCAGAGGTGGGATTCACTTACCTTCTCTACCAGTTTGCAAATGTGAGAGTGCACATGTGCTCTCTGGTTTCGCTCACATGCATCACCTCTGTGCATGTGCATGGTCTTCTGCGTATGCGCAGTGCTCACGTACTACATCTGGGTAGGTAGGCGGAGTCTCCCACAGTCACCACTACCGGTTTGCCCAAACCAGACAGAACGGGCTGAATCCCACCTCCGCTGTCTATTATGTGCAATTGCGTCATTACAACCATCATCTTAATCTGTTCACCATGCCTTGCAGATGCCCTGAGCCAGCATTACATGCACAATTGATTAAAATAAAATAGAAAAGCAAAATAGAAGAGTTTAATCTTTCTTTTAACATAGCACTCCATTATTATCACATCAATAGTCTGTGTGGTCTTTGGTGATCTTTGATCTTGGCTATTTTCTTTCAGACATTTCATTACCCAACTAGGTAGCATCATCAGTGCTAGAAGGAAGTGGGTTTAGTTCAGTGGTGAAATGTAAATTTTTTTACTACCGGTTCTGTGAGTGTGGCTTGGTGTGTGGGGGTAATGTGACTGGGTGGATGTGGCCAAATTTTTTTTTAACTTTTAAAACCATTTTTTCTACAACCTCTTCGGCCAAAGAGGTTGTAAAAAAAATGCTTTTAAAAGCCTCTGACGATCCCAGCTGAGTTGCCTGATCGTCAGAGGCTTTTAAAAGCATTTTTTTCTGCAACCTCTTCAGCCGAAGAGGTTGTAGAAAAAAAAAGCTTTTAAAAGCCTCTGACGATCCCAGCTGAGCCACAGGATCATCAGAGGCTTTTTTTTTTACTTTTAAAAACATTTTTTCGACCGAAGAGGTTGTAGAAAAATGCTTTTAAAAATTAAAAAAAAAGCCTCTGATGATTGGTCGGCTCAGCTAGGCATGGGGGGCTGGGTAGGGATGTTTGCTACCAGTTCTCCGAACTACCCACCACCATCGCTACTGGATCAGGTGATCCGGTCCGAACCAGGAGCATTTCAACCCTGGTTTAGTTCTCTGTTTATAAATAAATAAATAAATAAATAAATAAATAAATAAATAAATAAATAAATAAATAAATAAATAAATAAATAAATAAATAAATAATTTTATTTCTATACCGCCCTTCTCCCGAAGGACTCAGGGTGGTGTACAGCCTATTAAAAGCACAAAGACAGACATCACTTAAAAATAATTAAAATTATTAAATAATTTCGGCTCAGATTTAAAACCCCAAAAATTTAAAACACCCAATTTAAAATCATTACATTGACAGCCCAGCCTGGCAAAACAGCAGGGTCTTGAGGGCACAGCAAATACACAGAGGTCGGACATCTTACGCATTTCTGGGGGCAGTTCATTCCACAGGACAGCCGCTCCCACAGAAAAGGCCCTCCCCCTGGGTGTCGCCACTGACATAACTTGGCCGATGGCACCCTGAGGAGACCCTCTCTGTGGGAGCGGACTGGCCGGTGGGAGGCTATTGGTGGCAGAAGTCGGTCTCTAAGGTACCCGGGTCCTATGCCATGGAGTGCTTTAAAGGTGGTGACCAGTACCTTGAATCGCACCCAGAAGACCACTGGGAGCCAGTGCAGCTCGCGCAGGAGAGGTGTTACATGAGCGCAATGGGTTGTACCCATAATCACCCGTGTGGCTGCATTCTGGACCAGTTGGAGCCTCCAAGTGCTCTTCAAGGGGAGCCCCATGTAGAGAGCATTACAGTAGTCCAGTCGAGAGGTAACAAGGGCATGAGTGACCATGTGCAAGGCGTCCTGGTCCAGAAAGGGACACCAGGTGTTGGGGAAGCTGTCTTGCCACCACACTCTCAACAACCTTCACCACAAAACGAAGGTTGGAAACTGGACGGTAGTTGGCTAATTCAGCTGGGTCCAGGGAAGGCTTCTTGAGGAGGGGCCTCACCACTGCCTCTTTCAAGGTGGCAGGAAAGGCACTTTCACTCAAAGAAGCATTTATAATCCCCTGGAGCCAGCCTCGTGTAACCTCCTGGGAGGCCAGTACCAACCAGGAGGGACACGGGTCCAATAACACATGGTGGCACTAATCTTACCCAGAACCCTGTCCACATCCTCGGGAGCCACAGGATCAAACTCCTCCCAGATAATATTCTCAAGACCTACCCTCGTCTCCTCCCCTGGACTCATCCAGTCGGAGTCCAAGCCTTCCCGAAGATGAGCAACTTTATCATGCAGGAATTGCACAAAATCCTCAGCTCAACCCTGCAAGGGAACTTCCCGTGCTCCCCTCCCGAAGAAGAGAGTGGGTCACCCTAAACAGGGCGGCTGGGCGGTTCTCTGCAGATGCGATAAGAGCGGAAAAATTGTTAGATTTCGCTGCTTTTATTGCCACTAGGTAGGTCTTGATATAAGACCTCACCAGTGTCCGGTCAGAATTGAATTGACTAGTCCTCTAGATGCTCTCTAGGTGTCTTTTCCAATGCTTCATCTCTCTCAGCTCCTTGGAGAACCAAGGAGCCAATTGAGATCAGCATCGGGTCAGAGGCCACAAAGGCACAACGCGATCCAAAGCTCTGGTGGCTGCACTCTCCCAGGCGGCCACCAGGTCTTTGGTCGGGTCATGTGCCAGGGTCTCAGGAAATGGCCCAAGCTCCATCAGGAACCTTTCGGGATCCATTAGGCGCCTGGGACGGAACCATCTGGTCGGTTTTATCTCCCTGCTGTGGGGGGAAGCAGCTGGAAAGTCCAAGAGAAGGAGCAAATGATCTGTCCATGACAAGGGTTTAATGTCTAGGTCCCCTCTACCAAGATCATTCAACCACTGACCAGAGACAAAAATCAAGTCCAGAGTGTTCCCCCTATGTGAGTGGGGCCTTGAACTAAGTAACTAACTAACTGGGTCAGGTCCATGGCCGCCTCTGAGGTCAGCCACCTCTGAAGCCTCACCTGTGGATGGTAGGTTGAAATCCCCCATGACAATGAGTCTGGGGTATCAACCGCCACCCTGGCAATAACGTCGAGCAGCTCGGGCAGGGTCGCCACCTTGTGGCAGGGAGCCAGGTACATAGTCAGCAAACCCATCTGCACCCCATGGCCCCACTTCACAAAAAGGGATTCACATCCAGCTATCTGAGGAACAGTGGTCTCCCTCAGAGAAAGACTTTCCCTAATAATCACCACCACTCCCCCACCCCTCCCCTGAGCCCTTGGCTGATGAAATGCACGGAAACCTGGTGGACACATTTCAATGAGGAGGAACCCCCCCTCCTGGCCCAACCAGGTCTCCGTAATACCTGCCAGGTCCGCACCCCCCTCCAAGATAAGATCACAAATGAGGGGGGCTTTGTTAACAACCGACCTGGCATTACATAACATCAGCCGCAGACCCAGAGCCTGAGGCTCTGTGCAACCCCGGACACGAGTCGCGCATTAGGAGCCAGAGTGCGCAATCGCTCGTAAACAGCGTGTGCACACCCCTGGAGCGTGATATGGCCCCCTGCGTCCGTCATATCTGCCCCACCCACTCATTATTTCAATTGCATTGCCCTTCCTATCACCCCCCTGTTCCCCGGTCAAATTTCCTTCCATGACCCCTCTGTTGCGTCCAATCAACCCCTCCCCCCCTCAGTGGCTGTATGCCCCCCCCAGGTCCACCTTTACAACCCCCTCCCCTCCTCCCAGGTCCCCTTAAAATTTT
Organism: Pantherophis guttatus; assembly: GCF_059756535.1. Lineage (NCBI taxonomy): Eukaryota > Metazoa > Chordata > Lepidosauria > Squamata > Colubridae > Pantherophis > Pantherophis guttatus. The sequence goes on from NC_142066.1 coordinate 145,552,105, forward strand.
CATTAAAATTTTTGATAAAAAACCCCTCAACCCCCTCTTCGCTGCATGCCATCTCTCGGGGTTCCAAAGCCTGTCATCAAGATAGGCCCTTGATAACGTGGAGGGCCAGGCCTGCGAGAGAGGTGAGTCTTGCAGCGCTAGAAGGTCGGCTTTTAAAAGCATCATCTGAACCAAAGACGGGAAGGGGGGCCAGTTCGGGGTTCCTCCATAGTCCAGAGAGATAACCGTGCACAAGATCACAAAATGTCCATCGTAGAGCTGGACTCCACTGTCCTCTCATGACAGGGAGAAGGTCCAATATCCTTTGTTTTTTCACCCAATGAAGGGCCATATCCAAATCATTCTCTCACGATGGTTAGTTTCCCTAAAGATGGTTACACCGGCAATGATGTTCCGTCTCCTCCATTGGGGTATAAAAAGTCCCTCAGCTCCCCCATAGTAGTGCTCGATCTCTCCCTCCGGCGAGAGACGTAAGTTGGAACATGGGAAGAGGTCCTGCACAGCATTTCATAAACCCATCCCACAAAGGGAGGGGGGAGGGGGAGGCGGGGAGGGGGAGGGGGGAATAATATCCCCAGAGGAGGATAACATCTCCTCCTCCGCCGATTTAAAAGTCCTGGCCACCCTCACCTCCTCTTCTTCCCTCACATCTCAGCTAATGTCCACCGTTGCAGCATCCTGCGAGGCACCATCGACAGCGCCAGCACAGCCCCACCACACCCCCATAACTCAACAGTCTTAGTGATCCCAGCATACTCCAGGATAACCACGTCTGTGGGTCCGGGGGGGGTCCAACGCCAGCATCGTCAGCTGGCCTCTGCTGCCATCGCCGCCTCGGCTCCGCCACTTTGAGGGGGGAGAGGGGACATCACCCCTCGACTGCTCGCGTTGCCGCCAGAGTCGCCATCCCCCTCCGAGCCCCCTCGTCTCTGTTGTCATCAAAAGCTGCAGCCAGGAAAGTCGCTGCAGCCGAGTTAAGCCGTTGCCTCCCTCACTGTCGCCGCCGTCACCATTATCTCCACGGCACTCCGCAGCAGCACTCTGCAGGGCCCCATCAACCGCCAGCTCCCCAGCTCCAACCGAGATGTTCCGGGGGGCATAAAGCCCTCTCCAGGTTGGGCAGGGGTTCTCCTCGCCGGGGCTGGGGCTGTAAAGAGTTTTAACGGCCCCTACACCCCCCGAAAAAGGCCCCATCACCAGATGGGAGCTAGCTGGATACTGCCATCTTCGCACATGCGATGTCTAGATACAGATTATATACAAATTGCTTGTCCTGTCAGCATTGGTGGGAGTGTTCTTGGTGGGTTATTTTTTATTAAGCTGTTGTTTACTCTGACTTGGTATTCGTTTACTATTTGATTGTTGGCCAGGTTAATCCTGATGTTAATTTCTGCTTATTTGAGTATTGATGCTGGCAAAGATCTTGGTCTTGGTCTTTTTTGTTTTCTTTTTAGCTTTTTGGTTGTCTCTCTTGAATGGCATGTAGATGTTGTTCATCTCTATGTGCCTATTGATGACTGATTTGTCTGAGTACCAGGAATTCTCTAACATTTTGGGGCTTGGCTTGGTCTGGGAAGTTCACAGATTCCCAATTGAAACCATTGTTAAGTCTGTCCAGGTGTTGTGCAATGAAGGAGTTAGGATAATAAAATGCTTGTAAGAAAACAGAAATACTCCAAGAACACCAAGGACCCCACAATTCCCCAGAACTACAAATATTATCTTGTAGTGATACATCAATAGTCTTTGGAATATCCCATGCTTTTCATGTGCATCTCAAAAGATTTCCGAAAGGATTTTTGGTTGTTGGGAAAACACACACACACACACACACACACACACAAACACACTCACACATCCTCATAAAATGGGAATGTGATCTCTAATTTTCTGGAGGAGAAATTTGGCCATAAATCTAACTAACAAAATATTCTACCCAAATGCTGCAGAGAAAATGTTTTCTGTGCCCTGACCCACTTGGCTGTTTTTTCTTTACAGTGTTAGCAAGGTTCAGTTATTCCTGCCTAATTAATTTGGATCCCACCTGCTTTTCATCCCCTCAAGCCTGATTTTATTATTATTGCAACTTGTACCATTCTTAGTTTCTGGTCATCCTGACCTTAATATCCTTTATTCAAAACAAATGTACCAAAGGAAATTATTCAACAAGGAAATGAACATTTTGTTTTTATTCCTCCCAATATAAAATGATGATGCATTAATTTATATCTGCCCTGTAGTGAAAGTGATTCAGAGAACTCCTGATTTTGATCTACATCAAACTGGAAAGAATTCACTGCATAACCAAAAGTTCTCATCTTTATTGTTTGTTAAGACTATGCAATATTTTGAGAGAATCCCATAGTGCAGTGATGGCTAACCTTTTTGTCATCGCGTACCAGGAGTGGAGGGCTGGGGAGGCGTGCCACACGTGCCCACATCCATAATTTTATGCATTCCGCCCCCCGCATGCACACACAACCCCCCCTCCTGGCACGCAATGGCCCGGTAGGCCCGTTTTTCTTTCTCACCTGGCTCCAGAGTCTCTCTAGGAGTCTGGGGAGGGCAAAAACTGCCTTCCTCACTCCCCCGGAAGCCTGTTTGCCAACTTCTGGTGGGCCCAGAAGGCCTGAAAATCAGCTGGCCGGCACATCCATGCATGCCAGAGTTGAGCTCGTGTGCCCACTGATATGGCTACGCATGCCACCTGTGGCACGCGTGCCATAGGTTCGCCATCACGGCCATAATGTGTTTATGCCTCGCAACATTTCTCAAGAGAGGAGGAACTTCTGAATGTTCCTAGCAGGTGGCTATTTGTATGTAGGGGACAGTTTGGTTTCTTGGACAGCCAAGAAAGAACAACAGAAATCTTAAATCTACTCATCAGGACCTAAGACCCCCAGTAGGACAATCTCCTCTTCATGAAACAGTTAGGAGTGGGAAGGAAGATATTAATGGATTCCATCACCACTGTTAAGCAAAGTACAATATATTAGAGAAATGGGAAATCTGTCACTGCCATTTCTGATCCCAGGTGGTGAGCCCAAAATCATATCTTATTTACTTAGTTCACATCATTGGATATGTAGAAGTAAGGATGGCACAGTTAAAATCAGAATTTAACCATGTCTCTTTTTTTAATAAAATAACTTAGTTCAAATTAAGTTGACATACATTGAGGTTAATTCTCAGTTCAGATATATTCATGAAAGAAGGTTAGTTTGTTGCTTCTGTGTTTCCCCGAAAATAAGACCCTGTCTTATATTTTTTTTAACCCTGAAACAAGTGCTTGGACTTATTGCCATGCGCTCAAAAGCCCGATTGAGCTTATTATCAGGGAATGCCTTATTTTGGGGAAAACAGGGTAGTTTGAAACAAATATGTTTATTCAAACATGGTAGAAACCTATCCCTTAAAAAGAGTGCTCTATATGCCTACTTCATTGCTCCTTCTGAAGCAAGTATATTTTCCTTTTATGCTCAGATCCTCTCCATATGCAATTAAATCTCATTGATCAGCATCCTGTACTGGTTAAGAATAATAAAAGTGATAATACGGTAGTAATCAGGTGCATCAGGTAAAGCTTGAAATCATATCTTGGTAAAGCATATTTCTTTCCCAGAAAAACACATATGTAGGTGCAGGATCCAATCTGGCTGGGTCACCAGGTTTAGTCTTATGCTGGAGCCCATCCTTAAATGTAGGTCTCTATTATTTCCTGTTTCCTCATATTCTCATTTCCTCATTTTCCTTCCCAAGATTTAGGTTGAGCTCATTACAATAGGAACTAGCCTGTTATTCAAACCATACTGCTTCCCATTGTTTTTTTCCAGCAGTGACTGTGACTTTAAGTCTTTTTTGCTTCAGAATTTGTTTTTTCTGCTTCAGTGCGGCTTATTTCTTCCACACCTTCTGTTGATGCTGCTTTCTCCCTATAGTCTATCTTCCCCTCAGCTGCCCCTACCCACTTTTATTCAATTTTCTCCAAGAGAGCTTTAAAATTTAGTAATTCTGAATGTATGCCCTCTTGGGTGACTATGAGTTTTATTCTGTATTTTTTTTTTTTTTTGTCTTTTACTAATCTGCAAGTGTCACTCTAATTCCTAACCTGTTAATTGTAACTTGTAAATTCTATTTTTAAACATTTCAGATGTATTCAGGACCTGTTTTCAGATAATATCTCAGACTTTTGGAAAAAAAGTGATTTATATACAGGTAGTTCTCCAGTTACCACCACAACTGAGCCCAAAATTTCTGTTGCTATAAGCAAAACAGTTATTAAGTGAGCTTTGCCCCATTTTTATGATCTTTCTTGACACAGTTGTTAAATTAGTAACTTGGTTGTTAAATGAATCTGGCTTCTCCATTGTCTTTGCTTGTCAGGGGTTCGCAAAAAAATGATTGCATGACTCCAAGACACTGTAACCATCATAAGTATGAACCAGTTGCCAACTATCCAAATTTTGATTATATGACCATGGGGATCCTACAACAGTTGTAAGTGTGAAAATGGTCATAAGTTAGTTTTTTCAGTGCTGTTGAACAGTCACTAAACAAATGGTTGTAAGTCAAGGACTACCTGTAATTTCAGTTAGACTAGGGGTGTCAAATTCAATTTCATTGAGGGCCGCATCAGGGTTGCTTTTCACCTTGGAGGGCCAGGGTGGGTGTAGCCAGCTCAACGTCACTCATCGGAAACGCCTGTGGTGGCCCGAGCACTCTGCCAATGAAAACAAGTTCCCGAGTTGTGTTTTCGGCTGCAACAGCCTCATGCAACCCTCTGCCAGCAAAAATGGAGCTCCGGAGGGCCGTGGGCCAGTCCTTCTCTGTTTCCAGGTTGGCATCACAGGCCAGATCTAAGCACCCCACAGGCAGGATCTGGCCCACAGGCCTTGAGTTTGACACCCTGAGTTAGACCAATGAAAAATCTGAATGTCATTTGGACACATTCCTACACTGGTACGGAGTTCATTGTTATGTCCTTGATTTTGTTAGCTGTTAGAAACTTAATACATTGAAAGATACTGGAATATTTCTTTTCCTTTTAAATTACCTTTTCTGTGTTGTTTTGCTTTACCTTCTGAAACACTGCCTCTGGGAATGATCAACCTTGTTGTGAATTGCTCCAAGTTAGTTTGATAAAAAGCTGCTTGATGACTGCCAAAATCATTTCTTTTTCATGCCTCTAAGGCCAAATGTGGAATAGAAGAGAGGAACCCAATACGGAATTAGCAGATTGGTAAGATTTTCATCAAGAGGTGGCGAGGAAAGACATTGATTGAGATCTGTCGGTGTTTCATTAGCATTGTTTGTCTTTGAGAAAGTTCTTGTCAGGATGACAGATGAAGAGATGTTGCACAGAGAAGAGAAAATGAAGACAACTATTGCAAAAAATAGAAAAATAATGAAGGGCCAAACTGTCAGGAACTAATTATATTAAGACTGATATATAGTAGAGGAATGTTGTTTCATCATCTCCAAATGCTTGATTATTTAGACAGCTCACTAACAGGCTTTAGAGTCTGAGATATCATCAAATATTCCACAATTATAACTTTTTGAGGGCTTGGGGGGCACTCAAAATAGATGTGGGGGCTTAACAGTTGGAAAAGCAGATTTTATTTAATTCCATTGGTGGTGGCAGTATCAAAACAATTTACCAGGATCAGAAGACAAATTCTTGGTTTATGAGTGTATGTGTGTTCATGCTATCAGAGAGGAGGTTTCAAACATCGAATAGATATTTTGTTTATTTTGACTGAAGAAGAATTATACTTCTCCTACAATTCAGAAGTACAAATGGCTTTATGGGTTGAGAAAAAATAACAATAGCAATAACACTTAGACTTATATACTGCTTCACTGTGCTTTACAGCCCCCTCTAAGCGGTTTACAGAGTCAGCGTATTGCCCCCAACAATCTGGGTCTTCATTTTACCCACCTCAGAAGGATGGAAGGCTGAGTCAACTTTGAACCTGGTGAGATTTGAACTGCCAAATTGCAGGCAGTCAGCAGAAGTAGCCTGCAGCACTGCACTCTAACCACTGCACCATCATGTGGTGTGGGAAGGCAGGACCCTCTGTCACACTTGTGGTCCCCCAGACCACTCACCAAACCAAACCTGTCAGTAAATCTCAAGCAATAAGATAAAAGACTGCTTAAGCTTTTCCGTCCATATGTTTTTTGGGCTGAAACTGACTAAGACTAATAGCAGTTAGATTTATATACCACTTCATAATGTTTAATAGCCCTCTCTAAGTGATATATAAATCTAACTCTATTGGTATTAGTCAGATCCTCATTTTACCAACCTTGGAAGGCTGGAAGGCTGAGTCAATCTTGAACCAGTGAGAATTGAACTTCTGCAGAATTAGTTTGTAATACTGTATTCCAACCACTGTGCCACCACTAAACACATGACCCATAGAAAATTAGCAAGTATCAACAATTTAATCAAAACTGTAGGATAATCCCTCAAGATAAGGAAATCCCTCGCACTCACAATAAGATTCTCCAGACCCCAAGGTCAATACAAAGAGGGAGAAATTACTACACCTTTCAGGAAAAGATAATGCATTTTCCTTTTACCAGATTCAACTAAACCCGCTGAAGCAAATCCCATCAATGAACTCTCTTTAACAAAGGCCAAACTTTCCTATAAATATTTCTAGATGCACCTTTCAGTGTGTTGCCACTTTCTATTGCTAAGCTGTCCATTTCTCTGTCAAATAAATTCTACGTCCAACTTCAAGTAGATGTTCTTTGCTCACTGACCCATCCAGAATGGACCAGGATTGTCTTCGAAGGGCCAATTCTCAAAGTTTCTGCAGGAAATGGGAAATCCATTAGATTTCAAAGCATCAGTGTAGAAAGCTGGTTACTTCAGTCCTGATTATAATGAAGAATATGAGAGAAAGGGGAACCTGGAAGGCTGAGCAGATGAGTTTTCTTTCAGAAACCTTGGAAACTAAGTCAGAAAGTTCAGGTTTTCAAGAAATAGAGTGTGTAAATTTCTCTTCTCTGTAAAACATGGGAAAATAGAATTCTTACAAACAGACTTCAACTGTCATACTTTGGGCATAGTATGCAGAAAGTAGTTGCCTTGAAAAGACCACAGTGTTAGAAAAGTTGAAGGAAAAAGAGGAAGGAAATGGCCAAAAGATGAGATGGATGGACTCAATTATAACAGCAATGAGGAGACATTATTCTGGAGAAATTCTGTCTATGGGGTTACTAAGAATTAGCACCAACTAGATTGTATGATAGATGATAAATAGGTGAAAACGTTAGTGAGAAAGAATCTATCTCTCTGGCACTACTTTTAATTGAAAACACATATGAATTAAAATTCTTTGGACCAATTTTTAGAATCCACTTATCATAAGTATCATGTTTACATTTTTATTTACCTACCCAAGAACAATGATGTTAGCTTTCATGTAGGATCATTAAAAGCACCCAGATAAATTTAGGATATTCCTTTTCAGAGGATATTCCTTTTCAGAGAAGAAACCAACTCTTATCCCATTGAAATTTCTTCTCTTATGTAGGGAAACATGGAATCAGTCTGTAATAATTGATGAATGTGATGTGCAGTGGTGGGTTCCTCCCGGTTCGGTCTGGTTCTGCTGAGCCGGTAGCGGTGACGATATGACATCACTGAACCGGTTCTCCCCCCCCCACCCTCCCACCTCCCCACCCACTCACCCACGTTATTCTTACCTTTTATTTGGTCCCACCCCCAATCTATTGCTGCCTCCTGAGTCCCAGCTGATGACTAGAGGGAAAAAAACTGTTTAAACTCTTGCCGCGGGGCTTCAAAGGGACGTCCTACTGCTGATCAGTGTTAAAAGCAAACAAATGAGTCGGGTCGTAAGTGCGAGGACCTTCCAGAAATGACTCTAACCAGCTAGCCATGCCCACCTAGTCACCTGACCTCCAGCTAGCCACACCCACAAAATAAGCCACGCCCACAGAACCAGTAGTAAAAAAAATAAGAACCCATCCCTGGTGATGTGATAATGTGATAAAAGACTGCCTGATCTTTTGCCCTCACTGTTACAAGAATCCGGAAGAGTAGTTGTGGAAATATAGAGTTAGGCTGTGAATCTGGCCCATTAAGTTAAGCTAAGTCCATTAAACTCAATGGGAGTTTTGCCATTTATTTCAATGAGAAGTGGAATGAAACCATTACTACCTAATTTATGTGCGGACTTTATCTTCTTTGTAGGATATTTGAGATGCGCATGCTGTTCCAAACGGCCTTGGGATACATCGCTTCAAAGGCACTCTGAAAGAACAGTTGTTGTCCTTATTAGAACACATCACAACAAGGAAGATTAAACATTCAATTAAACAGGAAATTTGCCCATGTAAAAAGCTCACAGGAAGAGGCTTAACAATGTTCATGTTTATGAGCTGCTAAAGCTTTTCAAATTAATCATCCAAAAATGTCCCTACTTTTGCTGGCTGGGGAAAGAATCATTTGCTTCAACTCAACTATTAAAAAAAAAGAATAAAATAAGATACAAAATAAAATAAAATAAAGTGATTTAACAATTGAGGATTTAGTGAATGTAATTTTAACCAGCTCTCAAATTATTTTAAAAATCAGGTGGCGGGAGCATAATATGCATATGCAAAAACACAGTTCTGACTCAATCAAATATTAATTGTCTGCTTGTAGCTTAACAAAACTTTGAAAGATTTATCCAATATTATGCAAATATGACAGAGATCAAAATCTTTATATCCGTGAAAGGATCTGCCATGAGTATCAATGTAACAAACTCACATGGCAAAGCATTTATTTAATTTTTAAAGATGCTGTATTCCAAAACTGGCTAACTATCAATCCAATGATTGTTCTTTGCAGAACAATCAATCTCCTGTGAAAGTGGAATGGAGAATCCCTTTCTAGGTGGCTATCCATTTTTAGCTGTCTATCTATGGAATCCCAGATATACAAATCAAAAATGGAAGCCATTCCTGTCTTCTTAAGAAGGCAAAATTCCTAAGTATTACTTAGGAGGACAAAGCAGGCTGTGTCAGTCTATACATCTCTCATCTTTACCCAGGCTACAAAAGGATGATGGGAACTGCTATAATCTGAGGTGCACAAATTGCCCATCCTTGTTGAACATAAAAGTGAGAGGAAGAGAGAGAAAAGAGAAACGGAGGCAGGAAGAGAAGAAAGTTGAAGGATAGAGAGATTACTATCTACCAACAGTTCTGGTATCTATGCACTAGATGGCCATGAATAGCCATGAATGGGCTAGCTTACAATAGTTTGAAATCACATCAAAGTGTACATTAAAAACATTCTATTAAGTTTCATAGATCTTCATACTGAGCAAAACCAAAGAGAAAAGGAGCATTTAAAAAAAAAAAAAGGCCGCAAAGACATTTGCCCAAGAAGAAAAAAAGGTCAGGTGCCAACGTGCATTCTAAGATTGTGATGCAGATTACATGATGTGTTGTATTTTGCTGAGTTTGTAACAAGGTGCAATTATTAAAATCTGGGGAAGGGGGACACATATTTTGCCATTCTTTCCCCTCTTTGTGGTTTATAGTAGATACTTATTTCTTTCATGCTAGTGCTGAACAAAGTATACATGAGAAACATCAGTTTTCTTTACTACTCTTATTATTTAAAGAATACTGTCAAAAGACGAACAGAGGTAGGTGCAAGCATTTTATACTGACTCATCAGTACCTACATTACAATAACCTGGTTGAAAATCGGCCTCAAATATAAGATCTAGCAAGAGCAATTAAGACTATAACGTATGCAAAAACGCAACCAATGACAAGCCTTATGCCCACAGGAGGCACAGATTGACATAAAAACAACCAATAATGAGCCTTACGCCCACGGGTAAGTTTTTGTTATTGGTTGAAATACATTTAGGATTTTTTTATTCATTTGAAAATATATTTCATCTGATTCCCAATTGGACTGACCAATTTATGTTTTCTATCTGCATGTATATTCTTATTTGTCCAACATCAAAATATTTGGGAAGAGACAAGAATGGCCAATGTTGATAAATATAACCATTTTTGCATTATTCTCTACCCAGGGAAAATGAAATAAATAAATCAGAAACAGTATGGTCAAGGAACTTTGGGTGGATGGGATACATCAAGCAATGTTCTAAATTCATAAATAAACAAACAATATCTACTATGTGATCTGTGCAGCCTTGAGATTTTACCCATCATTTTCAAATAAAATGACTCATCCTGGGGCTTAAATCAAGAACTGTATCTTATGACCAGTGGTGGGATTCAAATAATTTAACAATCAGTTCTCTGCCCTAATGACTGGCTGGGTGGGCGTGGCTGGGTGGGTGTGGCCAAAGGGCGTGACAGCACTCAGCCTCCTGCAGGATTCTGCCAGTGAAAACAGGGCACGGGGGTTAATTACAAAATGTGGGCTTTGCTTTGTGACATCCAGATCCAGCGAGCAAGGGGTGTGAACTGCACAGAAAATACACTTTTGTTTGGTTATGAAGAAATATCTCCAAAGTCAGATGTACACTAAATGTAAACAGACTTTTAGCTACATATCTTCCCAGCAAACAGAGAATTTTGAAGCCCCAAGTGATTCATTTTAGGATGAGTAACCACAGTTTGCATGTTGGAGGTTCCTAAAGGAATGCTGGGAAACACTGTATTTTAAAGAACATTTGAGGGAGGGGTGCAAAATAGCCCTTCTTTGCCTGAGGCTGTAGAGACCTGGCACCAATCAAAACACTGTTTGTGAAGAAACTGATCAACACTGACAGGGTAAGCCACTAGTATATGAAAATAAAAGCAAACTCCATTCCCTTCTAGTACTGATGATATTACCTAGTTTGGTAATGAAACATCTGCAAGAAAACCATTAAGCTCAGAGAGCACCAAGGACCCCTCAGTTCAACCCTGAGCTACAAATATTCTCTTCTATCGATAAACACTTTTTGGTTAGAGGGACTCAGAGCCTGCATTATATGAGATGGCTCCCAGTGGATTTCATTCTAAATTTTGATATGATTTCTGTAAATAAGGAATGTAGAATTATAATGGCTGAGTATTTGATCCTTCATACATAAAAAAAAATACAAAGGTAAGGGATAAACAAATAAAAACAGATTTGAAAAAAAAAGAAAAGGCTCAGGAAAGAAAAAGAGTGAAAGTGTAAGAAAGAGGAAAAGAAGGAAAACCGAAAAAGAATGACTTCCAACTTTCTTTGGTACAGATATAAGTAAAAAAATATATCAAGCTCTTACTCTAAGATTAACATTTGTCTACATTATTTCCATAATCCCATATCTAATCATCAAAGCCCAGATCAAGTTTTAGTTTCAGTTTCTCACAAAAAGTCCAGAAATGGTTCATATTGCTTTAATCACTATTTGTTAAGGAAACCACAACTTATTTATTTAATTTGCACCAAACTCTAAATAAAACATGAATGGAAAATCCTAAACTCTAATGTAGACCCATGCTTCTCAATTTTGGCAACTTTAAGGTGCATGGACTTCAATTCCCAAGATTCCCAAGGCAGCATGAAGTTCACCCATCTTAAACTTGCCAAGACTGAAAAACGTTGATCTACAGATAGGGATTTTTCCATTCCTCTTTTACTGGTTCTTACTTACTTATAAGGAATCATAAGTAAGATGATAATGCAAAATCCTCACTTTTGCCCCATCCCAGAGCAAAGATAATGCAAAATCTTCACTTCCATCCCTTTCCAGAACAATCACCATTCCCTCACTAACCTGCTTTCCAGCTCCATTTCCCTGCATGCAGAGCAACAAAAGAAGACCACGTGACTACCAGCTTAAGAAAAGTTCAGTCAGACCTTCCAACTTCTCAGGGAAAAAAAGATCTCGTGAAGTTGGAAGGTCTGACTGAATTGACAGATCAGCCCCCCAGCTGATTGGCGCAGCTGGTCCATTGCTGCCTCCCAGCTCAGCACAGCTTCCAGTCATGCCCCTGCATTCTCCACACCAGGAATGGCAATCCTGGTGGGTGGGGCAGGGCCAGCCAGTTGTGGGAACAACCGGCTCACCGAACTACACAAAAAATTAACAACATGTTTGGCCAAACTGGTGCGAACCAGCTGAATCCTACCAGTGCTTATGACAACCTTTGAGGGCTGATGGCTATAGCAATAGCACTTAGACTTATATACCACTTCACAGTGCTTTACAGCCCTCTCTAAGTGGTTTACAGAGACAGGATATTGCCTCCAACTATCTGGATTCTCATTTTATCAACTTTGGAAGGATGGAAGTCAACCTTGAGCCAGTTAGGTTTGAATTCCAGGCTGTGGGCAGAGTTAGCCTGCAATTCTGCATTCTAACCACTGCACCACAATGGCTCATATCTGGAATGTTGAAAGCAAAATTTTGGGCATGCTCACAAAATGGCGCCACCAAAGGCTACACCTAATCATAAATGGCTACTATTGTCAGGCCTGGAAGCCATCTTTTACATGCCTTCAGGCCTGCCACATTTCCTACTCTGGGAAACTGAGAGGGGGGATTGTATGGAACATGGGTGATATATAGTCATAATAACATTCTTTTCTCAGACAGTCAAGGCCATCTTGCCCTGCACCTGGAGGGTTGGAACTGGAAGGTCTCTCCAGTTGGGACAGTGCTTTGACTGGGCCATGTGATAGACTTATGGGTGCTGGGCAGGGACTTGGATTTTCTGTTGGGTGGGGAAAACCTGGAAGTGCCAATATGACATCTCTAATAAAATGGAACTTTGAGGAACTTCAAGCCTCAGAGTCTTCTTTCATTGGGAATGTTACTTGGAACCCTGACAGCTATATTCGGTTATTATCCTCAATGTAATCTAGTTCCCTTGAGATGCTCTCTACTACCTCCATCTAACTGCTTTTTAAATAGGCAAATAAACACATTCTTAAGATGAATAATGGCTTCCTGTTACCTAATGTTTTCTTTTCTTAAAATTGACATGAGGCCTACTAAGGATTTACAGGTGTTCCTAGAAATATAAACAAAGACTGACATGTCAGTTTTGGAGTTTCACAGTTTTTTAATTAATTAATTAATTAATTAATTAATTAATTAATTGTTTAGTAAATTAATTAATTAATTAATTAATTAATTGTTTAGTAAATTAAAGCCAGAATGAGGCCCCGCTAGGCCTAGACAGTCTCTTTGTGGTATTGTACATGTTCAGAGGAGACTATTTATAGATGCAGAATAATCTATAAAGCATTTTCCAGGGTGCTGTATATAGGAATATATACATTTAACTAGGGAAAAATATTTAATATTTTTAAGGACCTTTTTTTTTTGTCCTTTATTAAAGCTTTGTACTTTCTTAACATCAAAATTACAATTGGCCATCATATCTGGAGGGATTACAAGGCAAAGTGACAATTACTAATTGAGATAAGAAGGGGAAACACTTTGAAGAGAAGTGTTAATGCATCACTTGGGGGTGAAAAAGGTCTAACTCAGCGTATATAATTGGCTGTTCTTATTCATACAATTGTGTAAGTATGTAATGTAAAGTATGAGTTTTTGGCAGGCTTTTTCATATTTTATTCTTGAACAATTATTATGTATTTGGGTGACATTGTGGTTAACTCTCCTGCTGGAATAAAAATTGTATTTCAATTTTTGTTTTGGTAAATAAGACAGAAAGCCCATAGGCCGAAAGGTCAGTGATTTGGTATGTTTTCAGATATAACAAATTAATTATTTACTGACTCTGAAAAAAAACAATCCTTCAATCTTCTTATATCTTGTTGCATCTTGTCCTTTGGACCAGAATAAATCAGATGCAGTCCTTTGTTAAAAACAGGGATGTCAACATAAATGAATGGGACTTCAATTGCATGGCTATAACTTGTCTTTTCTGACCATCATTCTGGTGAGGAGGCCACTTAGGAAATAGAGTGTAACCTTATACTCAAAACATTTAAGTTATTAAGGAAAGGCCAATCATTAGGCTGTCGGAAAGACAACTTGCTTACCATCATGAATATTTTTGCACTAAACAGCTCTGCATGATTGCTGGATATAAGTTAGGGTTCTCTCTGCAAGTATATCTGGAAAGGTCTTTTTTCTGAATTAGACCTGAACCAAGCATTCAACTTTTTCATTTTTACTGAGGAGGGAAGAGGAAATGAGGGACTTTTGTGCAAACAAACATTGATCTGTGACAGATCAATGATTTAGACGCAAAGTAGATACTTCCTGTAAGCACCATGGTGAGTGGATGACTTGCTGGCTTTTGCTAGTTAGACAGCTTTGCAAGGGGAATCTCTGCTGGAAGCTGGATCCAAATCAGCATAATCTCTCTGGAACAAAGGAGAGATCATGAGATCATTCTAGTGGTTCAGACAGTCACTCCAAGTAGACCACAGAAGCTGTCACTTTTACGATCGGCTTATAAATGGAATGACTAAAAGTCAGGATTTACATCAAGCTCAGATTCGCAAAGCAGCCTTTATGGACACTAAGCTGGACCAAGCCTTATATCTTAATCACTTTTTGGGATTTTTTTTTAAAATTCTTTGCATATTAGAGAGATTAAGACCCTTCAAACTGGCAAGGTTTTACTGTATTCAACAGGTGAGTTTCCCTCTCCACAAAAGATGATGGCATAAATTTGATCTTAAAAGTTTATAATATATATGTTTTGTTTTTTGTTTTATTTTTTGGACTATGCACTAAAAGGATATACAAAAGACTCTGGTAAGATTTGGAAGAATTGTTTTTGAAAATTGATGAACAAAAAGATAACATTTACTTCTGATTATACGAGAAAGGTTTTAAACTTCTGAAGGATTTTCATTTTGAAGCACAGATGAACAGCAAATTATTTCTGTGACTATTTTTGAAGGAGTTAAAGAATATTTTTTTAAAAAAAGTCCAGGGAAAATTTGATTTGATTAAGATTGACTTGTTCGATCAGGGCTAAAAGAAGAAAATAGTTACATCTGGTTGCCCTTACTGGACTTTTGCTCACAAAGATTGATTGACGGAGTATTTGAACTTTATTGTTCTTATCTAAGAGATGAGCCATAGGGAGAAGGGAGATTATGAAGAAAATAGTTCCGTCTGGTTGACTTTACTGGACTTTTGCTGACAAAAATTGATTGACATAGCATTTTGATTTTGCTTTCCTTGCCTAAGAGGTGAGCTATGAGAAGCAGAGAGGTTGTGTTTTATTTAGAGATCTTATTAAACTGTTAAAATTGTTTTTACCTGCTGGCATGAAAGTTCTTTTATCTTTTTCTTTCCTCTTTTGTTTTGCTTTTTTCACACTTTTTTTTAATTTTGCATTTTTGCATTTGTATTTTTAACTTCTATTTTTTTCATACATAATTCTTAATAAAACCATCTGGGGGGAAATGATTCAGATGCAATTTGTTCAACGTTCCAACCAATATACTATTTAATGTAGACAAGTCGTTATTGCAAAAAAAAAATAACAATAAAAAAAAATTAGTGGATCATAAGCAGCAGCTACACAGACTTTCTAGCTACGAATAAAGAGACCAAAATTATTCACTGGAATAGAATTCCCGCAATTTTGAGCCAGTTTTTGCATGTCAAAACTGTAGTACTGCCAGCAGAAAACACCTAGCGCTTACATGGAATGAACTTTACTAAGGGATGGGAGGTAGCTTTATAGGAAAACCTTCCATTTTTTTAATCACCTTGCGAAATTTTAAGGTAAATGCCACAATCTCTAATTTTCCCTAAAAGTTCTTTTCTGGATGCATAAATTAACTCTAAGATTAACATCAGACCAACAATGATAATAATAATAACTTTATTGTCATTGTACTTGTATACACAGCATATCCATACGACGAAATTTACTTAACACCCAAAGACCAGGTTCAACACACATAACAATCCCCCAAAACACTCCCACCCACCACAATTTTCCACCCCTAAACCACCCAAACATCCACACAACAGACCAAGTAATACTGTCCAACAACTCACTGATGGTGGCCCTTTACTTCATTGTTGAGTGCAATTATAGCTCTGGGATAAAAACTATTCAGAAGACGTGTGGTCCGAGTTTTAATTGTTCTGTATCTTCTGCAGGAGGCAACAGTCCAAAAAGATTGTAAGCAGGATGGGAAGAGTCTCTGAGATTGTTGTGCAACTTCTTCAAACAATGAGATTCGAAGATGGCAACCAGGCTGGTAGCTGGAGCCCAATGATATTCTGGGCAGTTCTAATGATTCTCTGTAGAGCTTTTTTGTCCACTACAGAACTGCTCCCATACCATGCAAAAATGCCATATCAGGACCCTCTCAATAGTAATACAATCAAGGAACTGACAAACAAGCTAAATAGTAAAAAGCCCAGCCAAGGAACTACCAAGAACACTCCCACCAACGCTGACAGGACAAGCCACTAGTATACAAACTGAGAGCAAACCTTTACTAACAATGATGATGCTACTTGTGTAATGAAACATCTGCAAGAAAACAACCAAGCTCAGAGAACACCAAGGACCACATACACACCATCCTTTCAAGATGGTCCAAGGACATCTCTGGCAATTGCATTTTAAAGATGTCAATGACAAAGACAAGGTTCTGTGGGTCATATTGGTCATAAAGTATCTACATCCTTTTTGCAATCTGATTTAAAGCATTTGTCAGTGAAGATGTTTTGCTTCTGCAGGGCAGAATTCTGCTTACAACCTGTGTCCTTATGGGTTCCCACAGCCACATCTGGCATCTCTCTCTTTCTTATAGGGATGGAGATGCTGCACAGAGTACAGACTGGACCTGTCATACCTTCTTCTATAGGAAAGAACACTTGTGTCAGCTTTGCATAATGTAGTTTTTGCAGAACAGCTCTTCACATGCATCATATTCCAGAAGAAAATCCAGCTGTTTGCAGGTCTATTCACAGCAGTGTTTTGCTAATTCTGGAATTCCATTATTCAGAAGCTACCAACTTCTCAGAATTAACTGGCATGAAGCACTCTTCTTTCTTTTTTACACAAAGTATTGTTAAATTATGAAACTTAACTATTTTCAAAAGAAATGGTGGCCATTAACTTAGAAGGATATAAATGATGGCTGGACAGATTCATGGAGGGCTGGACAATCAGTAGCTAACCATCTGGACACCTAATATATCTGAAAGCATCTGATTTGCCATTGTGTAGACCAGGTGTTCCAAACCGGGGGTGCTTGCATTCCCCAGGGGTGCGAGATGATATTCCAGGAGGTGCGAAAACTTAGGTTTAGAAGTTTAAAAATTATACTGTATATGCATAATTATATGCATATAATTATTTACTTTTGTAAGGGCTGCGAAAATATATCAGAAGCATTCTGGGGTTCAGGGTATAGAAAGGATTGGGAACCCCTACAGTCTACACTGTAGACTGATTGTATAGATGTCCTTTGATCTAATTCTCTATTTTATTGTACAGTAAACCATAGAAATAGACAACAAACAGCCCCTACAGACAGCCCCATCAAAGCTACAACACTGAAAAAAGTGACTTATGACCATTCTTTACACTTATGACCATTGCAACATCCCCATAGTCAGGTGAACCAAATTCAGGCAGTTGGTAACTGACTCACATTTGTGATGGTTGCAGTGTTCCAGGAGCATGTGATCACCTTTTGTGATCTTTTGACAAGCAAACTCAATGGAGAAGCCAGATTCATTTAACAATGATGTTACTAACTTAATAACTGCAGTGATTCACTTAACAACAGTGGCAAGAAAGATAATAAAATGGGGCTTTTGCAGGGGTTTGGAGAACCGGTAGCAAAAATCCCTGCATCCCCTCCCCACCCACTATGCCCAGCTGAGCCGCACAATCATCAGAAGCTTTTTTTTTTTTTTACTTTTAAAAGCATTTTTTTTCTACAACCTCTTCCGATGAAAAAATGCTTTTAAAAGTTAAAAAAAAAAGCCTCTGATGATCGCGCGGCTCAGCTAGGATCGTCAGAGGCTTTTCAAAGCATTTTTTTCAGCAACCTCTTGGCCGAAGAGGTGGTAAAAAAAATGCTTTGAAAAGTCTCTGACGATCCCAGCTGAGTTGCCTGATCCTCAGAGAGGCTTTTCAAAGCATGTTTATAAAAGCCTCTCTGACGATCCCAGCTGAGTTGCCTGATCAGCAGAGGCTTTTCAAAGCATTAGAAAAAATGCTTTGAAAAGTTAAAAAAAAAAAGTTGGCCATGCCCACCTAGTCACATTACACCCCCACCAAGCCATGCACACAGAACCGGTAGTGACAAATTTTACATTTCACCCCTGGGCTTTTGCATCATTTTAGAAACCTCCAATCCCTGTTATTTTTTCCCACATTTCAAAATATTAATATAACACAGTGGTGGCTAACCTTTTTGGCACCGAGTGCTGAGAGAGGACCATGTGCGCACGGACCACCAAAACCCGGAAGAGAGCAGCTGGCTGGTATATGCATGCGTGTGCAGCCAACCACTCTCTTCCTGGTTCTGTTGTGTGTATGCATACTGGCATGCGCACAACAGAACCCAGAAGTGCAGCTGGTGAGGGCACGCATGCCCACCAAGAGGGCTCTGCATGCCACCTCTGGCATACATGCCATAGATTCACCATCACGGGCATCACATAATATATTTTGGTTGGCAGGGTCCAGAAGAAGGGCCTTTTCTGCCACGGTTCCCACCTATGTTATTTTACTTCTATTTTTAAAAAAAATTAAGATCTTTATTGATTGTCCTTCAAAATCTTCACCGGGATGAGAAAGGTTATTTATTATTTATTTATCAAACTTGTATGCTGCTCTTCTCATCAGAAGCAAATCTAAGTGCGCTGGTAGGTGCATTTTATTCTGGATAAAATGAAGAATAAAACATTAAAATGATCGATAAAAATCATAAAAATGGAATTAAAATAAGATTAGCAGCAGGAGGTTGCAGACTGCAAACAGAGAGGAGGTGGAATGCTCTCCACCCCGTTAGCCATCTCCAACATGCCACATCCCATTGGGGCCCCAGGTGAGTTGGCACGGCCATGTCTTCAAGGAGTTTTGGAAGGCCAAAGGGGTGGGATCAGAACTGACCTTGGGGGTGCAAGATGTTCCAAAAGATGGGAACCATGGGAACCTTCTGGACCCTGCCAACCAAAATATATTATATTAAAGTAATACACTAATATATTATGTTAAAGTAATACACTAAAGTAAGGGATGCTGTGGCTCAGTGGCTAAGATGCTGAGCTTATCGATCGAAAGGTTGGCAGTTCAGCAGTTTAAATCCCTCGTGCCATGTAACAGGGTGAGCTCCCATTAATTGTCCCACCTTCTGCCAACCTAGCAGTTTAAAAGCATGTAAAAAATGCAAGTAGAAAAATTGGGACCACCTTTGGTGGGAAGGTAACAGTGTCCCATATGCCTTTGGCATTTAGTCATGCCGACCACATGACCATGGAGACATCTTCGGACAGCGCTGGCTACTCAGCTTTGAAATAGAGATGAGCACCACCCCCTAGAGTCGGGAACGACTAGCACATATGTGTGAGGGGAACCTTTACCTTTAGCTTAATAAACTGGAATGTGGAAAAAATAACAGGGATCGGAGATTCCCAAAATGATGTAAAAGAAAGGATTCACATTTAATCGAACATTATCAGCCAAAACCAAAGTTTTTGAAATATTGTAGAACCAGAAGACATGCAACATTTTTCCATGGCCAAGTGGCAGTTAGGAAGAGGATCGAAGGCATTGAGAAGGCTCTAGTCTAACATGCCTACTGACAAATGGTATTACAGTACACACATTCAGTGTTTGATATTCTGTAACCTGTAATAATAGAATGGAATGGAATGGAATGGAATGGAATGGAATGGAATAGAATAGAATAGAATAGAATAGAATAGAATAGAATAGAATAGAATAGAATAGAATAGAATAGAATAGAATAGAATAGAATAGAATAGAATTCTTTATTGGCCAAATGTGATTCGATACACAAGGAATTTGTCTTGGTGCATACGCTCTCAGTGTACATAAAGGAAAAGATCATAAGAATCATAAGGTACAACACTTAATAATAATCATAATATAAAACTTAAGGATACCAGCAACAAGGTTACAGTCATACAGTCATAAGTGGGAGGAGATGGGTGATAGGAACAATGAGAAGATTAATAGTAACACAGACTTAGTAAGTAGTTTGACAGTGTTGAGGGAATTATTTGTTTAACAGAGGGAAAAAACTGTTCTTGTGCCTAGTTGTTCTGCTGTGCAGTGCTCTATCACGTCATTTCGAGGGTAGGAGTTAAAACAATTTATGTCCAGGATGCGAGGGGTCTGTAAATATTTTCACCGCCCTCTTTTTGACTCGTGCAGTATACTGGTCCTCAATGGAAGGCAGGTTGGTAGTAATTGTTTTTTCTGCAGTTCTAATTATCCATTGAAGTGTGTGTCTGTCTTGTAGGGTTGCAGAACCAAACCAGACAGTTATAGAGGTGCAGATGACAGATTCAATAATTCCTCTGTAGAATATATTATATTCTACATAGAATATATTATATAATATATTAATAAATAAAAATTAAACCTTTTTCCCATGCAAAAAATCTGATTTACCGGATTTGGTTAGAAGTCAACTTACTTGTTTGTAATTGGCCAGTAGGAGCTTGTCATTGACCTTCTCTGTTAGTCACTAAAGCTTCTGTACCTTTTTCCAGGCTTCCATACAAAGTCTACAGAGTGTGGATGGTGCTTTAAGGAATCTATGCTTTAAAACAGACTCATCCAAAAGCCTGAAAAGGGTCAGGTGTCTTTGAAGAATAGAAAGGGATGCTGCAGTTATGTCAGGTCTGGAGCACCTCTTTCAAACTATTTTGGAAGCACAGCTCTAGTGGTTAGATATCTGCCCCAGCAAATGCATAAATGAAAAAAAAAACCACAGTCTGTGTGTGCAGCTCAAAGCTATCAGATGATGCACTAATGCATATAGACAGCCATAAAGTCAACTCCATGTTTTTCTCATCAGATGTCACAGAAGCCTCTTTATTTAAAGCCTATGGAGAAAAATAGAGAAGCTCCTTCTTAGAAGGATTTTCGTGCTTAGGACTTCAAACAGCAGATTTATTATCACTATTATCACTCTGAAGTCTGGGCAAAAATACTATCTTTTGTCTGCAGACAGCAGAATCTGTAAAATGTCATATGCCTCTGAAAAACCGATGTGGAATATTTTCAAGCATAATAGACAAAGTTAACTTGTTTCTAAGTCCTCCACTGATTAGTGAAAGCTGTTTTAATTTGTTCTTATCATAGCCATCTTTTTAGCTAGTGGGTATTAAAGGCATTTGCCTCACTTCCAATTCCCAGCTAACTGCTTTGTTGGCTTTATATTTCTCTATATGGTGAGGCCTAAATCTGAAACATATTGGATAACCTTGGGTTGATCACTATCTCTTTATCTGACCTACATCAAGGAGTTGTACTATGAATTAATGGAATAAAAAAAACCCAAGCCAACAACTCTGAAAATCTTGGCAAAGACCTAGATATAAATATAATAAGTACAGTAGATAAATAAATAATGCAAATATACAAACTCATATTGGAAAGCATTTGATTCCCACAATATTCTATTTCCCAATATTCTGCAGGTCAGTATAATGCATCACATTTGAAATCAATGGGACGGAGAATTTATCTGTAACTTAAATTCTACTGATTTAAATAGTTTTAGGGCAACAATCACTAAGCCAGGAATACACCTCATTCTTAAACCAAGGAAAGGATTCAATTATGTGTGCAAACAATTAATAAATATACCTCTTAAACAAAAATCTCTTACCACAGAAAACAAGATCGCAGAAAAACATACATGTAGAATAGAATCCAATCATTAATATTTTCATATGTACTTTAAAAGATGGGTCCCAGACAGTTTTTGCCCATGCAAAATTATGTAATGTAAGCCCTGTACCTAGGAAGCATAGTGAAGAGCCGAGCAAAGATGTTTTATGAGGCTCCTTGCCAAATAAGGGAATAACTCTCTTGGATTAAAGACAGCTGACTGAAGCCTGATTTAAGACATGGTTCTGAGCCATGGTCTGTCATTGGAAGCAACTGTCTGATCTCCTGCTCTGATATGTTGTTCCTGTTGAAACCTGCTTGTGAAACACTGACCTTGGACTTACTAATAAATCTGATTTGGTTCTCTGAACTTTGGACTGGATTTTGACTACTCTTCTTCATGTTCCTGCTCAAACCAAAGCTACTTAGGCAAAGCTTTCTTTCCAAGAGATGATGTTGACTCCCATTTCTTCTCTTGTCTTCAGTTATCTGCTCAGCCTTGAATAACTTGCTTTCCACACCTAGCAACTCTCTCTCTCTCTCTCTCTCTCTCTCTCTCTCTCTCTGTGTGTGTGTGTGTGTGTGTGTGTGTGTGTGTTTGATACCTGAAACAGGACACTTACAGGTGACTCTAAGTGAATCTGAATTATCAACCGAGTTACTGTGAGTTGGAGGGAAGGGTGGGTATACAAGTCAAATACTGTGAATAAATACAATAAATAAATAAATAAAACTGGGGGAAGAAAGTATCCAAATAACTGAAAGAATATTGTATGATGGTATCATTATGGAGAAGGCACAAATTATATAATTTACTTCATTTTTACATCTCCATATCTGAAGATGTGCCTTACACATCATATCTGAAACTCTTCAACAGCAGCAAAACACAAGAAATAAGAAACTTTTGGACTGTGAAACGTTTGTTAAGTAGGTTTTGCCCCATTTTAAAACCTGTCTTTCCACAGTTGCTAAATGAATCACTGCAGTTGTTAAGTTAGTAACATGGTTGCTAAATGAATCCAGCTTCCCCATTGACTTTGCTTGTCAGAATGTAATCAGATGACCTTGGGGGACTGCAACTGTCATAAATATGAGCCAGTTGCCAATAGTCCAAATTTTGGTCATATTACCATGGGGATGCTTCAACAGTCATAAGTGTGAAAAAAGGTCATAAGTCACTTTTTTCAGTGCCATTGTATGGCACTTCAAACAGTCACTGAATGAACTGTTGTAAGTCAAAATACATGCATCTGAACCAGGATTCTGAACATTTGCAAAATAGTTTTCCAGTTTAATTTGTACTTAGCATGATTAAGGTAGAGTTATCACGTCTCTTTTTCATTTTTCCTGCCTCTTTTGGACTATAGGAATCATCTTTGCAATGGTCAGGATTCCTCTTCCCAGGATTTGTATTGCATCAGCACAGAAATAATAGAAATGATATTCAAAGGATGCACTTTTGCAGAAATCTGGCATGCTACTGTGCATCCAGTTTACAGAATCCTGGTAATTCCAGAATTCTGGTATTCAATCAAGTACCAATTACTTGATTGATAAATCAAGCCTTGGTTGTATTCTGTTATGAACGTTGGTTTTCTTTCATGAAGAGATGGAGAACTTAGATTGAAATGAAAGATTTCCTTATCTCCAAGCTCTCCGGGATTCCTGCAAAACCCTCAGAAGCACATTTTCCTGATTGGACTCTGCATGAATGCTTCTCAATTCCTCAACTGAGAATTGAAACCAGTAATGTAAGATTGGAATTAAAAATATAAATAGAAGAGTCAAGAATATTTCCTTTATAATTTGATTTTGTTCCTATTCTCCATCTTTCTGTTTCTTCATTTGCTCAGTCTGTTTCCAGGTTAAAGATGTCTAATTTTGGTGTTGCATTACTATGCCTCATGTAACTTGTGTACCTAATCTATTTTCTGAAGCTCTCATAATGCTGTCTTTATAAAAACAAAAACAAAACTTTTTTACATTAACATACCATGTACTCCAAAGTTTCTTGGATCTGGAAATAATTATTGAAAAGCTTGAGTCTGTGCTGCCCCATCCAGATTTCAAGGTAGGTCAATCATCTCATGCAAGAATGGGTGATAGCAGTATAACTCATCAGGTAACTTAGGGGAATTGTTCTATCTAGATATCTTGGAACTCAAATGTAAGGCTGAAGATCTCAGGAAGACAGTGATTCACCTCTTCCTCTTTCTTACAAGGATGCTTCAACAAAAGTGGGAATAACATAACCCCAGTCTGATGATTGTTCAATTGGACCATGTAACCTAATGATTCCACACATAGAAGGTGGTAATGAATTGAGAAAGAGGAAATGCTAATTATTAAATGGCTCTTTCCTCCCAGTCAAAGGTAGCGGTTACACCAAATCATGTTGTTAACCTTACTACTTTAGTAAAGTCACTAGCAGAATTTCACTCTCTGGAACTGCAAAATTTCCTACCTTATGCTGCCATGGATTGAAAGTCTATGCTGTGCCATTGAATACAAGCTCTTTCCTTTATAAAGGAAATATATAAAGACAACCATGACTCAGACAAAGCTGTCTGAAATTATTGTCTATCTAGTATAAAATATCCTGTGCTGATTGGCTTTGTTTCTACCCAGAGATGCTGGAGTCTGGGCCTAGGAAATGTTTTAGGCACTAAGCTATGGACTTTCTGGTTTCTGGTATCAAGATATAAAATTATGATACTATGGGTAGAATAGTATCATCTGGAGAGAGACAGAAGGGATTCTACTAAAACCAAGGTGACTTAAAAACAGACAGTCCCAGAAACTCATTGAGCCGACTCAATTTTTCTGCTTTAACCAGCAGAAAGAAAAAAAAGCTTAGGGTACATAATGTATTTAAATGAAATGCAGCATAAAAGTTTGTAGCTAGTTTGTATTTAATCTTTTTTTTGAAAAAAAAAAAAAGAGGGAAAGAAGCAACGGAGGGGGAAAAAAACTCACCTGCACAATTTTGCTCTGCTTTTTTTTAATCTCATACATTCTTTGAAGATTTGGAAAACTTGAAGAATCAAACTGTACTGAGGAGGGGAAAAAAAGGTTGATGCCATAGTCTCTTTCTAAGCGAAAGAAGAAAGCAAGCTACTTCAAATCACAATCTTCTCCGGAAGTTAGACAATATTTTACTCAACCTATAGAATAAAAAAGATACTGTAATGTTTTTGTGGGTTACCTGAGAATTGTATTAATCTAAAACCTAGGAAAGCTTCAGCCTGAGATTTGCTAGGCTAATGATTCCAAAAGGTGAAAGAAGATCACATTCTGAATATATAGGGATCAGATATATATTTAGGGACATGTGGCTTTGAAAGAATAGATTTTGTGACCTTAGGAAGATAGAAAAAAATGTTTTGATCTCAGTCTTTTTTCTTAGAAAGCTGGTTGCCTTGGATGCTAGCAATACCTGTTACCAACAGACACTAATTGTGAGCAAGCTCTGGATAAAACAGAAGAAAAGCAGAGAAATAAAACAAACTCAATGTGAAATCAATTGTATATACAAGAATGTGCAACCATCCAAGATCTGAGGATATTTCAGTTATGATGTTCAATATATAGTAATTACAGAGAAAAGAAACCAAATAGGGAATAGGAAAAAACCAAAAGATAAGAGCATATCCTCTTCAGCACCCAGATAAGTATGGATTAACACCAGACAAACAATTCAGCAGAAAGCAATACCCTAATTAAGAACTACGAAGGAAAAAAAATTACAGCTCCACCAATACCACATCTACATTAAGATATAGGCAAGCTGTTATATATAAACAGGAGGACACCCCACACTCAATGCCCCTGATTATGTTATTTAGTCAGGTAATGAAATGTCTACCTATTTAGAGGTAACTTCAGAAGTAAGGAAGTGATCTGGGGAATGCAACTAAGATAGATAATTTGTGGCATGAGATCTATGGTTGCACATTGATAATAAAAATGCATATACCTGAGATAATCAAAATAGGCCATTTGAGTAATCTGTTTGGTTTTTAAAGGATAGCAATTTAAAGAGCCCCGTCTAAAGGAGATGGGTGGTTAAGAAATACAAAATATAAATAAATAAATTGTAAAATTAATCAAATCAAAACCCTTTATGAAAACCCAGTGATTCTTGGATGAGACCAGGAATACTGATAGAACAGCCAACTTTTCCCATATTGATAGCTTTACGCACTAGCAAGAAGGGAAGGACATATATTGTCTGCAAGAATGTTACACTACATTCTTACCTGCACCCTTCATGGTCAAACACATTAAACGTGACAAGAACAGTTGTCTTATCAGCCTTAAGTCATTTGTAATGGCCTTGCAGGGAAGGAATGTCTGTGATATATTGTGTATTTATGACAGGAACCCAGGAGATGTTTTGTACCTTTGCAAAATAGTCACTGTGCCTTCAAAATAAATGGAATGCTTGAAAAGCAGTGAGATCAGGAGGAAAAACAACCTTGTGGAGAGGAAGGGGGAAAATGTAGATTTTGTCCAGGCAGGTCATGTTATGAACATATGTCCAATTCTTTCATTAATGAAGATTATTGGCAATTTACATACGAGAAGAAGACCTTGCAGAACAATCTATATGTGAAGAATTTGGTCCCATTTCATAACTATGAATGTTAAACCCTCTGAACTTACATCCCAGCTCATCTCTTTCTTGGGCCTTTTGGTTGTCTACCTTCTCAGTTGAGGGGAGATTGTCCTCCAATATGAAATAGTCTTTTTCATAGCAAGACCTCCTTGCTATGATCACAACTGCAGTTCCCATAACTTTGGAAACATCTATGCCCAAAGTCAAAATCTACATCCATCTTCCTACCACCTGCTGTGGGTACCATATTCTAAAGTGCAATTCCAAAGCATTAAGAACTAGTGATTTCCTCATATCTTTCCAATGTCCTATCACCAGACTCAAACAACAATGCATATTTGTCAGCAGTAAGAAATAACAAAATGTATGCCACGTACTATCTATTTTAATTAACAAGTGACTTAAATGCCAGGAAAGGTGTCTGGATAAGTTTATGAAAATTAATGAATTTCAGAATTTAAAGAAGCCCTTTAGAATGATAGTGTTAACCATCTGCTGTGCATAAGAATCCTGTTTAAAGCTTCTCTAGCAAACCTTTACCCTATCTCCTCTAGTGAAAAAGTTTACATTGATTTTCACTGAACTTTGTAACTATCATGAGTTTTTCCAACTTTTTATTTTTTCTAAAATAATCGCTTCTCAGAAGACAGCTAGGAAGGTTGCAAATTGTGATTACATGTCCCTAGTATGCTGCAACCATCATAAATACATACTAGTTGCCAAGCACCCAAATTTGGGTGACCAGAGGGATGCTATGATGGTTGCCAATATGAGAACTTGTTGTAAGTAAGGGTGGGTAGTTGTTTTTTTGGGGCTGTTATAACTTTGAACCAGTGGTGAAATGTAAAATTTGTTACTACCGGTTCTGTGGGCATGGCTTGGTGTGGGGTAATGTGATTGGGTGGGCATGGCCATTTTTTTTTTACTTTTAAAAGCATTTTTTCTTGTAGAAAAAAGGTTGTAGAAAAAATGCTTTAAAAAGGCTCTAACGATCCCAGCTGAGCCGCGCGATCATCAGAGGCTTTTTTTTTTTTTACTTTTAAAAGCATTTTTTGGGCAAAAAAATGCTTTTAAAAGTTAAAAAAAAAAGCCTCTGATGATCGCGCAGCTCAGCTGGGCATGGGGAGGATGCAGGGATTTTTGCTACCAGTTTTCCGAACCACCCACTGCCATCGCTACTGGATCGGGCGATCTGATCCAAACAAGGAGCATTTCACCCCTGCTTTGAACTCTCACTAAACAAATGGATTTAAGTTGAAAACTGCTTGTACATGCAACATACCAGTAATTTCATATAGAAATAGTGCTGGTGGTAATTTTGATTACTTCTGTAAGTTAAATTCAAATTTTTTGTTGTTGTTAGTTGCGAAGTCATCTCTGACCCATCGCAACCCCATGGACAACTTTCCTCCAGGCCTTCCTCTACCATCCTCTGGAGACCATTTAAGCTCATACCTACTGCTTCGGTGACTCCATCCAGCCACCTAGTTCTCTGATGTCCCCTTCTTTTGCCCTCAATCTTTCCCAGCATTAGGCTCTTCTTCAGTGAGTCCTTCCTTCTCATTAGGTGGCCAAAGATTTGAGTTTCCTCTTCAGGATCTGGCCTTCTAAGGAGCAGTCAGGGTTGATCTCCTCTAAGACTGACCGGTTTGATCGCCTTGCAGTCCAAGAGACTCGCAGGAGTCTTCTCCAGCACCAGAGTTCAAAGGCCTCAATTCTTTGGCACTCAGCTTTTCTTATGGTCAAACTTTCACAGCCATACATTGCAACTGGGAAAGCCATAGCCTTGACTATACACATTTTTGTTGGCAGGGTGATGTCCCTTAAGTTCAAATAAATTTTATCAAATAAATTGTGAGTGCAATTTTAGGCAAATGTAGATTTAAAGACATTTGAACATGGGTTATACTTTGTTTTTCTCCGTGTTTGTGTTTAAAGCAGTTATTCAGGATGAAATGATTTGTATTTCTGCTACATTTCTACTGATGAGACAGTTGGTGGTCTGCTGCCAAGTCTCTTGGCCACGATCAATGGCCATTTTTACACGAGTGATTTATTGTGACTTAATAGCGTCATCCAGCCATTGCTGTGGCGATATAAAGCCTGCCTTCATCACGTTTACATCGCCACAGCAAGGGATGAATGACACAGTAAGGTGCTATAAATCATGAAATCAGAAATAGCCAAAGGGAGCTATTTCTTCTCTCATCTGAAGCAATTGCTAATACACGCCAAGATTGTTCCTACCAGCCTGCCACCCAGCAGAATATATTTATGTGAAATTAGCAAAATGTGAGGCTCCATCCAATCCTTTAATGTCATCAGATTCTGGTCTATATTCAGTATCTTCATTCACCTAACATGAATCTAAAGGAGGGACAGAAGAAAAGTGCTATTATCTTAACATTCCTATTATTCAATCAATCAGAATGGAGCTGGAAGGGACCTTGGAGGTCTTCTAGTCCAACCCTCTGCTCAAGCAGGAAATCTTATACCATTTCAGCCTCTCTAGGAGTCTCTGGAGGCTGGGGACAGCAAAAAACATCACTTCCTGTCCAACCAGAAGTTGGGAAACGAGCCATTTCAGGCCTCTGGAGGGCCTCCGAAGGCGTGGGGAAGGCTGTTTTCACCTTCCCCAGATGCATAGAGAGGATCTGGAGCCAGGTGAGAAAGGAAAACAGGCCTACCAGGCCATTGCATCCCAGGAGCGGAGGGGGCGGGATCACGCGGACATGCATGAGGCAGGGCACATAGAATTATGGGTGTGGGCACACGCACGCATGAACCTTCCCCCCTTCCTGCTATAGGGGAATAAAAACAAATCAAATGTGGACTCATAACTACAAGGTAGTCCTTGACTTACAACAGTTCATTTAGTGACTGTTCAAAGTTACAACAGCACTGAAAAAAATGACTTAAGACTGTTTTTCACACTTACAACCTTTGCAGCATTCCCATGGTCATGTGATCAAAACAAAAGTTTATGCCTGATCTTAAGCAGTCCTACCAAGCAATATCAAATCACAAATTGACTTAGGCTATAGCACAAAATCAAAAAGAAACATTTAAGAAAGGAATTATCTGTAATGTCATTAATAAATCAACGAATAAACTGAAATGAAAATATAATCTAAGAAAGGTCTCAGTCTTTTTCCATAAACACTTAACAAACATTTACGTATTAAGATCTGTAGAGAACATTTATCCACCTGTCATCCTTTCACAGATTTCCTCTGTTATATTATACAGGTAACATAATTAACAGAACAATCCAGCGTGTTTCAATGGGCCTATTTTCTTCCAGGAATGAATAAAAGAATGATTGGAGGTCAAAGGGAAAAGGGTTTTTTTTAATAGTGAGAACTAAACTAGGGACACATAGGGTTCTTAATTCCTGCTATTAGGCAAAGCATTCAGGTGGAAGAGAAAATGTTTTTCTTGGATCATTCTTTGTAGCACATTAACAACTCCCATCTCTGAAATGTGACAATCCTGGTGAAGCTATCAGTCTTCTCAGATAAACTGGGCTCTCATGCTTAATCCAATTTTCATGGAGTCTCCTGTACTGGATTCCGAAGAAGTGTGTTCTGTCCCAGTTCCAAAACATGACAAACCCTCTGTGGTTAAATCAGTGATTCCTTTATTAGGAGCGCCAGCAGCCCCGGCAAAAGTCTCTCTCTCTCATACACACACACACCAGGCTAACAAGTCTGTCTGGCAGGGAGATGAATAGTTATCTGTCACACCTATTCATCTCTGGCCCCTGTCTTTTATCCCCAGAGCTAGGGTGGGGCTTCACTTGCAGCGGTGGCTCTTCCATCTCAAGGATAGGCCCATAGATTTACACTGCTCTTCCCTGCCTTCTGAGCATCCATGTGTCAGGCACTGGGCCCAGCTGTTCCTCCTCATCAGCCACCCTCAGACTTGGCAGCTGTTGACTTTCCAACTGAGGGCTGATAGACAACCCAGGCTATGCCTCTGTCTCTATCTCTGATAGCGCCATTCCCTCTTCCTCCTTGGAGTTCTCAGGTTGCCTTGATGCTGGCCCTGACTACCATGCTGCCTCCTCATCTGATTCAGCTGCTGGAGGGGCCAGCAGCCGACAGGACACAACAAAGTCATTGGAAGGAATAGTATGGAGGAAGGCAGGCTGTAGGTTCTTTTCTCCTTCCCATTCCTCCTCGTTCCTCCATGGTGTTTTGGAATCCTCAAGTAGACTGAAGGGAAGGGTAAAGAGTCTAGAGCCGTGATGGCAAATCTATGGCACACGTGCCAGAGGTGGCATGCAGAACTTACTCTGTGGGCATGCGCGCATCACCAGCTGCTCTTCTGGTTTCTGAAAAATGGCCCCAAAATGGCCCCAAAATGGCCTGAAATGCCCCCCAAAACAGCCAAAAAACAGGCATGTGCACACCAGCCAACTAGTCTTTGGGTTTCCGGTGTTCTGGTGCCTGCACATGTATACACATGCATGTGTGTTCCAGTTTGGGCATTCAGTGCTGAAAAGGTTCACCATCACTGATCTAGAGTTTAGAGTCATATTAAGTGGCGCAGACTAGACCTCCCCCAGAATCCTTGAAGCCTTATCTTGCCATTTCCAAAGGAACATAGTCAGTCAGTCAAGATTCTTGTAACCTAGTTGAGGAGCAATAAACTACCATTGGGAGTTAATGGTTTCTTCTGGTTGCTTTTGCCTGGCAGTTGGGCATCTAAAATTGTACCATGTTGATAAAGCTCTTGCAAGGCATTTGTGGTGCCTTGCCTCACTACCTCTTCTCAGGTCATCAGTCAGCTTTTCTCTAAATGAATTAATCAGGGCTAAGTTATTGCATCCTACATGGGTAGCAAGTAAATTAAAATCTGAAATACATGCTCTTGCTCTCCTCTGTTCCTGCTTGAACTTCCAAATCTCTCAACTAGCTGTGATATTTTATACGGGTTCCCCAAATTGTCCTTTGAGTAATGCATGAAGTCTTGATAGTTGTCCATCGCTGGATTGTTTTCCTCAATGAACAGTATTGCTCACTTTGCTTCAGCAAACTCAGCACAAAAGTCACTTTGTTGTGAATCAGTGAGAAACTCTACTAATTTGCCTGCCATAAACATCTCACACTGAACAACAAAAATACAGAACTGAACCAAACTTCTCTGCAAATCCCCATGGGAACAGAGAAGCATTGGTTGAGCTATTATCCATTGTGCTGAAAGTTGAGGTAAATTCTGCCCCAGTTGCTACATTGGTTGTATTGTGGCATTCTGTACACTGAAGAAGGCAATTGTGTTTGGAAGAGTTAGCTGTAAAAGGAAACCAAGCTGCCAAAGAACAAAAGTGGCTAGACACTGTCAATGCTGACACCAGCTAGAGCATAGAAAAACTCAAAGAAATAATGCAAGATCATAAGATGTAGGGAGATCTGGCCCATAGAATCACCAAGAGACAGACACAACTGAATGGACAGCATCATCATTCTGAAAGTTGATCATCTGTACATTTAGTTGCTGTTGGTGGTGTAACAACATGGCTGCATCTAGATTTCAGTCTCCCAACCTGTCATGCATAAATGCAAACTCTATATCTTTGCATGATACAATCTGGAAATGTTTCAGAGAGAACAGCTTCATAAAATCCATTTGATGGACACTTTTGCTCCATGGTTTTATTCAGTTTTCCAAACACAATGTTTTTCAACCTTGGCAACTCTAACTCAACCTTGGCGACTTCAACTACCAGTCTTGGGAATTATAGTAGTTGAATTGGCCAAATTCTAGAAACATTGTCCTAACATATGACATCTTAAATTGGCCAAAGATTAGAAAGTTTAGAAACATTGTCCTGACTTATGTTTCTTTGGATAACGAGCCTGGTGTCTACTTTTTACCTGTATTTTGCAAAGCTCTTAAGAAACTGGTCATTAAATGTGAAAAATGTATGCAATTTCAACAACAAATTTCCTTTATGAAATTAGCCTACCAGTTCATCATTTCTGTCAATAGAAAGAGGAACACATTTTCTAGGTTTTCAAACTGGAATACTACTATCTCCAGTCCCGTCTCAAAATTTGATGGACTGATTCTGACAAAAAGACCTTGTAGTCAACCACTGTTGTTGTTTTTCCTCCTACTTCTGAGACCTTCAAAGAAGAAAAAAAAGCAGGCTAGCAGCTTGCAAGATCCTGATTAATTCCTCTCATATAAGAAGAATATCTGGACCACTTTCATTCTTTTAATAGAAATAGCTCACATCCAAGTTGGATTAAATGTTTTTGCTTGATGAGGATGGAGAAAGTTGTGTATTGTGTGACCATCAATAACCCTTAGTATATTTTAACTGACAGCGAACAGATAGTTTTCATTTGGAAACACCCTTGTTTATCAACTGTGTACAGTTATAAAAGTGATGAAAAAGTAACTTTATAACCAATCCTTGCAGTTACAATCCTCACAGGTCTGTAAAGCAAATAAAAGCTGAAGTAAGATCATAAGCACAGCTGTGGTTTCACTTAGTGACCATTTTGGTGGTTGCCAGACCCAATTATGGTCACTAATGAGGATTACATGTATTTTCCTCATTTGTTAAAGTAGATTTGTGCTGCTAGATTTTAATCTGCTCCTACCCATTTACACAACAACAACACAAAACAAGAAAGTATGGTTTACAATACATGAAGGACTGAACATAATAAATTTCTCCAGTCAAGGGAGTGATCATCATCTTCAAAACCAAACCAGTTTAGATAATAGTTTATTTTTACATTTATTGCTTTATTTTCATTTTGGTTAGGAGAGATATCTAGGGATTGTCCTCTTGGGTATGAGGATACTCTCAACAGAGCTGTAGTCTTTCTAAAATATTGATTCACAGATCTGAGGTTGTTTTCGATAGAAGTTATTAATTAGAACCCAGACTGGGAGAGAATATAGAAGAACTGCTGAAATTAACAACATTCACCTTAATGCTGGAGCAGAGCAAAGAAATATCATGTCTAAAATAATGTGAAGAATGAATTGGCTGATTTAATTGAAAAGCAGTTCAGCTGAATCTCAGAATTGAACTGATTTTTTTAACTGAATAGTCAGGATGATTAGAACCATTCATCTACATTGATGCAATTCATGCATCCAGTTGTATTGCATATGCATAAAAGGTGCCTGCCTCTGAATAAAAATACTTTAATTGAATTGATTTTAATTTGATGATTCAAACTGATGCTTTGAATCAAACCTTTTCACCATTTCATGTCATTTGATTCAGAATGATTCAACATTTCAATTTGAACCGATAATGCAAATCTGGCTGGGCTAATTC
Organism: Pantherophis guttatus; assembly: GCF_059756535.1. Classification (NCBI taxonomy): domain Eukaryota; kingdom Metazoa; phylum Chordata; class Lepidosauria; order Squamata; family Colubridae; genus Pantherophis; species Pantherophis guttatus. The sequence continues at coordinate 145,585,866 of NC_142066.1, forward strand.
ACAGACCCACAGTGATGTACAGAGCTCACACAGTGAGCATGTGATTTGTCTTAGATAATTAAGTCATTAGAAGACGAATAGAAGGGTTCCTGAGCATCAGTATCTAAGTAAGATGCAGGAAGGTATGGCTGCTTTTCATGGAAGGTTCAAAGTTGTTACAAAGTGATTTCAGCCAGTTATATTTTCCTTTAACATAGTAGAAAATGTTGGGTGAAATTCTCATAGGTTGGGTCCTTGCACCTTATTAATTATTGGTGGGGGCAAAGTAAGTTGTGAGTGCTTTCTGTATTGTTCCATCATATCTCCACAGTGTCATTGGTGGAAAGGAGCACTTGCTTTGGATGGAAAGGATTAGCCAGCTATAAACCACAGTGGCGTAGTAGTTAGAGTGCAGTACTGCAAGCTACTTCTGCTGACTCCCTGCTGCCTGCAATTTGGCAGTTCAAATCTCACCAGGCTCAAGGTTGACTCAGCCTTCCATCCTTCCAAGGTGGGTAAAATGAGGACCTAAATTGTTGGGGGTAATAGGCTGACTCTGTAAATTGCTTAGAGAGGGCTGTAAAGCACTGTAAAGTGGTATATAAATTTAAGTGCTATTGCTATAAACTGTTGTCCAGAGGACACTTAAATTTGTTAACAGCACACAGGGAGGCTCCTTTCATGTCCACCATTCCATGATCTATGGAAAGCTACAAGGAACCAACACTAGATAGCACTAATGGAGGAGCTGGCAACTGGGTCTGATGAAAAATGGGAAGTATGGAAATTGTTGAGTAGACAGTTCATGGGTACAAAATCCAGAGACACTCTGAACAAATGGAGCTATCCAGTGGCTTCTGCTCTTTGCAATTGTGGTGACAAGCAGACAACAACACATATGTATACCTGCCCTTTGTGCCCTGATCAGTGTACACTTCAGGACCTCATGGCAGCATGACAGAATACAATTAATGTTGCTAGTTTCTAGGCAAAATCTGTTTAATTTGAACATATTTTAATCTTGTATTTTAAATTTTATATCATATAATATGCCTAATTTTAATAGTGATGCTTCTGACATGAATAAAAAAATATCTATCATGAACTGATTTATCAAAGACAAATAGTTGGTGGGACTAAAATGATGGATTGTTGCAGAATGAGGCAAAGTTCAGAGAAGTTAAAGGTTAACCACAGATTGACTCAGAAGGACAGAGTTGGAAGGGACCTTTGGGGTCTTCTAGTTCAACCCCTCTACCAGGGGTGAAATCCAGCAGGTTCTGGAGAACCGGTAGCAGAAATTTTGAGCGGTTCAGAGAACCGGTAACAGAAATTTTGAGTAGTTCAGAGAACCAGCAAATACCACCTCTGGCTAGCCCCAAAGTGGGGTGGAAATGGAGATTTTGCAATATCCTTCCCCTAGGAGTAGGGAGGGTATGGGGATTTTGCAGTATCCTTCCCCTGGAATGGGATGGGAATTGAGATTTTGTGGTATCCTTCCCCTGCAACGCCCACCAAGCCACATCATGCCCACCAAGCCACTCCCACAGAACCAGTAGTAAAAAAATTTGGATTTCACCACTGACCCCTACTCATACCGGAAACCCTACACTATTTCAGACAATTGGTTGTCCATCCTCTTTTAGAAAACCTCCAGTGATGGAGCATCCACAACTTCTGGAAGCAACCTGGTCTACTGCTAATTGTCGCTTTACTGGGTTCCCATGTTTCACTTAAAGCCATGAGGAACTTCCTAAAGCAGAGAGCAATTTGAACTACAGTATGCTTCCTCAGATCATCAAGGACTGAACAATGAATGACCATGTTTCAGTGGATCAAATTGGGATTTAATCAAATTGAGCAGACTTTTTAAAAGAAATACTATTGTTCTAAAATAAGAATGTAACTAGGAATGTGAAATAGGAATGGAAGCAGGAGTCCTTACAAAGACATACCTCTCCTGTTTTCACATTAGGAAAAAAAAGTGGGCCTCAAATATTCAATCCTGCTTTTCTTCCAGATCTCACCCATCCTCCAAGATGTCCTTCTGGGGCTCTAAAATGCCTCTAAGAGGCCAAATTGTGGCTTCCAACCCTTGGAATGTCACCCCACACTCTTGTCAGATATGGTAAGTGCTCCTATAGCTGTTTTCTAGAATTAGAGATGATTGCAAAGACATGAAATGGGGTTCTACACAAAATGAGCAAGCAAGCAAAAAAATCCCTGATGGGAAGGGGAGGGGGAAAGGAAGAGGAGGAAGCCTGGCTTGGAGAAGAAAAATATTTAGGGCACTGAATGACGCTTTTCCACATACTGTATTTTTCAGAGTATAAGACGCAGCTTAGTTTTTCTGGAGGAAAATAGGAAAAAAAAAATCTGACTATCAGGTATTCATTTGGCTAGGGTCCTTAGTCTGGTCAGCTTCAGCACATTAGTTTGCTGGTATTTATCCCCTGCTTGGGGATAAAAAAAAAGCTTCTAAAGCACAACTGATCTTTGGAGAGAAAAGCAATGAGAAAAGCAGGCAAACCACAGATATCGCTTCACTCACTAGCGCCTCCTTAAGGCTGAAAAAAAAACCTTCACAGCTTGGAGTCAAGAGGGAGCAGCCAAATCAGGGAAGTGGAGATCTAATGTCTCGTTAGGGCTGAAAAAAAAGCTTTGAAAAAGCTACATTCAGAATATAAGATGCACTCAAATTTTCAGCCTCTTTTAGGAGGGAAAAAAGTGCATCTTATACTCTGAAAAATACGGTAGTATTAATTTCAACATTAAATACACTACTTTAGTGATAAATGGCTAGGAACATCAGAGGGGGTGGCTTTATGTTGATAATAGTTAACCTTTTGGGATTTATTTTTACTCTGACACAGAGAGTGTAGATACAAATGTGAGTCAATTCTGTGAATGGTTTTGCATCAGTTGATAACTAGAGTCATGCCATAACTAGAGACACTCTAACCATCAGGTTTAACAAAACAAGAAGCCACATCCCTTCTACTGCCCCAACTGGGACAATCAATGTGGTTTAAATCTTCTCTTCATTTCCCAGAGACCTCAGGAGAGAGCCCACTCTTTTCTTTCCTTGCTCTTTAATGTTTCAGTAGCATCCCTACAGTGGTAACTAGGAGCAACACATTGGCTTCAGGCCCAGATGAATTGGACCCTGCTGTTTCACAGAATACAGAGATGATATTCCCCCACATCGTGAGCTAATGTTGCTCTCGGACCTCCTCAGTCAAATAGCAGCATTATAGGGCAAAGGCAGTACAAAACATTATTGAAGTGTTGCTGGCCAACTTTCGCACAGTGAGGAGATTATCAGATCAATATATAGCCCTCTTTATCTAGGAACAGACTGTGACTCTTCTGTGTGTTTGTTCTCTGTCAAATCATTTGTGGCCATAAATAAACTGAACTTCATAATCCCAATGCTGTGAACTTCAGTATTCATGGTTAGCATGCTCTCCTCGTATCTGCATATCCATGGGAATCAGAACTACATATCAATGATTGATTAAAATAGAACAAAAAAAAATCTAAGCTCTCATTGCTAGGAGTCAAATTTTGCTACAACTCTAATAGCTTTTCTATTCCCAGTGAGAAACCTACTTCTTTCACCTTTTTAAAATTAATTCACAGCCTTTTTTTTTTATTTATAATAGTTTCTTCTAGATGTGATACTAAGGAAGGGGGGAAAGGCTGAAGTTGCTTTAAAAAAATCAAGCAATTTCACTAGTCCTAGATTATCAAAAATCCCCTACCATATTGTCATCCAGAAGGCTATCCTGGCTGAAGAATTCTTGAGGTCTTTGAAGAATTTGAAATCCACTCATCTGGGTGACACCCAAGTTGAAAAAGGCTGCCATAATAAAGTCAATCAAAACAGTTTACTTGTGATCTTAGTCTTAATTACAAGTCCTCTAGGTTTCTGGGTTTAGAGGGCTTCTACTGTTTTGCAAAGCAGTGAGGTTGCATAACAAAATGATTTCCATTCTTAATTCCCTATATGAGCCTACAGTTGGTCTGCTTTCTTCCTGCTTTCCTCTACAATATCTCATTTTCTCCTATTATTGGGGCAAAATGATGGGACAATCTGCTTTAAGGAAGTGCCCTGGTGGAAACGTGAGTTATTCTGCACCTCCAATCAAAAGTTGAGGTGGGCCTTCCACTTTGATGAAAATGTCTTCTGCAAATGCCTATGCAGGAGACTGTTGAAAGCCACCAAAACATCCGGCTCAATTATCTCAGTGCAGCTCTTATGAAGTACTTCTTTGAAGACTCAGTTGAACCAAACTCCTCTTTCAAGCTTAACACAACCATACTACTTGTTAATGCATGGTCCTTTTCAAACTATCTGAAACTTCCCTGGATAAATTTCCAGGTGTACTAGGGAAGCAAAATAATCCAAGTATAGTTATGCTTCATTACATCTCTTCTACTAATAACTGAGCAGTGAAAACTGGGCTATCATCCAGATCTGCATTGAGATAAACTTGTCTTGTGAAGCTGAGCTCAGCAGTTACTTAAAACAACATGTGTGCTCATATGGAGCTCTCCATGATCCTACTGCTTTAACTTCTGATCATCTCTGTCATCTTGCTTCTAAATTAGTACAGGGTTTCTTGAGATAGCTGTTCTAAGTCTATTACAGGTGTTGAGTTTCTTTTTATACCCAATAGCCAATATTTTTTGAATCTCACCAATTAATGACATTTTCTTGACATTATCCAGCCTTTTCAAACTTGGGTGAACTTTTTTAGAGTTTAAGTCTTTAGTGTTGCCTGGCCTATTGATTTGTGGTGTCTGCCAGCCAGCTTTCATAGCCTTAAATTGACTGATTCTGGACTTGAATGTCTAAGAAAGTAGCATTTTAACCTAGCATTCATTTTACTCTTGGGAATGTCTGTTTACCACTTTTTTTAACCCTGATTATAACTACTCCTAATTAACAAGGAAGTGTAATTATCAAAGAAGGCCAACAAAAATGATATTATAAACCAAATTGCTCACAAGACTCAGGTTCGTTAGGCTGCACATAATTTCCAATCACCAGATCTTCCAGTATCTGCAGGAATGCGCTGTTCGTTTACACCAGGGCTGAGCCAAATTAGCATCAATTAGCATTTAAATTGCATTTTCAGACAAATGCATTAATACATGCATGCCATTTATTGTCTCTGGCAGTTTTTCTCATGCTACAGAGTTATCCATCTGACTTGCAAGGACTTCTGGCCTGCATCAATGTAGGTGGCACATGCTGATTAAAAGAAAATTCATACTGGTTTTGTCTAAATTTATAGCAGTGTCTGGCATGTATTTTACAGCAGATACCTGGCTTTACTACCATAGTCCAAGGGCCAAATCACAGTGTGATTTACAACCAACTCCCAGTGATTGGTTCCTTTGGGTGTTTTCCCAGGAACTTGTTTGGCCCCATACATCAAAACAAATGTATCCCACTCTGTGGTATGACACCTCTTGATTGATTCAATGGAAATTCAGTGGCAAAGCCTCTCAATTTAGTGCAACAAGAAGTTATATGGTTTAAGCCCAAACAAGTGAAAAACTCATCTAACGTTTCACCTGATCCTCCACTACCTAGCCAAAGGTGAGATATAAATATTTTAAACATATACTGCCAAAGTTGGGAAGAATAACACAGAATCAGCAAAGGGGCTTGACTTTGTCCAACTCACTCTGACCAAATAAAATATACTATTTACTCTGATTCCTGCCAGTTCAAGACATTTCATGGGCTGGAGAGCTAAGATCAAGGGGAGGAACATAGCTTTAAAAACGATACATGAAATATTGATTATATGTATATGATGATTTATGCAAAACTGAGTATAAATACAGGGACAAATCCTAAAATGCTCTTCCCCAGGGCATTTAAACATTCCTGTGATGAGGTCTTCTCCTCATATTCTAAACTCCTAAACTGATTTATTGTCAGCCTTCCCAAGTAGACCAAACAGGAAACCCAACCAAATAAGCTAATTCTACTTTATTGTAAGGCTATGTTAACAGAATCTTGCAAGTCTGGAAGTACAGTTCTCTTTGACTATTGAGAAATGAAGGAGGGCCTCTTCTGAGCTCTTGCCTTGTCCCTTGTGGGGCTGTGGACTATGCTATCTCTTATCTGACTTCTGTCTAGGCAGTCTCTCTATGCCCAATTGTCCAAAATCATTCCCACATAGCATTACACTCATCCTGTGTCATTGAGTCATCATTCTAAAATTCTCTTTGCTTCCTTTCCCATCAACAATAACCAATAGTACCGATCACAGAAATTCATGACATGTTGGGAAGGGAGAATGGTAATATTTGAAAGCATCACAGAGGAAACAGTGGACTTTCAGTATAGACCAGGGCTCAGCAACCTTGAAACTCAAAGAGCCACAAAAATCCTAACTGGAAGCCCCCCCAGTCAATTCTAGAGCTGACCGGATGTCCGGTTCCCCCACCATAGAGTCTCCTCCTAGCACTGCATCCTTTTTCCTCCACCTGTCCTAATTGAAAACCTTATCAATTGTGGAGCTGACCAGCAACAGGGAGCCACAGCAGAAAGATGAAAGGGCCACATGCAGCTCCAGAGCCACGGGTTGCCAACCTCTCGTATAGACAGTCCACATGGTCTATATCCATATTTCTTAAGCTGTGGTTAATTATCCCAAAAGGAATAATTAAGGCATATCCTGGGGATAATGAAGCAATCTGTAATTGCTTATTTGTGAATCAATAATCCAGTTTGGGATTGCTGTTTCCAAGACACAAGTGTAAAACAACAGTCTGATATATATTTGTGGATGTAATGAATTTTGAGATTTAGAAAAGGGATTATTGGATCAATAGCAAGAGCAATAGAACTTAGACTTACATATCACTCCATAGTGCTTTACAATCTGGATCCTCATTTCACTGACCTTGGAAAGATGGAAGGTCTGAGTCAACCTTGAGCCCCATTAGGATCAAACTCCAGGCTATGGTCAGAGTTTGCCTGCAATACTCGATTGCACCACCAGGGCTCCTGGATGTTCAAGGATTCAATATGTATACAATACACAAAATGTTTATTTATTTATTTATTTATTATTGCGATTTATATGCTGCCTTTCTCCCTAGGGACTCAAGGCAGCTTACAAAATGACAAATTCCAATACAAATCACAATGAAAAAAATTAAAATCAACAACCCTATTAAAACAATTTAAAATTATAACAGTGTATCCCCAAACGGATCAGTTGAGTTGACAAAAGAGCCACGTCTTCAGCTCGCGACGGAAGGAAAGAAGGTCGGGAGCTATCCTGAGCTCGGTGGGCAATCCATTCCAGAGAGTCGGGGCTCCCACAGAGAATGCCCTCCTCCTGAAGGCCGTCAGCCGACGTTGTTTGGCCGACGGCACCCTGAGGAGGCTGACTCTGTGAGAGCGCACAGGATGGTGGGAGAGCGGCTGGAGATGGTCCTGCAAGTATCCTGGGCCTAAACCATGAAGGGCTTTATAGATAAGCACCAGCACCTTGAAATGTATCCGGAGCGCCACCGGCAGCCAGTGCAGCTCACGCAGGAGAGGTGTTACACGGGAGTATCTAGACGCCCCCGTAACTACCCGCGCGGCTGCGTTCTGGACTAGCTGGAGCCTCCAGACGCATCCCAAGGGCAGCCCCATGTAGAGGGTGTTACAGTAGTCCAACCTAGAGGTAACGAGGGCATGAGTGACTGTGGCGAGGGCCTCCCAGTCTAGAAAAGGGCGCAACTGGCGCACAAGACGCACCTGTGCGAAGGCTCCCCTGGTTACGGCCGTCAGATGGTCCTCTAAAAAGCAGCCAAGAATCCAGGAGGACACCCAAGTTGTGGACCCTATCAGAGGGAGCAAGAGTTTCTTCCCCGATCGTTAGAGATGGAACCTCCAGATCCCGGGATGCTGGCATCCACAGCCACTCAGTCTTGGAAGGGTTGAGTCTAAGTCTGTTCCTCCCCATCCAAACCCGCACCGCTTCCAGGCAGTGGGACATCACAGAAAGGGCATCCCTAGGGTGGTCAGGGGTGGAGATGTAAAGCTGGGTATCATCAGCATATTGATGATACCTCACCCCAAAACCACGAATGATCTCACCCAGCGGTTTCATGTAGATGTTAAAGAGCAGAGGGGAGAGAACCGAGCCCTGAGGCACCCCACAAGTGAGAGGCCTCTGGGAGGATCCCTGACCCCCCGCCCAAACAAACTGCAGACAACCAGAGAGATAGGAGGAGAATCACTGTAAAACAGTGCCTCCTAACCCCATCTCCCTGAGCCGCTGCAGCAGGATACCATGGTCGATGGTATCGAAAGCTGCTGAGAGGTCAAGAAGGACCAGGATGGAGGCCCACCAGAGATCATTTACTAAGGCGACCAATGCCGTTTCCGTGCTGTGACCACACCTGAAACCAGATTGGTAAGGATCGAGGTAGTCAGTTTCCTTCAGGAATTGAGGGAATTGCTGAGCCACCACGGACTCAACAACCTTCGCTAAAAAGCGAAGGTTGAAGACTGGACGGTAGTTGTTAAGAATGTCAGGGTCCAGGTTAGGCTTCTTAAGGAGGGGTCAAACCACCACCTCTTTGAGTGCAGCAGGGAAGACCCCCTCCCTTAATGAAGCGTTGACAACAGCCTGGATCCAGTCTCCAGTCACCTCTCTGGCTGCCGAAACTAGCCAGGAGGGACAAGGGTCCAATAAACACATGGAGGACCCCAGCCTACACATAATCCTGTCCACGAAACAGGCTCAAACTCAACCCAGATGTTTCCACCAAGACTAGCCCCTGTCACCTCAACGGACTCTGTCCAGTCGGAGTCCAACCCGGTCCGAATCTGAGTGATTTTATCTTGCAGAAACTGTGCAAAATCCTCAGCAAGGGATCCTCCCTCGCTCCCTGATTAAGGAGGGAGCTGGTCACTCTAAACAGGGCTGCTGGGCAGTTTTCTGCAGATGCAATGAGAGTGGCGAAATAGTTACGTTTCGCCAGTTCCATCGCCACAAGATAAGACCTAATATGGGTTCTTAGTTGTGTTCGGTCAGACTTGGATTGGGAGGATCTCCAACCACCCTCCAGGCATCTTTTCTGATGCTACATTTCCCTGAGCTCCGCAGTGAACCAAGGAGCCGCCCGGGATCTGCGTTGGATCAGAGGCCGCAAAGGCGCGATTCGATCCAGGGCCCCCACCGCAGCCCGTTCCCAGGCTGTGACAAGGGCCTCGGATGAATCGTGAGCTAAGGAGGCGGGAAATGACCCAAGCTCCATCAGGAACCTTTCGGGTTCCATCAGGTGCCTGGGGCGGAACCATCTTACCGGCTCCGCACCCCTGCGATGGGGGATGGCAGTGGGAAAGTCAAGCCTAAGGAGGGAATGATTGGTCCATGGCGAATCTGCTGGGATTAGGTCAGGGAGTATTGTGGAGGCCTTGTCGATGGTGGTGAGTGCCAGGATACAATAGCTGACTGTATCAAAAGTTGACAGAGATGAATAAGATGGAGCTCTGTGTTGAAATGAGCTGTCCTTGGTGCTCTTTGGGGTTAGTTGTTTTCTTGCAGACATTTCAAAAAGCTTTAAGAACCATTAGGCTAAAGATTAAGGTGTTGGACTGACATTGGGACAACCCTATATACAACGATGAACTTCATGGTGTGGCTTAGGCGGCTGCTATCTCCCAACACAGCATTCCTCCCAGGGTTGTTAGTGGCCAAATGAAACAAACAAAATGTTAAAAAGTTATGATATTTACATAGTTACTTACCAAGCACATCTCAATTGTATTAAAGTAACCAAAATATATTTACAATCCCCAATACATGTCACAACTTTTGAGCACCCCTCATGTTTGGAAATTGAAATTTGAAAAATTTGACATGCTCTAGTGGTGGATGGAAGTGGGAAGAGTGCTTTATCATGTGGAGTTTTTGAACGAAAAGTAGGATATAAATCTTAAAAGTAAACAAATGCAGCAGTATCCTTTGTTTCTGGCAACGATGCATTAGAAACACTTTCAGCTTTAGCTGTGTTCAGTGGCACTACATAAATTTATTCCAGATTTTTCTGGTGCACTTCAGGAGAGACCAGATTTGGTTTTAATTATTCAGTTAGTCACCTTTATTGTTTCTTAGTTTGTTTTTTGTTTTTGTTTTTTTCCTTACATTGGAATAGCTGATCTTTTTTGCTGGGTTTTGCACAGCATTCACTGAAAGATAAGTAAAATCATGAATAAGTTCATGCAGTTGGGTTGGTCAATCTGGCCTCTTCACTTCTGCAATGACCCCCCCATGCATTGGGAAGATTTGAGGAACTCCTATTGTAATTGGGCTTAGTTGTTGGAAAACTGCATCCTTCGAGGTTCAGAACCTCAATACCATAAAGCTCCATTCCACTTATTTCAAGAAACACACGTGTATCAATATGTAGCTTATTGGCAGCATGTAAAAAAGCTTTTAAAAAGCCACTTAGGTATATCAGGAAAGGCTGTGTGTTAGAATTATTTAGAATAGCTTATGATACATGGGTTAGTGAAACAGGCTTAGCAGCAAGATGAAAAGATTTAATTAAAACTTCACAAATAGAGAATATGCAGACAAATTAGAGCCACAGAAAGGACAGAATGTGGCCAACTAAGCTTTATGGTGATGGGATTTAGGGGTGACGGTGTAGGGGGAAAGGTGGGGGGGAAGGAAGCCAAAATGAAAATGAAGCACTCTCAGCAAAACATAATTGGTTTAGCATAGAAGAAAAAAAAAACCTAATGTAATTATTAGGAAGGAGTTACTTTTAGATCAGGGGTATCAAACTCGATTTCATTGAGGGCCGCATCAGGGTTGTGTTTGACCTCAGGGGGCCAGGGTGGGCGTGGCAAGGATGGGAGTGACCTTCTCAATGTCACTTCTGTTGGGGGCGCCTGTGGTGACCCAAGCACTCTGCCAATGAAAACGGATTCCCAAGCTCCATTTCCAGCTGTGACAGCCACCTGCAACCCTCCGCCCTCATGCTTCTCTCCGCCACAGCACTTTCCGCAGATGGGACTTCAAGGAAAGCAGCGGCTCATGGCTGCTACATTTCGCTGTGCCGTGTGCTCTCCCAGCAAGAGCAGCAGCGGAGAGTAGCAGCCACCAACTCAGAGAGCACGTGGAGCGGTTCCCTGAGTGACCGAGGCTCACTCAAGATCAAGTTCCAGAAGAAGCAGCTGCAACTCAACAACAATGACAGAGATTGAACCTGGCTGTTTCTCTCCGCTGCAGCACTTTCTGCATGGAAGGTAAGCATCCAAACCTCTTTGGGCCCCCTGCACCCACGCTGCCCCCCCCATGACCCTTTGCCTGAGCATGGCAGGCCCGGGGGGGGGGCATAACTTGAGGCCAGAGGTGGCATGTGGGCAGAGGCCCCAGGGAAGGCCAGAGCCAGCATCTTCTCTCTGCTGCAGTGCTTTCTGGGGATGGGACTTCGAGGAAAGTGGTGGCTCTCTTCAGCAAACGCTACATTTCACTGTGTTGCGCACTCTGCCAGCAAGAGCAGCAGCGGGGAGAAGCAGCCACCAATCTGGAGAGCATGCTCTCTGGGTCAATGGCTGCTTCTCTCCGCTGCTGCTGTTGCCTCTCGTCTTGCACAGCACAGCGAAATGTAGCCCCACTTTCCCAGCAAGAGCTCTTCTGTTCCCGTGGCAAGGGCCATGCCCACCCAATCACATGCTCACCCACCTATGCCCACCCAGTCACATAACCACCCATCCAACCATGTTGAGCTTCCTTCTTCCAGGTCCCCAGAGATGTTCCAGTCTATCATAATTACCAAAAGCTGAAAAAGGAGAATATTTGTAGCTAAGGATTGAACTGTGATGTCCTTGGTTCTCTCTGAGCTTAGTTGTTTTCTTGTAGATGTTTCATTACCCAAACTAGCACTGCTAGCACTGATGATGTTACCTAGTCTAGGTAATGAAATTTCTGCAAGAAAACAGTCAAGCTCAGAGAGCAAGGATTCTTCATTATCAAAAGAACTGAAAATTCAGGGACGGTTAAGATGGGTGTATTTCTTCATCCCAAACCAGCCATAAATCATCAAGCATAATAAATACCAATAGTGTGTCTTTGTCTGAAGCTGGATAGCGATCCAAATAATTTGCTATCTTCAGGGGCCCCTCATTTTTTTATTTAAATTAAATTTATATACTTCTTGATTCTCAACATCGGTTGGATGTGCTTGAAATATTTGTTTTACCTATCTCACATGAGAATGTGAGTGTCGTATCCTCCTCCAAGGGAGTGCGATGACACCAGAATAGCATTTGCTTACTATTTTTTTCCCCCATAAATTTATGGAAAATAATATTCTGGAATAAAAGCAATTGCCTCTGAAATCTAAAACTGCAGTGTTTTAAATGGCTGCTGAGATGTTTATAGGAGAATGAAAAGAGCACTAGCAGCATGATAAAAATGATGTAGAGTTCCCAAATAATACTGCACACATTCAGTATGCTAGAATAAGGTAATCAGATTATTTTATTATTAACAGTTGTAAGAAATACACAGCATTATTTCTCAAGAATTATGGAGGATTCTTGCTGTTTTTAAAGGCACAGGCCTATATCTTTTTTCCTAACTTCTGAGAAGGAGAACAGCATACCTCTCACCTGAGTATGGGCTCTATTTCTCAAAATTAAGGAATTCATGCAGCTATCTGCATGCATTCTTTAATTTTGGTCTTTATATCCATTCAATACAACTTGCTTGGTTTGGCAAAAGGGCACTAATCCTGCATGTTATGTCCCTGGAACCAATCTTCTCCACCATAAATTAAGTTTTGAAAACATCCTGTGTGCTTTTGTCAGTCTGTGTTGAGGTAAACCTGACTTAGATTAACCAAAGGTTTGATTGAGCATAGAAATAGATAATTAATTAATACATTTAAGATACATCCTTTTTTTTTTATCTCCAGAAGCAAAAGCAGATATATGTACCAACCCTCCTTCTTTCAATTTTATCCCCACGGCAATGCCCCTTCTTTGGTTGTTTGAGCTAAAACTAGTAAACTAGTCCAGATCATCTTAAGGGCTTTTATGATTTAGGTTGGATATGAATCCAGCTTTAACCCAACATTTTAACAAGTACAAGATTCCTTGTTGTATCTCAGTATTGCTACTTTACACTTAGGCAAGAAAAACCAATTGTATAGGTACAGGTGAAACCTGACTTAATGCCATTAACTGTGAAAGGGATCTTGGTGTCCTAGTGGACAATTACTTAAATATGAGACAACAGTATGTGGCAGCAGCCAAAATTTTCAATGCAATCCTATACTGCATTAATAGAGGGATAGAATCAACATCACATGAAGGTCTAGTTCAGTTTTACAAAATCTTAGTAAGACCATACTTGGAATACTGCATCCAGTTCTGGTCACCACAATATAAAAAAGATGTTGAAATTCTGGCAAGAGTGCAGAGAAGAGCATGATTAGACGGCAGGAAGAAAGGTAACTCCGAACAAACAAATATGAATATATTAAGATAAAGAATGAACTGTTTAAGAATAAAATAGAATAAATATGAATAAATAGTAAAGTTAGAATCTAGGGACAAATTTTATGTATGTGTTTATGTATGCAAATATAGAAATATTGAGATATGTTTAAAAAAGAAAAAAAGGGGGAGAAACGATTTTGGCAAAAATTGTAATCGAGTAAAATGTATTTGAATTTGATTAATTGTATAAGATAAGAAACGGTCAACACTGTTCAAAAAAAAAAAGACATGTGGGTGAATGTGGGAGAGGACAAAAACCAATAAAACTTGTTTTTTTTTAAAAAAAAGAATGATTAGATGGCTGAAGACTAAAATATATGAAGAATGGTTATAGGAATTGGGCATGTCTAGTTTAATGAAAAGAAGGACTAAGAGGAGCAATGATAGCACTGTTCCAATATTTGAGGGGCTTCTACAAAGCAAAGGTATGGAACTATTTTCCAAAGCATCAAAAGGTGAAACAAGAAGCAATGGATAGAAATTAACCAAGGAGAGAAGCAGTCTAGAACTAAGGAGAAAATTCTTAACAGTTAGAGCAATCAACCAATGGAACAACTTGCCTTCAGAGGTGGTGGCTTCTGAAGGCTACTGGAGACTTTTAAAAAGAGACTGGACGACCATTTATCTGAAACAGTATATGAAACAAACAAAATATTTTTTTAATTTATTTTATTAAATTTCTATACCGCCCTTCTCCCGAAGGACTCAGGGCGGTGTACAGCCAGAAATAAAACCATGACAATATAAGAATTAAAAGAAATTTAAAACAATTAAATAGATTGGCCTAAAACTCTAATAAAACAACCCATTAAAATAGTAAAATATTATTATTATTTAGGCCAGCCCTGCTTGTTGGAATAATAGTGTTTTTAGGGCGCGATGAAAGGTATGCAGGTCGGGAATCCTACGAATCTCTGGGGGCAACTCATTCCAGAGGGTAGGGGCCCCCACAGAGAATGCTGTCCCCCTGGGGATTATCAGCCGACATTGCCTAGCCGACAGCATCCGGAGGAGCCCCTCTCTGTGGGAGCATACCGGTCGATGGGAGGCTATCGGTGGCAGAAGGCAGTCTCGTAGATACCCAAGTCTCAAGCCATTTATGTACTGATAGTTATTTACCAAGCACATCTAAATTATATTAATGTAACCAAAATACCTTTATAATCCCCAAGGCATGTTACAACTTTTCCTAAATAGTTCCGAGTCAGAAGATGGCAAACTATATTTTGCATGACTTGAGTGGTATTCTGATCATGATCAGTTCAAGAAGTTATCCTTTTGGAAAATATATTCAACTGGTTTACTCATTGAGTAATAAATACCTTAGTCAATGTTCCCATAACAGAATAACCACAATAATTTCCATATTTCTGACATTGCCCAAAATTGATAGGATTGTGTTTCTCCCTGAAGATGTCAAAACCATAAAATGATTAACCCATTTTTGAAAGTTAACTACAGATTAAGATTTGCATTATTCTGTTAACCTTTTTACAATTTTAAATAAAATCATGAGATTGTTTTAAATGCCATTAAAAATCAAATTCATCACATTCCTTAATCTATGTCGTATCTCTCACACATTCTGTGCTACAAAGAGAAGCTCATTTTATGCTTTCCCAATTATAGCTGTAGGTTATCTAATGTAATTTTTATAGAACTTGTAGAACAAATTTCTATCAGGTTTGTAAACCACACATTCATATACATTAAGATAAATTTATCTTGACTGGAAAGGCTAATCTGATGCTAAAGCTGTATTTTATATAATTTGTATGTAATAATGGAAAGAAATGTTCCTGAATGTTCCACCTACTCACAATTACAATGCATTTTTTAAAAAATCCTCAGTTAATAACATAAAACACATGCCATTCATATACCTCATATACAGGTATTTTAACATTGTAGATAGGATCAAGATTTAAAATCTAATTTTAACTTAAAATAAGTGAAGAGGTCACCATATCAGTGATCACCAAAATCTAAAGAAAATATTCTTCCACTTTAAAAAAAAAAATAACTGTCCACTGAGTTTATTATTATTACAGGAGTTTGGGATCACCAGGTGTGCCAGGAGATAAGGATTCCAAATTTAAAACAAGTGTGATAAGACGGCTTAAAAAAAACTTTCTAAATCTAATCCAAGAAAGTTTCCCTTGGTTTGTTTGTAACTATCTTCTAGATTATTACATGTCATCTTTGAGGCAGAAGGATTTTTGAAAAGTCAAAACAGCAATCACAATTATGCAAAGTTCTTTCCATACGTGGTTATGGTTATATTTTGACCTTCCCATGGATGTCCCTGATGTATTGATTTGTTTGTTTGTGGATGGATGGATCATTATGTTTGACAAAACCAAAAGTTAGAGTAGATTTAACCATGCTATCTAACCTTAATTATAGACCATGTTTTATTGCAAATATAAATAAAGGCCATAGATTTATATTGTTGGGGTTTCTGATATAAGAAACTATTAAAACTTCCCAACCCATGCAGATGATCTAAGTCATAATTTAACTGAATGAAGAAGAAAAAAATACAACTTTGTATTTTTGATGGTTAAGTCCTTTAATGGTTAAGTCCAGTGATCCCCAACCTTTCCAGGTTTGTGGATTGCTGGCAGCAGCATCAATGCTGGGTTGGGGGACGGGGTGCTTCCATGCCAGGACTAGGACATCCAACTCCATTTTCCTGCTGCTTCCATGGCCTGATTCAAAACAAGTTGCAACCCAATACTGGGCCGTGGCCTAGAGATTGGGGACCCCTGGTCTAGTCCTAAGGCCAGCAGACTAATTAATGATGGTGCTTTAGGATTTATTTTATTATGGCAAGAAGGTAGAGGAAAACACTGCTGTTATTTATTTCTCCTCATACCCAATTCTCCAATGATCTCCAAAACATCTTTGCTTTTCAAGGTGACAAGAAGAAACCTGGAGAATATTCTTTTTTAATCCTGGCCATCCCATTGAAGTCATAACACTATTTGTATCATGACATTTTCATCCCAGTGACACCCATGATATAAATTGAAATAGTTGTGTCATAAGGCAAATGATGTACAGTACGTCATGTCAGTGTTGCTGTGCTACTCCAGGTGGAGGATTAAGTTTCTTAGGAGTTACTGGAGACAAGAAAATGAAGGAGAAACAAACATCTGGAATTAGATGCACTTGAGAAACCCCTGAAGGGGAAGGATACTGCAAAATCTCCATTCCCACCCCACTCCAGGGGAAGGATACTGCAAAATCCTCATTCCTTCCCCACTCCTGTGGAAAGGATATTGCAAAATCTCCATTCCCACCCCACTCTGGGACCAGCCAGAGGTGGTATTTGCCAGTTCTCTGAACTACTCAAAATTTCTGTTACCAGTTTTCCAGAACCTGCTGAATAGCACCCCTGATTGGTACCCTTCTCATGCTGGAAGAAGACGCTACAGACCTCATTGGTTGAGAAATTATGCTTGGCAGGTCTAGGAGAGGAACCTTTTCAGTTATGACCCTTAAATTTCTCTGGGTTAGAGCCTAACCCCCACCTCCTTGGTCTTCCAGAAGGGCCTCAAAATCTGGCTTTGGCTTGGGAACTCTTTGTGGACACACTTTTTGCTGGAGATTGCTGGTAGTGAAAGAGACAAGATCCCACCTCTATGCCACTCATGACTTGATTCCTAATTACCCAAGGGTCTGTCACAGAGAAGAAGGGATCAACTTAATCTCCAAAGCACCTGAGGGCAGGACAAGACATAAAGGATAAAAGATCATTTAAGAGAGATCCAATTTAGAACTAAGGACAAATTCCTACCAGTTGTTGTGGCCAGTGGAGGTGGCAGCAGATTCGGACAGTGAGGAGGTTGGGGAGGAACATCAGCCAGTCCTGGAGTCTGGGGAAGGCTCTGATGAGGGCTCTGCGTCAGAGGTAGAGAAGGGGCCAGGGCCGTATGCCAGCTATCAGCTGCCTTCGGAGTCAGACATCAGTGAGGCAGACAAACAGCTGGAGCCTGTTCCCAGTGTGTGCATGTGCAGAGCTGCCAGATGAAGGGAACAGCTAAAGAACAAGGGTCAACTTTGGAGTAAGGCCACAGGTGGACTATGAATGGCCCCTCCCAGAGGGAATAAAAGAGGAGCAAAAGGGGAGTGAAGTTTGCAGGAGACAATTAGTTGGCTTAATTGGTTCTGACTCTCCATGATTCTTTGCCAAGTTTTGAAGATATCGGCCTGGCAGCTCCACAAGCCAGATAAGGTCTGTGATTGTAAATTTTCCTTTGAAAGACTTTGCTGGATGTGAATGAGAAGAATTCACAGTAACTTAATAAAAAGGGGTTTTTTGTCGGGACAAGGAATCTGCTTCGTGATTTGGGGAAGCCTAGGTCAGAACAATAGTGAAATCAATTCATCAAAGGAATGGATGGCCTCCGGAAGCTGTAGGTGCTCAGGTTTTAAGAACAGATTGGACAGCCATTTGTCTGGAATGATATAGGTAGAGGATTGGACTAGAAAAGCTCTAAGGGATCTTTCAAGCCCATTATTCCATGTTCTATGTTTTAACTAAAAAACCCATGAGATCCTGTCTGTAGAATATCTCTCTCTCTCCCTCCCTCCCTCCCTCTCCCTCTCCCTCTCCCTCTATCTCTCTAGCTCTCTATCTTTTCGCACCTTTATTATTTTTGCAAGCAATTATTATTTTTGCAACACACCTTCCTCTTATTTTCCACACAACAACAGCCCTGTGAGGTGGGATGGGCTGAGAGAGAATGACTGGCTCAAGGTCACTCAGCTGGCTTTCATGTCTAAAACTCACAATCATCTGCTTTATAGCCCGGTGCCTTGACCACTAGCTCAAAGTGGCTCTTGACAAAGTATGCCTATGAAAAAAAATAAACCAATAACATTGTTAATTTATCTGTCACATCATGAGCCCATGAAGGATTTACTTGTTTTTCTTAGGAAAAGATTCGAAATAATCCAATCATCCAATGAAATGGAGAAAGACATAACTATCGTTCCTGATTTATATTCAGAGGAAAAACTTTGCAATCATCATTCCATGTTTTTTACCAGGAGCTGAAAATTGTAACCTGCTCGCTCCCTCTCTCTCTCCCTTCCTCCCTCCCTCTCTCTCTCTCTCTCTCTCTCTCTCTCTCTCTCTCTCTCTCTCTCTCTCTCTCTCTCTCTCTCTCTCTCTCTCTGTGTGTGTGTGTGTGTGTGTGTGTAAAAGAATGGTCAAAACAGGGTAGTCAAAACATCCCTGTTGTAGGAAGACTTTTTTTTCTTTTAAAGAAGATTTTTAAGAATGGTTTCTTAAAGAGAAAATGACATTTGTCTTGAACAAAAAAATGGAGTTTACCATGCACTAATCCTTGAAAAATGTCAAAATGGTGGTGATGAAAGTTTTGGAATTGCAAAGTGGCAGTGACATTTCACGTCTTTCCCTGTGACAGCCTCTTTTGAATAGCCTTCATCAGGTAGAACTCAGACCCCTGTATCCGCTTACCCAATTGTGCAGTTGTCATTTCCATTTTTATGATATCTTCTCTGAAACCTGAAAAATGCAAACTCACCAAAAGCAAAGGATTTAATCATATCTTATGAAGGAATGCACAGAGGGTGAAGGATTAAAACAATGTGTTGTCTGAAGTTACACAGGGCAGCTGGCTGTGTATTACGGTGCCTAAATCCTGTATCTAAAACTATCATATCCAACCACCAGATGGCAGCAAGGAGTTGGAGATTTTACTGTCTCTTTGATACCACCTAGTTGTCATTTTTTTAAATTACATTTTACTTTTTTAAACCATTACAAAGAAGAAAAATAAAACATGAATGAAGAAATACAGATATGAAAAACAAATAAACAAAAACCTGAATAATATTCAACAATAATTGCAGCTTTGTGAACATCTTAGTTTTTAAACAACAACTTTAATCCTGATATCATGGAACAATATTATCCAATGTTTTCTTTATGCAAAGAGCCAATTCAGAGGCTGAGATATTTAATGAAGATTTTTGCAGCCAAGATATGGTAGCCCTAGTCTGCCACCTCCCTTTATTTCGTTCCTTATCATAGAATGTAACCTTCCAATCTGTAATATTGATAAAATTCTGAATCTAGTAAACTATTTATTTCTTGATTAAACAAACTGTTCGGTTGTGTTTTCACAACACTCTGAACCACTATCTAGCATTTATTTAATGTGGAGTATAAAGCCGTAATATTGGGTTGAGTGGTTAACAGTGGTTAAGGTTACCATGGGTATTTGTGTTGTGCAAACCTAGTCACCATGAGTATCTTGTAAGTAACCCTTGGAAAATTAGGATACTAGTTTGAAGGAACATCATTTCACTTTGAGGGAACATGATTTCAGCAGTACAGTGCAAGAAAAGAAGAGGAAGGTCAATGTTCAACATAAAACACATCTTAGTTAATTTAGGATTCTTTATGCTCAGTCCTTGGTTGGTTATGGTTAGTAGAAAAACCTATTTGTCATCATTCAGAAAATACATCAAAATGTAGGATACAAAAAAAAAGAAATAGATGTTATAATAAGACCCAGATGGTTTCAGTGTAGAAAGTTAGTACCCACTCTCTCTTAGAAGAGTGAAATGTTTTAAGAAATATTTAAAAATGCAGAATATTATATTAACCTGGATGATAAAAGAAGAAACATGTTTTAAAGACAAAAAACAGCTCCCTGCCCCCAGAAGATATTTGGTGCCCATTAAGAAAAACTGGGCCAGCCTATCCACAAGACAAAAGACCTGCAACTCCAGGTGAAATCCAGCAGGTTCTAACAGGTTCTGGAGAACTAGTAGCGGAAATTTTGAGTAGTTCAGAGAACTGGCAAATACCACCTCTGGCTGGCCCCAGAGTGGGGTGGGAATGGAGATTTTGCAATATCCTTCCCCCAGGATGGGAGGGAATGGAGATTTTGCAGTATCCTTCTCCTGGAGTGGGGTGGAAATGGAGATTTTGCAATATCCTTCCCCTGCCATGCCCACAGAGCCACACCCATAGAACCGGTAGGGAAAAAAATTTGGATTTCACCCCTGCTCCAGGGTGATGGGATTAAGACATGACCCTCCAGTAATTCAGTTTGAGGCAAAACCTTGACTGGGAATACTGAGTCATCCATCCTGATAGCTCAAAATGAAGGACCAATGTGATGTTGTGTAGCCACCTACAATTGCCTTGCAGTGAGATGGGCTGCAAAAAAATTAAATAAATAAATTTACATTCATACATACATACATACATACATAATTATCTCTTTGTTTTTACTCTTCTGCCCTCATATCATCCTGGGGCTTGGCTTGAAGGAGTGATTGGAATAAAGGTTTGTGAATTTAAAGTGCTTCTTTCAAATTCATATGTCACATGATCTTTTATATTTTAATATTACATCGGTGAAAAGATATTCCTTCCATAAAATTCTGAGCTCAGCCATCATTTATTTTCTATAAACTTCACTGACAAGGAAGCTTACAAGGCTAAGATCAATACACATTATTTCTCATGTGGGCAGTTAAACAGGAACTTCTGTGTCTATGAAGATTTTCAGTCATAAAGCTCATGGTTGACCCAAAGGTGTTTTTTTCAAGAGGCAACTGGACTTTCTGGTTTTTCTTTGAAGATGTTTTGTTTCTCATCCAAGAAGCTTCCAAGAAGCGAGACGTCACCAAAGAAAAACCAGAAACTTGCCACTTGAAAAAACACCTTTAGGAACTTCTGTGTTTATCTAAAAAAATATTCAGATGTCGTGATGTATCTTTATCTACAAAAATCAGAATTGTGTGTTCTCTGTGACATTCTATGGAAACTAAAGTTATGCTCAGAAAAAACAAGATAGAAAGGAATATGTTGAATGCTTTGGAATATGTTGAAAACATGTTGGAGAACATCATAGATAGCCAAGAAAAATGGATCACAGAACAAATCAATGCAGAGTTCTCTCTTGAGGCATAAATGACCAGGCTCCAATACTCATGTGTTGGACACAATATGCAAATATCTATCTCTCTGGAGAAATCTATAATGCTGGAAAAAGTAGAAGGAAAGAATAGAAGAGACTGACTAGTAGCAATGTGGAAGAACTTGATTACAATGGTGATAGATGCATCTGTTGGAAGATCTGAAGGACCAGTCTGAAGACAGAACATTCTGAAGAAGGTTTATCTTTGGGATCACTAAAGGTGACTGCAAGTTGATGGCATCTAATCAATAAGTCAATGAATGCTTCCTGGTAACTCATTTTTGCTACAACTACTCCTTGACTTACAACTACAAGTGAGCTCAAACTTTCCATTGCTAAGCAAGTTGTTAAGAGAGAGTTAAGAGTTTAGTTTTTATGACCTTTCCTGACCCAGTTGTTATGTGAATCATTGCAGTTATTAAGTTAGTAATACAGTTGTTAAGTCAATCTGGCTTCCCCATTGACTTTGGAGAAGACACAAAAGGTGATAAAATGGGGCACTACAACTGTCATAAATATGAACTGATTGCCAAGCATTTGAATTTTGATCATATCACCATAGGATGTTGCAATGGTTGTAAGTGTGAAAAAGTCACTTTTTTCAGTATGTTGTAATTTCAAATGCTTATTAAATGAATGGTTATAAATCAAGAACCACCTGTATACCCTAAAAGAAGAAAAGGATGGGAAAGACAGGGGGGAAGGATGGACAAAGGAAATAAATCTAAGAAATACCTTGTAAAATTTAATAGGAACAAAATGCAGGGAAAGTTCCAGCCGTCACATTATTTTCCCAATACAACACAGATCCCTTGACTTAATCAGATAGGTTAAAATAGAATGTCTACCCTATGTAGAAATCACAGCCTGCGTTTTGACTGCCATCCAACTCACTCCAAGTTATAACTTCAGTGTCAGATTAAATGACCTGATGTTCTGCTTTCAGCACTCACATGCACCAATTTGCTTTAATTAATTTTCTCTAAGCGATAATAATGCTATTATAAAATCATAGCAAGAAGACAAACAGCTCCATTACATACTACAGTGAAGTTGTTTCACTTAAACAAACATTCCCATTAATGTTGCATGCAAAAGATCCCTCAACTTGGCATGCAGCATAAAAGCACTACCACCACCCCGGGCAGCTGCTCACCTGAAACTCTTATGCCACTAATATTTAAAATGGCTGGAATGAGACTTAATAACATGTACAGCAATGAAATTCAGGAGAATATTTTAATACCCACTGAGAGCATTTACAAAGGTGGAAATTTAAATGCAAGGATAATTATGGCACAAAGCGATAAAGAGAGGCGGTGTATTAGAAGCCCATTTTGTAGCTCTGCAATGTTATACACACTGAGTGCATGCTGTGTAGCAAAAAAAAAAAGAGAGAATTTTTTTTTAAAAAGAGTTGTTGTTTTTATACTAACATGCAAAATAACGCTTCAGAGTAGAGCTCAGAAATAGAGAAATCTTCAAGTTCAACAGATAGTCTGCAGAATTTCTAATGAACAACTTTGCAGTATCTGGGGGAGGGGGGATAGATCCAGGAAACTATAGACCTATCAGCCTGACCTCAATACCAGGGAAGATTCTGGAAAAGATAATCAAGCAACAAATCAACAAACATCTAGAAGCAAACGAAGTAATAACCAAAAGCCAATATGGGTTTGTCAAAAACAGATCATGGCAGACTAATCTTACTGCATTCTTTAACAAAGTCACAAAATTAGTAGACCAGAGGAATGCTGTCAATATAATTTACTTGGACTACAGTAAGGCATTTGATAAAGTAGACCATAATCTACTACTAGATAAAATAGAACAGTGTGGGTTAGACAGCATCACCACCAAATGGATTCATAACTGGCTGACCAACCATACTCAATGTGTAGTCTTCAGTGGAATTGCATCTATCTGGAGGGAAGTATGCAGTTGGCTCTGTTTTAGGCCCAGTACTCTTCAACAAGGCTCTGTTTTAGTCCCAGTACTCTTCAACATTTTCATCAATGATTTGGAGGAGGGGATTGATGGGGAACTCATCAAATTTGCAGATGACAGCAAGCTAGGAGGAATAGCCAACACTCTGAAAGATAGGCTTAAGATACAGAAGGATCTTGACAGATTTGAACATTGGACACTATCTAACAAAATGAAATTCAATGGTGAAAAAAGTAAGGTTCTACATTTAGGCAAGAGAAACAAAATGCACATGTACAGTATATGTGGTACCTTGCTCAATAGTAGTAACTATGAGAGGGATCTTGGAGTCCTAATGGACAACCATTTAAATATGAACCAGCAATGTGCAGCAGCTGCCAAAAAAGCCAACACAGTTCTAGGCTGCATAAACAGAGGGATAGAATCAAGATCACATGAAGTGTTAATACCATTTTATAATGCCTTGGTAAGACCACACTTGGAATACTGCATCCAGTTTTGGTCGCCATGATGTAAAAAAGATGTGGAGACTCTAAAAAGAGTGCAAAGAAGAACAACAAAGATGATTAGGGAACTGGAGGCTAAAACATATGAAGAACGGTTGCAGGAACTGGGTATGTCAAGTTTAATGAAAAGAAGGACTAGGGGTGATATGATAGAAGTGTTCTAATATCTCAGGGGTTGCCACAAAGAAGAGGGAGTCAAGCTATTCTCCAAAGCACCTGAGGGCAGGACAAGAAGCAATGGGTGGAAACTAATCAAGGAGAGAAGCAGCCTAGAACTAAGGAGAAATTTTGTTCATTAAGACAATTAATCAGTGCAATAACTTGCCTGCAGAAGTTGTGAATGCCCCAATTGTGGACAGTTTTAAGAAGATGTTGGATAACCATTTGTCTGAAGTGGTGTAGGGTTTCCTGCCTAAGAAGGGGTTGGACTAGAAGACCTCCAAGGTCCCTTCCAACTCTGTTATTCTGAAAGCAAAAAAAAAAAATCTTCAGAATGTGGTCAAAAGAAGTGGTCAATGAACCAGGCTATGACAGGGTGATCAAAGCTTCACATGCTGCAAAGAAAAAGCAGATGCAGTTTTGATCAAATTATCAGAGTCACCCTTTTGATTTTGTTGACTATACCTATAATCATGAATATAGTTTGGTCTAGTAATTAAGTCATTAGACTGGAAGTGAGTTCTAGTCTAACCTTAGGCATGAAAGGCTGGGTGACTTTGGGCCTGTCTCAGCCCACCTCAACTCATAGAATTGTTGCTTTGGGAAAAACAGAAGGATGAAGGAATACATGTAGTCTTTGACCCAACAATTTTTCGTCGGGCCCTGAAAACCTATTTATTTCAACTAGCTGGGCTGGCTTGAGCTAAATTTTAAATTGATTTTAAATTGGGTTGTTTTAATTTACGGCCAGAATATTTAATTATTTTAATACTGTTTTTTAAATTTTGTATGCTCTGTTTTTACTTAGGCTGTGCACCGCCCTGAGTCCTATTTGGAGAAGGGCGGTATAGAAATTTAATTAATAAAATAATAAAATAAATAAACAGTCAACAGTTTCAACAGTTCCAAGAAGGCTCCACACCAATTTGCACCACTCAGGTGACCCTGATGACACAGATAAACCTCCAGGTGACCTTAATGACCTGCTAAAAGAATGCAACTGACCAGCTGCCTGCAAGGAGTATAAATCCTTCTATTCCCCATCATCCAGTCAGAGCTGAAGAAGCTTCTTAGATGAGAAGCAAAACGTCTTCAAGGAAAAACCAGAAAGTCCAGTTGCCGCTTGAAAAAACCATATTTGGGACAACTATGACCTGGTTGACAGAATCTCCATAAACAGGTAGCCTTTGACTCCAACAGTTCATTTAGTGACCATCACTGAAAAAAGTGACATGACTTTTTCACATGTGCAGCATTCCCATGGCCATGTGATTTATATTTGGATGCTTGACAGATGTTTCATATTTATGATGGTTGTAGTGTCCCCGGGTCATGTGATGATCTTTTGTGAACTTCTGATAAGCAAAGGCAATGGGGAAGCCAGATTCAATTAACAACTGGATTATTAATTTAAGAACTGCAGTGACTTACTTAACAAATGTGACAAGAAAAGTCATAAAATTGGGCAAAAATCACTTAACAAATTTCTCACTGAACAACATAAATTTTGGGCTCAATTGTGGTTGTAAGTTGAGGAATAGCTGTGTTAGTTATGTTTGCTGCCTTAAATTATTCATCAAAGTGATAAAGGTAGGATTTTAAAAAAATAATTTTAAAAATGACTGTAGGTACACAAAGTCTACTGTCAACATCATAACAATTTTAACCTGCGGTTAAGCATTTGGCTTCCTTCTTCCTTCCGGAGGAAAAAGTGCAAAACTACACCACCCGCTTGCCCAAATCCTGGGCAAAGAGCACAAAAGCAAAATTCCATTTGTTTTGTCCAACAAAGTGCCTTTTGTAAGCTGCTAGAGTTGAGCGATGCTTGAAAGGTGTAAATGCCTCCTTCAAATTCATTTAAAAAATGCACACCACACTCACCAGCTTAGAGGGGGCTTAATTACAATCAATGGAATAATTAAATGGGAGGGGTGTGCATTACGGAACAGAAATGAATAGGAAGCATATGCGTAAGTGCACCTTTGGGCAAATGCATTAGAGGCACAAGACTGTCATTACCCCTCTCAAATCACATCTCTATTTGCTTACGTGCCCGGGAAAGAAATACCTACGGCTTTTGAATGCAAATCCTGAATTATATTGATACTAGATCGTGAGATTTTTGTTGTTGTTTTCTGAGCATCTGTAATCCCAAGCATGAAGAACTGCTCTGTACATATTATTTATATTAAAATTAACAAGAGTTTCCTGAACTTTAAGTATCATCCCCCCTCTCTCTGTCTCTCTCTCTCTCTCACTCTCTCTGTGTGTCTTTCTGTCTCTCTCTATCTCTGTCTCTGTGTATCTCTCTCTGCCTCTGTCTCTCTCTCTGTGTCTCTGTCTCTCTCTGTCTCTCTCTCTGTCTGTCTCTCTGTGTGTCTCTCTCTCTGCCTCTGTCTCTGTTTCTGCCTCTGTCTCTCTGTCTCTGTTTCTCTCTCTGTGTGTGTGTCTTTCTCTCTCTGTGTGTGTGTCTCTGTCTCTCTCGATCTCTCTCTCTGTCTGTCTCTCTGTGTGTGTCTCTCTGCCTCTGTCTCTCTCTGTGCCTCTCTCTCCCTCTCTCTCTCTCTCTGTGTCTTTCTGTCTCTCTCTATCTCTGTCTCTGTGTATCTCTCTCTGCCTCTGTCTCTCTGTGTGTGTCTCTGTCTCTCTCTCTCTGTCTGTCTGTCTGTCTCTCTGTGTGTGTCTCTCTCTGCCTCTGTCTCTGTTTCTGCCTCTGTCTCTCTGTCTCTGTCTCTCTCTGTGTGTGTGTGTGTCTTTCTCTCTCTGTGTGTGTGTCTCTGTCTCTCTCAATCTCTCTCTCTGTCTGTCTCTCTGTGTGTGTCTCTCTCTGCCTCTGTCTCTCTCTGTGTCTCTCTCTGTCTCTGTCTCTGTCTCTGTCTCTCTCTCTCTCTCTCTGTGTGTGTGTGTGTGTGTGTGTGTGTGTCTGTCTGTCTGTCTCTCTGAGTGTCTCTATCTCTGTCTCTGTCTCTGTCCCTGTCTGTTTGTCTCTGTCTGTCTGTCCATCTCTCTCTCTCTCTCTCTCTCTCTCTCTCTCTCTCTCTCTCTCTCTCTCTCTCTTTCTCTCTCTCCATTTGAGGACTATAGATGATACCCATTTTCATAAACTGCTAGAGTTAAGTGGTGCTTCTGGGGTGTAGTGGAACTTCTTCAGCTAGTGTTTTAGCTGAAGAATGCCACTGAACTAGAAGATTGACAGCTGGTCCTTCAAGTTGCAGTCATTCCAACATCCCTGCTGGACATTCCAACCTCCCACATTATCATGATTTGGGGTATTTGACTATTATCACTCATTTATGATGGTTACAATGTCCCCGATCACATGTTTGCAACAAAGTCAATGGAGAAGCTGGCAGGAAGTCTCAAGTCATATCACATGACATTGCACTTAATGACCGTGTGTGATTCACTTAAGGACTGCAACCAGAACTGCTGAAACTGCTGTCATAAATTAGCAGGGTCACATGATTTTCCACTTTATGACTCTCATTTAGTGACAGAATCCTGGTTCCAATTCAATCTTAACTAAGAAGTGCCTGTAATACATGAGCAGAGAGAAGCCCAATCACACAATCACAGCCCCCTCCCTGTCTAACCCACATTCTGACCCGAACTTGGAACTTTCTTCTATCTGCAGTACATGGCATTATAGTTCAAGCCACCATTGCTTCATCACAATTTGTTTTTCCTCATAAACAAAGAGTGAAACCAACCCATTCCATAAGCAAAATTGGTGCTAGCGTAATTATTCCAAGCTCTTTTCCTCTTGGTTCAGTTTTATCGGCCTCTACAAATAATAATTGGCCTAAGCAAAGCATTTATTACTACTTTACAACATGTTTTGGATCACTGAAGACCTTATTAAACGAACACATCTATAAAAATAGTCTGTGATTAAGTGACTTTTGCAGAAAAAAAATGGGCTAGTACCCTTCTTAATGCTGACATCAAGCCTTACGTCCAATTTGAAGCATCTTTTATTAATCTGGAATTGCTTGAACTACAGGCAAATGTTACAGAAATTAAACAGTCCACTTGCAACAAAGGGATTTCAATCGTCTGTGCGGTAAGACTTTTTTTTTTTTTTCCTTTGCAGAGAATTGAAATTGGCACCATGGTGAGAAGCTGCATCTGCAAAACAGATTTTACAAACTTCTGTAATACTTCAAGAACCTGCAAATATGATGTTTCTTTTCACACTGGAAAAGATGGGTCAAAAATAGTGCATTTTTACAGTGATGCAGCTAGAATGTATTGCTTTAAACTGCCATATACTTTTCTTGATATGAATTGTTGGAAGGTGTTGTGGGATATTAATAATGTATGACTGTTATTGACAATCAGCATCCCTGGTGAAACAATTTTGTAAGTGCTGAAGCATTTGCTGAATGGGCTCTGCCATATTCTGACCATCGCATCTATCAAAGCAGTTGGCAGGGATTTATTCTCGCTTTCCAATGATAATTTGGGCAACTCTTTGGTGATGGTCTTATTTGGCTGTAATTGCATCATTGTGTTGCAACAATGCTCCTGTTGCAAATAGTTTCTGCAAATACTTTTTGGCTCGGTTTCACTATCAAAACTCACCAGTCGCTGCATTTTCTATATCAAGATACCAGGAGTGAAATCCAATTTTTTTCCCTACCGGTTCTGTGGGTGTGGCTTGGTGGGTGTGGCAGGGGAAGGATACTGCAAAATCTCCATTCCCACCCCACTCTGGGGCCAGCCAGAGATGGTATTTGTCAGTTCTCCGAACTACTCAAAATTTCCACTACCAGTGCTCCAGAACCTGTTAGAAACCCTGCAAGATACTCAAGCAATAGTAACTCATGTCTGAATGATCACTTAGGTAAGCTACTACACTCTGATCTATTTGTGACTCTCCTTGGAGAGGATCTGAAGCCACGGTTAACATAAAATAGAGCATCCAGAGACCCCTGTGACAACTTCTCAGTTCAGAACAGAGGTTCTCATGTTTGATAACTTTAAGATATGGACTTTAACTTCCAGCATTCCATAGCCAACATGCTGGAGAACTACTATATATATTGCTTAACGCACTGTAAGCCGCCCTGAGTCTCTGGAGAAGGGCGGCATATAAATCAAATTAAAAAAAAAAACAAAACTGTATATATCAAGCATTCTGTCTGGGGAATTCTGTGAGTTGAAGACCATCTTTCTCAAATTTGCCAAAGTTAAGGAACACTAGTTTAAAGTAGCATTTTACTGAAGTCACTGCATGGTTAACCAACTTCAGGGCTCAGTTTAGAACACTGGTTATCATCTTTGAAGCCCTCAGTGGTGGACCATCAGGATGCAACAGATAATGGCCCATTGAAGTGGAATCTTCCATCTATCAAGTAATCAAGAGAAGGCTTGTTGTACTGTATGTGTC
Source organism: Pantherophis guttatus (assembly GCF_059756535.1). NCBI lineage: Eukaryota > Metazoa > Chordata > Lepidosauria > Squamata > Colubridae > Pantherophis > Pantherophis guttatus. Next base: position 145,615,362 of record NC_142066.1, read on the forward strand.
CCATTACCTGAAGAGTTACCTCAGACATTATAGACTACTACTATAGCTTAAGTATTAAGTATTTTGAATGCAGAATAATAAGACCATTCAGAAGTGAACCAGGCCTTCCTAAATGACTGAAGTATAAGAAGGAGGGGAATGTACAGCACAAACTTGTAACGTTTTGTTATTATAGCCAATCTCAATACAATTGATTTAATCTTCCTATAGAGTTAATTAGAATGAACCTAGTGGGACTGACAGGCATGGACGAGGCAACAGACCTCAGTAGCAGCCCAAATTTAGTAGAATGTCCTTAGTTTTTATAAACTAATCAAAACAGTGCCGTTTCAGCAAGGATTCTGGCTTGTAGCATCATTTAAGGTACCTGTGGGGTTTTTGCTTACTGGGGTTCTAAACAGCATGTATTTACCTTAGTATGATTTTGTTGTGACCTGCCCAGAGTCCATTCTGATTGGAACAGTCTATGAATTCTGCCAATAAATAAATGAACAGGAGAATGATAAATGAGCTAGGTAGCATATGTCCCAGCATTGTCTCAATGCACACACTACAGTCCTAAAGAAATAGCAAGGGTGTTCAACTTTGTCTCCTGCCACAAATCCATAGGTGTCCATGTCTATAGCACATGCACCATGAGGCAAATTCCTGGGCTTGTGTAATGACCACTTGTGACCTTCCCTGCCAGCTTCTGACAAACAAAGTCAAAGGGTGAAGCCAGTTTCCATTTAACTGCATGATTCACTTGACAATCAGAGAGATTGTTTTTCGGACTATAAGATACACCGGTATATAAGACGCACCAAGATTTTGAAGAAGTAAGTAAGGAAAACAAGTTTTTGCCCTCCCTGGCACCCAGGAGTACTCTGCAGGCCTCCCTGTTTTTGTGAGGGGGCGGGGCTTCGGGAGGCCAAAAATGTCTGTATTCGGTGTATAAAACGCACCAACATTTCCACCCTCTTTTGGGGGGGGGGGAAGTGTGTCTTATACTCCAAAAAATACAGTATTTATCCATGGAGAAAAAGTCATAAAATCAGTCATGACTCACTTAATAACCATCTTGCTTAGCAACTGCAATTCTGGTCCCAATTGTGATTGTAAGCTGATGATTATCTGTAGATGTTTTATAAACTCAAGCTCTGTTGGGAGCAAGCTAAAACAAACTGTGCCAATTTCTTCCTAGTACAGTGATAAAAAAAAATAATCAATACCGATGATTGTGAACATTCTGGAAATAACTAAACAGAATACAGGCAGTCCTCAACTTACAACAGTTCATTTAGTGACCATTTGAAGTTACAATGGCATGAAAAAAGTGATTTATCACCATTTTTCATACTTATGAGCGTTGTAGCATTCCCGTGATCAAAATTCAGATGCTTGGCAACTGATTCATATTTATGACTGTTGCAGTGTCCCAGGGTTATGTGATTACCTTTTGTGACCTTCTGAACAGCAAAGTCAATGGGGAAGCCAGATTCATTTAACAACCATGTTACTACTAAACAATGAAAGGTTGCAGGAACTAGTCTAGTGAAGAGAAGGACCAGGGGAGACATGATAGCTGTCTTCCAATATTTGATAGGCTGCTACTGAGAGGAGGGGTTCAAGCTATTTTCCAAAGCCCCCGAAGGCCAGACAAGGAATAATGGATGGAAACCGAACAAGGAGAGATTTAACCTGGAAATAAGGAGAAATTTTCTGACAGTGAGAGCAATCAACCAATGGAACAGTTGTGGGAGCTTCTTGAGACTTTCAAGAAGAGATTGGACTACTATCTGTCAGAAATGATGTAGGGTCTCCTGCTTGGATGGGGGGTTGGACTGGATGACCTACAAGGTCCCTTCCAACTCTGTTAATCTGTTAAACTAACTTAACAACTGCAGTGATTCACTTAACAAATATGGCAAGAAAAATTGTCAAATTAGAGGAAACACTCTTAACAAATTTCTCACTTAGCAAGATCAATTTTGGGCTCAATTGTGGTCATAAATCGAGGGCTGCCTGTCTTTCAAATATTTTTATTCTTGATTTCCTGCATACAAATTAATCTCTTTGTGCTGCCCAAATGCCTCATTTGGTTTGTCCAAAACAAACCTTAACGTAATATAGAATCCTGAGTTCTAGATCCCATAGAGGCCGCCATACCTCAGCTTGAATAATCCCTACAGATTCATTTCTTGCCAATGAGAGAACTTGGCAGAAATGTAGAATCCTCTCAATTTCATGAAGAATTTTAAATCCAAGCTGTTCGTTGCTTTGTAAGTTTTTCATTTGGTATGGCATAAATCTCCTTTATGATCATTTTGCTAGGCTAACCTGTTGGCTTAACTGATGAATGCATTAAGGGAAAGGAATACTGGGATACAATTTAATTCGTCTTTGTAATATTGACATCCTTGCGTAGTCCCCAAGGGAACATCTTGCTATGCTAAACATTTCACACTGGTTAGCATAAGCCTGTAGGGCTTGGCTGTTGAATCGGATTGATGAGCTTTGTTATGGTTATATAAGGGCTCGATAAATTAACAGCTTCTCAATAACAACACCCCCGAAAAAATCATGTATAACAATTCTGAAGTCAAGAAAATAGCTCAGGTGTGCTGCTCCTATTTTACAAATCCCGACAGCTATTCCAGTTTACACAATCTTTGCAAAATCTCCAGAAAAAACCAACCATCAACATGGGACTAAAATTGCAAATGAAAGAACATTAAATCAATCTCCCAATTGTGGACCTTGTCATTATAACAGATTTTAAATATAATGATACCCATTTTCCCATCAATCCACACTTGGATATTCACACTCAGGGCGAAAAGGACCAAGAAAGCAGACACAATGAAACAAGACCCACTCTGTTTTTACAGACACAGCCACTATTGTCCATTTTTTACATCCTTGTTTGTCCATGGATTCATCCTCTTTACTGGAGGCAATATTTTTGGATGCTTGCTTCAGATAATTTGTTGGTTTTGATAATGTATTTGCTTTTGAAGAAAATTATTACTCTGGGTTACTAAATTTGTAAACTTTACGTTGTAATTTCCCAATCCTCTCTAGCACCCTATCCTTCATTCCTCCAACATTTGCAATTATGGAATCAGCATGTGATTGTCTACAATGGTCCCTATAGTTAGAAATAGCAATTGTTATGTCTACTCTAGAAGCCCAGTAATATGGAAGGAGAATTGCAAATGTGATGGATCATCCAAAATTCATTTGTTAAGAAGCATTATTTTTTATAAATATGGTGAACTAGATTTGTATTGCAAATATTTGAGAACGCTATAGCCCAACACATTGGGGAAAAAAAACATTCCATAAAACATCTGTGATCTTCTATTTCTTTTATACATGCCTACTCAATCTTGGCAGGCATTATGTCAGCATTCTGTCAGGCATAGGAAATCAGGAGCCACAATAGAGTTCTAAAGCCCTATGAGTTTATTCCATGCAACCTAAACACAATAATCTGATCTACCAATGGTCAAGGCAAAATTGGTGCCAGATACCTGGATGAAACGACGTATCTAGATCCGTTCCAGTCAGGCTTCAGGCCTGTGTACAGCATGGAAACGGCATTGGTCGCATTGGTGGATGATCTCTGGAGGGCTCGGGATAGGAGGTGCTCTCTGTCCTGGTCCTGTTAGATCTCTCAGCGGCTTTTGATACCATCGACCATAGTATCATGCTGCACCGGTTGGAAGAGTTGGGGGTGGGAAGCACCGTACTATGGTGGTTCTCCTCCTTTCTCTCCGATCAGTCACAGTCTGTGTTGATGGGGGGGGCAGAAGTCGACCCCGAGGCCTCTTATATGTGGGGTGCCACAAGGATCGGTCCTCTTGCCCCTTTTGTTTAACATTTATGTAAAGCCGCTGAGCGAGATCATCCGTGGTTTCGGGGTGGAGTACCATCAGTTCACTAATGACACCCAGCTGTACATCTCCACCCCAGACCACCCCAACAATGCCCTTGAAGTGATGACCCGGTGCCTGGAGGCCATACAGATCTGGATGGGGAGAAACAGGCTCAGGCTCAACCCATCCAAGACCGAGTGCCTGTGGTTTCTGATGTCTTGATAGAGTCAGCTGGTGCCATCACTGACTATTGGGGGTGAATCATTGGCCCTCACGGAAAGGGCTTGCAACTTGGGTGTCCTCCTGGATTCACAGCTGTCTTTAGAAGAGCATTTGACGGCCGTAACCATGAGGATTTTTCATCAGGTTCGCCTGATCTGCCAGTTGCATCCCTTTCTAGATCGGGACTCCTTACGCCTGGTCACTCATGCCCTCGTCACCTCCCGTCTGGACTATTGTAATGCTCTCTACATGGGGCTCCCTTGAGGAGCACTCGGAGACTCCAACTGGCGTAGAGTGCAGCCGTGCGGGTGGTGACGGGAGCGACATGGTGCTCCCATGTACCACCTCTCCTGCGCGAGCTGCACTGGCTCCCGGTGGTCTTCCGAGTGCACTTCAAGGTTTTGGTTATCACCTTTATAGCGCTCCATGGCCTAGGACCTGGTTATTTATGGGACTGTCTGCTACCACCAATAGCCTCCCACCGACCAGTACTGCTCCCGGGTGCCGTTGGCCAAACAATGTCGACTGGCGGTCCCCAGGGGGAGAGCCTTCTCTGTGGGAGCACCTACTATCTGGAACGAGCTCCCCCCGGAGATACGGAGGATCCCGGATCTGCGTACCTTCCATCGCGCACTCAAGACTTTCTTATTTCATCAAGCTGGCCTGACTTAAGTCTTTCCCCTTTTTAAATGGAAATTTTAAATTTGTTTTTAAATTATTGGGGTTTTAAATTTGTTCAGCCAAATTATTTAATTCATTTTAGTTTATTTTAAATTTTGTATCTATATGTTTTATTCTATGGCTGTTCACCACCCTGAGTCCTTCGGGAGTAGGGCGGTATACAAATTCAATAAAATAAATAAATAAATAAATAAAATAAATAAGAAACAGTAGACTTCAAACGGGGCTGGACTTGGGTCTCTTATGAGGATATAGGGATTCCAAACTGATGATGCATTTGACTCCACCCTTGGGCTCAACCAGATCAACTCTTCTTTTTATTGTCATCATCCCTATCGCTAGAACTTTGTCCTGTTTTTTTTTATTCATTATGTAATATCCCATCTTTTTTTCTGGTCATATTTTCTGGTCAGAGTGATCTAAACAACATGTAAATCATTGGCAAGACCACCTGTCTTTGATTTTTTTTCTGCCCACTCCATGAGATCTGGGATGTTTCCCATGCTTTAGTACTCTTTGATTAAATAATGTAATGATTAATGGAAACTATGAAACATTCCTTCTCTGCTGCTGTATCTTGCCTTATAGAATGGCATATCTTCCAAGATTCAAATACTGAATAACTCTTATGTCCTTTTACCCTTCCATATTTCCACCTCTCACAATACTAGACAACACAGTATCAACAGTAGAAACCTTCAAATTTCTAGGTTCTACCATATCGCAAAATCTAAAATGGACAGCTAACATCAAAAACATCATCAAAAAAGCACAACAAAGAATGTTCTTTCTGCGCCAACTCAGAAAGCTCAAACTGTCCAAGGAGCTGCTGATCCAGTTCTATAGAGGAATTATTGAGTCTGTCATCTGCACCTCTATAACTGTCTGCAACCCAACAAGACAGACACAGACTTCAGAGGATAATTAGAACTGCAGAAAAAACAATTGCTACCAACCTGCCTTCCATTGAGGACCTGTATACTGCACGAGTCAAAAAGATAGCTGTAAAAATATTTACAGATCCCTCACATCCTGGACATAAACTGTTTGATCTCCTACCCTCAAAACGACACTATAGAGTACTGCACACCAGAACAACTAGACACAAGAATAGTTTTTTCCTGAATTCCATCACTCTGCTAAACAAATAATTCCTTCAACACTGTCAGACTATTTACTAAATCTGCACTACTATTAATCTTCTCATCTTCTCATTGTTCCCATCACCCATCTTCTCCCACTTATGACTATATGACTGTAACCTTGTTACTGGTATCCTTACGATTTATATTGATATTGTTTTCTGATTGCTTATTTGTAACCTATGATTATCGTTAAGTGTTGTACCTTATGATTCTTGATGTACGTATCTTTTATTTTATGTACACTGAGAGCATATGCACACCAAGACAAATTCCTTGTGTGTCCAATCACACTTGGCCAATAAATATTCTATTCTATTCTATTCTATTCTATTCTATTCTACTCTACTCTACTCTACTCTACTCTACTCTACTCTACTCTACTCTATTCTATAAGGCATTAAAGCATCCCAGGTAGAATGTTGATTATAAGCAAAAAAAAGGAACTTTGCGGATGTGGTACTTCATTAAAATATGTTGAGTGGGTAACCATAAAAATTGAATGAATGAGTGAGTGAATGAGTGAGTGAATGAATGAATGAATAAACGAATGAATGAATGAAGTTGATTATAAGCAAAAGAGGAACTTTGGGGATGTGGTACTTCATTAATGTTTTTTCATATCTTAGAGAGATTTGTCTATTGTAACATTTGGGGTAGGTTTAAGATAATAAAGCAATATCAGTAGTATGAATATCATAGTGCTTTACAACACTTTTTAAGTGGTTTACAGAGTCAGCATATTGCCTCCAACAATACGAGTCCTCATTTTACCAACCTTGGAAAGATGGAAGAAAGAATCAACTTCACTTGCATGGCTGGCTCAGGAATTCTGAGAGTTGGATTTCACAAGTCATAAAACAGCTATTGTTCCCCACCCCTGCTGAATTCTAACCACTGCCCCACTATGACTCATGGTTTAAATATGGTTAAGCTATTGGCAAAAACTTTGAAAGTCGTGCACAAGGTTATTACCATCAAGACAGTGATTTCTGGCTAAATGGCATTTTGAAGACTTCCACTAAATTTAGAGGATAGAAAATTGGGCAAACAATTTCTCCACATTTCTTTAAGACAGTGTTTCTGAACCTCAGTAACTTTAAGAATGTATAAATGAACTAGCAGAATTAATCAATTAATCAATTCATTCATTTACTCATTTATGTGTTCATGTATTAATTCATTCATTCCCCCACTACATGGTTTACTCACAAACATCGACACTGATGTTTCTGCTTAATGCCACCCTACCATTTTTAGGAATGTGCTGACATTCATAGGAGCCTCACACCACCCAGAAAAGTATGGGTATGTAGACAAGAAGCAGAGGAGGAAGCAGAAAGAGACATCTGGTATGTATGGCTACAAAAAGGCTCAGAAAACTGCCAGGACCACAATCTGCCTTTCTGGAACCAATTACCTCCTAAGGTCTGAACCGCCCCCACCCTATTGACCTTCCGGAAAATGGTGAAGACCTGGCTTTTCCGGCAGGCCTGGGGCCGTTGATCTCGCTGCTGCAATCTTGTGAGATCCGGCCATGAATGTAGTGTATGGGTTTTTAATGTTTTTTAAAACAACTTTTATGGTATATTGTTTGCATTATTTTTTGTTGTATGCTGCCCAGTGTCCCCAGGGAGTTGGGTGGTATAGAAATGTGACAAATAAATAAATAAATAAACTTGGAAAGGAATCAAAGGTCGTATGCCAGTTCACAAACTTCTGAAACTTTGGGTTATCTTAAGGACTATTAAAGAAATATTTATATGGCATCAGTGGTGGGTTGCTCTGGTACTGTCTGGTTCTATAGAACTGGTAGTAAAACAGGTGGGAGGCCCCGCCCACCTGCCATGACATCATCATGGGTGATCTGCGCATGTCCGGAAGCTTCTATGCATGCACAGAAGAGCATGCGATCCTGCTGTGAACTGGTAGTAAAGATAAGTGGAACCCACCGCTGCATGGCATCATTAATTTGCAATGCGTAGGAGGATTAATCCAGAGCAATAGCCAACGGTACAGTTATTTGCTAGGCTGTGGTATGTCCAGTCTTTGAAAGACAATAAACCCTCACTGGGGGCACTCTCTTTCTGCCTAGTCAAGGACAAAAAATCCAGACTCAGGAAGTTGACTATTATTATTATTATTATTATTATTATTATTATTATTATTATTATTATTATTATTATTATTATTATTATTATTATTATTATTATGGCTTTTTCCATGTACTTATTGTTTAGCTTCTGTCTAGGAAAGTAACTGCTGAAGTCAAGAGCCACCATTTTCGTTTCTCTCCTGCAGGCACTTCAGCAGCATTTTTTTTAAATATATATATATATTGATATTGTTCAGTCAAAACTCACTGTAGGCTTCCTGCCATCTGGGTGTAATAACATAAGGTATTGATTTATTCTCCTAATATAGGAGAAAAACAGGCTATGTGAAAGCATATTCGGGGTGTTAATATTTCACCAAGTGATAATAATGAATCACTGCAGGGATTTTTTTTTAAAATTCATACACAGCATACTATTTGCATATATTAAGTAGTGTTTTGCCTCCTTGCTCTCTTCTTCTTCCTGTCAAAAGGATAGTAGTTGATTTTGGTAAACTCCATAGCTGAAAGCTCCATCCTCTTTTTATATACCATACTTCATAGCTTCAATCAGCCTGGCTCGGAATAGCTCATGCCATGTGCACTGTATCTCTCAAGGATGCTAGTATTGTTTCAGGGTGATGACAATTCCTTAGATCAATGTTTCTCAACCTCAGCAACTATTGTATATGGATAGATGATAGAGAGACAGAGAGACAGAGAGACAGAGAGACAGAGACAGAGACAGAGACAGAGACAGAGACAGACAGGCAGGCAGGCAGAAAGACAGACAGACAGACAGACAGACAGACAGACAAGGGTTGCGGACCACTGCCAGGAAGTGGCCTGTTCACAACTGGGCCATGGAAGTGGTGCGCAAGTGCGTGCAAGTGCGTCACTCCACTTGCATACACACAGTGGATGGGTGAGTATGCGTGCACAGCTCCATTTGTGGAAATGGTGAGTGCACATGCCCAACAGTTGCAAAAATGGGGCTGCACATACACTCACATGCCACTTGCATGGAACCATCCCATCTCCCCTCCCCCCCACAACCAATCCACAAAGCTGGAAAGGTTGGAAACTGCAGAGCTAAAGGATAGATGATAGCCAGCTAGAATGAAGTGTAGATGATAGATAACGATGATGATAGCTAGAAGATAGCTAGATGGATAGATGATAGATAAATAGATAAATGGATGATAGATAATAGCTAGATAGACAGATATAGGTGACAATGATGATGATGACAGCTAGCTAACTAGATGATGATAGAGAGAGAAAGAGAGATGATGATGACAGCGACGATGACAACTAGATAGATAGATGGTTATCTAGAAGAGAGAGAGAAGGAGGGAGAGAGAGAGAGAGAGAGAATGAACTCAGCTATACTGGCTGAGGAACTGTGGGAGTTGAAATCCACGCATCTTAAAGTTGTTGAGGTTAAGAAACACAATCTTAGCTGAATAAGAGTTGAATGAGAATGAGTGTTGAAATTCATGGAGGCCTTTCTCCAACAATGCTAATGGGTATCTTATTTAGAATGTTGAAACCACTTTTTTTCTTGTCTTTATTTTTTTTTTCTCCTGCCATTTCAAATACCAGAATGTCCAAAATGATCCAACATACATAGAGTTGGCAGACCACACTGGCTATAAGTCAAAGCTTGCTTCAGTCATAAAGTGACTGAATGGAACAATGAAAACTTTATTATGGTCTTAGATCAAGAGTTCTTAAACTGCAAACAGATGTACAAATCTATCATTTCTACTCATCTGCTCAATAATTCAGTTGCACTCCAGCTTTAATATGTATCTGTTTTGGGGAAAATGTTTTCAAATATAAAGTTAAATATACATTTTCTCTTCAGACTGCTGGAAACTATATTGCAACGATTAAACAAATGAAAATGTTGGATAGCTAAATTTTGATTTGCACAATTGCCTGCGAGAAGTAGAACAGCTAATTTACAATATTAATTTGCAAAAAATCTCAACATCCCTAAAACTGTCGCTCTGTAAAGTACCATTGAATAATTTCTAAAATGGCATTCAAATGCAAATCTCTGCACTTGTTTAGAGAAAAATAATGAGCCCAACGCTGCAGAACATAGATGTTGTGGAAGATACACAGCTTCCATAGAAAACAGCAGCTCAAATCTCCCTTTCAAATAATGTTCAGTGATATCATGGAAAGGAGTGGCCAATTGCATGTATTTATTTATATGAACATTTATTACCTATTTTTCCAAAGAAGAAACTACAGTATTGCCATGATAATACTAAACTATATGATCTGATAGTCTCCCAGATAATTGAGAGATACCATTCTTCCATCTGCGGCTCTACTACTACCATTCAAGAGGGAGGGTGGGTGGGAGGGAGGAAGGAAGGAGAAAGAGAGAAGAGAGAGAGAGAGAGAGAGAGAGAGAGATATTCATATAGAAAGCACATACAAATTTCTTCTGAAACTGTTTAATGGCAACAACATTATGATGAAAATAATTTATTTCAAGGGCTTATAAAATCAGACAATCTAAGTTTCTAAGTAACCTTTAAGATTGACTAGCCCAACTCCATGCCCAAAGTAGGAATCAATTACTATAGCATCCCTAATAAATGGTCATCCAACTGTAACTAAAATACATCCAGTGAATGAGAGTCTACCACTTTTCTCTTTCTCTTTCTTTTCCTTCTCTTCCACTGTTGAACAGCTCTTAAGAAATCTTATGTCTAATAAAAATCTTGTGTGCATATGTGGGTGTGTGAGTGTATGGGCATGGGCATGGGTATGCACACATGTATCTGCCTTTGAGTCACCCTTGATTCTTGGCAGTTGTTTGGATCAGTCCATGAAGTTTTCTTGACAACATTTTCAGAAGCGGTTTGGCATTTGATCCAAAGCGTTTTGCATCCATATAATATTATTGACACATGTTCAAGTAAGTGAATCACCAAGAACTTCAGGTATTTGTTGCATGTATAGTTATCCATGATAGCCTCTTCAATCCTGTATTTGAGGCTTTGATTTTACCTACCTAATTCCTCATTGATGCAATTTTGCCTATTCTTCCAGCTTGCCAAGAGGTTGCTAAATATGAATACTCTTATGGGTATCATAGCCTGCAAAACTCTTTTTATTACGAGTAGAGTACAGTAGAGTACAGTGGAGTGGAATGGAATGGAACGGAACAGAACAGAACAGAATAGAATAAACTTGGAGGTTTTCTAATCCAAACCTCTGCTTAGGCAGGAAACCCTATATCCAATCTCTTCTTAGAAACTTCCAGTGTTGAAGCATTCACAACTTCTGGAGGCAAGTTGTTCCATGGATTAATTGTTCTAACTGCCAGGAGATTTCTCCTTAGTTCTAAATTGCTTCTCTCCTTGATTAGTTTCCACATATTGTTTCTTGTCCTGCCCTCAGGTGCTTTGGAGAATAGCAAGAGTCCCGCTTCTTTGAGGCAGCCCCTGAGATATTGGAACACTGCTATCATATCACCCCTAGTCCTTCTTTTCATTAAACTAGACATATCCAGTTCCAGCAACCGTTCTTCATATATTTTAGCCTCCAGTCCCCTAATCATCTTTGTTGCTCTTCTCTGCACTCTTTCTAAAGTCTCAACATCTTTTTTACATCGTAGTGACCAAAACTGGATACAATATTCCAAGTGTGGCCTTACCAAGGCATTATAAAGTGGTATTAATACTTCTTTATATTTTTATCTTCCACCTTATGAAACTAAGGTCCCGCTGCATGAAAGTTTTCCTAATTTTCTTCTTGCAAATATTAGCTATTTGATGGTAGACCTTTCCTGCATAATATTCCCATCTTATTTTTCAGTGCATGTTCCTTTAAACTCTAAAATCATTTGAAGGCTTCCTGTGCACCTCCAATGGTTGGATATACACTTCATCAATTTTTCACTGACAAGTAGTAATGATAATAATAATAATGAGCCAAGGTGGCGCAGTGGTTAGAGTGCAGCACTGCAGCTACTTCAGCTGACTGCTAGTTCAGCAGATCAGCGGTTCAAATCTCACCGGCTCAAGGTTGACTCAGCCTTCCATCCTTCCGAAGTGGGTAAAATGAAGACCCAGATTTTGGGGGGCAATATGCTATTTAGTATACTGTCTGGTGTAAGCCGCCCAGAGTCCTCGTAGAGTGGGCGGCATAGAAATATGACTAATAAAAAATAAAATAAAAATAAATAATAGAAAATTGTACTTCCAGTACCTTGTTTCTTGAGAACTTCTCAAACTTCTTATGATTTAAGCCTGTTGAAGTGGACTCTTCTAAAAATCCAGAAGCAAACACTTCTTCTATGTGAACACAGCTGTTAGGTTTTATTTTTTTCTTTTTTCTTGTTATTATTTATTACAGTTTTATTAAATCCGTGTTGCTTCAATACATTGATGTTTGTATAATATGAGTGAATTTTATTAACATTCTATTTTATAGGTAGCTTAGAGTATTAAGTATAGGAAAGAGAAAGAAAAAATATATTCTATTGGTGTTAATTACAATTTAGATGTCAATATCGCAAGCCTAAAATCCTTTTGCCTTTTTCATCCAAAATTGTGTATAAAATCTGAAAAAGAATCACTACAATTCATATAAAAATAATTGTTATATACTAGAGGTTTCAATTTTAAACTGATTACTTAATTTTAGTAGCCCTTGTATTGTTACATGGTGTGTGTGTGTGTGTGTATGTGTATGTGTGTGTATACATAGTACATGTTAATAAAAAAAAAAAAGATAAACAGAACAAACGTAAGAAGAATGAAATACCCAAAAAGTAGGAAAATAAAAAAGTAACTATTGGGTTTCCGACTCCCCTTTTCTTATACATCTGCTAATTTAAATTATTTGTAGAGTTTAGAAGCCGAACTATAATGATTATACATTTGCCATATTGTGATGTGTCAATAAAGGAGAATATTTATCCCCAATGAGGATAGCCAGAATGTTCAAGAACAAATCAAAGGAGTGCTGGAAGTGTCATCAAACCCCAGGATCTTATTACCACATGTGGTGGACATGCATAGACGCAAAGAGATTTTGGACTAAGATACATACGTGGTTGGAAAAAATAACAAAGAGACATATTGGATGTCAGCATTCCAGTGCTGACATATGAAACGAGAGGAGAAACTCGAACTTTTGCCTACTTAATTCCTTTGAAGATTCTGTTTCCTCAGAGATGGGAGGAGGGGGGACATTCCTGTGATCTGACGAAGATGGGATGAGGAGAGTGGCTTGGAAGATAGCCAATGAGACGCAGAGAATTGGGAATCAGAAAGGGAGGGCTTGGGGGGTAGAGGTCAGTGCTGACCGCGAAAGAGCCAGGGACAGATCACTATGCTCAATAAAGAGAAAATTTCCTCAAAGATTGGCAGTTTGGAAATTCATTTATTTTGAGATAGCATCGAAACCTGACATTGACCTTAAACCAGAGATATTTTAATTAGGGATTTTACCAGAGACATTTAATAAAGAATTGCAATATTTAATTGTGAATATTTTAACAGCGGCTAGAATTGTATTTTCAAAAAAACTGGAAAGAAGAGAAGCGAATTACTGATGAAGAAATTATTAAGAAAATGTTGGATTGTGCTGAAATGAGTAGATTGACACTTGAAATAAGAGAACAGGAAGATAAACATATTATTTGATATGGGAGCTATTTTATCAATGGGTAGATAATAAAGCATGTGGATGAAATATATATGAAATGAAATTTGGATAAAATGTTTAAATATTTGTTTTCTGCTAGAGGAAAGAACATTTGTCATATAATGAGATTGTGAAAATCTGTTGAGAGCACAAAATGATTTTAACCGATCGAAACACTGTCTGTGATTGTTTTGGAAGGATGATGTTTTTATGTTGTTTTTGTTTAAAAAATAAAAAACTTTTTGCAAAAAATAAAATAAAATAAAAGAGAATATTTGTACTTTAGGGTTGAAACAAGAGGTCTGAAAAGAAGCGAGCTCAGGGAGCACCTGTATGATGTGCAGGGCCGGATTTAGATGAAAAGAGGCCCTAGGCTATTCCACTTATGAGGCCCTTTCACCTATAGTGAAAGTGTAATTTTAATTTTGCTAACAATTTGAATGTAGGCCCCTCTTGATCTTGAGGCCCTAGGCTGAAGCCTAGTTAGCCTATAGGAAAATCCGGCCCTGATGATGTGTTGTATGTATAGAAATCATTGAGAGGTCCTTAGTGCTCTCTGAACTTGGTGTTTTCTTGCAGATGTGTCATTACACAAACTAGATAATATCATCAGAGCTAGTAACTAGCATTCCATTACCCATTCTAAATAACATCATCAGTTCTAGTGACTAGCAGTGATAATGTTATCTAGTTTGGGTAATGAAAAAATCTGCAACGAAACAAACAAGCTCAACACTGGAAGAAAGACATGATTTCAAAAATATCAGATTGGAAACTTAATTTGAAGAACACAGGAATAGCTAAACTGTGCACAATGGAATTTTAACTAAATTTAAGCAAGGATGGTTCCTATAAAGGAGAACATTTGTAGCTCAGGGTTGAAATGAAGGGTCCTTGGTGCTATCTGAGCTTGTTTGTTTCCTCGCAGATGTTTCATTATCCTAACTAGGTAACATCATTAATGCTAGTAACTAACACTTCATTGCAGTGGTGAAATCCAAATTTTTCTACTACCGGTTCTGTGGGCGTGGCTTGGTGGGTGTGGCTTAGTGGGTGTGGCAGGGGAAGGATACTGCAAAATTCCCATTCCCTCCCCACTCCTGGGGGAAGGATATTGCAAAATATCCATTCCCACCCCACTCCAGGGGAAGGATACTGCAAAATCCCCATTCCCACCCCACTCTGGGGCCAGCCAGAAGTGGCATTTGCTGGTTCTCCGAACTACTCAAAATTTCCGCTACCGGTTCTCTAGAACCTGTCAGAACCTGCTGGATTTCACCCCTGCTTCATTGCCCAAACTAGGTAACATCATCAATGATAAAGACTTGGCTATTCCATCAAATGGGCTGATTCTGATTCCGGGGTTTTTACTATTTAATTATTTTAGATTTCTAATTGGTTTTAATTAGGATTTTATTCTGTTGTTGTTTGTTTTTCAATCTTCTGTTCGCCGCCCTGGGTCCTTCGGGAGAAGGGCGACATATAAATATACATAAATAAATAAATAAAATGTTAGTCACTGTTAATGAAACATCTGCAAGAAAACAACCAAGCTCAGAGGACACCAAGGACCAATCATTTCAAGCTGAGCTACAAATATTGTCCTTTATAAGAATCATTCTTCTTTAAATTTACTTAAAATTCAATTGTGTACAGTTTAGCTATTGCTATGTACTTCAAATTAAGTTTAGTTATTGCTGCATTCTTCAAGTTAAGTTTCAAATTAAGAATACAGAAGAATCTTGCTCATGTTCTTTGAAATTATTTTTGAAATAATATATAATATGAGAAGTTATAGTTTCATTTCACATTTAAATTCCAAGAATTTCTGCATTACACCATGTAGGCAGTGGTGAAATGTAAAATTTGTTACTACCGGTTCTGTGGGCGTAGCTTGGTGTGGGGGATAATATGACTGAGTGGGCATGGCCAACTTTTTTTTTTTTTTACTTTTAAAACCATTTTTTCTACAATCTCTGCAGCTGAAGAGGTTGTTAAAAAAATGCTTTTAAAGCCTCTGACGATCCCAGCTGAGCCACACGATCATCAGAGGCTTTTTAAAAAAACTTTTAAAAGCATTTTTCGGCCAAAGAGAAAAAATGCCTTTAAAAATAAAGTTTAAAAAAAGCCTCTGATGATTGTGCGGCTCAGCTGGGCAATGGGAGCGGGGAGGGAATTTTGCTACTGGATCTCCGAGCCACCCGCCTCTATCACTACTAGATCGGGCGATCCAGTCCGAACCTGGAGCATTTCACCCCTGCATGCATGTCTTTGGTACTTTTTTCTTTTCTTTTTTTTTCATTACATTTTACTTCCATTTTTTACATGTCCACCACCCATGATAAAACATTCCTTCTCTTTCAAGACATTTCTAACACTTATTGGCTGTATGAATTATTTGTCTTAGATAATACTGATGGTGTTGTGTAAAATATTTTGTAACCAATTTTCCTTCAAGTTATAATTTAGTATAATTTTTTTTTTTGCTTTAGTCCATAATTCTTCCCATTGCTGTATTGTAACTTTTTGAAGTTTTGCGTCCATTTCTTAAAGGTTTCCTATTTGTTCCATCTCTGTGTAAATAAACAGAGGCAAACCTTTTAAGTGTTATTTTATTGAATATTTTGAAGAAATTATTTAATCAAGTACAAAAGACAACATGACAAACAGATAAAAAAATATAATATAGAACCATACACGTGAGGTTATAGCTGTGCAATATATCATTAACAAGTTGCATTTTTTCATTCATTTAATCATGTCCAATTCCCCAAATTACCTGGAAAAGCTGCTGCAGTTTTCCTAACAAGATTTTTTAGAAATGGTTTACCACTGTCTCCTTCCTAGAGCTGAGAGAAAGTGGATTTCCAAGGTCACCCAATTTGATTTTATGCCCAAGGCAGGACTAGAATTCATAGATCCCTAGTTTCTAATCTGATGCCTTCACTATTACACCAAACCGACTCAATTGTAAATAGTTAGATATATTATTGTATCATGTTAAAAGACCAAAAACATTATTAAAATTAAGCTAAAACTAAATATCAAGAACTGTCTTCATCACTATATAAATTGCCAAATGAAATTACACGCTGTAGCAAGTAAATGTATTTTTTTTTCTGATTTAAGTACCTTATAAAATTGAAGCATAGCCTTTGCACAAATAATCCTCAAATTTGAATGTAGTACAAATGTATTAATTTAAGAATAATATCTAGTTTGAGTTGGTATCAGATTTCCTTTTATGATACGAAGTTAGTCTATATACCTAGGCATATAACTTAGATACCCAAGAACAACTGCAACTTGGTTAGGCATTGTTCACTGAAGAGATAAAACTGCCTTTCCAGTAAGAAGCATATAGTACATTTTGGACTAGAATTTTGGTTACTAAACAATGTGCTTGTGGAGTAAATCGTCATGTGACTGGAGCCGAAATTACAACCATTTTTACCATGGTTGTTAAGGAAATCCAGCTTCCCCAATTGACTTTGATTTTAGGAAACTGGACCCAAATTGTGATCACGTGATCATAGTTTGAGGATGGATCATAACTCTTTTTTTTTTTCAATACTATCATAACTTTGAAACATCTTTAAATGAATGGCTGTAAGTCAAGGACTACCAGTATTCTTGCAGCAGTCTATACAGTACATATGAACTATAGAGCTAATTCCTTTGCCGTTGAAAGCAAGGTTCACTTCCAGAGTGTCCATCAGCACTAGATATTTGGAAATTACAGCATTTTGGGGTAGAGGAGGCAGGAAGTCATCAATGCTTTCATGATTCCCTGATGGTTGTTGCTTTTGTCTTTTTTTTTTTAATCTCAACTTTGTGTATAAAGTCATGGAAGACACACTGTAGTTTCCTCTAGCATTTAATTGATATGTTAATTTTAAACATACATTGGACATGTGAAAGTCATACATCCAACAGGTGAAAAAAACAGATAGTATTGAATTGCACATCTATAAAATGGATAAGGATCCATTTTAAAGAAAGAGTTGTTTAAAACTACACATTTTATAGATATCTGCAGAGGATGATATTAACCAATAGCCATAGCAGCTTGAGACTGAATTCTTGCTGGGATGTATTAAGAGAATTGGGTTTGATTGGATTCCATACTGTGCTTTTGGGATACAATTCCTTTTACCCTACATGATATTTTAGCTGCCTCTAAATAATTCTTTGCTTTCTGGATCCTTTAGTCCCACTGCCACTGTTTCACTATGGCCAATGTCCTTTTCCAGTTTGGAAAACACTTTGTAAAGATTTTTGGAATGGACTGTGCTACACAAATGTGCATTCAGCATCATTTGAAATGTCTGGTATTAAGGGCAATTGGCAATATGTTTCCCTGGGTAACTCAACAAAGCTGTAGTGTTAGCCTTGAGATGAACTCAATACCCTGCACGATCATATACTAGCCTAAAAAAACAGGAAATGAGAAATTGAATGCAAGTCTTCCAGTCTCTATGGGGATGATTGTTACCATTCTTTTTTCTTTTCTTTTTTTTAATGAAGGCCACTGATGTCTGGCAGCTCTGTCTAGTTTATATTGACATTGTCTTTTGCTTATATGATCTGAAATAATAAAATATTTGTTTAGTTTAAAGAGTTGCAGGTACCCAAAAGCACTCTGAAGGCCTCTTTTGCCTTCAAACCTGACGTGCTCCACAACTCTAGCAGCATTTTTCTCCAAAATAGAGCCAAATCAAACTTGCATTCCATGAAATGGAAAACTGAGCAAAAGAATCCAGTTTAAGTTTTTCATACTGTTACTTACTAATTATTTTATAGGATTTTTTGTAAGCAGAGCAGAAGTTGGAGCAATTAGTTTTGATGTAATGCAACAGTGGTGTAAAATTTCTTGGCTTCTATTTAATAAAAACAAACTTTTTTTGAGACAGAGAGATTGGTTTAAATCAGGGGTGTCAAACTCACATTGTCACGTCATCGTCACGTGATGTATTGGGGCTTTCCCCCCCCTTCGCTAAACCTGGCAGGGGCAGAGCTAGCATGTCACGCATCTGGCCCACAGGCCACAAGTTTGACACCCCTGGTCTAAATCATTCAGGTCTAAGATGGGACTTGAACTCACAGTTTCCTAATTTTTAGTTCAGCACCTTAACTATTACACCAAATTAGCTTTCAGTTGGAATCATTTCCAACTTGGACTGAGGAGGCAAAGCTAAAGCTACAGGCTTGCTTTGATTACACCGACTGGAATGTTTTCAAAGATACTCTGCAGACTTAGATGAACTCACAAATACTGTATGTCAGCTTCTGTGAAGACCTATGTCTACCGACTAGGAACTTGCAAATATACAGTAACAATAAACCTTGATTCACAGCTAGACTTAAGCAGCTATGTCATTCCAAAGAGGAAGCCTACAGAACAGGTGATAACATGCTGTATAATCAGGCCAGAAACGTATTAACAAGGGAGATCAGAGCAGCAAAAAGAAGCTATTCTGAAAAGTTAAGAAATCAGCTCTCAACAAACAAACCAGCAAACATGTGGAAAACTCTTAAAAATATCACCGGTTACAGCAAACCTCCATCCACCAGCCTGAAGATGACGAATGAGACTTCGTCGAAACGTTGCCAAGAAACCTCCAATTTTACGTGGGAGAAAACATATATATATACTTTTGTTTTTACTTAGAAACCACTTCTGAACTTTGTGCTTGAGGTGGGGGAAAAATGAAACTTTGATTTTGGATTTTATTAATTAGATAGATTTGTTGATATAGAACGAATAGTTTATATTACTACATAAAAGTAAAAAGTTTAGGTTTGATGCTACTACCGGTATCTTATTTTACTGCAACAAAGGGAGTCAGAAGTCAATGCCTTTTCTTTCTTTCTTTTAAAAAAATTTTTTTTATTGAGTATTTTACATTTTTAAAACCAAACACACAATAGCAAAAGAAAATAGCAAAAGAAAACAAGAGAGAAAAAAATAAAAACACATATGCTTACATCAAACATTAAAATACAATACTAACAACACTTTTACAACTTTATGCATCAACTTTTATCTTTACTCTTAAATTATATCTTCCCGCTCTTCAATGCCTTTTCTTTCTTCCCCCCTTCTTTTCGGTACCTTTCCTTCCCCTATTTTTCCTACTATTTGTTTTTGTATTTTTATATTTTATACTATAAACTAATAAAAAAAGAAACGGAATTTGTAAAACAAAAACTGTAAAAAAAAAAAAAGAATCAATCACCACAAGAGGATTATCAAGTGCCTGGCAGGCACAAATAAACAAATCCACTTCTTTTCTGCTATAATATATGATTACAAATTATTTGACTAAGATCATACTTCTGTACAGTACCTGTACATTGATCAAATAAGAAATTAACTTTGTTTACAAGTGATCCTTGATTTATAACCACAACTGGAACAAGAATTTCAATCACTAAGTAATGCACTAAGTGAATTGTGATCAGATCCAATTTTAGAACCATTTTTACCATAGTCATTAAGCAAATCACCCAGTTGTTAAGTGAATTGCCAGTCATCAAGCAAATCCAGCTTTCAACTTTGCTTGTTAGAAGCAGGCTAGGAAGGTTGCAACTCTGATCACATGACCCTAAAATGCAGAACCAATATAAATGTGAGGTGGTTGCCTAGCACTCAAATTGTGATCATGTGACCATGGGGGGATAGTATGATGGTCATAACTTTGAAGACAGGTTGTAAGTCATTTTTTCACGGCCATCATAACTTCAAACTATAGTTAAATGGACCATCTATTGTACATGCATACGTGTTCTATGTAGATCAGAGTTTCCTGCAAGAAGCTTCAGCTAAAATGAAATATGTATTTATTATTTCAGTGTATATGTTTCCCCATTTCAAATTCATGACCCTGGGAGGCTAACAATATTTTTTAAGAAAAAAATTAAAAAGCATCAGCACATTAAAAAAAAAAAAAACCCAAAAAATAACATACCTAAAGAAAAACAGCAGCCAGGGTGTGATGATGATGATGATGATGATGATGATGATGATGATGATGATGATGATGATGTACAATTTATTGACATCATGGTACCAGGAGATGCCAGAGTCAAAGAAAAAGAACTGGAAAAAAATCATGAAATATCATGACCTGGCCATCAAAACTACACAGCTATGGATGAAACATGTAACCATGATACCCATTGTCATCGGGGCACTTGATATCATGTCCAAGAATTTTATAAGATACATCAACAAATTGCAGCTTCCTGCAATAACATCAGCGGAACTGCAAAAAACTGCACTACTTGGAACATCGTACATCTTAAAAAGGTGTACTTGGTTGATACCTAGGACGCTGGCAGCAACCCGTATCAACCATTAGGACCAGTCAATGGTATTTGTGGTGCATTTTTTAATGTTCAGTTGACTGAGTTTCATGTTTAATGAATAAAATAAATATAATAATAATAATAATAATAATAATAATAATAATAATAATAATAATAATAATAATAATAATAGATTAGTGTAACCAATGTATAGGCTCAGTCACTTACAGACTTAATGATAATGAAAATAAGAAAATAATTACTATATGTAAATTGTGTGGACAGACAGACAGAAAGACAGACGGAGCATAGGGTGGACTTCACCAAGTGGGTGGAATCAGCCATTGTTATACTGAGAAACAATAGAATTTAACTTGTTCATAGGTTTCCCTTAAATATGATTAAATCTGGATCAAGCCAATTTTGAATAAAATATTGAGCTGAAACTTAAATCTCAGTGAAATTAGCATCATTTGGTTTAGACTTGTAAGAGAGATAAGACTTGTGAGAATGGGGAGAAATTAACATTAAAGAGTGAAATAGAATATTTTCTTTTGATTAGTTCTAATCAACACTATTTTTTTATATGTTTTGGCTGCTACTCTTTAATAATATACAGCTCCAGTTGACTGTTAATAATGAATCAGATTCGGTGGAATATTATGCTCAGATAATCATACGGTATTTCTTTTCTATTTTTTCTTCTTTTTTTAATGGGACCTTTGACTCCAGAAAATATGATAGCAGATTCAGAATGGGGCATACTAAGTGCTCCTGACTTGATCTGCTGTCAGTTGTGGGAAATATGCTTTATTACCACTATATAAAAAGTTTTGTAATGACCTCAGTCAGCAAGGTTGCCTTAACTTATGAAAAGCTACCTAAACAATCTACAGCAAAGGAAAAAAAAAACTTTTTTCAAACTTTAGAAAGTTAAAGAGGGTGACACAATAGGAAAAAGCAGGAAATGAAGAAGAATTCAAATAATAATTGCTACCTCCAGGAGGGGAAAAAAAACATCTTGTGAATTTCAAAAATATGTGACAGAAAACTTTAATAATTGGAGCAAGGTTTAATTGCTTCCTTTTAGACCTGCAAATCTAAAAAATGCATCTAAAACTTACTTCAAATGAATTTTAGAAAGTGTTAATTTACAAAAGGTATGCTTTTCAACCTACAGCAGGGACCTATACATGTTAACAGAAATAAAATGCAGGTAATCCTCAATTTAAGACCATGATTGAGATTAGTATTTCCACTGTTAAGCAAGATGGTTGTTAAGGGAGTCACAACTCATTCTATAAGATTGTTAAGTAAATTATTGCAATTGATAAGTGAATAATGTAGTCATTAAGCAAATCCAGATTCCACTATTGACTTTGCTTGCCATGGGTTGGCAGAAACAAACTGGGAAGATCACAAATGTAGTTGTACCTTGTGATTCTTGACGAATGTATCTTTTCTTTTATGTACTCTGAGAGCGTATGCACCAAGACAAATTCCTTGTGTGTCCAATCACACTTGGCCAATAAAGAATTATATTCTATTCTATTCAAATGGTGATCACAAGATCCAGGATGCTGCAATTGTTGTAAATACATTCAACAGGCACCCAAATTTTGATCATGTGACCATAGAGCTACTGCAATGGTTGTTAAGTGAGGGGACCAGCTGCAACTGACTTTCTTCAGTCGCATTGTAACTTTGAATGGTCACTAAAGGAATGGTTGTAGATTGAGGACTACCTATATTTTAAGAGAAATAGATGAATAAGATCTATACCCTCTGAACAGTGACAATATGTAGAAGAGGTTGAAAAGCAAAAGAAACAACTATGATAGTGGCGCCCAGCCTTTTGGGCACCAGGGACTGGTTCCATGGAGACAGGTTTTTCCACAGACTGGAGGATATGTGGTTTCATATGCTGCTTGCATCCTGTGGATGGGGTTTCACTTTTTTGCATGGCCTGGTTTCTGGAATGCCATGGCCCAATGCCAGCCTAGGAACCAGGGATTGGAGACCCCTGATCTATACCAGATCTGTCTATTTATCAGAGATTTAAAAATGTCATGCCACAGGTTACAGGGAAACAATGCATCAAGACTAGACAACAGTGGTGGGTTCCTCCCGGTTCCGCTTGGTTCCACCAAGCCGGTAGTGGTGATGATATGACATCACCGAAACAGTTCCCCCCCCGCCCCCCACATTATTCTTACCTTTTATTTGGCCCCACCCCCAATCTATTGCTGCCTCCTGAGTCCCAGCTGATGGACTATAAGGAAAACAACTGTTTAAACTCTTGCCATGGGGCTTCAAAGGGCCGCCCTACAGCTGATCAGTGGTAAAGGGCAGTTTGGTGGTAGACCGGTGCTTCCAAAAACAAATGAGTAGACCAATGCCTGCAAAAATAAATGGGTAGACCAGTGCCTGCAAAAATACATGAGTAGACCGGTGCCTGCAAAAATAAATGGGTAGACCAATGCCTGCAAAAATACATGAGTAGACCAGTGCCTGCAAAAATAAATGGGTAGACCAGTGCCTGCAAAAATAAATGAGTAGACCAGTGCCTGCAAAAATAAATGAGTAGACCAGTGCCTGCAAAAATAAATGGGCAGACCGGTACAGCTCTGCAAGCAGTTAAAAGCCTGGTAGACCAGTACCTCTGCTAAATCCTAAAGAACTGTCACATGACCATCAAGCCACGCCCAAAAAAACAAGCCACGCCCACAGAACCGGTAGTAAAAAAATCTAGAACCCAACCCTGCTAGACAAGGTTAAGAATGAAAGCAGTTTTTTCCCTCAAGAATCTCGTTGTTGCATAAGATCCCCACATCTCCACTTAATCAGTATGTCTCTAATAAATTCTCCTCCTATCCCCAAACAAGACAATGTGACAAAGTTGCCCCCATCAAGCCCCAGACATCTGGATATATACAACAGCGGCTGGTGTCTTTGTTGATGAGCAAAAAAGGAGAAAATTTATCTAGTGATTAAGGAATGCTGGATAGGACAGGAACAGAGTGAGACAGGAAATGTAATTGCTATCTAAGCCAACTAGGAGATACGGAATACTGTAGGCCAAACCAGGTCACATTTACCACAGTTTTTTTTTTTTACAAAATTATGGGATGTGGATTTTATTT
The DNA here is from genome assembly GCF_059756535.1 of Pantherophis guttatus. Taxonomy (NCBI): domain Eukaryota; kingdom Metazoa; phylum Chordata; class Lepidosauria; order Squamata; family Colubridae; genus Pantherophis; species Pantherophis guttatus. Next base: position 145,639,495 of record NC_142066.1, read on the forward strand.
TTGATAGAATTTTGGAATCCACCTATGCCACAATCTCTTAGCTTTGAATATCATCACAATCGGGTGGGTTCTACTTACCTTTACTAATGGTTTGTAACGGGGGCCACGCGTGCGCACGTTCTTCTGAGCATTCACAGAAGCATTTTGGTGACATTGGGGTCAGTGGGCGGGGCCTCCCGCTAGTTTTACTACTGGTTCTATAGAACCAGTGCGAACTGGGGGCAACCTACCACTGATCACAATTTACCACAGAAGATAACAATATTGACCTAGATTAATTTTAGGTTATAGTGTGGAATATAGTGTGACTTTCCTAGACAGATAAAATCCATATTAATTGAGGTTATAATATCTAGAACTCCTTCTTAGCATGTCCTAATAGTTGGAAATGCTGGGACTTGTGGTCCAAACACAGCGATGGAAAAGACTAACAATGGTGAATATTTCTGAACCTCCAAGGATGGTCTATAGAAATGATAACAGACATCAGAATGAGAAACAAAAAGATCTCCTGCTGTAAATATTTTTTATTGTGAGTTCTTTATTTGATTTCATGAACCATCAAAGAACCATGGTGGCACTATGGTTAGAATGCAGTAGTGTAGGTTAATTCTGCTGACTAGCAACAGGTCGATTCTGACTAGCTCAAGATTGACTCAGCTTTCCATCCTTCCAAGGTGGGTAAAATGAGGACCTAGATTGTTGGCGGCAATATGCTGATTCTAAACGCTTAGAGAGGGCCGTAAAACCCTGTGAAGTGATATATAAGTCTAAGTGCCATTGCTATTGCTATCTACCTATAAGTATTGGGCAGCGCACAACTTTCATAAATTATTATTATAGGTAACCCTCTAATGGTTACTCGACACAGCCATTCATTTAGCAACCATTCAAAGTTATGATGGCACTGAAAAAAATTACTTACAGTCAGTCCTCACATTTTGACCATCATAGTATCCCCATGGACATATAATCATATTTCAGGCAGTTGTCAACCAGCATACATTAACAAAGGTTGCACTGTCCCTGAGATCACCAATTGCAATCTTCCCAGCCAGTTTCCAATGAGCAAAATCAATGGGGTAAGCCAGATTTGATTAACAACCATGTGATTCACTGAACAACAGAGTGGTTCACTTTACAACAGTGCCAAAAAATAAATTTGGCTGCAACTCATTTGACAACCTTAGAAAAAATAATTCTGATCCCAGCTGTGGTTGTAAGTCAAGAATTAGCTGTATTATCTCAAAATGTATTTTATTGTGTTCACCAAAGGTGTCTTTCAAGTATTTGAATCCATTTATTTTTATTGTTTACTGTAAAAATTTATAGAAAGCTAAAATGGTTAGAAAGATACAATATAAAAAAATATCACCAAAAGGTAAGTAAAATCCCTTTTGTGCGTGGAAGCACAATACATGCATGTATACATGCACAATAGATGAGTGAGTGTCTCAACATCCTTTCTGGAAAATCATAACAGGCTGTTTCAAAAATTTGGAACTTAGGCCAGTAGTGGGTTTCAAATCCCGGCGTTATTGGTAGCGCAGGCGTGTGCACTCACTTTGTGGGTGTGTGGCACTTCTGTGCATGCACAGAGCATTTTTGAGGATATCTGGGTGGGCGGGCGAAGCCTCCCGTCACCCCCCACTACCGGTTCCCCTGAACAGGGGCGAACCTGGAGCAACCCACCACTGACTTAGGCCAATTGCAAATTTTAAAAAAATGCTTATTTAGAATCATAAAGTTAAAATTTCTCCCTTCCATGCAGTAATTGAGTGTTTTCCTCTTATTAAAACTTCATCTACAGATGTCTATCCTTGGGAGGAAAAAATGTGATGTTGCCATAGTTGTGTATGCCTTCTTCAAGAATTTGGGCTTGCAGGAATTTCTGTTGCTATATATGGTCCACAAATATAAAAAATCACTTCTTTTGCCATGGCAACTAGAGAAGACTGACTCTCTTCATTTGTGAACAATTGCAGCACAATTCCCAAAGAAACGTCCAGCTAGAATCAGAAATACTTAATGTTCATTGAATCAATCAATAGTCAACTTGTACTTTCTGTTAGGAGCCTTGTTTTCTATTCAGGACATGTCACTTACAAGTTCTGGATAGTAAAATTTTATTTACTACGGTTATAGTAAATAATAAGTGGGGTGTGATGGCTCAGCATTTAAAGATGCTGTGTCAGAGTTCCAAGTAACAGACTAAAAGCAATCCAAACTCAAAGCATGAATTTATTAGGAATGTCATATTGGCACAGCTGGTGAAAACCCGACTCTGAAGGACCTGAGGCTTTCCCCACCCAAATCAAAACCCAAAGTTCTTGCCCCCAGGTCACATGTCCATCACATGGTCCAATCAGGTCACAGTCCCAACTCTGGCTGGCTGTTGTCCATACCCCTCCAACATCTGGTAGAGCATCCTTGGCTCCTACGGGAAGGAATATTATTTTGGCTACACATCCTCCAGCTATCTCTATCTCCCACCTCACGTTCCCACAACCCCAACTGGACTTGCTGTGGCAGCCCTGAAGATGCTCCCAAAATGGCTTCAGGGCTGACATGTTGAGCTTGTCAGTGAGTTCCCGTTACTTGCTCCAGCTCCTGCCCACCTAGCAGTTCTAAAGCATGCAAATGTGAGTAGATAAATAGGTACCACTTTAGTGGGAAGGTAACAGTATTCCCTGCACATAGTCATGCTGGCCACATGACCATGGAAATATCTTCGGACAACACTGGCTCCATCAGCTAAGAAAAGGAGATGAACACTTACCCCTAGAGTTGTACATGACTGGATAGGGAAATGTTTACCTTTACCTGTTTATAGTAAATAAAAAAAGTAACAAGCAAAACTGGCCTTTATTTCTAGAATTTGTTGAATTGCTATTGAGAGATAATTCCCACATCAGTCTGATGTGATCCAAAGTACATCTGGCAAAGAACTTCCAACCAAAATATTTTTGTGTCACTAATACTTACAAAATGTTTGTTGTGCATATGAATTTATTCTCAAATAGTATTTCTGTTTCTGATTTGATTTAGTTTCTTACCTATAATTTCCTTGGATAACACTTAGCATTGGAAGCAATGTAAATTTGATTGTCTAGTAGTCCAGGTGGATTGGGACCAAAGAGGTTAGGTTCTCCTTTTCTTGATCCACAAGTTAGGACAAAGAGTGTCATTGTGTATCATAACATCATATCACAAATAACTTCAGTTAGGTACTTGTATGATAACACAAAAAGAGACAAGGATATAGTTCTTGTCATTTGTAAAATGAAATCATAATTTATGTGCTGCGATGTTGATGTCATTGTAACTTTTAGAATAATAGAGATGGAAGGGACCTTGAAGGACTTCTAGTCCAACCTCTGTTCAAGCAGGAGACCCTATACCATTTCAGACAAATGACTGTCCAGTCTTTTTTTTTTTGAAAGCCTTCAGTGATGGAGCACCCATAACTTCTGAAAGCAGGCTATTCCATTGGTTGATTGCTCTCATCGTTAGGAAATTTCTTCTTAGTTCTAGGTTGCTTCTTCCCTTGGTTAGTTTCTAATCATTGTTTCTTGTCTTGCCTTCTGATGCTTTTTATTGGAGAGTCATGGGAACATCATCTTGCACTGACTATGCTCAGATCTAACCATGGTATTCAATAGTTGGACTCTTCCTTTCCTTTCCTTTCCTTTCCTTTCCTTTCCTTTCCTTTCCTTTCCTTTCCTTTCCTTTCCTTTCCTTTCCTTTCCTTTCCCTTTCCCTTTCCCTTTCCCTTTCCCTTTCCCTTTCCCTTTCCACTGTGACATCACTCATTTTATTTGACAAGTTTGAGGTGAAAGACAGGAAACTGTACATGTTCTCTTCCCTTCAAAACATTGTGGCTCTGATTCTGTTCTTCTACTCTCCATTGATTGGGACAAATTAATTGTTACTCTCAAGCTGGCTGTATATCATATAGTTCAGATCTTGGTGATTAATCCCTTCTTGGTTAGTTTAAGTCAGACAAAGTCCCCGGCAGACTCTGGATGGCTCTCCTGTTTTGCAGAGATCAGAGAAGAAATCGTTTTTCCCAAGTTGTATCTGTTTTGTGTAAAGAGGATTTGTACAAGGAAGTCCCTCATGTAAAGAGTATTGAAAAATTGTTCTAAAGGATTAAAGCTCATTTAATGATGTGACCCAGAAAATCTTTTAAACAACCCGCATGGGCACAGCAAAAGATTCAACTTCAAGTAACAAGGCAATAAGTAACAATAACAATGACTGAAGTTACAAAAAACACAGCTGGGATCCAATTGGTCCTACCTTCAGCAGTGAGGATGAAGTTTATGGTAAAAATCAAAATACAGAGTTATTTTGGGTGACCCAGGTGTTTACAGCACAATTTGATTTGTCAACAAAACTTACATCTCAGCCTTAAAATCTTTGATTCTGTCAGAAGATTAGAAGTTGCACTTAAGATGATATATCATGACTTATTTACAAACACAAGTCCTTTTCCTTAGCTCTTTTATTATAATGTCATTAAGACTCAATACAACAGCAAGTTGTGCATAGAAAAGCAATTACTGTATTATGAATCAAAGAAGAGCTTACATTAAAGATTCTCTTTCATACAATCCCATTGGCTTTCACTATTATTTTTTATACAGTGCAGGGACACAATTATAAATATATAAAATGAATAAAAAGGAGGAACTTTGGCACATATATTGAGTTTCTAAATCTGAGTGTATGATAATGTCTGCATAGTTTTTGTAACCTAGCACACAATTCTAGATATCATGAAAATGATGTCCGGCTGCTTGTCCAATAACAAAAAAAAAGAAAAGAAAAGAAAAGAAAAATTCTGAAGAAGTAAGAATGGCAGTAAGAATGGAAAAATAACTCACCATGTATCTCTCTATAAAAATCACAGAAAGGGCAACATGATTGCCCCCACCCACTCAGACAGGCAAGGCACCAGAATATAAACTGACAGCAAACAGCACCCCTTAGTAGCACTGATGATGTTACCTATGATGTTAGGGTAATGAAACATCTACAAGAAAACAAGCAAGCTCAGAGAGCACCAAGCACCCTTCACAACATGACCATGTCAGGTTTCATTGCTATCTTAAATAAACTTCATTCTCAAACGCAAAGTTTCTAATGAATCTGTTGCAATATTTTCAGGATCAGACTCAATAAAGATAATAGGAGTTAGAGCTTTAAATATATTTCTTTTTAATTATGATAGGCATTCTATATTCACTGAATATTCAAGGTAGAAGCAGTGAGAATGGTGAGGGTGGCTCCTTATATATACAAGGGGTGGAGCTAGGAATGGGAGTGGTAAGTTATGAATACATTAAAGTCCAAAGAATAAGTTAACCTCTGATGTTCCATATATACATTATTTACACATTGGAGAATAAGGCATTTACATCTGACAAATCCCCCTCTAAATGCCGGTTCGTTACACAACACCAATTACATTCTGATTCAGGACAATATAATACATATAATTTAGAAGTTAAATATTTGTGTTGTTTAGAAGGTAAGGGTTTTGTTAATATGTCAGCTAATTGTTCAGAAGTATCGCAATGTATTGCTTTAATGAATCCGTCTTGGGACAGTTGTCTCACATGCTTAAACTTTATATCAATATGCCTGGACCTTTGTCCAATTGCATCGGATCTGGATATTTCAATGGCCGCTTTATTGTCTTCATGCATAATAAATGGTAAAGTGGGTTTCTTCCAAACATCAGTGATCAGATCATTGAACCATACAAGGTTATTTGCAGCCTTGGACAAACAAACATATTCCGCTTCTGTAGTAGAAGTGGCTACTAGTTCTTGTTTACCAGTATACCAGTAAACTGGACAATCATTCAATAGAAAAACATAACCAGAAGTACTCTTTCTGCATGATGTATCACCAGCCCAATCTGCATCAGCATAACAAGTAATTTTTGGTTCTCTGTCATTATTGGGTTCCAACATTAAACAAAAATCTAATGTACCCTTCAGATATCTTAGAATTCTTTTGACAGCTTCCCAATGATACAAGGTTGGTTTACTAACATATCTTGACAATAGATTGAGAGGTAATGCAATATCTGGCCTAGTCCAATTAGATATATAGAGGAGTGAACCTATAACTGATCTGTAAAATGTGTTGTCTTTAAACTCAGGGGAAGATTCATCAGTGTTTCTAAGAAAATCAGTTTGCATAGGGGTGTCACAGGTTTTGGCATTATTTAAGTTACATTTGTTTAGGAGTTCGATGATTTTATCTTTCTGTGTAAGTTTGAATCCCCTTTTAGTTTTGTTAATTTGCACACCAAGGTATTTATTCACTTTACCCAGGGATTTCAGTGAGAAGTGTTCATTTAACTTATTTACAAAGATTTCCCTGCTCTCTTTATGCTTTCCAATGTATAAAATATCGTCCACGTAAATTAATACAAATTCAATATGATCATTACTCTTTTTTACAAAGAAACAGTTATCGGCAGTGGTGGCGTTGAAATCCATGGTCTTAAGTACTTTTACCAAGCAATCGTACCATCTTTTGCCGGATTGCTTTAATCCGTACAGACTCTTATTTAATAACCAAATTTCGTTCTTATTAGTGTATTGACTGTGTGGTGCTCTTACATATATTTCCTTATCTAATTTTGCATGTAAGTATGCGGTCTGTATGTCATATTGGAATACGTCCAGATTGAGTGCAGATGCTACTACAAGGGCTGTTTTGACACTCTCTGTTCTCACTGTGGGTGAATATGTATCAGTATAGTCTTCTGGATATTTTTGTGCATAGCCTTGTGCAACTAGTCTAGCCTTGTATAAGGTATTGCCTCCTTCTAAGTTCTTAATTTTATAAATCCACCTGGTACCTATAATTGTTTTATCCTTAGGTGCGATCGCAGGTGTGAATACATTCAATCCTTGTAAACTTTCCATCTCTTTTTCCATAGCTAGTTCCCATTTTTCTCTTTCTTCATGTGGAAGTTTCAATACTTCTTCATATGTATTAGGTGTTATTTGTTCTCCATTCATATGCATTATGTAATCTTTGTATTTATTTGGTATTTGGTTTCTATTGTTTCTAATAGTTCTTTCAGGCTTGCTATGGTTATCATGCAAATATCTAGCTTCCTTTTTTGTTAATGTGTCTGTCTTTATTTTATGCTGACTATTAGTCCAAGTTTTGGTTTTGTTCTTACTTTTGTTAATATTTTGATTTTCTGTTGTTCCTTCCTCGCAAGATATCGTATCTTTACATTTATTAGGAAATATTTCATTAAGGTGCAATTTTGACCAATTGGCCTGTTCATGGAACACAGCTGTTCTGGATACTATAAATTTGTTATTACTATCAATAAATCTGTACCCTTTGGTTCCAGTTTCGTATCCCATGAATCTTAATCTCCTGGATACGTTTTCTCCCTTTCTCCTCAATTGTTTAGGTATGTGTACGTCTGCAGTGACTCCAAATATGTGCATGTGTGATAATTTGGGTTTTCTATTGTACATCACCTCATATGGTGTCTTATTCACAATACTGGACCAGGTTCTATTTTGAGTGTAATTTGAATAATGTAATGCCTCTGACCAAAATTGTTTGCCTAAACCAGCATCCTCTAATGTGCACCTAATCATGGTTTGTAGTGTGGAATTTTTCCTCTCTGCAACTCCATTTTGAAATGCAGAAAAAGGATTGGACGTGAAATGTAACATTCCTCTATCCTTTAACCATTGGGAGAATTCTTTAGACATGAACTCACATCCCCTATCAGTCATAATTTGCTTTATTCTGATATTATGTTGTGTTTCTATACGTTTGTAGAATTCCTTAAATTTCTGAAATGTTTCATCCTTGTGCTTTAATGTGTAAACAAAACCATATCGGCTGTAGTCATCCACTATTGTTAGGAAGTAACGTTTTCTATAGGTAATTGAGGGACTTAATGGACCAACTAAGTCCATATGTACCAAATCAAAAATATTGTTAGTTGATCTGTTAGATTTTTTTGGTCTGGGACTGGTTTTTAGTTTGGTGGATTTACATACTGAGCATTCCAAATAATTTTCACAATTTTTTATTTTGACACCTTCTGCGTGTTCAGTCATTTTTTGTACTACAGGAAAGCTTGCATGTCCTAACTTCCTGTGTAAGATGTGAGCACACTCATCATGAATTGGTTTACCTATTTTTGGTTTCTTTTCCTTGTATGTATTTTTGTGATCATGAGTTATTCTACACTCATCATTGTCACTGTTACTGACATTTTCATCATCTGCTTCAATACAATCTTCCATATTTGAATCAATGTTATGTAAACATCTTTCTTTAGTTATCAGATAGGGTAGACCTCCTTTTATCATTACAGTACCTACATTTGTTTTGTTCTTTTCTATAGTTGCTTTCCCCTTTGAGAAAACTATATTGATATCAGATTCTCTGCTTAATTTTATGGCACTTAGTATGTTGTGAGGTATTTCTGGGATTAATAATACCCCCTCTATTTTCCCTAGACCAGGCAAGGTCACATTTCCTTTGCCTAGTACTTGAACCTTTTCTTGATTAGCTACCTTTATCACAAACTTATCTTCTATAAATGAAGATAATATACTTTTGTTGTTGGTGGTGTGATTTGTTGCACCAGAATCAATAAGCCAATTGTTATTCTCATCCTGCTGTGTTCTGGTGCTGTCTTGTTTATTTAGCCCATTCAGTGACCCAGATTTCCTCTCTTTTGAATTTTCTCTACCCCCTCTACCTTCTTTGTAATTTGGTGGACTTCTATATTTGTGTCTATCTGTGGAAGATTGTCTGTAATTATATTTGCTCTTATATTCTGGCCTATGTCTCTCTCTTGAGACTTTGGGGCAGTCTCTTCTACTATGTTCCCTGGATCCACAATTGTAGCATCTAAAGGCCTCATTATGTTTATCTTGAAAGACTACTTTCCTAAAAGGTTTGTGGTCTGTTTGGTTACTGGATCGATTTTTTCTTGAATTGTCTTCTGCTATCAATTTGTTAGATAGGCTTTCTATGGATAAATATCCCAAATTAATGGTATCTAAGTGTGACATAAAGCTATCCCATGATGGATCAAGTGAATTGATAATAACACTTTTCATTGTTTGATCTGAAATCACTTCCCCCCTCAATTGTAGCTCAGCTCTTATTTTGTTTAGATTTATCAAATGCTCACTTATAGAAACCCCCGGTTTTACTCTAGAGGAAAAGAAATCCTTAGACATTCTTGTGGTTGTAGCTACGCTATCGCTGTGAAATAGATTAAACATGCATTGAATTATTTCTGATACTGTTAGGTTTGGTTTGATGCTATGATACATTGCAGGAGACACGCTAGATATTATTATGAAAAATGCTCTATGATGTAAACAATCTATTTTTAAGGTCCAAGGTCTTCTTGGAGGGCTAGTTATAAAGAATAGTAAATTTTCTTTCATGAAAATAACCTGAAGCTGTTGATACCACTCTTGTAAATTAATGCCATCAATTCTAAGTTTTGGGAAGTCACTGGGTAAGTTACCTACATTATTCTGTCCATTACTTACAACCTGGGGCAGTCCGTGATCTCTCAAGTGCAGGAAATTACAGAACGGCATTGGGATGCTTGCAATGAGTCTGCGCGGTTCTCTGGCCAGTTCAAGTCCTTCTGGGTCGTCTACGTAGTTTCGCACATGCGCGTTGCTCATTTCTTCTTTGGTGGCGTCGTGGAAGGTTCTCTCCCTTTCAGCTCTCTCGATCCGCTCCTCCTCAGATGAGTCGGTCTCTGGCTCGGTTTTTGGGGTTCTGGTGGTGGCGACGGTTCTTTTCTTCTTTTTGTGTGCGTTGGCATTCGATCTTGTCTGTGGTGTAGGGCGAAATCGGCATGGCTCTCTGGGCTCGGGCGTCGTCGCTTTCGAAGTCAGGATGGGAGCGTGCAGGTCTTGAGTCGCCGGTTTGATTTCTTGCTTCTTCGTAGATGTCTTGGTAATTTTCAGTCTTGGTCCAAAAGCAGCAAAAAGCGTTTTCATTGCTGATTTTACTTGAGATTTTGTTAAATCGTCTTCACTTTCTGATTTTGAATCATCTGAAGAGTTTGAGACTTCTTTCTCACTTTCTTCGTCTGATAGTGTTTTTCGCGCCAGAAATTTTGAACTGAGCGTTTTGATTGGCTCTGCTCCATTCTCTTTTGAAGTTCGTTGAAACCAAGATGGCTGCCATTCAAAATTTCGCGCGGGATCACATCTTTTCTTTTTAACAACTATTTTCTCAGTAGTCATCTCACTTACGGTTTTTTGATCTTTGGGTTTTTCTTTAATGACGTTTTTCTCTCTCGCTGCTCCGCTGTTCTTCAGCATCTCCTGGAGGTCCGCGATGAGATTTTCATCATTCTTTTGGCTTTTTAGTATCTTTAGTATCTCTGACCTGAGTTCGTTATTTTCTATTTCGATTTCTTTCTGGTCATTATTTTCACTCATTAGTTCTTCTTCTTCAGTGGTGTATTCTTCGGATTCTCTCGAAATCGCATTGGTGGATTCGTTGGTCATCTCTTGATCAGTTTCTATTTCTTTGCTGTAGGCCCTGGTGTTGGGCCTATCTTTCTTGGACATTTTTAATTACTTATTGAGTCAATTAACCATCCTCTGCTACCAGCTTGTTGCAATATTTTCAGGATCAGACTCAATAAAGATAATAGGAGTTAGAGCTTTAAATATATTTCTTTTTAATTATGATAGGCATTCTATATTCACTGAATATTCAAGGTAGAAGCAGTGAGAATGGTGAGGGTGGCTCCTTATATATACAAGGGGTGGAGCTAGGAATGGGAGTGGTAAGTTATGAATACATTAAAGTCCAAAGAATAAGTTAACCTCTGATGTTCCATATATACATTATTTACACATTGGAGAATAAGGCATTTACATCTGACAGAATCTTTTCTTTATTTAAGAATAGAAATAACGTCATCCCTGAACTCTTGTGCAGCCAAAACTGGCACCTCCTTCCAAACCCCTCCCTTTCCGTTCTTCAACCCCAATGTTTCATTAGCCATCATGCAGATCCATCTCTCCGTCCCAAGCACTTTCTATTTACAGGAATTCTCCCCTCCCTCTATCTCCCAGGTAACGCTATCTACTAAGCAGCAGGAAACTAGGTAAAAGTTCATGTCAGCATTAAAGCAAAGCTTCTCCCTCTCTCATTCATGTCAGTGCTGGAAGAGATCATAAATTAGAACGCTAACAGACCAATCATTTCACAATTGTGTAAAGGTAGTCCTCAACCTACAACTACAACTGAGCCAAAAATTCCTGTTGCTAAGTGAGACAGTTGTTAAGTGAGTTTTGCCCAATTTTACAACCTTTCTAGCCATAATTATTAAGTGAATCACTGCAGTTATTAAATTAGCAACACAGTTGTTAAGTAAATCTGGCTTCCCCGTTGACTTTGATGTCAGAAGGTCGCCAAAAGTGATTATACAGACATGAAACCATCAAAAATATGAGTCAGTTGCCAAGTGTCTGAATTTTTATTACATGACTATGGGAATGCTGCAATGGTCGTAAGTGTGAAAAATGAAAAATTTTCAGTGCTGTTGTAAGCTCAGTCACTAAATGAACTGTTGAAAGTCGAGGATTACCTGCATTAAAACAAGCCCTGGGAAGTGTCTTCTGGTATTTGAGTATTGTTAATGTAGGATTATAAAATGATGGTTACCTCACTGAGATTCAGCCTCTATGATCTGAATTGTGGAAATATTGATATAGAAGTCTGCATAAAAAATATCCTGCTTGAGATATTAGTTCACTCTTTTAGGTTGATGAATAAAGAATTTGGGGGGAAAATTGGAACTTTTATATATGTTGATAGCAATGAGAATTTTATAAGCACAAAGATGGAAAGACACATAAATTCTACAATGGAAGAATGGATGTTGAAGAATATGGAATTGGTGAAAATGTTAATATTGACTATTTTGTTTAAAGAGAAGAATTTATTTACTTATGTTTCCATTTGTAAACCCTTTGTGGACTTTATGCCTGAAAAAGAAAAAGAAATGAAACTTTTAGGTTGACTTTGTTTTTATAGAAATGGTTTGAAATGATTTTGTTATTGGACAAGCAGTCTAGTCCCATGTACTTAAACTAGAAATGTAAAGCAAAAAGTTGAGGTTGTAACTTTTCTTTCATTCTGTAACTCTGAAAAAAATGGAAGTCACTGCTTTTTTAAAATCTTTGCACCTTTGCTTTTCTATCTTTCCTGATGTTTTTTTTTTCTCTATTGGCATTTTATTTTTAAAAAAGATATTTAGCCTACTCATTGCATATAAGTATTGTGTGAACATTTGTTAAAATCCAACTGATAGCAGCTTCCATCCAATGGCTTTTACTAAAGAAGCCAACCAAACAGAAAATATTTAAATTTTAAGCAACAGGTAACTTTGAGTAGCAGAAGTTCTGTCCATCCTCTCCAATCAAAAGTGTGGCTTCCTAGCTATTTGAAAAAGATGTCTGAAAAATGGCCATGGCATCCTTGAAGCCACGATAAAGAACAAAAAACAAAAAAATTGATCTGGGCCAGTGTTTCTTTTTTACAAAAAACATTATTGTTGCAGATCCAAGCTCTCATAACTTTTAGAAAACTGTTCCTGTTTAATCATTACAGGAAATTTCCATTCCAGAATAAGAAAAACTTATTTATTGCAAGTCATGGGGACAAGAGTATCTGTCAAAAGCCATTACTTCATACCAAGTAACAGAGTAAAAGAATTGGAAGGGACTTTAGAAGCCAAGCAGGAGACTCTATACCAGGGGTGTCTGTTGTGGTCTGCCACAGCCTGCGGAGCTGGCAGCAGAGTCGGACATTGAGGAGTCTGGGGAGGAACATGGGCCAGTCCTGGAGTCTGGGGAAGGCCCAGATGAGGGCTCTGCATTGGAGGCAGAGATGGGGCCAGGGCCATCTGGGAGTGATGCACGGACTCCAGAGCCTCCAGAGTTGGACAGCAGAGAGGCAGAGGAACAGAAGGAGCCTGTTCCTAGTGCGCGCATGCGCAGAGCTGCCAGAAGGTAAGAACAGTTAAAACAAAAGGGACGACTTGGGAGTAAGGCCTGGAGATGATTGGCCCCTCCCATAAGGCTTAAAAGAGGAGCAAAGGCCCATGGGCCCTTTGCAGGAAAACAACGTTATTAATTCTGTTCCCAGTCGGCATCTCTGTTTGATTCTGGACTCCGGGTGACTTTGCCAAGTAGGTCTTTGGAGCTTGTCAAAGGTTGTTGATTATCCCGAAGGACTTCTCCTGAAGAACTTTTTGCAACTAATTTGGGACTCAGCTGTGAATGAAAGTAATTCACAGCTGTTGCAATAAAAGAGGTTTTTGGGACTACTCGTGTGTTTTAATGACTCAGGAAGCCTAGGTCACAACAGTGTCAAACTCAAGGCCCGCGGGTGGATTCAGCCCAAGAGATGCTTAGATCTGGTCCGCAGGGCTACCCTGGAAACAGTGAAGGACTGGCCCCTGGTGCTTCTGCCAGTGAAAACTGAACTGCCTGCAGCTCCCAGAGCTCCGTTTTCACTGGCAGAAGGGTGCAGGAAACTGTCTCAGCTGAAAACGGAGCTTGGGAGCCCGTTTTTGCTGGCAGAGCACTTGGGCCACCAGAGGCGTGTCCCTGACACAAGTGATGTCAATTTGGCAACGCCCACCCTGGCCACACCCACTCCAGCCCCCTGAGATCAAACACAACCCTGATGTGGCCCTCAATGAAATTGAGTTTTACACCCTTGCTCTATACCATCTCAGATAAATGGTTGTCCAATCACTTCTTTAAAACCTCTTTTGAGTGGGAAAAAAAATTCCAAAAAAACGTGCTGCATTCTTTTGACCGATAATACGGTATTACTGATCCAAACTTTATTTCTTCCTGAAACCTGAAATGCCACGCCTCAGTATTAAAAAATATTTGACCTTTCAATAAGGTTTCCATCTATATTCATTTGGTTAGTCTTGGTCTTTTAGCAAGACCATAATTTTTGTCTTCAGAAAATTTAACCAATGAGTGATGGCAGAATCCTGCTGATTAATTTTTACAGAAATTGTTCTCCTGAAAGTATATTTTCCTTTCATTCTATTCTCGTTGTTTCTGTTTTATCTGGAGCCCTGGTGGCACAGTGGTTAAAATGCAGTATTGCAGGCAAACTCTGCCCTCAGCCTGGAGTTTGATCCTGATGGGTTTTACAAGGTTTTACAATCAACCAATGCAATAGCTTGCCTTCAGAAGTTGTGGATGCTCCATCACTGGAAGCTTTCAAAAAGGGACTGAACAACCATTTGTCTAAAATGATATAGGGGATATCAAGCAGGGGATTTGACAAAAAGACCTCTGAGATCCCTTCCAATCAGTGGTGGGATTCAAAAATTTATACTACCGGTTCTGTGGGCATGGGCTTGGTGGGCATGGCTTGGCTTGGTGGGTGTGGCTTGGTGGACATGGCAGGGGAAGGATACTGTAAAATCTCCATTCCCTCCCCATTCAAGGGGAAGGTTACTGCAAAATCCCCATTTCCTCCTAATCAGCTGGGACTCAGGAGGGAGAGAATAGACGGGGCGGCGCCAGTCAGAGATGGTATTTACTGGCTCGCCAAACTATTCAAAATTTCCACTACTGGTTCTCCAGAACTGGTCAGAACCTGCTGAATACCACCTCTGCTTCCAATTCTATGTTCTATGTTGACTCAGCCTTCCATCCTTCCGAGGTCGGTAAAATGAGGATCCAGATTGTTGGAGGTGATATGCAAATAATGCTTACATTGTAAACTGGTCAAAAGTGCTGTAAAATGCAATGGGGCAGTATATAAATCTAAATGCTATTTTAAAAGATTAATTCATCTCCTTGATCCATGCATGGACATCCAGGTAGAGATGAGAGTGGCAAATGATAAAACATACATCATAATTTTCATATGCTCCAACCGCTGGAAGTTTTTAAAAAGAGATTGGACAACCATTTGTCTGACATGGTATAGAGTTTCCTGCCTGAGCAGAGAGCTGGACTAGAAGACCTCCAAGGTTCCTTCCAACTCTGTTATTCTGTTAAATCGTGGCTTCAGCAGGCATCCTTGTCCCCATGAATGTGCTCAACACCACAAGCAATGAAAGTGTCCCTGTTTTGTCATTTTAAAGACAATATTTTTAAATATCAGCCCATCACTTGTATTTCAGTAGACATTAGAACTTCAGATAACTGCTAAAATAATTGTTACAATTCAGTGAATTTCCAACAACTTAGTTCCAATGGGATGAGTGTGGTGGTGAAATCCAATTTTTTTTACTACCATAGTACTATGTGGGAATGGCTTGGTGGGCGTGCCAGGGGAAGGATATTGCAAAATCTCCATTCCCGCCCCTTTCCAGGGGAAGGATACTGCAAAATCCCTATTCCCTCCCCACTCCTGAGGGAAGGATATTGCAAAATGTCATTCCCACCCCACTCTGGGGCCAGCCAGAGATGGTATTTGCCGATTCTCGAAACTACTCAAAATTTCTGCTACCGGTTCTCCAGAACCTGTCAGAACCTATTGGATTTCACCTCTGGATTTCCATTTAGCCAAGGCTTACCCTGGAAGCTTACTCTGTTACCATATCATAACTAGAAATTTGATAAGAAATTTGTATTAATGCATTGCCAAATATTTGAAGGCTTGCTAATATTTGGTTGCACCTGTTGGAATGGATCCAGGCTTAGTCCTAGTTAAAGTAAAAATACTGAAATAATGGAAATGAGTTGCCATTAATAAATTAAGTCTCATTCAGCTATATTTAAGTACAATTAAATCTGAACTAATTTCATTTGCCGATATCTTTAATTTATCAACTCTTGCTCCATTGCTTTTAATAAACAAATTGTTCTACAGTTATTACCTAATGAAAGTGCTCTGCTGTTTGTATCATTTACCTCTTTTTTTAATCCATACCTTTTCCACTTAGTGCAAACCACAATAAATTAATTTATATTCTAAAGAATTTGTTACCTGTTGTTTGCTCAGTTTCAATAGCCACTATTTGCCAGACACCTCCAGCCAATTTGGCCAAAGGCAACAATTTCTTTGGTATTATAATCCCAAATATTTGAAGAACAGCAAATTACCCTGATATGAATATTCCCTGAAAACTTCACCAATTCTGTGAAATAGATTTGGGTTCAAGAAAATAACCAATCAACAACTATCCAAAAAGATTTGTGTTTGAACAGAAATGTGAATCCATCTTTTGCTTATCGCATTAGACAAGAATCCTACTAACCACTAGATGGCAACAAAGAGATCTGGAAATGTACTTATACTGCCACCTAGGAGGCATCTGAGTTTTGCAGCCCAGATATAATACACCTAATCTCCTTCTCAAATCAATACTTTATGAAGTACACTATAATGGCCTCTTTTATTCATAGTACATGAAGCTTTGCTTGCTGATATAATTACTGTCATTTTACAGATAGCAGAACAGTTTGCTTTGTTTTGTTTTTAATCAATCCATTGCCCCTTTCCTCCCATGTTCTTCTCATTTTTTTCTGAGTCTGGACCCTGGGAGATCAAACAGCTCTACTTCCCAACCGCTATTTCTGCTTTTTTTACAGAAAAGACATTACTAGTTCATGAATAAGCAGCTCACAATCAGTCCCTTGTACTATTGATTTCAGATAGCAGAACTATTCCCACTGTTGCTATATTAGTTATGCATCTCAGCAATAGAGCTTTATCACACAGGTGCACAGACCACAGGAGCTTGGTGCTATGGTACATCCAAACACACAGCCAGTTATGGTTCACAAAAGTATATGCTAAAGAATTAAACTCAATCTTTGTGTAATTGCAAAAGTTTATCTTAGATTGCTTTGGGAGTGGAAATTTATTATATATTGTTGTGGGCAATATGCTGACCCTGTAACTGTTTAGAGCGGGCTATAAAGCACTGTGAAGTGGTATATAAGTCTAAGTACTATTGCTATACAGCTAGAAATTTATTAATATGATTGTGGGGCAGTGGTGGATTGCCCCCGGTTCACACCAGTTTTATAGAACCGGTAGTAAAACCGGCGGGAGGCTCTGCCCACTGACTCTGATGTCATAAAAATGCTTCTGTGCATGTGCAGAAGCTTCTGCGCTTGCATAGAAGAGCACAAACGATGGGAGCACGCGCATGTGGCTCCGTTGCGAACCGGTAGTAAAGGTAAGTAGAACCCACCCCTGCAGAGGGGTCAAGATTGTCCCAAAGGTGCTCTTTCAGCAGGCAACTAAACTTTCTTGTTTTTTCCTTTGAAGATCTTTTGCTTCTCATCCAAGAAGCTTCATTAGCTCTGACAGGGTAGTGGGGAATGGAAGGATTTATATTCCTTGCAGTCAGCTGGTAATTTGCATCCTTTTGGAGGGTTGTTGAAGCACTTGGAGGTTTATCTATGTTCTCAGGGTCACTTGAGTAGTGCTCCTGGTTCCTGTAATCTGCAATTTTTCCTCTATACTACTCAGGTGATCCTGAGGACACAGATAAGCCTTCAAGTGCTTCAACCACCCTTCAAAAGGATGCAAATTACCAGCTGACTGCAAGGAATATAAATCCTTTCATTCCCCACTATCCTGTCAGAGCTGAAGAAGCTTCTTGGATGAGAAGCGAAACGTCTTCAAAAGAAAAAACAAGAAAGTCCAGTTGCCTCCTGAAAAAGCACCTTTGGGACAAACATGACCTGGATGACTGAGAATCTCTACAGACTTTTAGGAGTCAAGATTGCATCTAACATTTTTTGAAGTACATCGTTCATGTCATCATGATTGCCACATCGATCTTTTTGATCACATGCCCCACCCTTTATAGTTATGAACTGTATTTTCTTAAATGCTAGTATAGTTAGTACTCTATTTATGACTGCAACTGTGACCAAAATTCTCATTGCTTAGGAAAATGGTTGTTATGTGTATAATGCCTGGGTTATTACTCTTTTGCCACAGTTAAGCAAAACACTGCAGTTGTCAAACGAAGCACATGGTATTGGTGGTGTTTTTAATAGTGGCAGTTTTCAAGAAAAGATTGGACAAAGTTTGACTGGGATAGTATGAGCTCTCCTGTCTTGAACAGGGCGTTGGACTGGAAAACCTCTAACATCCCTTCCAGCCCTATGATTCTATGTTCTATGCCAGGGGAGTCAAACTCAAGGCCTGTGGACTGGATCTGGCCCGTGGGGTGCCACCCTGGAAATGGCAAAGCATCGGCCTGCGGTGCCTCTGCCAGCAAAAATGGAGCTTGGGAGGGTTGCGTGTGCCCCCCAAACTCTATTTCTGCTGACAGAGAGCTGCATGAGGCCATCACAGCCAAAAATGGAGCTTAGGGGGACACATTCACACTCCCCCCACAAGCTCGGTTTTTGCTGGCAGAGTGCTAGCAAACTACTAGCAAAAGGGGATTCCCCCCCCCCCCAGCCCTGCCTGGGCCACCATAGGTGCCCCCAACATGTGACACTGAGTTGGCCACACTCACCCTGTGCATGCCCATCCAGCCCCCTGAGGTCAAACACAACCCTGATGTGGTCCTCAATGAAATCTAATTTGACACCCCTGTTCTATGCTGTTAATCGAATCCAGCTTCCCTCATTGACTTTGCTTGTCCACATCTAACTTGGAAGATCACAAATAGCAATCACGTGACCCCAGGATATTGCAATGGTTGTAAGCACATGCCAGTTACCAAGAGGCTGAATTTTGATCTTGTGATCATGGGGATGTTGCAATGGTCATTAAGTGCAAAGAGAGAGAGATCATAAGCCAACTTTTTCAATGCTGTTGTAACTTTGAATGATTGCTAAATTCATGGTTGTAAGTCAAGGACTGCCTATAATGAATTACGAAGCATAGAATTTTCCAAAACATTACCCAAAGACCAGATTATACTTTGTAATGTGTTAGATAATCCCTACTTACCTACATTGCATTAAACCATGGCTTGCTTTGCCTAGGGTTTCTTGGTTAATCAAATCACAGTGGCCTAATTATCATACCACACTAATCCATAAATTATATTCTACAAACCAGAATCACTAGGTACCTATATCCAGGGGTGGGCTGCTGGAGGTTTGCAGGGGTTTGGGAGAACCTCTAGCTAAGATTCTGTGCAGTTCGGAGAACCCACAAATCCCACTCCTGGTTGGCCCTACCTACCCCGCCCCGTCCCTCCCAGGAGTCCCCACGTGGCCTGTTTTGGATGCAGGTAAGTGCAGGGCACGCACGGAGACTCAGGGAGGACAAAAAATGGGCCTACTAGAAGTTTGGGAAAGCTGGAAATGGGCCCGTTTCTGGCCTCCAGAGGGCCTCCGGAGCCTGGGGAGAACAAAAATGCCCCCCTCACACTCTGGTGCAGGAAGCTGACTAGGCCACACCCACCATGGCCATGCCCACCCAGCAACCGGGCAGAGAAGCCCTTGCTAAAATTTTTGAAGCCCACCTCTGCCAATATCATACTAAGCCAAAACTAAGTTAATCATAGTACTTCTTAGTGAGATATGTGGACCAATTGACAAGAATCGAACATTGACTCCATCTGCCTCTATGTGCTCAGTAGAGTTTCTCCAGGTTTCAATCAATTTCTCTAACTTTACGTAGAGATATCAGGACTAGAATTTGAAGCATCCTTAAATGCTTTGCGATTCAGCTTCTCAGTTCCAGATTGCCATCAAGAGGTACCATAAAGCAGAAGGAAATTATTCAGGTAATAGCATATCTGCACAGTCTGTATTTTGGCAAACAGCTGCTCCAATAGCACCACAGCTCGACGGAATAGGGACTTGCTGGCAGCAGCACTTCACACTGTGAAGTGTCCACTCCAAAATTAGTACCAACTTGAGAATAGCCTCTCCAAACACAAGCAGTGAAATTGTTTCAATGTGAAAATTACAGTGGAGGTGATTAAAGCTGCAGCAGGCAGTGAAAAGGCTTGTAGAAACAAACATCAAACATAAATAGTACTTGCACTATTCCTTGTCACCTCTTAGAGTTGATTGGAAAACAAAACTTTTGCCAGTCTCAAGTGGTTATGACCTGCGGGAAAGATGTATTTTAATCCAGGCCTTTCAAGGTCAGTTGCTCGAGCTGAAAGGTTTCAATACAGTCAAGGAGAGCTTGTGGCTAATATTATATGATTAATAATTTTTACACAGGCCTTGGCCAATCC
The DNA here is from genome assembly GCF_059756535.1 of Pantherophis guttatus. Classification (NCBI taxonomy): domain Eukaryota; kingdom Metazoa; phylum Chordata; class Lepidosauria; order Squamata; family Colubridae; genus Pantherophis; species Pantherophis guttatus. The sequence goes on from NC_142066.1 coordinate 145,659,710, forward strand.
AGAAGCTCTATGCTGCCTACCAAATGAAAGAGATACAGTTTAAAATAAATAGATCTATTTAAAATAAATAGATGGTGGAGGAGGAGAAGAGGGGAGAATATAGAAATGCAGCCATGGTACCTATTAAATTTACAATACGAATAGAAGAGAATATTTGTTCAGAGCTGAACTGTAGGGTCCCTTGGTGCTCTCTCAGCTTGGTTATTTTCCTGCAGACATTTCATTATCCAGTTAGATAACATCGTCAGTACTAGAAGCAAGTTTGCTCTCTGTTTATATAGCCACTAGTACATGAACAGGAGTAAACCCCAATCCCTTCTAGCACTAGTGAGGTTAGTTTATTGGGTAATGAAATGTCTGAAGGAAAACAACCAAGCTCAGAGAGGACCAAGGCCTCACATTTACAATTTTGCTTACCTGTAAACATTTTCACATGGCTGAAATATTAATAGTTGATCCCACAGATTTGCTCCAAGGTTTTGTTTATTCACATTTGGATGTGGACAGAACATATGACCTAGTTATGTGTGTAGCCCTCATTCACCCATATTTATCAGTTGTAGCTGCCAATAAATTTAGAAATCTTTGAGCTTTTCTTGCCTAACCTTTTCTTTCTATAGCACCTTCTTCAGTCCTTTGCCTGCCAAATGCTATTCCCCTTTCTTAGTCTTTTATAGCTGATATTAGGAATGGAATTGGAGCATGGAATAATAGGATTGGAAGGGACCTTGCAAAATATTCTTTGCTTGCTGGAATATTGTTTTCGTTATTTGTTCCTCTTCCCATTTTTTATATTTGTCCCCCCCCCTCTCTCTCTCAAATTATCAGACAGTTCATTATGCAACCATGCTGGTTTCATCTGAAGTTTCTTGTTTTTCTTTCTCATTGTGGTAGGCTGGGCTTTTATAATCTCATTTTTCAGTTTCCCAAGCATCTTTAATTGTTTTAATTGTTTAAGATTCACATCCATGGAAACCTTCCTAAGCATGCTTACATTTGTTGAAGTCAACTGTCTTAAAACCCCTAGTTTGGCTTTGTTCATTTACTTGTGCCTACAATATATTGAATTCTAATATGATATGCTCACTCTCCCCCAAAGTTCCCACAACCCTTTCTATCATTTCACCCCTATTAATAAGAATTACATCCAGTATATCTGATCCTCTGATTCCCTCCTCTTCCTTTTGGGTTTTCTTCTAGGTTTGTGTGATCTCCCACTTGATGCAGAGTTTGTCTCCCAGTTGATGTCAGGGTAGTTAAAGTCTCCCATTATTACTGTGGTGTGCTTCCTGCACACTTTAGCTAACTGATTAGCAAAAGGTTCATCTATTTCCTTCTAAAATCTTCTGTTCTCTCATTGGATATTGGCCTTCCATTGAAAGTTCAGATGAAAACACCACTTGTGCTTCCAACTTTTTAACTTCCATGTCTGCTCATGGTCTTTTGATATTGTTTTCAGGCTCTTTGTTGGATCATTCATCCCTACATGAAAGAGGAGAAAGGGATTATAATTTCTGGATTTAATTATTTTAGTAAGCCTCTCAAGCATATCTTTCATCCTTGCTCTTGGAAGACCGCATTCCTCCCTTGATAATTGTGTAGTCTTATTTTATTTATTATTTTATTTATTATTCATATTTCTATGCCACCCACTCTCCGAGGACTCTGGGCAGCTTACACCAAAGACAATATACTAAATAGCATATTGCCCCCAACAATCTGGGTCCTCATTTTACCCACCTCAGAAGGATGGAAGGCTGAGTCAACCTTGAGCCGGTGAGATTTGATCTGCTGATCTGCTGAACCAGCAGTCAGCTGAAGCAGCTGCAGTACTGCACTCTAACCACTGTGCCACCTCGGCTCTTAATCTACAGATTGTTGATTCCATTCCTCTGAAAATGATTCTCCTATAACAAACTCACACCTTTTTGGGAGGAAGGGGGAGTTTGTTCTAATTTCTTTCCTGTCAGTGGTCGTTTGATGATGTTCCTTCTCCAGATGTCTTGCACACGTTCTTCAAAGGAGAGAATATGAAATTGATTGCTTAGCTCCAGTCAGGCTGGCTGGACTGGATTGGACTGCAGGGATGGCATTGACATTGTTCTCAAATATTTTTTATTATTTATTTATTGTTAATAAAAATATTATTAAATTATTAAATGAAAATGCCATTCTTTCACAGTCAGTAGTTATGTTAATATAAAAAATAGCTTTCATAACTACAAGCAGCCTTTACATATTACAGAATTACAACACAACATTTAAAGACTTCAAATGTCAGGGAACTGGGAATCCCATGATTAAGCATATAGAATCACACACATTTCATAGGAAGTATCTTGCATGTACAATTTTGAGCATGGGATAGAGAAAGAGAGCTGAAGTAGAATGCTTTTTAGCTCTTTCATTTCTACTCTCTCTGTTTATTGAAAGATCTGGTTGAAAAGAGCATTTGCAGATCTACAAGAGAACATTTTCACTCACTCTAATAGTCTGAATTTGAAATAGATGGCTAGCAATTGAAACAATAGTTACTGAATAATCAATAGAGGCAGTTACTGGTTTACATTACATGAATTGGGAGAAATTGTAAAGCCAGTGGCACAAATGAATACGTGATTTGGAAACCTCAGCAGAAATAGGTTCAGCATTGATGTGGCTTTTAAGCTTGTCATCTCCCAAGGATTTCAGATTGTGTAACATTATTCAGACTCAGCACTTGTATACTAAAACAACAACAAAAAAGCGAGCTAAAATTAGAAAAGTAAAAGAACATCCTTCAGCAGGTAGTTTTAGCCCCTCATTATAGCTAAGCAGAAATACAGGAAAAGTATATATAATCTTTGATTTCCTGAAAAGTACTTCAGAAGTTTTAACTCATTCAAATCAAGTCTACTTGACACTTTCTATTTCTTTCTACCTTGAATATATGTTTATGCAACATAGGTGGGTTCAAAGAGATCATAGAGAAGGTGCACTGGCCATGGATGTGTCTTTTAGTTGTATCTCCTGGCTGATGAGTTCCTTGCTTTCTACCTTGTTGGGTTTACTGGCTCTATAATTTCCTAGTAAATGTGTTCACTGAAAAATGATATCATCATACAATGAACTAAACACAATTTCTTGCTGTTCTCCACTGAGTCAAATATATATGAAATGGGATTTTTATACATGTAGAAACAGCACTCCAGTTCAACAAGAAGGCAGGCTATATGTTCATTTATTTCTTAATTCTGAATTTCTGTTCCAGTAATCCTGCTGACATATTTAGAAGATTGTCACTTTGGTAGGCATCCATTTTCCTAAAGTCGCCTTCTTCAGCAGCAGATGAATTGCTTTCTGAGAGATTTTGTTAGAGGCTAAATAGATCCATGAACTCTGAAAAAGCATATTCAGTTGCCATGAATCTAGGCCAGATAGAAAAATTGTGGTTTAGATAGCATCACCACCAGATGGATTCAAAACTAACTGGCCAACCACACTCAGCATGTAGTTCTTAATGGAATTATATTGACATGGAGAGACATAGGCAGTGGGGTATCTCAAGGTTCTGTCTTAGGTTCAGTACAGAGGTGGGTTGCCACCGGTTTGCCCCTATTTGGGCGAACCGGTAGTGGTGGCAGTGGGAAGCTCCGCCCACCCACCCGGATGTCTCTGCGAATGCGCAGAAGGAGTGTGTGTGCACCCATGAGCAAACTGGTAGCTACAGGGTTTGAAAGCCACTACTGGTTCAGTACTATTCAATATCTTCATAAACTATTTAGATGAGGGAATAGAAGGGGAATTCATTAAATTCACAGACAACACCAATCGGGTGGGAATAGCCAATACTTTAGGCTCAAGATTCAGGAAGATCTAGATAGACTTGAATATTGGGCCCTATCCAACATAATGAAACTTAGTGGTGAGAAAAGTAAGATTTTACACTTAGGCAAGAAAAACCAAATGCACAGGTATAGCATCTGGCTCAGTAGTAGTAACTGTGAGAGACATGTAGGACAACCACTTAAATATGAGCCAGCAGTGTGCTACAGCCATACACACGCACAAAAAACAATAACAACAACAAAACCCAATGCAGTCTTAATCTGCATTAACAGAGGGGTAGAATCAAGATCACAGGAAGCTTTAATACCATTTTATAATGTCTTGGTAAGACCACACTTGAAATATTGCATCCAATTTTGGTTGCCATGTTGTAAAAAAGTTGTTGAGACTACAGAAAGAGTACAGAGAAGAGTGCAAAGATGATTAGGAGATTGTGGAGGCTAAAACATATGAAGTTACTCTCAGCCCCTCTGGAGCCATCAGTTACGGGAATTTGGTATGTCTAGTCTAATGAAGGACTAAGAATTATATGCCAGCAGTCTACCAATATCTAAGAGGTTGCCACAAAGAAAAGGGAGTCAGCCCATTCTCCAAAGCACTTGAAGGCAGAACAAGAAGCAATGCATGGAAATCTATCAAAGAGAGATCTAACTAAGAAGTAAGGAGAAATTTCCTGACAATGAGACTAATTAATCAGTGGAATGCTTGACTCCAGAAGTTGTGAGTGGTCCTTCATTGGAGGTTTTCAAAGAAGAGACCGGACAGCCATTTTTCTGACATAATATAAGGTCTCCTGCTTGAGCAGGGGTTGGACTAAAAGACCTTCAAAATCCCTTCCAGCTCTGTTATTATGTTATTCTATTAACAATAGATAGATGCTAAAATAGAATAAACTGGAGTGTTAGTACTTCTAATAGGGAAATGAAATAAATGTTTTGCTATAAACATCAATTACTGGGCTAATCAAAGCCTTCCTGGGGTATGATGTGTTGGAGGCAGGGAAGGAGGGAGGGAGAAAAAGTGTGCAGGAGAAAGAGAGATTCATATAACATTTGTAGTTCTTCTTCTAATGTAGTCAATATTGATTTTAAGGTTTAGGCTACTAGATAGATGCTACAGTGTACAGCAATGTTACAAAAGAAATCTTAGAATTGTACACCCTGGATGCCCTCCATCTAAGTTTAGAAGACCGATCACTTCGTCAGTTTCTTCCATCTTCCTTCTTTCTTCCCTTCCCCTCCTCACTTCCTCCCTCTTTCCCCCTCCCTCATTTCCTTCTTCTCTCCCTCCTTCCTTCCTTCCTTCCTTCCTTCCTTCCTTCCTTCCTTCCTTTATGTCTATGCAGTTTCTCAGTCATCTAAATCATTGTCACAAAGCTGGGGCTTTTTTTTCAAAAAAAAAAAAAAAAAACCCTACTGGAATTATCTTGGGTTTTGCCTGAAGACATTTCACTTCTCATTCAAGAAACTGAACTGAAGAAGCTTCTTGGATGAGAAGCAAAACATCTTCAAGCAAAAACAAAGAAAATCCAGTTGCCTTTTGAAAAAGTAGCTTTGGGGTCCTTCCCTGGTTCCTCTCCTCTCCTCCCTTCCTTTCCCTTCTTTCCCTCCTTCCTTCCTTCCTGAAATTCTGTCATTATCATCCTCCCTCCCTCCCTTCCTAGAATTCCTGCTGGCTTCCCCATTTACTTGCTTTGAAGCTTGCAGGGAGGGAAGCTTCTTTTCCAGATGGAATGTAGAGAAACCTACAAAATTACACATTGCATAAGTCTTAATGTCAGGCATACACAGAAGAAAGTTACATTAATGGCATCTGAGAGCAGAAGGGGCTGGAAGTCTCAAACTCATCTTTCACTCTGAAAATCTTGATTTAAGCATGGTTCAGCTCTTGAAGGTGTGTGTGTGTGTGTGTGTGTGTGTGTGTGTGTGTGTGTGGTTGTATCCATGTACACCTTCAAATTAATGTTGACTTTGGATGACTGTTTGAACAAGTCCTTACAGTTTTCTTGGCAAACTATCAAAAGTGGATTGCCATTGCCTTCTTCCAAGACTGAAAGAGAGTGTCTGGCCCAAAGTCACCCAATTGGCTTTCATGCCTAATGCAGGACTAAAACTTATGATTTCCCGGTTTCTACTCTGGTGCATTAAGCATTGCACCAAGCATAGGGTCAGAATTAAGCTTTCAAAATGAGTCTGAATTCCATTAGAATGAAATATTTCCCTTCCCCCTTTGTGCTCTTTCAAGCACAGATAGTATAGCATATAATTTGGAAGTTAAATATGTCTCTGAGAGGCTTACCATGTCAATCTTCATTTGAAATAGGAGAAAATTCTAAAAAGGATAGTTCAGAATTGCTGTCAGGGAGTGAGGATGGGAGAGGAGGTAGAAAGGAGGCACGAGAATCAAGCAAATACTCTTTATTTAAAAACTCCAAGTCAGAGATTGGAGTTAATATCCTTGAAATGCCAATAGGCCGTAGTGCCATGCAATAATAATCCCAACAAAAATAAGTAATGTCTTTTTATCCTGCCAATCCTTATTCCATTTGATGAGAGAGAGGAATAGGGAGGGAGGGAAGAAAAATCTGCTTTTGAAAGTTCTTTCCAGTGCATAAACTCTTTTATTTAAAAATAGGAAATACTCTTCTCTAATATTTTTACCAGAGTTCTCTGAATTGGCTCTTAAATTTCACACAAAATTCCTTCTCTCTCAATTCCAATAGATCCAAGTTATCTAATTCTCATTCCAACTACAGTGGCATTTTGTCTGGAGTCCCAGGAAGCATAGGCTACTTCCCAGTAGGCAAAGAGGCAAAGTTTGGTAGGAAGGAAGATGGCTAAGATGCCCCTTCTCAGCAGTTCATAGAATATATCTATAGCTATGCAGATAGTTGCTTTTGGTCTGGCAAGAGTTTGCCTGTAGACAAAAAAAAAAAAAAAAAAAAAAACAATTTAAAATAGTGCTCAGAAGTAACTCCAAATCTCCATTTGTTGGTTCTTGAGACCTGATATCAATCTTAAATACATCTCATCAAAGAATAAACAATTAAAACCTTGCAAGATCCAATCTGGGTCGGTCATGAGGACAAGAGGTTTAGCCTTCCAAGCTTTTGGGCTTGAGCTGGAGCCCAACTGGAGCCCCAGGAACTTCTCTCTATCAAAATATGTGCTTTGGACTACTCTATGCATAGCATTTATGTGGTGCCTGGTTGTGTATGACTTGATAGCTGGCCATTCAACATCCGTATCAATAAAATAAAAAGCCACACACGACCAGGAAGCATTAAATACGTAGAATAGCCCAAAGCACACATCCTGGTAGAGAGAAGTACCTGAGGATGGGGGCTCCAGCAGACATCCGAAAACTAGGAAGGCTAAACCTCTGGTCCCAGTGAGCAGCCCAGATTGGATCCTGCAACATTATCCTGGGACTCCCAAAGGTGCTTTTTTTTTTCAAGAGGCACCTGGACTTTCTGGGAGGTTTTTTTTGGAGACATTTTGCTTCTCATCCAAGATGCTTTTTCAGCTCTGACTGGATGTTGGGAAATTTCCACCATGACTTGGATGACTAAAAATCTCCATAAACAATCATCCTGGGACACATATATTCATCTCCATTCATAATTGAAATCTTCTTCAAATTGAGGACTACTCACATCCATGTAGTTTTCTAAGCAACCTTACAGAAAGTGTTATTGCTTTCTTTACTTCCTATTTTAACCTGCTTTGCTTGAAATCTACTATCAACTTTGAAGCCTCTATATCAGGGGTGAAATCCAGCAGGTTCTGACAGGTTCTGGAGAACTGGTAGCGGAAATTTTGAGTAGTTCGGAGAACCGGCAAATACCACTTCTGGCTGGCCCCAGAGTGGGGTGGAAATGGAGATTTTGCAATATCCTTCCCCCAGGAGTGGGGAGGGAATGGGGATTTTGCAGTATCCTTCCCCTGCCACGCCCACAAGTCACACCACACCTACCAAGCCACACCCACAGAACTGGTAATAAAAAAATTTGGATTTCACCACTGCTCTATATATTTATTACCTTTGGATAACTCTTTAGGGGAAAAAACTGGAAAGCAATAAAAGTAAGATGGTTCTAAAAACAAAGGCCATTTGGATCAACATGGACTTCAAAGTTGTAAGTAAGCAAGATGGCAACCTACGGTTTCCAGCCCCCTTTTTAATCTCTCTAAAACCCTTCAAAATCTTCCTATCAAATTTCACCACCAATTACCAAATTATTGCATGGCAGAGAAAGAAAAGAAAGAAATGAACTGAATCTGCAACAGGTGTAATCTAACAGGTGTAATATAATTGTTAAAAATAGCTGCCAGTAAAGAAAGGGAAGGGAATACCATCATTTCCAAGAACTTTGGATTGATTATCTCTGATATCTTGTACCCTGTTTCCCCCAAAATAAGACATCCCCTGATAATAAGCCCAATCGGGCTTTTGAGCACATAGCAATAAGGCCAAGCGCTTATTTCAGGGTTCAAAAAAATATAAGACAGGATCTTATTTTTGGGAAATATTAGAGAAGTGAAACAATAATATATAGATTGAACAGATTTCCATTGCTTGTTTTTAAGAAAAATAGAAAAGGATCATTACTTGTATAACTACCGCTTTTATAGTGATGGTATTTATAGTTGGAGAAAATTATAATATCTATTCTTGCAAATTGTAATAGATGAATATACAATTTACAAGCAGTCCTATCTATAATATTCTGAAGCTTAGAAAACATTAAATAATCATGCTAATGGAATTAATATTTGGTTTTCTGAACGATTTTTTAATAGGAAAGAATACTGGAGTTAGCACGGATAGGAAAAATACTGGTTGATAGGGGAGACCTCACCATGCCAAAAAAAGACAATATTTTGTTAACAATTCAGATTAAAGTTGAACATGGCAGATAAGGGCAGTGTCAAAAATAAATTGACTAAATTCGGATGTGGGGATGAAATAATTAAAGGAAAGACCTCTGGCATGCTTCTTCTCTTACTGTCCTAACCATGGACATATTTTGCTTAATGATTAATTCAGGGCTGCCCTGAAGCTATTTTAAGACTCATTTCCATCACCACCAAACAGTAACGCTAATGATCAGAGAGGATAAGGATTGAAATACAGAAAATTTGGACATCCAGGATGCCTAAAAACAATTAGAAATGTTGCAAATAAACAGAAAATTTGCATTTGTACAGGTAGTCTTTGAGTTACAACCACAATTGAGACCTGAGTTTCTATTGCTGAGTTTCTATTGCTAAACAAGATGGTTGTTTAGTTAGTCACACCCCTTTTTATGACATTTCCACCCCACGGTTCTTAAGTGAACCACTGCAGTTGTTAAATAAATCATATGGCCATTAAGCTGATCTGGCTTCTCCCACTAATTTTGCTTGTTGGAAGCCAGCTGAGAAGGTTGCAATATAGTGATTACATCACTTCAGGATGTATCTTAAATATATGCATTTTGCCAAAGGCTGGAATTCTGATCACAGGACCATGGAGATGCTGCAACAGCCGTAAGTGTGAGAACCAATTGTAAGTCACTTTTTTCAGTGTTGTAATTTTGAATAGTCACTTAAGGAATGGTTGTAAGTTAAGGACCACCGCTAGAAAGCCATTTTTTATTTTTTATTTTTGCTTTCATTTATATGTCGCCCTTCTCCGGAGACTCAGGGCAGCATTTATCATTGAACTGACTTGAACATGAGACAATGAGAAAATATTGTAAAGCCCAATAATTTTTTTACAAAAAAAGTTTGTGTTACACACGAAGGAATAGATGAAATCCTTCCTCACAGATGTAGAGATAGTCCTCAACATACAACAGTTCATTTAGTGACTGTTTGAAATTACGATGGCACTGAAAAAAAGTGATTTAAAACCGTTTTTCACACTTATGACTGTTGCAGCATCCCCATGGTCATGTAATCAAATGTTGTGGCCTGCCAGCAGCTTGTGTGGATTGTTGCTGATCTCGACGACGAGGAGGCTGGTGTGGTGTCGCGCCAGCAGCCTGTGCAGCTGGCGCTCGAGTCGGACAGCAAGGAGGCTGAAGAAGATATGGTGCCAGAGGCAGGGATTCCGCCAGGGCCTTCAGAACCTCCAGAGGCTCCTTTAAGTGAAGAGGATGAAGTGGAGAAGCCTCTTCTCAATGCATGAGCACGCAAAGCTGCCAAAAGGCAGGAGTGGTTACTCAGGAGGAGGTCTCCTCGAGAGTAAGGCTTTGGGCTAATTGGCCACTTCCTTAGCCTATTTAAGTTTGCACACAGCTTGTAAAAAGCTGCAGGAAACAACGTTCATTCGTTTGCTGATCATTGAGTTTGGATTTTCTTTGCAAACCTAGCTTCTGGGCTTTCTGCCAACTCTAGTAAGACTCTATCTTATCTGTGAAATTTCTGGCAGGTTGTTAAGAACGTTTTATTAACAGCCTGCATTTGCAAAAGACGGTGTTTTGAAGTAAACTGAATTTTGTTCGGAGTTTGTGTGTACTACATTCTTTGGGATCCGTAGCTGGGGCAGAACATCAAAATTCAAATGCTTGGCTATGACTCATCTTTATAGTGGTTGCATCATGTGATCGCCTTTTGCAACCCTCTGACAAACAGTCAATGAGGAAGCCAGATTCACTCAACAAGCATGTTATTAACTGAACAACTGCAGTGATTCACTTAACAGCTGTGGCAAGAAAGCTTGGGCAAAATTTACTTAACAAAATGCTTCACCTAACAATATAAATTCTGGGCTCAGTTGTGATTGTAAGTCAAGGACAACCTGTCATTGTGTTTTGTGATTAATTTTACTAGAAAGTGGAGTTTCAAACAGATGTCAATAAATTAATTGCATACATGATTCCCTGCAGAAAGAATGAACCTCATTTTCAAATTATGGAGAAAGTGTCATACCTTTAAAGAGCATGAAATATGAAATTTAACATGTCAACAAAACACCAAACAAAAAAGATGGAAGGTTTAGGAAGGTTTGGACTGAAGTGTCTTATCTTTAACTTTTGGTGTTTTTCTAATTTTTGTCCATTTCCCCAAATCCTTTCTTTCCAGTCCAATCCTATGCTAAAATCCATATTCCTTTCCCAAATTCCAGATGTTACAAGGCTAAAGATGGCCCCTTGTACTACCTTTTGCATCTGCATGCCTAAAATTTATATTACCTCTGTTTTGTTCTGCTTTGATCAAAAGGAAGAGGGAAAAAAACCACAGTAATTTCCAAATGATTGCAAATCAGCTGAAGGTTCAGATTTTCCAAGGCCAAATTCCAGGATGGATGGAGGTCAAATCAGGCAGCCTTTGAAGTTGTTCACCAACTAGCAAAAGTGGATTCATTATTCTCTTAAAATGGAGAGAGAGGTTAATTTAGGCTTTTGATAAAATCACATTGTTTCTTCTAAATAAGAGACATGCTTTTGAATTCCTAATAAGTATTGAAAAATGCCTAATGAAAAATTAGACCATCAATATTGCAAAATGGAAACAGGAAAAATGGAACAAGTTAGGCTTGCAGCATTATATTTATGTAAAAGATCTGTTCCTATTCTTGCCCTTCTAAAAAAGAAAAATTGTCTGAAACTGCAATATTTTTTCAGAAACTATTTTCCCCAACTGCAGTAAAGGTCACCCAGAATACTTAGCTTGGGAGTTGCTTCCACCTCTCTGGATAATTACTGTGACAAAATTCATTGGCTCTGTTCTACCCAGATTGATACAGGTTGTCTTCAATTTACAACTATTTGCATACTGACCATTATAATAACATTGAAAAAAGTGACTTACAATCATTCCTCACAGGTTGTACCACCATTATAGTATCCCCAATGGTCACATGATCCAAATTTGGACACTGGGCAACTAGCATGTGTTTCAGCATCTGGGATCACCTGATCCCCATTTACGATCTTCCTAGCCAGATTCTGACAAGCAAAGTCATGGGGAAAGCCAGATTCACTTAATGTCTGATTCATTTAATAACTACAGTGATTCGTTTTAACAACCGTGGCCAAAAAAAAAAGGATCATAAATTTGGGTATAATTCACTTAACCGCCACCAATGGAAACTCTGGAAACTCTATTTGTGGTTGTAAATCAAGGACTACCTGTACAAGTTTCAACTCTGATGATTAGGGACATTTGTGAAATATTGTGGCTTATCTTTTACCCACCTTGCTGCAATCTTTTGTTCCAGGTACCTGTAAATGTTACAGGTAACATTTTTCATGGAAAATCAAGGTTAAAGCTAATTTCAGTAAAAGGCAACTGCTTTTAGTGTGAATACATAGTAGATAAGGACTTTTGTGGAGGATCAGAGTAAGTCAAGACTGATGCCCCATGATTAATGTTGCACACTTATCTTTACATGTATCATGGATGCGAAGGGAGAAGGCTCTGATTGTATGCATACCAAAGAAAAAACACCAACTTTCTATCTGAGTGAAGCACAGCAGCAGCAGAGTGTGAGTTTCTGCAGACTCATGGAAAGGTTCCTCTGATGAAGAAGTAGATAGAGGTTGGACAAGGTTCAGAGAGATGGCAGATGCCACAGAAAAGAACGAGAAGCCTGTAGAGAAAAGTTTCTGATGGATTATCCTGACCAGGCATGGGTAGATTTGTATGGTTAGAATAAATACTTCCATTCCCCACTGTCCTGTCAGAGCTGAAGAAGCTTCTTGGATGAGAAGCAAAATGCCTTCAAAAGGAAAAAAAAAACAAGAAAGTCCAGTTGCCTCCTGAAAAAGTACCTTTGGGACAACCATGACCTAGATGACTGAGAATCTCTACAGACTTTTAGCTATATAATTTGGGATGAATACCCTTTGAATGGTGTGGGTGTAGGAATGGATTTCCAGAGGTAAAATTGCAGACTACAGGAACCCAAGAACACTACTCAGGTGTCCCTGAAGACACAGATATACCTCCAAGTTTTTCAATGACTCTCTAAAACAGGGGTGTCAAACTGGTGATGACACATTGTCGTCATGTGACGTATCACAGCTTTTTCCCCCTTTGCTAAAATGGGGGTGGGTATGGCCAGCGCATGATGTATCCAGCCTGCAGGCCGCAAGTTTGACAGCCCTGTTCTAAAAGGATGCAGATTAACATCTGTCTGCAAGGAATATGAATCCTTCCATTCCTCACTGTCCAGTCAGAGCTGAAGAAGTTTTTGGATGGGAAGCGAAACGCTTTCAAGAAAGTCTAGTTGCCTCCTGAAAAATCACCTTTGGGACAACCATGACCTGGATGACTGAGAATCTCTATAGACCAGTAAATAACACAGTGGATAAATGTTTTGTACAGCATGTGTAAGGATGCTCGTTCAAAGAAAGCAGTTTTCTTAATTGTTATGATCTTTCCCTTGGCTAGTTAGCATCTTTCTCTATCCAATTTGAATGTATTTGGTTTGGTTTTGGTTTGTCCAAAGTGGCTTGCTCTTCTTCCTTCCTAGGATTAGGGGGAGAGAAAGTGACAGGCCCAATACAGGACTAGAACTCACAGTCTCTCAGTTTCCTATACCACTATACTTTCTTGAAGGAAATATAACTATGACCAATATGGGAAAGGCAAAGGTACTTGAGGTCCTCGAATTACAACAACAATTGAGGTCAAAATTTCTGTTGCTAAGTGAGACAGTTGTTAAGTCAGTTTTGCTTCATTTTAGAGCCTTTTGTCAAGTATGAAACTTTGGCAGTTACATGTCTCTTCTTTTCAACTTGCCATTGGAGTAAGGAGTGGGGTATGTTAGAATATGTTAGATGGAGAAATGAAACTTCAACAATTCCACTGAGAGCCTGACACCTTTTCAAGGACATCATAGCAAGTGTGGAGTTGAAGCAGATGGTTCCCATAACGAAGTGAACTTGTTTACATGGACTACATGAGAGGTTGGGGGTTTGGCTGGGGAAAGTATTGTTTCATTCTATGAATCAGTGTCTGGGAACTTCAGAGTTAGTTTTGTTTCAACATTACCATGCAATGTATTTAGTAAACAGTAAGATTTTTAGAAATGGATTCTTGAGCTGGATGTTGATACTATTCTTGCTAGAGTTGCTAAGTGAATCACTGCAGCTTGTTAAATTAGTAACAAGGTTGTTAAGTGAATCTGGCTTCCTCATTGACTTTTCTTTTCAGAAGGTCACAAAAGGTAAGTGTCTATGGAGATTCTCAGTCATCCAGATCATTGTTGTCCCAAAGGTGCTTTTTCAAAAGGCAATTGGACTTTCTGGTTTTTCTTTGAAGATGTTTTGCTTCTCATCCAAGAAGCTTCTTCTTGGATGAGAAGTGAAACATCTTCAAAGAAAAACCAGAAAGTCCAGTTGCCTCTTTTGGGTCACTATAATCACAAGATAATCACATGAGTGAGGGACACTGCAACCATCCTAAATACATGCTAGTTGCGAAGAGTCTGAATTCTGACCACGTGTCCATGGGAATGCTACAATGGTCATAAGTCACTTTTTTTCAGTGCCATTCAGTGTAACTTTGAATGGTTACTAAATGAATGGTTGAAAACCGAGGACTATCTGTAATGATAATTGATTTTCATCAGATAAAGTTAGCAAAAGAGGATAATTCTATGTAGGGGAAAAGAAAACCACACTTCATTTGGATTCAAGAGACACATTCTTTGTCCATTTTTGAAGTATCTTTATATTATAAAAATAGTAAAATGGAGAAGTATGTTTCCATATATATTAGTGAAAGATCTGAGTTGCTTCTATATTCATACTTAATGAGCATTTCTTCTCTTGCTTTCTAAGTTTTAGCCCACTATTATGAAATATCTTTACAGTATTGCCACTATTTATTTTTATACCTGTATAAACATTGTTCATAATCTATCATTTAATTTTTTTTTTAAAAAAAGAACTTTATTAGAAAATAAAACCCATGAGTGCAAAATGCTGATATCACAGTTATAGCCTCTAGCCAAACTTTACCATAGCAGAGTAATCACTGTCATTATTACAGACTGGAAAATACAGTTTGAGATTAGATTAGATTACAACAGTGCTACTGTGTAAGACTTTTTAAAAAGAAAATTCAACCCCTTATTTGTATTAAAAGCTGGCTTTGGATCAGCTGCTGCAAATTTAGAGCTAATTATTTGTCATCTGAGTAAAAAAGTTATATCTTATTGGTGGAGGTATGCAGAGAATTTGGATCAAGCAACTGAGAAAGGAACTGTAGATGCATAATAACCCAGCACATTATGTACATTATTTGGGAGTTGATCATATTAATGTACCAATTCAAAAGACATGAAAATAATAAAACTGGGGCTTCAAACATTAGGACAATAAAATACACACATGCACACACACAAACTAAAATGGTAATGAAGAATGGATTGACTGGAAAGCTGACATTTTCAGGGAAAATAAATTAAAGACAAGTCAGATTAACTTTAGGATTTAGAAATACTCCTATGAAAGTGGAAGAAAAGATTTAAAAAAAGGAGTGGGTTATGTGCTTATGTACGATGGAAAAGGCTTACTAGAAAAGCTAGAAGAATTGGCAGCATAAAAACATTCATTGCTGATGATGATATCATAGGATGAGCCAGGGGCCAGGAGTTAAAAGAGGGGGAAGATTTCTTTGAAAGGTAATATGACTTTGTATATTTTTTTATTAAATGATTTTTTAAAAGTATGATTAAAAGTTAATACAAACTAATATAAAGTAAGCAAAAGAAAGAAACCAAAGAGGAAGTGGGATGAGGTAGGAGAGGAGGAAGGAGAAAGTAGGAGAGGAGAGGGGGTTGGGAAGGGAAAGAAAGGAGGAGGAGAAGAAAGTTTGTTGTGAAAAGAGGGAAGAAGAGCAACTCCGAATGAAATTAAAATGTCTTATTTTAATGCTTTCTTTAAGGAAAATACATATATGTATGATTAATTATGTATAAGAAAATGTACATTTTATATTATGTGTAGAAAAAATAAAACTGAAAAAACTCAAAAGAAAGAAACCAAAGAGAAAACTAAAAGTGCAAGAAAGGGAAAAAAGGGATAGATAGAAAGAAAAGAAAGAAAAAAGATACAAAAGATACTGTCTTCTACTCTTCTTTATAGTCATTATAAGTACAATTATAAATTTACTTTGTATTCTATGGTTATAACATACACCTTTTCTTTTTATAATTGACCATGGTTAATCATCAAAGCCATTAATCATAAATTCGTTTGTTTTCTCTTTTTTACAAAATGTTTACAAGAAGTTTCCAGGCAACAATAAATGTAGATATTTTTTCTTTGATCAAATAAGTCAACGTAGCCATCTCGGAAAATTCCATCATTTTCACCAACCATTCCTCCATTGTGGTAGTGCCAAACCTTTTCATCTTTGTACATCTTGCTAACTTTTTAATCTTGCTGCAGTTATCATGTACAAAGACAACATTTTGGATTTTTTTTCAATTGTTTTTTTTCCATCCTCCGCAACCAAAATTACCCTTTGGTCTTAATTGTATATTGTATCTTTAAAACTCTCTGAATTAGTGAATGTGTTTTAATCCAATATATTCTGGGTTTTTTTTACTTGCCCATCAAATGATAAAATGCCCCTTCTTGTTCTCATTTCCAGCATAAATTTGAAGTGCAAAGATGATGAAGTTCTTAAGAGAATAATAGGCTGGAAAAAAATCTGTTTTAGTCTTTAAGAAGTAAAAAAAAAAGAGAAGAAAACCTTAAATGTGATTATAGCAGAATATTTTGCTAAATACTAATCCTCTAGTGTTTTTCAGTGTTTTTCAAATCTGCAACTTTAAAATGAATGGATTTTCACCTTCAGAATTGCTGAGAATTTTAAAAGCTGAAATCTACTCTCAAGAATTGATTTAGGAAAATTTATCCAGAAACTTAGAAGTATTAGAAGTATTATTCTGGCAGGCCTGGGGCTTTGATCTCGCTGTTGCAATCTTGCGAGATCTGGCCATGAATGGTGTGCATGGGCTTTTAATGTTTTTAAAATGTTTTTAAAATGTTTTTTAATAATTTTCCTATGTTCTTTGTTTTTTTTTGTTGTTGTTGTTTGTTTGTTTTTGCTGTAAGCTGCCCAGAGTCCCTTAGGAGTTGGGTGGCATAGAAATTCGATAAATTAACTTAAATTAAATTAGAAGTAATCTCAACTAGGTGTTCTGAGATTCAGTAGTTCACACTAGTTTGTGAAAAGCAATTTCTAGGGACACACTGGCCAGGTTCTGGTAAATAAGACTCTTTTGTTGATAGTCATGGTTTCTTTTGCACCTAAGTTCAAGAGATGGAGTAGTAACAAGACCCACCATAGATTTCATGAACTTCTTTTTGCAGCCAGAGTACTACTATTGATGGCCTTCCATAAATTGTGTAGGGACAATTTTGTGAGGGGCCCATAAGAGTCATTCCTGCTAGTTGCTTTCATGGATCATAATCCTTAGATGGCTTATGTGCAGATTCCTAAACTTAGTCTTAGTCCTTGAGACTTTAAAGAACAAACCTGACACTTTTGCTCATCAGACCATGATGGTCAAACTACAAGTCATATTAATCATGCATTAAGTAAGTCACAATTCTTCTTTTTTATTATTAGTTGGTTTTATCTGTAATTATGTTTCCCCCTCCACACACTCACAACAGAATGATTAATCTTTCTCTTCTTTATCATGCCAAACAGAAAAAATGTGATGGATGCACAGAGAAAGAATACTAAAATGGCCAAAAGATAACCTGGAACTTTGAAGAACATAGGTGACCAAGTGGTTTTCTAGTAGACGAGCATTAGCTCATTTGTCACATCCATCGCTTTGTAAATAGCAAAGCCACATCCTTGTTTCTTATTTTATAGGAATGCCCAGACTAAACCCTTAACAATCCAGATGCACCATAATGTTGGCTACATCTGTCTTACATTAACTAGAAATGCATGCATATGTGATACATTTTGACTTTAGAATTTTGAAGGGAAGAGAGTGGGGACATGAAGAATTGCAAACTGAAATCATATCGCTGTATAGAAAAGTTTAAACTCAACAGATCTATGTTCTTTCCTCACCCCTAGTTGTCCATGAGAAACCACTTTGCCATATGAAAAATGCTATGCAGTGGATTAGTACTGAATTGCCAATCTGGATTCTTAAATCATAACACTTTGCTGTTCTTTGTGCATCCTGCAATTCACACTAAAATTTTGTCAGAATATTCATGACTGGGAAGACATGGTAACAAGGTCAGCCAATGAATAGGCATAGCAACTAAGTCAGCCAATTGGGAGCTGAGACAGCCTGGAGCCTTAGTCTGCAGCTTCTGAGTCTGTACAATTGAAACTGAAACTAAGCAGTGTGTCTGCTCTGCTGAAATTAAACTGTGAATGTGCTGTTGGTATTGTAAATTTACTTCATGTATTATTGTGAATATAAAGAAGTTAATGAATCCTGCTGCATCAGTTTATCTATGCGTGCTTCTGAATTGTTTTTTGCAACAAACTTTGACAAATTTGGATAGACTGATAATAATAATAATAGATTAGATTTGGATAGACTAGATTTGCAAGCAGTTATCAACCAAAAATGATTATCAGAAAGCACTCAATAAACACCTATCTAATCTTCTGTGTCTAAACTTCCATAAGCTACTAGTTGCCTGGCCTGTTGTTTTGATTACAAGGAAATTGGTTACATGAAACAAACAGAACAATTTCCAAGTAGCTTCTTCCTATGAAGTTCATGCACATCTCCCAGCAAGGAGCAGCACAGAAATTGCTCCATCTGTTTTCCTCTCTGTGGGTGCAAGTTTTCAGTTATTTTTTTTTTAACCATTCTCATTCAATTTGGCAGAAATTAATTTTCTTTTTCTTTTTTTTTCTTAGAAGGGTTAATTGTTGCTGATAATGCTACTGACATTCTTATAAGACATTCAGCATTTTACTATACTTACAGAGTAGGTGAAAACTATGGTCTCTATATATTGTCACTTTTATAATTGGGTCATCTGTCCAGCAATCTGCAACCACCCTAGCTTCACCTTGGTTGAATAAGTCTCAAAGGAAACCAAACCTTTATATAAGCACCAGAAACTATGGGGAGCCAGGATGATTGCAAAATAATGGAGAAATGTAAAAGGGAGTGAAGGCAGCAACAGTCTCTATGTTTCTACCATGCCACAATAAAGACAGTGTAAATAAATTATTTCTTTCTATCTATCTATGGAGACTTTCTATCTGTCTATGGAAACTCATCCAGGTCATGGTTGTGCCGTAGTTGCTTTTTCAAAAGGCAACTGAACTTTCTTGGTTTTTTCCTTGAAGACATTTCACTTCTCATACAAGAAGTTCTGGAAGGTTGGTAGGGGGGATAGAAGGATTACTTCTGACAGGATGAGGGAATTGGAAGGATTTATATTCCTTGCAATCATCTGATCATTAGCACTCTCTCTAAGAACCACCTCTGAGGCCACTTGGGTCTCTCCCTCCCTCACCCCTCTGTCTCTCGATCATTTATCGATCTATCATCTGCCTGCTTGTCTCTCTACCTATCTAATATAACAACTGGTAAATCAGGCCTGCAAATTGTAATTTGTAACCCTCTCTCTCACTACACACTGTAACTTACAAACTCATCACACAACTGAAAAACTATGAAGTTGCCAGAATGAAACTCATCTCTGCCTTATTAAATCATAAACTTATTTCCATCTTCCTTCACAATGGTAATACCATTATCCTTTTCCTGATTCAGATTCAGCAGGTACTTCACTATCTAACAATGAAAAATTAGGAATTATTTATTCTAAAATGTAGAAAGTCATACCAACTGGAATCATAATGGGAAAATCAATGACATCCAAATTGGCCAGATTAAGGTTTTCAAACATTTAGCCATCTATTCTCAATTTCCTACCAGTTGGAAACAGCCAACTCAAATAATTACAATATATGCCTCCAAGTCTCCAGTGTTATAATTAGATTCACATGTTTTAATAACAATAGCTTTATCCCAGTAATATTTAAATCATTTAGTGCCTATGAACTGAGCCTTCTGCTGTATGTCACATAACCTACAAAACACTGTATATATCAGAAGTGGTCCAAATTTCTAAGAACTACTGTATACATATTGCATATTGCATTATTCAGTGCACTTTGTGCAGTAATTGGAATTGTATTTAATGGCTAGTTCTTAAATTTGATAAAGATTTCAAAGATCATTTTGTAAACAGCCATCAACAAACTTTTGTGCTAGCACTGAAGAGACCAGCTACTTTGCTGATTTGCAGACAGACAAATAGGGAGAAATCTCTGCTCCATTCTACCTGGATTATTATGGGAATTTCTTGCAAATCTATTCATTTCTTCCTGATTAATCTTGTTAAAGAGATTGTGTAAGAAACAGGCTCAGAAAAAAGATGCTTTCTGTTCAGATAGATACATAGACAATAACACCGTCCTTTCATGGAGGTCTCCATGCAATATTTGTGTCAGGAGTGGGTTCTAAAACTTTTTACTACCGGTTCTGTGGGCATGGCTTATTTTGTGGGCATAGCTTGATGATCGTGTGACAATTCTTTAGGATTTAGCAGAGGTACTGGTCTACCAGGCTTTTAACTTCTTGTAGAGCTGTATCGGTCTACTCATTTGTTTTTGGAGGCACTTGTCTACCCATTTATTTTTGCAGGCACTGGTCTACCCATTTATTTTTGCAGGCACTGGTCTACTCATTTGTTTTCTTTTAACACTGATCAGCTGTAGGGCGGCCCTTTGAAGCCCGGCGGCAAGAGTTTAAACATTTTTTTCCCTCTAGCGTAACAGCTGAGACTCAGGAGGCAGTAATAGATTGGGGGTGGGGCCAAATAAAAGAATAATGCAGGGGTTGGGGGGCGGGGGGGCAGAATCAGTTCAGTGATGTCATATTGTCACCTCTACCGGCTTGGCGGAACCGGGAGGAACCCACCACCGTATTCAACATAGTATCTGAAATTATTTTTGAGTGAATCTCTGGTCTAGAGTGACTTCCCTGAGTAGTCTGTTTCATCTTGGAAAAAAAGCTGGGATCTTTTTATTTGTCCCACTGTGGCGCTCTGCTCAATCCTAGTTCATGCTTGCATTTCAGTCAAACAAAGCACATTCCAGCCGGCAACATCAAGATCATCTCCAGGGTGACCGACAGTGACCTGAGGGAGTGACTTCTACAACCCGCAAAATTGCTTCTTTGGGGAATGTGACTGATGACACACCTTGGGGGGAGGGGGAAACAGAGTCAGAGCCAAGACACAAATTAAGTGAGGTCAGAGTTGGCCTCACTTGGTTCGTGCCGACATGAAGCTCCTAATAAATAACTGGATTTCTTTTGAAGCTTGGCTTGAGGCTCATGATTTAATTAGGGCATTGGTCAGAACCCTTACACTAGCAAGGTTTAATGTCTTACTCTCAAAATTGTTGAAAGGAAGGGGCAGCAATATAGGAAATCTTCAACCTACATCTGGTTGCTTAGTGACTATTCAACATACAACAGATTCCCCAAAAGGAACTTACAATCTGGTTTCAAAGTTCTTTCAAACACACACACACACACACACACACACACACACACACACACACACACTGCAATCACGTGATCAAATTCTGGTTGCTTGGCATCAGCTCATATTTATGGCCATTTGTAGCTTCTGTGGTCATGTGACTGTGATTTATGACTTTTTTCCCAGAAATCTATGTTTAGCTCTTATTTCCAGCAAAACACACCTGTTATGTACAATGCTTTCTCTTAATGACCATGGTATTCTCTTAGCAATTGTGGTGTTCACTTAATAACCACTGCAATTAAGATGATAACATCTGGCATAGTCACAGGACAACTCATGTTAACGATTGGGACAATTTACAACTATAATCCCAGGATCAACTATGGTCATAACTCAAGGAATATCTGTATGCATATTTGGAATGCTTCTGTCCATGCTTGGACAAAGCCATCAAGACAGTTAATACATCCCTTGTATCGTATTTGTTGCTCTGAGTTAATGTTCTCCCTCTTTACTCATTGCTTACTTATTTGTGGGTTGGCATGGAGTAGAGGTTGCATGTTTTCTAATAGCATATTGGTCTTTTGACATGACTACAAAAATTGCTCCATTCTCTCAATTTTGAATGCTCTCAGAAGACGGTGAGTGTGCATTATGTTTCAATTTGAATGGTTTAGTTACCTATTAAAGGCCTGGAAGGGCAATAGTTTTTACTGATTATCTCTATCTCTACCTCCCCCTCTAATGTGTAAATGTTTCACTTTTTCATTGTTTTCTGTCGCATCTGTATTTTGGTCTTTGACAGTAAATCAATAAATAAAATGAAATGGAAAATGAAGTGAAAACAGTATCTTCAAAATCAAATCCCAAGGAAAATAAAAGAGCTGTAGCCACAGTGGATAACGGAACAAATCTTTAGGGAATGACTCAGTGCTTTCCAGAAACATTTTCCCCTTTTCTACAGCTTAGATATGCTACTTAAAATCGGTTGATTGTGTTACACAAATCGTTTGTGCATTTTAAGAGAGCATTGCCCCCGGAATTTTTTCCCAAGCATTTTTCTCCAAATTTTTCTCTCATTCTCTATCTTTTTTCTAAGGGAGAAGGGAGGAGATAAAATGGATAAACCCATATTTAGCATGGGCTTTTGTTGTTGTATAACATAAAGATAATAGGGGCATTGTGGCCTAACAGTTAAGACATTGGTCTGTCAACCAGAAGGTTGGTAGTTCAAGACTCAAGTACTGTGTGACCGAGTGATCTCCCATTCTTGCACCAATTTCTGCCAACATAGCCATTCGAAAGCATGCAAATGTGAGTAGATAAATAGGTACCATTTTGATGGATAGGTAACAACATTCCATGTTCCTTCAGTGTATTCATTGAAATGTAGAGACAGCTTGTGTGGAACTTTGCTTCTCCTGGTTTATCATGGCTTGAGCAAATATTTCCTCACTGAATTAACATGCAAGAGCTCTTTCATCCACATCGTGTAACAAACAAAGCTGATTTGTTTCAACTAGTAATAGTAATTAGTCATAATTAATATTGACTCCAGTTCCTGGTTCAGATAAAATTAAACCTAGGATTAACTAAAAGCAAGAAGAAATGGCTAAAATGTGGAAGGAGGATGATTCCTTTAAGAAGTATTAAAGCATGACGGGACTTCCGGGTTGCTGTTTGCCGCTGCCAGACGTTCCTTTGGGATCGTCAGCTTCCATCGCCTGTTAGAGCCGCCTTCACAACGGAATGGCGGCTCGAAAAAACTCCGTTTCCATGAGGAAACGGAGATAGAGCCGGCAGGGGTGGGTAGAACTCTCTGCGGAGTCCCAAAAGTTTTTTTTTTACTTTTGGGACGGAGCGGATGAGATGCCCCGTATCCCCAGCCGCCGCTCCGGGCTTTGGGAGACCTCTGCTGATGCAGAGCCAGGCGTCAAAAGCAAGCCTGCAAATTTAACAGACTACTCAAAGAAAATGTGAGCTGGACCTGTAATATTGAACCGCAAGTATTTTACTGATTTTTTTTAAAAAAAAAAATTACTTAAGAGAGAGGAGGAAAAGAAAGAAGAAGAAAAAAAGCCTTTTAAAATGGCGATGGCTGGAGGAGAGGCTGAAAGGGAAAGTCCTTCCATTTTCTATTACCACAATGTAGCGGAATAAATACCACTGGCTACATTTGTAGACAAAACTTTGCTCCTGTGTCTTTTTCTCTTTTTTTTTCCCTTGGAAACCTGATATTGTTGTTGATTGGATTCTTTCTTGCTTTTTTTTTAACAAAGCCTGCCTGGGCGGAAACATGGCACTGAGACTTATAAAGTCAGATAAACAAGAAGGGGGGGGATCCCCCCACCAACAACTTAAAGGAACAAGTCTTAATTCTTCAGTCTCAGAAACCTGATTTTAATATAATAGTTTTTTATAGAGGAGATTGAAAGAAGGGAGGAGATTGTGAATCAGCAATTTGAAAAATTTAAGCAGGAAATTAAAGAATTGGTGAAATCTAAGTTTGATTTTTTGGAGAAAAAACTCTCAAAAGTGGTTAATGGTTTTACAGGATTTATGATACAGTTGGACACAAATACTAATGTACTAGAGTCTAAAATGGAAGAAATTCAAGATAAATTGGACAATAGAATTCAAAAAATTGAAAATGATTTGACAAACACTCAGGATAATAGCTTAGAAGAAAAACCTAAAATGGATGCTGATCAAAAGTATGGTAATGCAGAAAATCTGCAACAGAAGATTGAAAAAGAGATTTTAATGGTACAATATAATTTCACAGAATATGCGATAAGATTAAGAGGTTTGCAGGAAAATAATAGAGATGATTTAAGGAAAATATCTTCTGAATTTCTAGCTGGGATTCTAAAGGTTCAACCTGACGAAGTGTTTTGTAGGATCGACAGAGTTTATCGAATCAACTCCTGGATTGCTAAGCAAAGGCAATTGCCTAGAGATGTGGTGATTTATTTTACAGATAAGGAAATTAGGAATAATATCGTTCAAAATTCCTTCAATTCTAATTTGCAATTGTATGGAAGAAAGATTTGGATTTACAAGGAACTCCCACCTAAGATATTGATGGAAAGGAAGAAATTTGGTTTTCTGGTGAATGAGTTAAAAAAGAGAAATATCTCCTACAGGTGGGACGCCCCAGTTGGTATTATATTTAGATACCAAGGAGAAAGATATCAGCTAAATACTGTTGAAAGAGCGGAAGAATTTTATCAAAATAGGTTGAAAATGAACTTAACATCTCCAGGTATAATACAGGATAAGCAGAAGGAGCCGGAAATAAAGGTAAAATATCGAATTACAGAGACTGTACCAGATGAATTGCCTTGGGATTTATTGGATACCCCAGCTGGACTATCTACAAATTTGAGAGAAGAGGCATCTAATCTTAATGTGATGACTTATCAAGGCAAGGATAAACATGGAAACCAATTAGGGGATATACAAGGGATAAAAAAGAAATATGAGATACAAAAGCAAAACCAACAAGACCAATCTACAAAGCAGAATAAAAACCGACCAGATGATACACATTTTGTAGAAAGGGAACCAGGATGGAAACCAAACCCACAAAAAGAAAAGAAAAAAAGAAATAGGTGGCATAAAAACAGAAATTTCTAAATCAGGCAACAGTGAAGCCAGTGATTTTAAAATATGAACGATTATGTGTAAACACAGAAGAGGCGACGTATTGGTTAATATCATCCTGAGGTTTGTGGCAGATCTCTGCATGGCCGTAATCTGGGGACGTGAAACGAGCCTTAAACTGATGGATTTGAATTATCCATTTTGGAATTTCTTTTTGTGTTGATAAACATATTATATTATCTTGAATCACAAGGCAAGAGAATTATGCTGGGGCATGCAGAAGATCGGGTTGTTACCCACTACAATGAAGGGAATTAATAATCCTGATGAAACCCACAATTATTACTATATGGAATATAATTATAATGTCACTCGGGTGGTTGTTTTTACTTTTATACATATAAGAAGATATTTACTACTGATGGGGGCAGATATGATTGAAGATCCTGAATAAACTGTTGCACCAGTAAGCTATGTTACCCGATTATGGATGTTGGTTCTACCAATCCAGTGGAAAGACCTCAAAGAAGATACTATATGGATTATAAATTTAAAGTCATTGTCTTTTCTTTTTTTTTATTTAGATATAATGGAAAATATAGACATATATTTTTAAGTAGTGTGGGCAGTGAATCAAAGATGTTAAGAAATGTTGTGTATGGCAATTTTGCATGATAGTGGGTGAATAAGCTAGTTAGTAGATTGATTAGTCTAAGAAAAGGGATTTTTAAGTGTTATATTTAGGGGAGTGGAGGAAATGGATAGAGTGGAATAAATGTTAAACTAGATTTTATGGGGAAGGCCGCTTTGGAATGTTATAGTAATATATATAGAAGATTAAATGTTAAAGTAGGACTTATCGTATAGTTTTAAAGTGGAGAAGTTATTCTATAATGTCATAGTATAATGTCTTTTTTTTTTCCTTTCTTTTCTCTTTTTTGATATGTATGGATAAAGGGGGATGTTATAATATTAATAATATTTTTAGTAAGTAAAGGTCAATATCTAGAGGAGGGAGTAAGTAATCTGTTATGAATTAGGTTTTTTTTGTTATGAAGAAGTCACAGGGGGAGATGGGTGGGGAGGGGGGGTTAGGGAGGGGGAGGGGGAGGGGGGAAAAAGGGGGGAAAATTTGTATTTGAAAACTTTTTCAATAAAAAAAAAAAGAAGTATTAAAGCATGGCTTATATAGCAAACTTCTTGTGATATGATCCACTTCAGAAGTTGAGAACTTTATTCTCCACCATTCCTAATTGTTGTCTATGTTGCTCTGGCTGATGGAAGTTTTCATTTAAATCACCAGGAAAGCACCAGTTGTACAAGACTATTTAGATTCATGTATGTAACTTGTCTGGTTTATTTCACTTTTAACTTTAGCACGTGTTTCAATGGCTCTGTGTCATCCTAGTTCTTTTTTAAAAATAGGGTTGGTTTTTAGGATGTCTCCTCTTTTAGGATGAACCTTTGCTTGAGATCATTCTAAAATAAGGCAGAAAACAGCACTGTAGGAAAACAATGTCCTTACTAAATGATGATTCCAGTTGAGTCCAAAATAGTAGAACATATCTTATTGCTTTTCACTATTCATGTTGCTGTCTGAAATGATAAACATCAGTGAAGTAATAATTAGGATCAGAACATTTTCTAGAGTATCTACTACTTAAAATACTTAGAAAGATTACACAGTAAGAAAACATTAAATGCTATTCAACAGGTAATATAAAATATGTTCCCTTAATTCTTTTGAACTGATGGATGGATTGCATATACAACTGAATTAGGAAAAAGATGTGACTGAAAAAAAAGTTGCCTGCAATTGAAAATATTTTCCATCATAACTAAATTTTCCCCATTCCTTTCATTTTTTGCTTCTTGCCACGGTAAAAGCCTTGGATTCTTCTAGCCAGAAACACTGAAACAAAAAAACAGTCATATACAGAACTAGCTGACATCCAGTGATGGGTTGAACCCAGTTCAGACTGGTTCGCAAGAACCAATAGCAAAACTGGCAGGAGGCCCCACCCACTGTCCCGGATGTTGCCATCGGCGATCTGTGCACACACAGAAGGAAGGCATGAGTGCGAGCGCGATCCTGTTGCAAACTGGTAGTAAAGGTAAGTAGAACCCACTCCTGTGATATCAGGGGAGGGATATCACATGGGGAGGAACAGGCTCAGGCTCAACCCTTCCAAGACTGAGTGGCTGTGGTTCCCGGCATCCCGATATAGTCAGTTGACTCCATCACTGACTATTGGGGGCGAGTCTTTGGCCCCCACAGAGAGGGCTCGCAATCTGGGAGTCCTCCTGGATACACAGCTGTCCTTGGAGGAACATCTGACGGCTGTAACCAGGGGGACCTTTTATCAGGTTCGCCTGATCCGCCAGTTGCGGCCCTTTCTTGATCGGGATGCCTTGTGCACAGTCACTCATGCCCTCGTGACCTCTCGCCTTGATTACTGCAATGCTCTCTACATGGGGCTCCCTTTGAGGAGCACCCGGAGGCTCCAACTGGTCCAGAACGCAGCAGCGCGGGTAGTGACGGGAGCAGCGTGGCGCTCCCATGTAACACCGCTCCTGCGTGAACTGCACTGGCTCCCGGTGGTCTTCCGGGTGCGCTTCAAGGTGTTGGTTATCACCTTTAAAGCGCTCCATGGCATAGGGCCTAGCTATCTTCGAGACCGCCTACTGCCACCGACGACCTCCCACCGACCCGTGCGCTCCCACAGAGAGGGCCTCCTCGGGGTGCCATCAGCCAAACAATGCAGGCTGGTGACCCCCAGGGGGAGGGCCTTCTCTGTGGGGGCACCTACCCTCTGGAATCAGTTGCCCCCTGAGATAAGGAGAATCCATGACCTCAGTGCCTTCCGCCGTTCCCTTAAAACTTTCTTTTTTCAACAAGCCGGGCTGGCTTAATTTCTTTTTAAGGGTTTTATTAATTGTTCTGTTTTGCTGATCGTTTTTAATTAACGGGGCCAAATCTATATATATTTTTAAATGTGTTTTAATATTTGTATCTGGTGTTTTTATCTGGCTGTTCACCGCCCTGAGTCCTCAGGGAGAAGGGCGGTATACAAATTCAAAAATAAATAAATAAATAAATAAATTATCAAGTTTGAGATAGCAAAAAGCATAGAAATATGTTACATATTTAGACAATTAAAAGCTAAATTTCTGAATGCTTTATTTCAGATTGTTGCACACTTCACAGGAGTGACTACAAGTACTTTGTAACTAAAAAAAATTTTACCTGGGAAAAAGTGGGAATTTTCCTGGAATATTTGTTGATGGGGAATTATGCATTTTTTTTCATAAACAAAATGAGAAAAAAAATTGTTGCATCTGGCTAGTGCAGATGGGCGATAATTTTTCTATGAAGGAACTATCTGAACTTATTCCAATTCACACAATTTTTAATCAACAACACATAAAAGTTTTTTTTTTCAAATGTGAGCAAAAAAACCCAAACAATCGACAAATTTGTCATATTTACTACTCATACACATCATTCCCTCATTCTGTTCACACCTTGATGCTCAGAGAATAGCTATAAGAGGTTTCATTTTGATTAAGTGCAGCTAGAGGTCCTTCATCCATTAGATTTGACAGTTTCTAAAAGTGAAAGTTCATTCCTTTTTATTTATTTGCTTATTTTTGTCACTTTGGATGAGCTTACTTCATTCATATCGTATAACTAATTCGGCAGAATCACTTGTAAAGCTATTTGCTTTAAGTAGATACTTTGTGCAGTCCCCTGCAACAATAAATAATGAAAACAATAGTAATAAAATATCTGACTTTGCACATGCTTACATAGGGCACAATAAAAATCATTGGTGCATTATCTGTACTAAACACTTGATATTTATTGTTGTTGAAAGTAGGTAACACAGGAAAATAATACAATGTTATTTTCCAGAATGAATAAGTTTCCTGTATTTATGTTTTGAAGAGAGTTTCCTTCCTCAATGAATTCAGTTGCTTTGCTTGATCACATAATTTCTGGGAATGAAGAATAAAATAATTCTTGCCCCGGACAACAATATCCAACAAAAATCTAAAAAGTTCTGTAAACTGTCAGAGAGGTTTCATATCTGAATCCAGCAAGAAGAGTGGATAACTTGTTTTTTTCTTTTTAAAAATTTCCCCTGTGATATCAGTTTTGTATCTTCTCTGAAAAAAATGTCTGAATGTAACTAGAATGGAATTACACAATGTAATTTTGAAAAGAGACTTTCTAAAACTCTTTGTTTTAAGGGCTGTGCCCTTAAGACCCTGCTGTTCCGCCAGGCCAGGCTATCAATGTAATGATTTTAAATTGGATGTTTTAAATTTTTGGAGGTTTTAATATTGAGCCGAAATTATTTAATAATTTTAAATAATTTTAATTGTTGTTTGTCTTTGTGCTTTTAATAGGCTGTACACCGCCCTGAGTCCTTCGGGAGAAGGGCGGTATAGAAATATAATAATAATAATAATAATAATAATAATAATAATAATAATAATAATAATAATAATAATAATAATAATAATAATAATAATAATAATATTTGTAATTGGGACCAGAATTGGGACCAGAATTTCCATTGCTAAGGAAATTCACAGGTTGCTAAGTGAATCGCACCTGATTTTACAATCATTTTTTGACATGATTGTTAAACAAATCACCATAGATATTAAGTGAGACACCTAGT
This sequence comes from Pantherophis guttatus, assembly GCF_059756535.1. Taxonomy (NCBI): domain Eukaryota; kingdom Metazoa; phylum Chordata; class Lepidosauria; order Squamata; family Colubridae; genus Pantherophis; species Pantherophis guttatus. The sequence goes on from NC_142066.1 coordinate 145,689,341, forward strand.
TGTTAAGAATACAGCTTTCCCGTTGTTTTTGCTTGGTGGAAGCCAGCCCGGGAAGGTTGCCAATGGTGGTCACATGACTCTACAATGCTCCAACCCTTATGAATACTTGGGTGTTGGTAAGCACCCAAATGTGACTGCGGGGATGCTGTGATGGTCCTAAGTGTGAAGATCGGTCATAATTTACTTTTTTCAGTGCCATTGTAATTTGAAACAGTCATTAAACAAATAGTTGTAGATTGAGGATTTCATGTGATAATCTGATTATCAGTTGAGATGCTGTGAAGTCTTCTTCAAATGACTCTTAAGTGTAGGTAGGTAATGGCCAAGGAAAAAGACTTTTCAGTTCTGGTTTAAAAGAATACCACCAAGATAGATTAAAGATCAACATCCATGTTAAAGATCAACATTCATTTATAAAGCTTAAGAGATTGTTGTTGTTGTTTTTTAAAAAGTCTTCTCTAGGTTGATTCTCTAGGTGTCATTTTTAGAACATGGTCTTCTTGCCTTCAGATGGTTCAAGCTGTTGCTGCTGCTTCCAGGTGGAATGATAGCAATAGCACCAGGGGTGGTTCTACTTATCTTTACTACCAGTTCACAATGGGAAATGCATGCGCAGAAGCTTCCTGATGACATCAGGGTCGTTGGTTTTACTACCAGTTCTATAGAACCAGTCCAAACCGGGGGCAACCCACCACTGAATAGCAGTTAGCATTTAGACTTATATACCGCTTCACAGTGCTTCACAGCCCTCTCTAAGCAGTTTACAGAGTCAGCATATTTGCCCCCAATAATCTGGGTACTCATTTTACCAACCTCGGAAGGATGGAAGGCTGAGTCAACCTTGAGCCTGGTGAGATTCAAGCTGCCAAACTGCTGGCAGCGGTGATCAGCAGAAGTAGCCTGCAGTACTGTACTCTAACCACTGCGCCACCGCAAACATGGATCCTATCATGTTGCAAAGATCTTCAGCCTTGGAGAGCTAAAATGATACCTAACATCCAGAATGAAAGGAAGAAGATGTTATATTAACTGCTCTTCCTGATTAATTTTAACAAAAACACACAAAAAAATCCTCCCAATTTCCTCTAGGTAGAAGAAAGCTTGAAATGTTTAGGATCTTTCAAGGGATCTCGAGAGGCTAACCTCAACTCTAACACTATTCATCCTCAAGAAACCTCTACTATTCTCAAACTATTATTGGTATACTCCAATAGTGCAAAGAATCAGTCTTTCCAAAAATGTTCTGAGGTGAGATTTTCCATTTATTTCCAAATCCCAGTGCAAAAAAACAAAAATAAAACAAAAAAGATTTCAGGTACATTTATCTATTTTGTGTATGTCAATGTTACATTAGCCAGAAAACTACAGTGTGAGTACAGAATAGCTGCTGGAAAGGGAAGCAGTATGCTCCCTCCCATATTGGGGTAGACCAGGTGCTTCAATAGAAAAACACTATATACATGTATATACACATACACACATATACATATATAGTGTTTTTCTATCGAAGCACCTGGTCTACATTTATTTATTTATTTATTTATTTATTTATTTATTTATTTATTTATTTATTTATTTATTTATTTATTTATTTATTTATTTATTATTTAAATTTTTATAACGCCCTTCTCCCGAGGGACTCAGGGCGGTGCACAGCTACAATAAAACACATATATCCATAAAGTTTAAAAACAGTTTAAAACATATTAAATAATTTGGCCCTTATATTAAAAAACTAAAACACCCATTAAAATTCGTTATTTAAGCCAGCCCAGCCTGTTGAAACAGTAAAGTCTTAAGGGCACAGCAAAAGGTACGTAGGTCAGGGATCATACGTATCTCCGGGGGCAATTCATTCCAGAGGGCAGGTGCCCCCACAGAGAAGGCTGTCCCCCTGGGAGTCGACAATCGACAGTGTTTGACCGACGGCACCCTGAGGTGTCCCTCTCTGTGGGAGCGTATTGGCCGGTGGGAGGCTATCGGTGGTGTTTGTGTGTGTGTGTGTGTGTGTGTGTGTGTGTGTGTGTGTGTGTATTCATACATACATATATACATACATACATGTTTAATGTTGGATGTTGGGTCATTTTGTTTTTGTTTTTTTTCCCCTTTTATGTGCACTTTTTAATCTTTTTCTGTGGTTACTATTGGATGTTTGTTTTTTTCTGTTTTGTTTTTCATTCTTATTGATAAAACATAATAAATATGCAAATGAAAAAGAAACAAAGTTTCCTCGGCATTCTGTAGCGACATCCAGGGCTTTTTCCAATACCGATGATGTCTCGGGCTCAGGTGTTGCATTGGAGAAGGTCCAGCACCATCTGGATTCACTGGACTGCATGAAACACCATTGTTTTCCCACCCAGATAAATAACTGGTACCTATTTATCTACTTGCATGTAGCATGCTTTTGAATCGCTAGGTGAGCAGAAGCTAAGGCAAATGATGGGAGCTTGCTTAGTCACACGATGCTGGGGCTTGAGCCATTGGAGTATAGACCTTCTCCAGCCTCATTAAACCACTGAGCCATTGTGCCTCTATAGGTGCAAACTTTCTCTTTGTGCTCTGAAAGCTGCTACGTCAGAAATATTTTAAGGAAAAAAGAAGCATCAGGTAGAAAAGGGAAATCACTCCACAGTTCTGGTGCTGGTTCTTCCCATCATGCAGCTCCCATTAGAACAATCCTCATCTTAAGCCACTCTCTTTCAGCCGAACTGACTGATGCGGGAAAATGGGAGGAGTTACTACTATGCATATTGCTTTCTTAATTAAAAGTATCACATAAACCTATCAAGTAAATAAATCTAAGCAAATCATTATATAAATGCTAAGGGTTAGTTATGTTTAGAGGTAGTCCCCAACTTATGACCGGTTGCCTAATGACTTTTGAAGTTATGACTGACAAAAATAAAAATAAAAAAAGAATCTACAACCCAAATTTAAAGGTTGGGTTTTCTCTGTGGTCATGTTACTGAATTTTGGGTGCTTGGCAACATGACTGCATTTCACAACAGTTTTCCTGAAAACCAGCACTTACTTTCAATTTTTGGCAAAACCGCAACCATACCAAACCCTTGGTTTGCTTAACCACTATAGATTTGCTTAGGGACCACAGTGAATCACTTAACAACATTTAGAAAACATGTCATAAATTCAGGTCATTTGTATGAGCATTCTGTTTTATAACCATTACAATGTACAACTATAATGGACAGGCTCCATTGTGGTCATATGTTGAAGACTACTTGTATTATATATCATCACCTTTGATAAAAGTAGGCCAAAAAAAATCAACAGATGGCATGTATTTTCTGATGACATATTAATTTTTGTTTTCATCTTAAAAGATTGTTATTCTTAAATTGTTCCACCTTTCCCTTCTCTTTTCCGTCTCTCTTTTTCTAATATCTCACTTTCCAGTTCTGTGCCCAACACTCAGATTGTGAATTCATAGTTGGTGTGTGTGTGTGTGTGTGTGTGTGTGTGTGTGTGTGTGTGTGTGTGTGCACCATACAGACTTCAATCCAAATGCAAAGATGCAGCCCAACTATTCTTTTCTATAAAGACAGCAATTATAAAGAAAGAGGGATAAGCGGGGAATGCCAGAGAACAGGTAAAATAACTATATCTAACCAGAAATTCAAAAAAACAAAACTTACTTCATTCTCAAGGACATATTCAAGTATTACAAATAAAGAGTTTACAAAGTCATGAATTATTGAAAGAATGAAAATCTCATTGACATTATGGTAACATATGTTCAAGACACACACCATTGGTATTGTATGTGTGCATTCCCCTTGGAGTTAAGCTTACTTGCTGATAATTTCATGAATATTTTCATATAGTTTTCTTAACAACAATACAAAGTGATTTACTATGGCCTCCTTCCAGTTTAATTATTATTTTTTAAATATTATTTTATTTTCCAGCCCTGATATTCCCAGATCCTTGGAAATCTCTCATCCAAGTACTACTCAGGTCTGACTGATGTGCAACATCAGCTTTTCAACATCTGGGTATAGAAAGATCACCCCCAGAGATCATTCCTCAATAATCCAGATCAACTCAGAGGAATACTGAGGATAGAACACAAGCTGTTTTTATTAATAGCTGGATGCAAAGGTTGAAGTGATCGAGCTTGCAGATGTCATAAAACTAAGAGTGGCGAAGAAGAAAAGAAAAGTGAAGACAAGTTTGAATAACAGGATGATTTTGAAATTCTTAGTACTCTCTGAGCTTGATTGTTTTCTGGAAGACATTTCATTACCCAACTAGATAATATCATCAGTGCTAGAAGAAAGTGGGTTTGTTCTCTGTTTATATACAAATGGCCTGTCCTATCAGCATTGGTGGAAGTGTTCTTGATCATTCCTTGATTAGGATGTTGTTTATTGTTTGATTACTTTTCTGAGTTGGCAGTTCCTTGATTGGGATATATTGATTGGACACCCCAGACTTCAACCCTGAGCTACAAACGTTACCTTCTGCTAGAGTAGTAAGATAAAATGAACATGATGCCGTTTAACAGAGAGAAATATAAATGTTCTGCTTCTGAAAAGGAAAATCGAAAAATAGAAGTATCACAGACTGAAAAATACAGAGGCACTGGGAATTGGACAGCATATAAATGTAATTTATGATACTGTTGCTGATGATGATTATACATAACAATGTAAACAAATCACAGCTGCCAGTTCTTCTTGCTTCTTCACATCAGCAGCCTTCATTCACATTAAATTCTTCCCAAGAATCTAGGATGTTTTAATGTATTAGGGTAGGATACGTGCAGATCCAAGCAGAGTGGCCTTTTGTAACTGACATGTGAAATTTTGTCAATGTAAAAAGAAAAAAAAATTATGTGACTTTCTTTATTCTTTATTGGCCAAGTATGATTGGACATACAAGGAATTTGTCTCTGGTGCATAAGCTCTCGGTGTACATACAACAAAATAATAAATCATAAGATACCAATAGGAGAAAGTAAGATAAGAAGGATAATAGAACTACAGCCCTACTACATGCATAATAAGAGTAGTGATACAGCCCTACTACATGGGTAAATAAAACAATGAAGTGATATAATCATAAGATATCAATAGGAGTAGTTAATAGGAAAGCTGAAAAGGATAATAGTGATACAGTTCTACTATATGATTAAATATACTTAGGAATAAGACAATGCTGTAGGAATTTGGGAGTTTAGGAAAGTGAGGGCGGCGGGGGGAAACTATTGTATTTGCCCGAAAATAAAACCCTGTCTTATATTTTTTTGAACCCTGAAATAAGTGTTTGGCCTTATTGCCATGCACTCAAAAGCCCAATTGGGCTTATTATCAGGGGATGTCTTATTTTGGGGGAAACAGGGTAGCTCCCAGTGACCGGTAAGATCCCACAGAGTTGGTCTCCTCCGGGTCCCGTCAGCTAAACCATGCCGGCTGGCGGGCCCGTGGGGGAGGGCCTTCTCGTGGCTGCCCCAGCTCTCTGGAACCAGTTACCTCCTGAGATCTGGACCACCCCCACCCTATTGGCCTTCCGAAAAGCGGTGAAGACCTGGCTATTCCAGCTGGCCTGGGGCCGTTGATCTCGCTGTTGCAATCATGAGAGATCCGGCCATGAAAGGTGTGAATGGGTTTTAATGTTTTAATTTTTAAATGTTTTTATAATGGTTTTTTTTAAATGTATTGTAAGCCGCCCTGAGTCTTTGGAGAAAGGCGGCATATAAATTGAATTAATTAAATTAAATCTCTGTGTCTAATTGTTTTGGCATGCAGTACCTTACAGTGGAGTCCTGAGGGGGGAGTTGAAACTGTTTATGTCCCTGATGTGAGGCTTCTGTAGATATTTTCTCAGCCCTCTTTCTGGCTCGTGAAGTATACAGGTCCTCAGTGAAAGGCAGGCTGGTTGCAATTGTGGTTTTTTTTTTCTGCAGACCTAACTATTCATTGGAGTCTGTACCTGTTCTGTTTGGATAAGTTAGAGACTCCATCATCTGTTTTCTATGTCCTGAAACAATGTCCTGTTTTTTTTAACTGCCACCCATGGCACTGTCGGTTTATGCATGATTATCATTATTATGAGTGTTGTTTTTTTTCAAGCATTTTCCTCAAGTAAAGGTTTGATTGTTTGGGATTTTTTCCCAAATTTTATTTTATCAACTGTGTTGATCCATTGTTGGTGACTCAAACTGATTGACTGGCTTACTGTTAAAGCCTGACACGGGCTGAGGAAAAGAGACTGCCCCAATGTTATCCAGATGGCTAAGGCAGGACTAGAACTTGTAGCCTCCTGATTTCTAGACTGGTGTCTTAGGATGGAAGGAGAGGAAGGGAGGGGAGGGAGAGGGAGAGGGAGAGGGAGAGGGAGAGGAAGAGAGGAGCAGTCAAACAAGCAGATAAGCAGGTATTTTGAAGTTTAAGAACACATTCCCCAAAAGATAGGAGAATAGTTTCCTAACATGAGAATATTGGATCTGCCCTGGCTAAATGAAGGGTACTTTAGCATATGCCGGCAACTAATTTAGCTGATTCCCAACTATTCTGCGATATTTTTCCCAGTCAAGTCTCTGTTTGTTCAAGTGTTTGTCTTTGCCAAGCAACAATTACGTGAAAGGAGTCACAAGGGAAGCACTTTTTGATTTTTGTTCTTCGTCGCACGCAGTAATTTATGTGGTCTTGTTCTAGGCACACTTGACTTGGGAGTCCCACTTAAAGCTTCCACATGGGATTGCCTTTTCATACTGCCAAGTAATCGCTCATTAGAAAAGTCACTTCCAAACTAAAACTCTATTTCTTGCTTGATTTAACACTCTCCCTTAATCTAGTGTTTGGGATTAGCAAAATTGCATGTGTACCGAAATTCTGCATGCACAAAGAGATGGGGGAAAGTATTTTGACCATGAAATGAACAAGGGAGGGGGTAATATTGGAGAGGGGGGTTGATTTTTGGCTTTTTTCCAAAACTGCAGTTTCTGCCCTGACAAAGGAAGACTTTTAAACAGCTTTGTGCCAAACCGTTTGGAAGGCAGTTCAATTGCTTATACAAGTTGTTAGATAGAGCTGATATTCCTAATTATCCTTTGCTTTGCTCTCTGCAAGCAAGATCCAAAAGTAATTGCTGTAAAAAATTCTATCTGCAATGATCCACATGAGTATGAGGATTTTTTTTTTCTTTAGTAAAGGTAAAGATAAACATATGTGCTAATCGTTCCCGACCCTAGACTCCAGAGTCTAGGACTCCTGACTCTGTTTCAAAAATGAAGAGCCAGCATTGTCTGAAGATGTCTCCGTGGTCATATGGCTGGCATGACTAAATGCCAAAGGCGCTGTTATCTTCCCACCAAATCTGGTCCCTATTTTTCTACTTGCATTTTTTATGTGCTTTTGAACTGCTAGGTTGGCAGAAGCTGGGACAAATAACAGGAGCTCACCCTGTTACATGGCACTAGGGATTCGAACTGCTGAACTGCTGACCTTTCGATCGAGAAGCTCAGCATCTTAGCCACTGAGCCACCCCATCCCTTTTTTTTCCTTACATACTTTTTTTACAAGATTATACTGAATTATTGTCAGAATATGCACTCTTCCAGCTTCCGTAGAAATCTTAGGCCAGCATGAGGGACTTCTGGAGTGCAGATTAAGTGGGAAATATTATTCTTCTAAATATAAATATATGTCTTTCCTAAGTGAACAGCTCAATATGATTACAGTATGAGCTGCTTCCAATTAATTTAGGTACAAGGCTCTTATAAGTTAGCTCTTGCTTTTGTTCTTTCTGGCTCCCTCTTTGCTGCTTCACTTTTGTTAATTTACTTGCCTGACTCCCTTCTCTTTCTGTCTCCCTCTTTCCTATCTTCTCCTTTGCAAAACAGTGACTACAAGTGAGATCTCATAGGCCACTAGCTAAATCTGATTGCAAATATTTCAGATTCAGCATTACAATTTTCAGTCTCTTGTTCCTGCCAGATTTTTGCAGCCCAGATCTAATAGCTCTCCCATTGGCAAGCATTTGCAGGATCTCAAAATATTGATTATTGTGTGATAGCTGGAGCAACTATACATACTCTAGTGTCTTTGGTTCATAGTTATCTTTCATATGTCTACTACAACTTCTCTGTTACTTTGCTTGAACTATGTTGTAGAGGTGTTTTTGGATGGCTGTGTGCATGGGACTGGATAAATTTCTGTCTGAGCAACTGTGTGTAAACCCACCGAACATAACCACTTCCTCATCATTTTCCTCCTCCTCCTCCCTTTTTAATATATTTTTATTCCTTTTTTTTTTTTTGTTAACAACTGCATTTGAACATTGAGTAAATGTGAAAGACCCTGAATAAATTCTGTCCTTCTTGTTAATATGGGTTAGAAATGTCAATGAAATCAAATCGAAAAGGTCACATTTTTCAGTAGGGTTATTATGGTTAGTCTACATGTGAACCCTTACTTGCTCTTTTAGTTACAATAGCAGGGTTTTTGTTAAAAGGAAGCTTCTAAAACATCTGCTGAGTTTCTATATAAAAAGATAGTTGGCAGCGTTAAGACAGATCTGCTTTTAACAATGCTGTTGTTCATATCTCAACTCCAAATGAAGTCTTTTTGAATTCTATAGGACATCCTCCAAAATATGTGTAGGGTTTGCTAAATTTTATATATCTTAGTCCTTATAGTATTTCTTTTCAAAGCCTGCCCACTGATAGAGGTATTTTATAGAGCTTTTTATCAGCTGAAATATCTATGCTAACACTGAATAATACATGAAGCCAAAGCATGGAATGTGAGCTGATAAATTCATATTACGGAAAGTATTCTAAGAGTGGATATGTTTCCATAAAAATATGTCAGCTCATAATGCAGATAAGATCCCTTCAGCTCTCCAAATAATTTCAATGCATATATCCTATGTATACAAATTCTTGCAATGATCTTGAAGTGCAGTGAAATGAACTTGCTGCCAATCGGGTTTTTCTCACTTCACTGAAATGGAAGGAAGATTAATTTTGTTTGCACCTTGCTGGATTTTGAAGCTGGTAATTCTTTAAAATGAGGAGTGTTCAGAGGAAATCTCTCTTGTATTGTCATCTCCATATCACCCACATTTTCATAGTTAATATTTTTGCACCTATAAAAAAATCCCTTGTGGCAAACTATAAAATCTGTCGAAATGTATAGTTAAGAGAACAAAATATTAATTCTGAAAGAAGGGATTACTTTAAAAAGAAATCTACCAAATACATCTGGGCAAGACACTCAACATACAGCCTGAATTCAACTTTTGCTATTTGCATTTTGTTTGCTGTTAAGTTTCTGGAATGATTCATAACCTCTGGGCATCACTTTGAGTATTGAATTACTTTACACTCTTAACCTGCACTTGTTCAAATCCTCTTTGTCCTAACTAAGCATTTACTTTCAGAATTCTTATCCAGGCAGTTGCTCCAATTCAAAGCATACAAAGATTGACTGCTCTTTGATAAACAAGTTATACTAGAAAACCTGTAATTAGAACAACAAAAAATAGCATTGCCTGTCATAAGCCTGGAGCCCAAAGGCACTGTTTCAAAAGGCAATTGGACTTTCTTTGTTTTTTTTCCCCTGAAGATATTTCATTTCTCATTGAAGAAGTTTCATCAGTTCAGCAGTCCTTCTGCATTTGAAAGACAAAGGCCACTCTTTTGAAGACAGCAAAGTCCACATTCTGGACAGAGAGGCCTGCTGGTTTGAAAAAGGGGTCAAAAACACCATCTATGTTAAAATTGAACAGCCCTTTCTCAACAGAGGGGGAGGGATACATCCCCGCCTATGTCTGGTTTACAACACATTCCTTTCAGCAGTTCCAAAAAGGTTTCACACCCATTTGCACTATTTCAAGTGACTCTGAGGGCACGTCCAAGTGTCCTCAACGAATCTCAAGCAGAGTGCTAACAATCAGATGACTGCAAGGAATGTAAATCCTTTGATTTTCCACCATTCAATCAGAACTGAAAAAGCTTTTTGGATGAGAAGTGAAATGTCTTCAAGGAAATACAAAGTTACTTTTTGAAAAAGCACTTTTGGGACAAACTATGACCTGGATGATTGAGAATCTCCATAGACATAAGCCTGGATGGCACATACATGTCTCTGAGTTCAAGTCTTACATTTCTTTTTCCTACCTGTGCTCTAAACCAAATCTGGAGACCAAAACCACATAAGTAAATATTATTTTAATTATAAAGGCATAAGGTAAAGATAAACATTTCCCCTATCCAAATATGTTCAACTCTAGGGGTGCAATGATCATCACCATTTCTTAGCCGAGGGTGAACATTAGCTGAAGATACTTCCATGGTCACATGGCTAGCATGACTACACACCAAGGCGCATAGGATGCTTTTACTTTCCCACCAAAGCCTCCTTTATAAAGATATATTAAGAGAAACTTGTAAGTCTGAAAACACTTCCTCCCTCCTTCTTATTATCTTCCTAAGAATTAAGGTGGGTCTTGTCTAAAACACTTTCTCAAATAACAATTTTGCCCTGGATAAAGATAATTTCTTTATCTGACTATTTTTTTTTATTTTTTTGGGGGGGGGGTCATTTTCTTGTTCCTCAAGGTTATTCCTTTGGCCCATTAGAACTGAGAATTAGTTTCTTCTCAATGCTCCCTCTGGATCAAGGGTGAAATACAGCAGGTTATGATATGTTCTGGAGAACCGGTAGCAGAAACTTTGAGCAGTTCGGAGAACTGGCAAATATCACCTCTGGCTGGCCCCAGAGTGGGGTGGGAATGGAGATTTTGCAATATCCTTCCCCTGGAGTGGGGTGGGAATGGAGATTTTGCAGTATCTTTCTCCTGCCACACCCACCAAGCCACGCCCACCAAGCCACACCATGCTCACCAAGCCACACCTACAGAACCGGTAGTAAAAACAATTGGATTTCACCACTGTTCTGGATGGTCAGATTCCGGCCGTTTTTACTACAATGGACCTGTGTAGTTCCCCACTTTTTCTTCTTCTTGCTTGGTCTTTCTAATCTTTACAGTTCTCCTGAAGCAAGAATATTGTTTGTTGCAAAAAGAAGAGACTGTACAAAATGCAGAAAGATATGGATCTTGAATATATGGATGTACCCACCACAAGATGGAGCAGTATAGCTGTAGAACATTCTACTGAGTGTTCTGTTTTTTTCCCTCAAAATGGACCAATCCTACTCTGGTTGAGGGTGAACTACACCCAGAAACTATATCTACCTAGTAGTTACCAAACTACCATGATGAGAGAAGTCTAGAATACTTGCTTGCTATAATACCATTCCCTAGTAATAAACTTCTAAACTATTTAAGCAGCAGAGCCTGAATAATCTAGAATTCATTCACTAAATGACCCAGAGGACACAGCCTTTTTCCTTTGATATTGCTTTCAATAAAATATGTGTAACATTTCATAGTTCATCATCAGTGGATTGGTTTTCATTCAATATTACTCCTGATTTTAATAAAAATTAGAGGTTTTAAAAATAAAATATCCCAAAACATCTTTTTCTCCTCACTTTCTCTTTTTTACAGTGATGATATGGAATATTTTCCCAAATGAAGAAATTACTTACAAATTGAATTATGAAGGTCACAGCCTATGAAGTACAAATGTTTTCAATTCTTCTACAAAAATTGTAGCATCGGCTTCTCTTGACAGAAATGACTTTTGTTCATGATGACTTTAATGCCTATGTAATAGGTGGAAGGATAAAGATTGTGTTTAAAAGTCTGTATAGACTTTGAAATTGAGGCATTTAAACCCTCTATGTACTTGATTCATTTTTTAATATATTTTTAAGCATCCTAAGCCTCTAACAATAGTCCTCCTTAAATCACCAAGTTTTTTTTTTTAAGTGTTGAAAGCTTTCTTCTTCGTGATGCCACAGCTGTGACAATTAGATTATTTTTCTGTGATGTTGCCCATTGTTTGCTGATTAGGAGCTTTGAAACCGGTGAAATGATTAGATCAAAAATAGATACATTTTTTAAAAATATATAACACCCAGAAGAAAGATTAATGTTATTTATTATGATCTCTCAGCTTTATTGCACACATTGACAAATAAAAGCTTTGCTCCAATATCTTAGACAGATGTCAAGTACTCTGAGAAAAAAAAATCCATCTAAATTTCTGAAACCTCCTTTTAAAGAAGGAAACCATGGTTAATCTGCAAGGGCACTGTGGGCCATGCCAATCACTTGAGCTATCTTTATCCCATCTCTCAAGACATAACAGAACAGAAATGGCATTAATTGACTTATGATACAACCAGTGATACCACTGTGCAATGTGCATTGTGATGTCTTGAGTGACAAGGTGTGCCATCTTCTTTATCTTCTTTATGCCATTGTTTCCTCCCTCATCTTCTACCAGTCTCCCAAATATTATTGTCACTGACATCATACTCTTTATCCTATGTCTAGACATGACTGACACCTATCAAGAACATAAAAGGAAAGGAACAGGAAGAAAGACACATTCTTTGACTCTTGGGACTTTCATATTAATTTGCATTTCAGATTTTCAAACAATAGAAGAACACTGATTAAGGAATCCTTTAAAAGCCTCATCAAATAAAATAGAACTATTTTGCAAAGGCAGACTGATAAGCAATGCTCTGTATAGCCTGGCCATTGGTCATTACCAAAACCCTAAATACTATATGGTTAATACAAATATCTGGTATTCTTGGAGCTGGTTCCCAATATTAGTGAGATAAGGATATGAAGAGCATTGTAAAAATTGCCTAGGTTTTTTTTCCACAATTTATTATTTAGATTTACATAGCAAAAAAATAAATAAATCATCATCTATATAATATTGAAACTCTTATGTCTGTTTGTCAACCTCACTTGGGTTAAACAGTGCATCATAAGGCAACAATTTTTGAATCATTGTATCTCAAATGGATTAAGTTACAGAATGCATCCAAAATCCAGGACGTCATAGAATTGAAATGTGGCAAAATTGTAGTGCTGCTGCACTGTCATACAACTGTGTCACTATGATCGGCAATACTCACAAAATTCACAATATTCCTTGCAAGCTTCCTACAAGGAAAGTCAATGGGGAACCCAGCAGGAAGTCAAAAGTTGTTCCCATGTCTCCTGTTTTTTTGCCTCTTAAGGTCATTTTATTTCATTCTGTTTAGAAATATCTCTAAAATCATAATGCATTGAGTCACGGAATAGCTAATAATTTATTAAACCTGGATGCTGCCACACTTTCAATGACTTTGGGCAGCTTACTAAAATCAAACCCAAAAAAATACAATCAAGTCAATAAAATGTAGAAAATAAAAATAAAAAATGGCAAACATAATGAAGTTCTCATTGTCCCTTGCTGAAACCTGAATGAAAAGGCAAGTCTTCATGGCTCTTCTGAACAACAGGAGAGTAGGGACTCTGAATTTCTGGGAGAACCTCTACAGAGAAGACACTTTTCTGGGGTCCTGTTAGATGACAATATTTAATCAAAGAAACCTGGAGCACTCCAAAACTGCAGGATCAAAGCAGTTAGGTGGATGATTTGAGAGACAGGTGGTTCCCATGCCATTATTGGAAGTTAAAGCCCACCCCTCTCCTAGGAAAATGAAATATTTTAGGATATACTAAAAAGGCAGAATATTTCCCCCTAAAAGGGAGGCAGAAATTCATTTCCCCTTACCTTTGTCAATGGACCATTAAGGTCTCAGCACTCCATCTGCAACACAAAGGACCCATCCAGCAACAGAAACTCCCCACATGGCACCTGGGAAGATTACATCAACCAGAAAGGCTAGCTATGACCTCTGACAGCAACCAATCAGGATACTCTTCCTGTGCCCCAGGAAATTCAAAGCCTCTCTCCCCTTTTTTCTGCTCAGGAACTCAAACCATGTGATCCTGTCCATTAAACCATCTTTCCAAGCAGTCTCCATGTTTCCAGTGTCTTTTTCCCCACTTGGAACTGAACCCAGAAGGACATTTCTTCCAACACCATGTAGCATTTTACTGCTAACAAACCAGTCGATAAAGAATGCTAACTATATTATTATTATTATTATTTGCCTATGCACTCATTTTTATTTTAAGAGAAGAATTAAAGTGCAATTTCCCTTTAGATAAGCCATCTGTGCCACAGTAGATATATGCAATCATCTTATAGAAAACAACATACATGCTTCCTCAGAGTCATGTGCACAAACTTAAACTCCAGATTTCAAGAACCTAGACATGATGTTTATCTTCTATCATGGGACCGTCTGGACATTAAGAAAGGTGGAGATATTATTGTGACTGCAGTTGGCACAAGCTTTAAGCTTACAAAATACACTGCTTACAAAATGTACATCTCAGGCACGATACACATCCTCTCAAGGGAGGGATATACTTTGTCATATACACATAGAACTGGCTAATCTAGACTTTTCCCTGTCATGGATTTAAAAAACGATCCTTTTAAACAGAGGTTGAAAATCAGGGCTGGGAAAAATAGAGGTTGAACATTTTCTCCCCAGCTTCTGACTAAAGTTGGAATCTCCAGGAATCAAGTGAAAAGACTATGTAGCCTAAAGCAATGGGGAAATGTTAAGAATTGTCGTTTTCTACATTAATAAATAAAAGAGTTTAATTAGGATTCCACACTAAATTGCTAATTTGTTTCTTGGTGTAGTGCTGACTCTATCCAATTTATGAATTTGGGTTTCAGGTCTACCTTGAATCAAACCTCACTCATGTAGAAGAATATTAATTGTGCTTAGAAAATTGTTATCTGTGATCATTTGAGTATTGTTGAAATTTTGTAGCAAACCAACACCATCTTATGGTCTGTCTGGAACATTCCAGTTTTGTTGTGTCATTTCAGAGAGAAGAGCAGTTAGCTGGTGGTAGAAGGAACTATTGAACTGCTTCCCCAAACAGAAAGCAGGATCTGGATGTGAAGATAACTTCTGGGTTTGAGACCTTTGACACCATCAGTCTTCTACACAATGAGCTCATTTGGTCTTCCTATAAGGATATAGTGATAGCTGCTAGCTCCTTTTCAGAATTCCCAATGCAGGTTTCTTCAGGATTAAACTTTGTCCATGTTTTTTCCCCCACTGATATCCCTATTTATTTTTTATTTTTTGGGGGGTATGTTCTTTTGACTAGTTCCAAGGATATATTTAGATAAAGGTGAAATCACTTTTTAATCATTCTTTATTTATTTGGACATCCCTGTGTAGTTTTCTTGCCAAAGAATGGAACTGGTTACCATTTGTCATCTTTTTAAACATCTATGAATTCAGAAATGGCTCATCATTCAAGAGTTGATCAGCCCAACCTGCCTGGTCTCTAAATCCAGACATGTTCAACCAGATATTGTTACCTTCTTTACTCAGTATCTCCTCATGTTAAAGGCCCCCAAACTGTATAATGGTAATAGTCTTTGACTGGAAATTCTTTTATTCACTGAAAAGCACTGGGTAATTTTGGATCAGCTGCATTCCCTCCACCCATCTCACAGATTAGTTGCTGGGAAATAACCAAATAACTATTGCTGAGCACATTGTAAGCCGCCCTGAGTCTCCGGAGAAGGGCGGCATATAAATCAAATTTTAAAAAAAAAGGGAGGTCTTACATGGCCAGTTCTGTAAGGAAACCCAATATGTTAAAAATAATCTTAAATATTATTTTACGCTTGAAACTGCACATCTTGAACAATTCTCTTTTGAAGCATTTTATGAGAATCCAAGCATTCTTTATCTGGTGTATTAATGAACAGAAGTGCTGCATATTTGATCCTTAAAAAGTCTGGTGGAGATAAGAGCAGCAGTATCCATGGTGGCACAATGGTTAGGACGCAATATTGCAGGCTAATTCTGCCCACTGCCAGGAGTTTGATCCTGATCAGTTCAAGGTTTACTCAGCTTTCCATTCTTTCAAGAGCAGTAAAATGAAGACCCAGATAGTTGGGAGAAATATGTTGACTCTGTAAATAGCTTAGAGAGTGCTATAAAGCACTATGAAGCAGTATATAAGTCTAGGTGCTATTGCTATCCCAGAATCAGAGATGTTTGTTTTTCAAAGCAGCCTCTCACTCTCGCAACCCAAGCTCCCCCTCAGTTTGTATATGTGTGAATGCCTCAATTCATGTACAAAAAGGGTGCAGCTTGCATTGCAATGATAAGATATTTTTTTTATTTTGACAAAAGTTTCACATCTTGTCAATATTCCTGGAAAATACAAAGCACTGTGCTTAATGAATAGTTTAGTCTTGTAAGTAATGAGGTAGTCCTAAATTTACAGCCATTTGCCTAGCAACTGATCAAAGTTATGAGGGATGCTAAAAAAGGAAAACCTGAATTTGAAGACTGTCACTCCTGGTCACATGATCTCATGTTGGATGCTCAGCAACTGGCCCATACTTATGATCAACATCCCACAGTCCCATAATTGCTATTAATGACTTTTTTTGGCTGGAAACTGGCATTTACTAGTTTCCAGAAAAAGATGCCCATTGCAGACAATAGATTTGTTTAAGACTGCATGTTTGGATTAACAATAATCCTGATTCCTTTAACAACCACCACAAAAAAGTCATAAAATTGGGATGGTCACATGATGACCTCCTTAATAACTGGCATTACTTACATAATTCTCAGCTCAATTACAGTCCTAGGTTGACGATTCCCGTATATTATGTCTGCATCATTATAAGTATTTATATACAGTATGTACAAAATATACATGCTTGTATCAATGAATATGGCCTGCATCAGCGGTAGGTTCTACTTACCATTACTACTGGTTCGCAATGGGATCGTGTGCGCGCCTTGCTTCTGCACATGTGCAGAAGCTTCTGCACATGCAGATCGCTGATGATGACATCCAAGGCAGTGGGTGGGGCCTCCCACCGGTTTTACTACCGGTTCTTGCAAACTGAACTGGGGGCAACCCACCACTGGCCTGCATGTTAAACTGTGAGAAATAATACCATAGTACAGTACTTGTCTTGGGCGGGCATGGCCAGGGGGACATGGCCAGATCAATGTCATTCATGTCAGGAGCACCTGCGGTGGCTCGAATGCTCTGCCAGCAAAAATGGGTTCCCAAGCTCTATTTTCGATTGTGATGGCCTGCTGCAACCCTCTGCCAGTGAAAACGGAGCTCAGGAGGGCCACAAGCTACGTTTTCATTGTCAGAGGCACCACGGACTGGTCTTTCACTGTTTCCAGGGCAGCCCAGCAGGTCAGATCTAAGCACCCCATGGGCTAACCCCTGCCATAGTACACTCAAGATGCATTTTAATTATTTCCAATAGCAATTATAACACAATCAAAAATATAATAACCCAATCTCCAGGCAACAAAGGTGCATTAATATATAAAATCTACCTTCACAAAGATTTTCTTTAACTCCACACTCCACCCTCACTTCTCTCCAGTAGCAGCTTAAGTACCTTCCTTCTTATAAACTTCAGAATTAGGTAGGAATGAAAAAGATGTAGATATTTAATTTGGGTCAAGAAGTTAAAAAGAGAGAAGCCACTGATTACATATCACTGTCATTTCCAAATGTATAATCACATTATACTTTCTTCGTCTGGAAAAGCTCTAGAATGGGAGAGTGAGGAAGCTAAATGACGTAGGAGAGATTCCTGCTGGGGGATGAAATGCCACAGAGGGTGAAACTTTTGCAATTACATTTTTTCCCTCTCGAGTAAAGTTTAAGCCACAGATGATCCTTTAGAAGGGAGAGAGAGAAAAGAGAAGAGGCGGGGGCAAGCTTGATTCAGCTGAAGGTTAAGTGGAAATGGAGGAAACCTTCTTCCGTTTTCTTCAGAGCTGTCGCTTAGATGCCCAAGTCTCTTACCTTGCTCTCTGCTTAAATGCTCTTTATCAGAATTCTTTGCAAGTGACTTTAATTGCTATCTCCCAGGTTCCATCTGCTTAGTTGGAGCACCTCACATTCTGCAGGTGTCCCAGTAGAAATGCGAAGGTTTTGGCCTCATCAGTCCCATGCTGAGACCTTTATCAGTTGCAAGCAGCAGTGGCTTCTGATTGGATTAGAAATTGATTATATACTAATCAAACCATCTTGACAGATAGACAGGCAGCTTGTGGTCAATGGGATCTTGTAATCAGCATCAGGATAATAAGATGCAAGCAGCTAGGCTTGTAGAACAGCAGGATTTTGACATACAAGCCACCGCACTTTTCGGAAAGAACTCGTTTATACCAACAGAATTTCAAGAGGAAAAAAATGGGTAGGAATATTCGTATGCAGAAACACAAAATTGTAAGTATTTTTCAGTGTATGAATCTGTAATCTACAAAAAGATGCTCCAGGAAAGGAATCTTGAAGTTCTCTCAATGCTTTCCCCCTCTAGACACTAGGGTGAAGACCAATATTATTAACATCTGCTGCTTGCAATTACGGCAAGTTCAAATCTCACCAGGCTCAAGGTTGACTCAGCCTTCCATCCTTTCAAAGGTAGGTGAAATGAGGACCCAGATTGTGGGGGCAATAAGCTGACTTTGTATAAATATACAAAAGTATGAAGGCTATTGCTTAACGCATTGTAAGCCGCTCTGAGTCTCCGGAGAAGGGCGGCATATAAATTAAAAAAGCAAGCAAAAGCAAGCAAAGCAATATAGATCAGCATTTTTCAACCTTCGCAGTTTCAAAATGTTTGGACTTCAAATCCCAGAATTCCCCAGCCAGAATGGAACTCTGGGAGTTGAAGTCCATACATTTTAAAGTTGCCAAGGTTGAAAAACACTGGTATATAGATGAATGGATGTAGTTGTCAGATTGCTGCCTATTTTATTTTTATTTTTTTGTATTTTTCTCATTATGTGTTGCTAATCTCCTAGAGTTGTTTGTCACAAGATGCTATCTAAATATTTAAAATCTTTATACATACACAAGGAAAGCTAGTTTAGTGTAATAGTTAAGATACCAGGCTAGAAAATGGAAGACATGAGTATTAATCCCACCTTAAACATGACATCAGGTGTTTGGGCCAGTCACTACCTCTCAGCCCTAGAAAGGAAACAATAGCAAACCACTTCCCGTATCTTGAAGTGACTCAACACTGACTTGGAGCCACAAATAAATATTATGTACAAGCTCCTCATACTTGACTTTAGTTCACTGCCTGACATATGGGATATGTGGCTCTCCATTGCTTTACTGTGTTTCATAAATTCAAGAAACAATACTGCACTTTGAATTTCATCTACAACCATTTTCAGGGAAGTACAATTTCCACCAGTGGTGTGAGAGTGGGAAAAAATGTTGTGGATGTGTGTGACATTCTTTCATCAAAAATACTCCTTGACATTCTGCCTGTCATCCCTTCTTCCTAATCTTCTTTCTGGCCACCAAAATTTGTCAATCAAACCATCAATCCTTCCTCCAGCCATCAAAAAATTTTCAGAACAGTTGTTCAGTGAGAAGCAAGATTCTTAACTCTGAAGTAAAGGGTTAGGGCAGGGGTCAGCAACCTTAAACACTCAAAGAGCCACAAAGGTCCTAATCAGAAGTCCCTATTCAATTCTGGAGCCAACTGGAAGTCCAGTTCCCCCATCATAGTCTCCTCCTAGCACGGCATCCTTTTTACTCTGCTGATCAGAAGTCTGGTTCCCCCACCATAGAGTCCCCTCCTAGCACAGCATCCTTTTTCCTCTACCTATCCTTTTTCCTCTGCTGACCGGAAGTCTGTTTCCCCACCATAGAGTCTCCTCCTAGCTCAGCATCCTTTTTCCTCTACCTGTCCTAACCGAAAGTCCTATCAATTGTGGAGCTGATCAGCAACAGGGTGCCGCAGCAGAGGGATGAAAGAGCCACATGCGGCTCCAGAGTCACAGGTTGCTGACCCCTGGGTTAGGGCTATCTTTAATTTCCTAGGCATTCCTTCCAGCTGTTTGCTATCTCCTAGATTTAGAGACCCTAAGAAGATGTAGCCTGAAAGAAATCATCTTGAAGATTTTTCAAATTAGGAAAAAGAGGTAGAGTAGAGAACTGAAGAAGGGAGACTGAGACATGGTGACCACTGATGATGAGGCTAATGTCAACTAATGGAAGAATGAAGCCAAAATTCAATTTGCCAATTCTTATTGGCAAATTAGGCTTTGCATGGATAGAGTCGAATTGTTCTACCCATTCGACTCTATCCATGCAAAGCCTAATTTGCCAATAAGACCTATAGCAAAATCTATCACTTCATGTCAGTCCTTCCAGGATGGCCAGGTTAGGAAGCTGTTAAGAATGTCCAAGGATCGTGCCCAATAACTCCATCACACAAATGTTCTTTAAATCAGTAATTTTTATTTACAAGGCATCTTATCATTGCAGGTACAGATCTGGAACTGAGCCAGGACTGCATGGCTGGACCTTAAGTACCCCCGAGGCATGGCTAAGGTAAGGAGGGGTCATTGGGTTATGGTGGATCTTGGGGGTTGGCCTGTCCAGCCCCTGTGCCTCCAGCCCTGGGTCTGAGGCAAGGCATTTATCCCTGACAAAACCCCCTCTAAATGCCTGGCCGAGGTGCACTTGGATTGTGTGTACCTGAGATGTTGTTTTTGAGAGGACACCCAATTTGGATGTCAGATACGTATGCTGTTTGTTTTGCAGTGGTTTCGTTAAAATGTCTGCTGTCTGTTCTTCTGTGTCGCAGTGTATAACCCTTATGAATCCTATGCTTGAGAACTGTCTAACGTGCTTATATTTTATGTCGGTATGCCTCGACCTCTGACCAACTGCTTCGGCCTTCAATATTTCCACAGCGGCTTTATTGTCCTCATGTATGGTTATTGGGTAGTTTGGTTCTGCCCATATGTTTGTGAGCAGGTCATCAAACCAGACCAGGTTGTTGGTGGCTTTCGACAAACATATGTATTCGGCCTCTGTTGTGGATGTGGCTACCAGGTCCTGTTTGCCTGTGTACCAATGTACTGGGCTGTTGTTGAGGAAGAGTATGTAACCTGAGGTGTTCTTCCTACTTTTCACGTCCCCAGCCCAGTCAGCATCAGCGTAGCATGTGAGTGTGGGTCTTGTGGCATTCTCAGGTTCTAGTGATAGGCAGGCATCAGCGCTATGCTTTAGGTATCTCAATACCCTTTTGATGGCTTCCCAGTGGTATACAGTGGGGTTACCTACATGCCGAGATAGCAAGTTAACTGGCAGGGCAATGTCGGGCCTTGTCCAGTTGGCAATGTATAATAGAGAACCTATGGTGGATCTGTATAATGTATTGTCCTTGAACGCCTCAGCCTCATTGTACATGTCCTTTATGAAATCTGGCTGCATTGGTGTCTCACACGTTTTGGCGTTTATCATGTTGCATTTATGTAATAATTCTAATATTTTGTCTTTTTGCGATAGTTGGAAGCCTTTGTCAGTCTTTGTGATTTGTAGCCCTAGGTACTTATCCACTTTACCCAATATCTTCAGCGAGAAGTGTCTCCCTAGCTCGTTGGCGAAGTCATTGCATTTGCTAGACTGATCACTGATGTACAGTATGTCGTCCACGTATATTAAGACATATTCGACAGAGTTGCCTATCTTGTTAGTGAAGAAGCAGTTGTCAGCAGAGGTGGCTGAGAACCCCATGGATTTCAGAGTCTTGGACAGGCACTTGTACCAGCGTTTCCCTGATTGTTTGAGTCCATACAGGCTCCTGTTCAGGACCCAGGTTTCCCCCTTCCTGGTGCTTTGGCTGGGTGGCGCTCTTATGTATATCTCCTTGTCGAGCTCAGCGTGCAGGTAAGAGGTTTGTACATTGAACTGGTGTACTTCTAGGCCAAGTAGTGATGCTATTACCAGTGCACATTTCACGCTTTCAGCCCTGACTGTGGGGGAATATGTCTCTGTGTAATCATCGGGGTATTTTTGGGTGAACCCTTGTGCCACTAGTCTAGCTTTGTAGAGGAATTTATTTCCTTCTAATGTTTTAATCTTGTAGACCCACCTGGTGCCTATGCGTGTTTTATCTGCTGGGACTTCGGAGGGGGTGTATACATTTAGTTCCCTTAGGCTGCTCATTTCCCTCTCCATAGCTTGTTCCCACTTTGTCCTCTCTCCCTCTGGTAACTTCAGCACATCCTCATATGTGTTGGGGGTTAGTTGGTTAGTGTGTAGGGATAAAATGTAGTCTTCTAATCTTTTTGGCACCTTACCCCTGTTTGCCCTGACTGGCCTGGCTGGGGGTATCTCGGTGTCATGTAGGTACTTAGCTTCTTTCTTTGTGAGTGAGTCCACTTTAATGCAGGGGTGGTTCTCCTTCCATTCCCTCACTTGTACTTCCTGCCTCTTGGGTCTGCCCTTCTCCTGTTCTGTGGCCTCTCCTGTGTTATGCCCTGTCACCTTTTGGTTACCTCCTGGTCCGTCCTTGCTAAGGGACACCTCGTTGAGGTGTATCTTGGACCAGTTGGCATTCTCGTGGAAGACAGCTGTTCGTGATACTACAAATCTGTTATTGCTATCTATGAATCTCTATCCCTTCGTCCCTGGTTCGTAACCCATGAACCTCAACTTTCTGGATACTTTGTCTTCCTTATGTCTCAATTGCCTGGGGATGTGCACGTCGGCTGTGACCACGAATATATGTAAGTGTGACACCTGTGGTTTCTTCTGGTACATCAACTCATATGGAGTTTTATTCAGTACACTGGACCACAGCCTGTTTAACGTATAGTTTGAATAGATGAGTGCCTCTGACCAGAAATGCTGCCCTAAACCGGCATCCTCTAGTGCGCACCTCATCATGGTCTGTAGGGTTCCATTTTTTTCATTCTACGATGCCATTTTGGAAGGCGGAGAACAGAGAAGATGTGTAATGGACTACCCCGTGTGCTTTCAGCCATCGCGAGAAATCGCTTGACAAAAATTCAGACCCCCGGTCTGTCATTATTTGTCTGATCTTAGTGTTATGTTGTGTTTCCACCCTTGCATAGAATTGTTTAAATTTTTGGAATACCTCATTTTTGTGCTTCAGGGTGTATACGAAGCCATAGCGGCTGAAATCGTCCACTATGGTCAAGAAGAACCTCTTCTTGTATTTAATGGAGGGCCTTAGTGGCCCCACTAGGTCCATATGTATGAGTTGGAAAATTGAGTTGGTTGTGCGTACTGACTTTTTGGGCCTGGGTTTGGTTTTTAATTTGGAGCTTTTGCAAATAGAACACTCGAGATAGTTCTCACATTTTTTTATTTTTACACCTTCGGAGCATTCCATCATTTTCTGTACCACAGGAAAACTGATATGCCCTAGTTTCCTATGTAGCAGGTATGCACAGTTGTCATACATTAGCTTCCCTATCGCTGGCTTCCTTTCCCTGGGAGGCCCCTGCTCTCTTGGGTCACTGGTGGTGTGTGCATGACTGATCCCCTCTATTTCCTCATTGTTGTTCTCCTCATTTGTGTTACTTGAGTTGTCGGGTTTCGTCTCCCGATGGTTATTTACCTTGGGTTGTGTTTCTCTGACTGGGTGGAAGAATGGCAAATCCCCACTGATCACTGTTTTTCCTATGCTCTTGCCCCCTCTAGTTACGTGTGCCTTCCCTTCCTTGAATGTCACCTCAACGTTGTTGTCCTTGCTCAGTTTTAGTGTGGCAAGGATGTTATAGGGTATGTTTGGCACTAGTAGCACTCCCTGTATTGTTCCTATCCCTGGCACGTATGTGTTGCCTTTCCCTGTCACTTGCACATTGTTTTGGTTAGCCATCTTAATTATAAAGTTTTCTTTTGTGAATGAGGTCAGTGAGTTCTGGTCATATGTGGTGTGGTTGGTGGCTCCTGAGTCCAGTAGCCATGTGCCTACTTTCCTGTCCTGATCGGTGTGTTGTTCTTGGTCCCCCAGTCCATACAGTCTGGCTCTCTCTGGAGCTGTCCCTGTAATTTCTCCTGTCTCTAGGGCTGGGGGAGTCTCTGCGCCTGTGCCTGTCATCTGGTGAGTGTCTGTCGCTGTATATTGCCTTTTGTTCTGGCCTGTCCCTCCAGTGTTGCCTGTCCCTGTCCCTGACATTCCTAGGGCAGTCCCTTTTGTAGTGGTTCTTTGATCCACATATGTAGCACTCTGTGTTGCTGTGACTCCTGCCCTGTGGTTCGATCTTCCTGCTGGGTCTCTGCTCTCTACGGCCTAGTGAGCGATCTTTTCTAATGCTATCTTCAGCTATGAGTTTGCTGGTTAGTAATTCTAGTGTAAGTTTCCCTGAGCCGAGGTTATCTATCTGCGTGATAAATGTGTCCCAGCTGGGGTCCAGAGAGTTCACAATGATGCTGATCATGGTTCTCTCACTTATGACCTCGCCCCTTTGTGTCAATTGGGCCCTGGTGGCATTTAATGACAGCAAATGTTCGCTCATTGGGGTCCCTGTTTTGAGTTTGGTGGCGTAGAACTCCCTGGAGAATCTGGTGGTGCTTGCTACGCTTTGACAGTAAAATGGTTTGTGCATCCTCTGTATTACTTCTAGAGCAGTTAAGTGGTGGCTAATGCTAGGGTAAATGCTGGGGGTAATGCTAGCATTAACAATATAATAAGCCTTATGATGGGTGCAATCTAATTCAAAAGTCCAAGGTTTTTCTGGGGGATCAGTGACTAGGGATAGTAGGTCTTCCTTCAGCAGGGTGACTTGGAGCTGCTGGTTCCAGTCCAGAAAATTCTCCCCATCTAGCCTCAGTTTGGGAAAGTCACTTGGTAAAGTCCCTGAATTGTAAGTTAAATTACTTACATTGTGTCGCTGTCCATGGTTTCTCACATAAGGATACTCGCAATAAGGCAGAGGGATGACTGTGGCAAGTCTGAACTGACTTGCTTCTATGTGCTTGCGTCGGTCTAGCTCTATGTCCCACTCCGTTTCTCTTGCAGGGAGGCATTGCGCATGCCCAAAGTTCATTCCAGTCCAGCCGCCGTGGAGTGAGGAGCTCATCTCTGCAGCTCCCGGGTGAAGGCCCCAATCTTCCGGATGGGCCTTCGGTTCCTCTTTGGCCGGCCTCACCTTGTCGAAGTCGCTTCGGATCGCCGCCTGGAGCTTCGGAAAGTGGTGAGGATCGCCGGTGAAGGTCGGAAGTCCCTCTGGGGCCGCGAATGGTCCCGGATGGCCCGGCCTTGTGTGGATGCTGCCTCCGGATGTCGGGCCGAGTCCCCTGCCCGCCGATGGTTGTCCCCTGCCTGCAGACGGTCCCGCGGATCCTGGATCTGGTCCTGGTCGCCGGTCGGGTGAGTAGCCCCATCGCCTTCGGTGTTCCGTCCCCATGGGTGGGCTTCCTGGGAGTCGTGGGTAGTGTTGGGTCTGCGCGGTAGTGATCTGCTCCCCTGGGTGGGCATCAGCACTGGTTCCCCTCATGTCGGTGTTCCCTCTGCGCTTTGGCCTGGCACCGGGGTGTGTGTCCGGCAGCCTCATTTTGTCCCCTAGGGCTGCGGTGATCAACTCTATTGCTTTGTTGACCTCGGGCTCGGTAGGCGAGCTCGTAGGTTTTGGCTTGGGGTTTTCCTGCTCGCTGCGGTAGTTTTGGGTGGTTACTCTCGAGTAGGCCCCGATTCCCGCTATGAGATTTAAATCTCGGGAATCTATTGGTGGTTGGTCGGCCATCTTTGATGATGTCACCTCCCAAGATGGCCACCGCGAAAAGGGTGCAAATTCTTTTTCAGCCTTATCGTTGGACTTCTGGTGGGGGCAGTTTTTTCTTACCGCGTCTTTGTTGCTGTAGTCCGACTCGTCTTCATCTTCCTCACTCGCTGCTTTTCAGCCTTTGACCAGGCTTCGGAGTTCCGCGATGAGGTCGGTGTTGCTTTGTGCCGAGTCTATTAGCTTCAGGAGTCTTTCTTTTAGGTCGTGCTTCTCGCTCGTTGGGCTCTCGGGTTCCTTCCACCCCTCGTCGCATCTGGTTGGGGTTCATGGATGGTGGAGTAGGCCGCTCATCTCGGGTGCCTCTCCTTGTGTGGCTTCGGGTTGGGCAGGCCGTTCTGCCATCTTCTTGATGAATGCCCTGGTATTCACCCTGTCCGTCGTGGTCCTTTGCATGGAGTCCCCTGGCATGTCCTGGAGTATTAGGGTTGGGCTATCAAACCATCCTCTGCTACCATTTTGTTAAAAATGTCCAAGGATCGTGCCCAATAACTCCATCACGCAAGTGTTCTTTAAATCAGTAATCTTTATTTACAAGGCATCTTATCATTGCAGGTATAGATCTGGAACTGAGCCAGGACCGCATGGCTGGACCTTAAGTACCCCCAGGGCATGGCTAAGGTAAGGAGGGGTCATTGGGTTAGGGTGGATCTTGGGGGTTGGCCTGTCCAGCCCCCGTGCCTCCAGCCCTGGGTCTGAGGGAAGGCATTTATCCCTGACAGAAGCAAATACAAGAAGTAACAGAATTCTGTTCTTATTATAAAGGTTATGATTCTCCTTCCTTTCCTTTTCTCCTGACTTCCAAAGGGAGTCAAGGCTGGGCAGTTGCTGGGCAGTCTTAGTTCTCTCTCTCTCCCTCTCTCTCTCCCCCCCCTCTCTCTCTGTATGTGTTTGTGTGTGTTGTTTTTCCAAGATGTATTAACAATTGCCACCTAGATCACACCTTTAGACCTCATAAATAGACCATTGTGAATGGAATCTGCTAAAATCTATCTTGAACATTCTCTCATATTTAAACCAGGGATGAAATGCTCCCGGTTCGGACCGGATCGCCTGATCCAGTAGCGATGGCGGTGGGTGGTTCAGAGAACCAGTAGCAAAATCCCTGCAACCCACCCCCCATGCCCAGCTGAGCCGTGCGATCATCAGTGGCTGTTTTTTTTTTTTTACTTTTAAAAGCATTTTTTCTACAACCTCTTCAGCTGAAAAAATGTTTTAAAAGTAAAAAAAAAAAAAGCCTCTGAGGATCGCGCGGCTCAGCTGGGATCCTCAGAGCCTTTTCAAAGCATTTCTTTCTGCAACCTCTTCAGCCGAAGAAGTTGTAGGGGGGGAAAATGCCTTTAAAAGCCTCTGGCGATCCCAGCTGACTTGCCTGATTGTGAGAAGCTTCTAAAAGCATTTTTTTTCTGCAACCTCTTCAGCCGAAGATGTTGTAGGAAATAAATGCCTTTAAAAGCCTCTGGCGATCCCAGCTGATTTGCCTGATCGTCAGAGGCTTCTAAAAGCATTTTTTTCTAAGGTTGTAGAAAAAATGCTTTTAAAAGTAAGAAAATAAAAAGTTGGCCATGCCCACCCAGTCACATTACCCCCTCACCCACCAAGCCATGCCTACAGAACTGGTAGTAACAAATTTTAGATTTCACCCCTGATTTAAACACTTCTAAACATGTGCATATTTGGACAGATAATGTATACAAAGTGAATGGGAGGAATTTGAGAATTGTTGCATGTGCAAATACATATATTCAATAATGTTGCCAACCAGCAATTCAGGGGAAAATGCTTATGTTAGAGAATATAGATAGTCCTCAAATCACCATTGGAGGTGCTGAAAAAAAATGACTTACAACTGTTCCTTATAGCTATGAGCTGCATTCCCACAGTCATTTGATTGCAATTTAGGTGCTTGGCAACTGGCATATATTTATGACGGTTTGCAGCAGGGGTGGGTTCTAAATTTTTTTACTACCGGTTCTGTGGGCGTGGCTTATTTTGTGGGTGTGCCTTGGAGGTCATGTGACTAGGTGGGCGTGGCTAGCTGGTCAGTCATTTCTGGAAGGTCCTCGCACTTACGACCAGTCCTCGCACTTACGACCCGACTCATTTGTTTGCTTTTAACACTGATCAGCTGTAGGATGGCCCTTTGAAGCCCCGCGGCAAGAATTTAAACAGTTTTTTTCCCTCTAGTCATCAGCTGGGACTCAGGAGGCAGCAATAGATTGGGGGTGGGACCAAATAAAAGGTAAGAATAACGTGGGGGGGTGAGGGGGTGGGAGGGTGGGGGGAGAGAACCGGTTCGGTGATGTCATATCGTCACCGCTACCGGCTCGGCCGAACCGGACTGAACTGGGAGGAACTCACCACTGGTTTGCAGGATAATATGATCACCATTTGCAATATCCCCAGCTAGTTTTTGACAAGCAAGGTCGATAGAGGAAGCTCAATGACTGTGCTGATTCAGTGGTTGTGAACTGTGGTTATAAGTCAAGGACTATCTGTAAATTGAGGAAAACCTGATGGGATGGTCCCATGTTTGGTTGCGTGTGTGCGTGCATGCGTGCGTGCGGGCATTATGCAGGTATTTTTCCCTCTTAAAAGATTTAAATTTGTTTTTCCATTCAATTGTTCAGCATACAAATTATATTAAAGGCGGGAAAATTCTGAGGTAATTTATCTTGGTCTGATCCCCCCCCCATCTTAAAACCCTGGCATTTTGACAGGGGCATATTCAATTTTTTTATGTCCCCTGTATGTATCTTTCTATCCCTAACTCTAATTCTTGACCTTGATCTAGCCTGTTTGTGAATTAATGGTCAAAATGACGTACTTTGCATGTTTCAATCTGGCAGGGCAGTCATTGTATAACACAGCTAAGTATTATTTCCTACGGATCTACTACATTTTGAGAAATATTTCACTATCTCCAGAGAGAGTTGGGGAAGGGAGGGACATATTTCACCATTCCTCTCAGCTTGTAAACATTTGCAAGTAGTGATTATCGCGTGTCCTCAGCTTGCAAGCTATAATTACCAGGCCTAGTTCTGCAATGAATAGAATCCTAATCATGAAAGAAGACTATTAACCTGCAGAAATTTAAGTAACATTATACCTCCCTCCCCCCCTTGAAGGAAGCATAACTACAAAATCTCGACACATCATATATACACATGGTTTTTGTTAAGCTTGCTTTAAGAGAAAAATATGCAGGGAAGATTAGAATCCCCCAAATTCTGCACATTTTAATGAGCAAATTAGTCATATTTTTCTGGAGGGATATTTTTTTTTATGATACCAACTTCTATCATTCCTCCTGTCTGTTTTTAAATGACTTCTGTATGATACAAACACTGCTTATGCTATATTGCATCTCACATGGTGGTTTGTAATGTTTGGCTGCATATTTTTTTAGTTGACAATATTGAGAGATGGATTTTATATTTGTATTTTATTTTTTCATCATTATCTTGCTATTAATAGGATTATTGGTGAGTTTAATTTAAAGGGGGTGGGGTGGATCACTGGGATAAGATCCAGGACAACTATTAAGACATGGGTGAAAAGGATATTGTTTGATAACTGCAGCTTGACGCAATTTATTTTCTTGTTCTTCTTGCATTTCTAAAAATATTATGTAGAAAAACAGTTGACAAGTATGTGCGTAATTGCCTATTTATTCTTTGAAAACAAAAGACCAGGATCTAAAACTGCCTGGCTACACTACCACTCAAAACCTTTGCATCTACTTTTGTTAAGCATTAATCACAGGCTCCCCTCAACACAACAATTCATATCATATATCACTTGTTAAGAAACTTTTGCCTATTCATAGCCTAGAAATCATCTGTCCCTTCAGCTCTTTGGTGTTTGATTTCTCTGCTCCTGGGACAGACCTAGCTTTCAGAAAAGAAAATCAACAAGAAATGAGCAGGCGTTTCCCAACCACAAAAACTAATCCTCCAATGAGTACTTGGACCATATTATAACTTATGATGCAGAAAATCCATGATTAGTCTCATGGCTTTTAAAAAAATTACAGTCCAAAATGTTAGAAGATGGGATGGCAGCATGCCATGATATAAGAAAACTGGTTAATGAGTTTATTTAGTTAGAAAATTGGGTTCTCTGTTGGATAAGAGTGGGTTGAAGCAGACTAGGCATGATGTGAGAATAGCAAGAATGAGCAGTTAAAATTTCTGCATCTCCCATTCTACAGTGCAAGAAGATAGAAGTTGACCTCTTTGGGCACATGGCTAATATTCTAATGATCCTTCATACAAATTCATAGGCTACATATCTTGATCAAAACTGAGTTGCTGATAATCATATCCCCATGCCTACCCATTCATAGGTAGTGAATTAAGGACCATGTGTTTTCTCTTCTGGTACAGCTGCCTTGACTGACTAGACTATGAGTAATATCACCAGACAGAGAAAAATGTAGTTATAAGTACATGAACATTAATCCCTCATGGGTTCATTGAATAAAGGAGAGAGCGATTGGAATATCCTGATAATTCTATAGGGCATATAATTATTCTCCTTTAATCATTTAATCCTTTAGTGCAGCATTCTCCTGACATGAGGCTTAAAATCCTTAGGAATCCTTAGGAATCGCCAGACACATTTTTTTAAAAAAGCTGGACTTGGTATAGTGCAGCATCAACTCCATTGATAGCTTTTTCAGTCAGAATTAGATTATGAGCTTGGCTGTGGGTGAAAGGGACTTCAGCTTTCCTAGTGATAACCAGAATTCAAGAACATTCTCGTCATTGGTGTTTTTATCTGTGAATAGTCAATTGTAAATGATCCAGACTTGTTCTAGAATTGAGTGGCCTGGAAATTGGATTATAAAGAAGCACACGCAGAAAAGAGGCCAACAAAGTTGGCAATATTGGGAATAAAATTGTTGCAGTAAACAAAGAGAAAGAGATGCTTTTAAAAAGAAGTGAGCATACAAGAGAAGGTGTTATAATGGTGGTTGATTGGTAAAGCTACAACAGAACTAATAAAGCATTGCTAGTGAACAACTAGTAATCTAACAGAATAACAGAGTTGGAAGGAGCCTTGGAGGTCTTCTCATCCAATCCCCTTCACAAGCAGGAGGTCCTATAGCATTTCAGATAAATGGTTCTCTAATCTCTTCTTTAAAAAAAAAACCACCTCCAGAACTTTTTAAAGCAAGCCGTTAATTGTTCTCATTATCAGGAAATTTGTCTTTAGTTCTAGATTGCTTCTCTCCTTGATTACCTTCCATCCATTGCTTCTTGTCCTGCCTTCGGGTGCTTTGGAGAATAGGTTGACCCCCTCTTCTTTGTGGCAGCCCCTGAGATATTGGAAGACTGCTATCATGTACACCCAAGCCCTTCTCTTCATTAAACTAAACATACCCAATTCCTGCAACTGTGTCTGAGAAATATTTCTTCCTGAAACCTACACACCTGCCTGAAATCCACAGAAGAGTAAATGAAATAAATGAAGCAAAAAAATGAAAGAACAAACTCTGTGAAAAACAGTATGAATTTATTTGACTTGCAAAGATGTACATGTTTTTATACAGTATTGTTGACATGAAAACTACATTAGAAATCTAAAAAAGAGCAGGCATCCAGTTTAAATGTGACACTGATTACATGGAACCACACAGAGATGAGGCTTGTTCTAAATATAATATCCTCATTATTATTCAATGATTTCCTGCCTAAATATAGCAAAGAATTAATGTGCATCTCAGCTGGGCAATATGGACATAGTGGTCTACTCCACCTTATCATACCTTAGATTCTAGACCATGATTCCACCTGGATTCCACCTTGGATATATGTTCCTGTTGATGCCATCTCTGCACGTTACGTGGAACACACCAAAGTTTTGAAAATTAAAGCAAATCCTTAACAGTATTTCACAACTGTAGAACATTAATCAATTAAACATCACAAAATGTTTACATGCACCAAGCATAAGAATCTTTCAGCCAATCACATAAATGAACTCATATTCTTCTTCACAATATGATTTCAAACAGCAGTAAAACTTTAAATGAAACAAGCTAACAATATAAATAGTACTTATTAGCTCCATCCATTATTTTTTAAATCCCATTTTTCAATTATAGCCTTTCATAGTAGCTCACAGAATAGATGGAGAGTGGCCTAAAAAAAGGTAAAACTCATGAGAAACAAGGACTGAGAAAGGACAAAACGGGAAAATCAGTTCTTCAAGGCCGGAATAAATCAATAAGCTATAAGTGGGCATTTCTTTCCTATTTTGGCCAAGCTGATCTTTTCTAGCTTTTTTTCCCCTTGAAAAGCAATTGGTAGTTTGTGTCCTTTTAACTGATATATGGGCTGGAGAGTGTTCTGTCTCCTTGCTTCTATAGTTCTAGCATAACCAGGCAATTGGAGAAGATGAATGGGGTCATTTTTCTTGCTGGGAAGGGGAACTGCAGCTGTTTCTTCTGAGGTGGAAGGAAAGACCAAGATGGACTCAAGGCTGAGTCTTAGAAAGCAAATGATGCATAATCATAACCCATCTAATTTCTCTTGTTTGGTGCCACAAAGGTAAGCGCGCAACATTTGATCTTTGAATGGCATGCTGAGCACCACACTCTATGATGTGCTGGGGAGGGCAAGATGGAAAGTAAATGTGATTTAATTCAAATGCAGTTAATATATATATTTGTGTGTGTTTGTTTTATTTATTTATTTTTTGTCAAGCACGTATGAGAAAACAAGTATAAGTATAAACATAATATATAAACATATAAATATAAACAGGTATAAGTATAGACATAAAAAATGAGTACGAATAAAAGGGGACATTAGGACAGGGACAGTAGGCACGCTGGTGCGCTTATGCACGCCCCCTTTACGGACCTCTTAGGAATGGGGTGAGGTCCACGGTAGACAGTTTAAGGTTGAAGCTGTATGGGTTTGAGGATGTAACAACAGAGTCAGGTAGAGCATTCCAGGCATTGACCACTCTGTTGCTGAAGTCGTATTTTCTGCAAGTTTGGAATGGTTGACTATGACTTTGTATCTATTGTTTGCCCGTGTATTACTGCGGTTGAAGCTGAAGTAGTCATTGACAGGTAGGACATTGTAGCAGACGATTTTGTGTACTAAGCTTAGGTCAGACCGTAGGCAGAATAGTCCTACACATAGTAGGACAAGTGTGTGTGTGTGTGTGTGTGTGTGTGTGTGTGTGTGTGTGTGAGAGAGAGAGAGAGAGAGAGAGAGAGAGAGAGAGAGAGAGAGAGACAGACAGACAGACAGACAGACAGACAGACAGACTGACAGACAGACAGAATTGAATAACCTTTCTGTTATATTAAAGATATATTTGGTAGAAGGGTTCTGGAGGTTGCAAAATTGATTTTGTTTATTAGATTTTTATCCTGCCTTTTTTACTTTATAAATAGCTCAATGCAGCAAACATACTTAATATCCCTTTTCTTCTCCTATTTTCCTCACAATAAAACTTATAATAACTTTGTTGTCACTTTGAATGTACACTAATTGGCATTCATTAAAATGAAATTTTGTTGCATACAGCTCTCAAAGGGTCTCCACCTCTAATATACACTACATAAGCATGACAAGATAGATAGATAGATAGATAGATAGATAGATAGATAGATAGATAGATAGATAGATAGATAGATAGATAGATAAATAAATAAATAAATAAATAAATAAATAAATAAATAAATAAATAAATAAATAAATAAATAAATAAATAAATAAATAAATACAAAATTATGTGTGTATCTGCATATATTATATGACACGGAGAAACAACACAGATTAGTTCAGATGTACACATGTACATAGCGAGAGAAACAACTCTTATAAGTTTACCAGATGGATGGCATAGGGAACAAAGCTATTATAGAATCTGCTAGAAATACTTCGAAACCTCCTCCCAGAAAGGAGCAACAGAAACAGACCATGAAGTGGGTGTGTGGGGTCTCTAACAATGCTTTGAGCTCGAACCACATAGTGCTTATATGCAGTATCCCAAATGACAGGAAATGAGCTTCTTATAATCTTCTCGGCTGTCCTTACCACTCTCTGAATGGACTTTCTATCTGAGGCACTGCTGCTACCAAATCCTGGGGGTAGGTTAGGCTCAGAAAGAATGATTGGACCATCTCACCCAGCCAAATTTTCATGCCTAGCAAGCACCTTAATCTTAAATGAAATATTTATTTAATTTCTTGATAGGTTACCTTAACTCCTAAAATTCAAGGCAGCTCATATAAGACTCAGCTCCCATAGTTATCCCTACACCAGAAACCTTCTAATGTAAAAATTATTCATCCAGCTTTACATCCATTCTCAGAAATGGAAACCAACTTAGTTATTTTGGATCAGTTAAATCTCTCCCCAGTCTTAGTTCAACCATGTAACCATTCAATTATATGTGTGATCCTGGGTGTCAGATCATGCATGGAATGGGACAACTTGCTGCAGCCAATTTGCCATGGGCAACTTACTGTCGCCAAATCACCGTGGCCAACTTGCCTCAGCCAACTCACTGGAAGACAATTCAACAATTCAATTTAATGATTTAAACTAATTTAAAAACTATTTTAATTTTTATCATTTACATTTCATGTTGTCCCTCCTTTTGCATCTTTTCTTTAATGAGTCTATTCCACCATTTCTTTGATATTAATGTAACTCTTGTTCTATGGCAAATTGTCATGCTGCGAGTTGGCCATGGTGAGTTGGCCATGGTGAGTTGGCCATGGCAAGCTTCCTTCCCAAAGTAACCAAAGAAATGCCCCCTTCTCCAACCTTAAATTCCAGTGATTCCTTTAATTTGCCTCTCAGCTCCCCAAGAGCTCTAGCATAGAATTTGTGAATTCTGAATACTGGAATTTGCACATGTGTAGGGAGTCATGACGGCAGAAGGCTGTGTTATGTTGATTAAAGACAGCGCAGCTCTCAACTTTGGGGGATTAGAACAGTTGATGTTATTGTGTCCATCAACCAGTCCAGAAGCTTGTGTCTTCTTAATATAAAAGGAAAGAACTGTATTGCATCCAGCATGCATAATAATTTAACAAGAAATGTCTTACTTGGTATACCTGGAAGGAGGTATGTAGTTCCTTAAGCTTCCAATTCATTATATGAATATCTGCAGACCAGATGTCAGGGAGGGTGGGAATGTGCTTGCCAAGGACTGGAATTAAATCATATCGGAGGTGAAAACTAGATAGGTCTAGGATACTTTTTCTCTTAATGTGATATACACCATGTTTCTACAACTTACTGGTTTAGTTCATCTCACCATGTGCTTCTGATAAATGCTGGTTGTAAAAAAATAAAAAAATAAAAACCTGCCTTCTAAATCCAGGATGCCAAACCCCAAATGCTAAGAAATATATATATATATTCTATCTTTCCTTTCCGTGCTGTGAAATGAGGTTCCTCTGATTCTTCATTCTTTCTTCTTATACATTTTAATGAAAGATGATACCATGACACCAAGTTTGCTATAGCTCCTGTTATTTTGCTCTACATTATCATTTCAAGAAAAAAAAATGTGATTTATCAAAATGCAGAAAACAGTAGAGATGTTGCTTCTGTTACAAGTGTCCTTTCAAAAGCATTACTTTGTAGCTCAGATACAATAAAAACTCAAACCCCATTTTTTTTAATAATATACTTTATTAAATTTTTCCATTATAAAAGAAAATATACAATCTCTATTTCCTTCAGAGGTACAGTGTTTATACAATTTACGGAATCATACGTTAAATAAACTACATCCTTAGCTGTGCAATATTCTATGCAATATAGCTCGTATTTCGGGTGCATAACAAGTCATATCCTAAAATCATGTTTTTGGCTTGTTCTTCAACCAATTGTACCAATTTCCCCATACTTCATAATATTTAGATTTGTCCTCATTATTTATCTCGCTCGTCAATTTTGCCATTTCTGCGCACTCTAGGATTTTGTTTATTAGTATTTCTTCTGAGGGTATGGATTTATTTTTCCAGTATTTCGCAAAGGCTAATCTAGCCGCAGTTGTAATCTGGATTATGAGTTGCGTTTTGTTGTTATTAAAGCCATCTCCGATTATACCCAGGAGGAAGATTTCTGGAGATAAAACTATCTCCTGTCCCGTTATTTCACAAAGCCAATATCGAATTTTTGACCAGAACCTTTTGGTCTCTGGACAGGTCCACCATAGATGATAGAAGGTGCCGACCATTTTTCCACATTTCCAACACATGGCTGAGAGGTTGGGAAACATTTTCGCTAGCCTAGCTGGTGCTAGATACCACCTGTGTAGCATTTTATAATGGTTTTCTCTAAATGTTGCCGATTTCGTCATTTTATAATTCCTATTCCAGGCCATCTCCCAGTCGTTAAAATTTAATCTGTATCCCAGGTTTTTTTCCCAAATATTTAGCTGATTTTTTGCTATAATCTCTGCCCTATCCTCATCTAATAAGAAGTTATATATTTTTGCAAGCATTTTCTTGTCTATTCCCCAAATAATTTTATCAAAATTTCCATATTTAGCTTCTATACCAAATTGGTCTCTGTCTTTTTGGAATCTTGAATTAATCTGCAGGTAATTCCACCAATCCAAATTGAAACCCTGGTCCCTCAATAAATCCAAAGGTTTGAGCTTCCCCTTTTCATCAAGGATGTCTTTATATGTGCCCAATTTATAATCGTCTCTCCTGTTTGGGGCCGCCAACGCTTCCGTAATAACTCAAACCGCATTTTTACTTTAAAACCTGGGATGCTATAGACATTTGCATTTATCAGGCATAAAATTAACTTTTTGGCATTGTCAGGGCCTCTTAAGGCTTCCAATGTGAGGTGCAAACTAAACATGTAATAGAAATAATGCTCACCAGGAAACCGAAAGTGGATATTGGACCACAGTAAATATGTTAGGAATAGCAAGTTACTACAGAGAGAAAGAGTGAAAAAGTGAGACAGGAATTTTTTTTAAAAGATTTTTTTAATTTAATTTGCTTAATAGTTTGAATGGACTGGAAAATGCACATTGGTTCTAGCTAAGTCAAGAACATATTAACTTAGTTAATATTGCCAGCCAATGGCTGAAATAGAAAGAAAATTTTAAAGGTTAGGCTATATATTGCTCAGCAAACCTTGTAGAGAGGTCTCCCCAGAGACTTACTAAAAAGCTACCACTATTTGAAAATGTGTATATTTAAGGAAATGTGCTGACTTACCTTCTCTGCAAATCTTTTTACATCTCTTATTTTTCCTCAAGACTAGATAAATCATTATAGAAATCAGGTCACACAGAATTAAGATCAATTGGAAATAACCCCCATTAATAATTCTAACTGACCATTGTATCACCTTACTTGGGATGAAATTACTGGGAATTATTGCAAGAACAGCCAAGAAACGGATTCTGTAATCATTCATATGAAAAATATTCTTTTTTTAAAAAAAAAATACACATCAAACACTCCTAATTACAGCAAAGTGCATCTTCGTACTTCAAGACTCCAGAATATTTAAAGTTATCCATTAAGTATCAGTTGAAAAACAGCCCACATTCACAAAATGATCCATTACCAAAGTAACAATGCTAACTCCCACAAGAGAAGTTGCGTAGGAGTAGTGGTCAGAATATTCTTCAAATGAGCACACAAAGATACTTACAGCAACCCACACCACCAGAAAAAGGAAACAGATCAGCTATACATCTTTCAACAAGATGGTTATTCACACAATTTTATCAGAAGGTATCCAACCCACTACAACACAATCAATGCAAGCTATGAACAAAATAACACTTCCATATACTGTATCAGAAACATCTCAGAAACAACCAACAGGCTATTACAACCACATGGCATTACCACAGTACACAAAGCAACTAAAGCCTTCAACTTAATTAAAGAAAAAGACCCAATAGCCCATTACACTATGTGTTGTAGTTATCTACAATACAAGGTAAGGACTGTAACAGTCATTATGCAGGATAGTAGGCAGAAGACTAGTAGAGCATATCCATGAACACTAACTAGCAATCAGAAAACGCCTTAAACTCACAACACATGAGATTGTATGATGCAACCATATTCCAAAAAGCTCTAAATGGCAATTAGAGTTGCTTTAGATAGTGAGATGGGAGGCATTTGTAAATTTAATAAGCAAACAAATAAAATAAACTATGCGCCATTGAAACCTTCCTATTGCACTTCTACTACAGAGTAGAAAAGTAGCAGTTTCAGAACTAGGCAAAGGATTAGCCCTATAACCATGGCCCTATTTTTTGAGAGATAATATGAATTAAGAGTTCAAATTTTCAGCAAAGCACCAAAGTGGTAACAGTACCCTTACACTATGTAAGGATCAGGTTCAGAAACATATTCTATTTTTAAAACAAGGAGGGGGAATAAATCTATAATTATATACATGCCTAGTCAGTTGGTCTGAATTTTAAAAAAAAGTTTTTAAAATAAGGAAACGAAAGGATGCTCTGATGAACCATAGCAGCCCCATTGTGTCCTTGTCAACCCATGTATTTTCACCTGGCCGGTTTGCCACTGCTCACCTTTGGTGATTTCCTGCATGCTTATCTGCTTGCTTCGTTGTGATTCAGCATAGCAGTCCTAGTATCACCACTGTAGTGCAACTTAGCTGCATCTTTAGAGTAAATAATTCATGAAATTACTAGGATTTAGGGGCTCTATTACTTTAATCTCAGTCAACTCTCTAGTATCTGAGACAAGCTAAACATTTCTTACTGTATTATAGGAACAGTCAAACATATCATGGTGGACCACTTAGCTACACAAGAATGATTATAATTAAGTCCATAGACTTGTCGGATGAGGAGAACACATCTTTCTCCTTCTGTCTTGGCCACTTTTTACAGAGGCATGATTGAGAGCATTTTAACAAACTGCATCACAGTTTGGTTTGATGGCAGCAGATAGAAAGTCCATACAGAGAGTGGTGAGGACAGCTGAGAAGATTATAGGAAGCTCACTTCTTCTTATTCAGGATGCTGCTTATAAGCGCTATGTACTTAGAGCTCAAATCATTGTTAGAGACCCCACACATCCACTTTACAGTCTGTTTCTGTTGCTCCCCTCTGGGAAAAGGTTTCAAAGTATTTCTATCATTACTACCAGATTCTGTAACAGCTTTTTTCCCTATGCCATCCATCTGGTAAACTCGCAAGATTCATTCATTCAAAATTAGTAAGGAAAATGTATATTTGATCATACATGTAATAACAGCTGCAAGAATTGTGTATGCTCAAAATTGGAAATCAGAGAAAATACCTTTGGAAGAAGAAGTAATAAAAAAATTTTTTAGATTGTGCAGAAATGAATAGATTAACCTTGATGATTAAGAATAAGGAAGAATCAGAATATTTTAAAACATGGAATCATTTTTATAGTTGGTTGGAAAAGAGATATAAATGATCGATATTATAACTATGTACAAATGATGATTACAATATTGTTTTAGCAATGAAATGTTAGAATGGTTCGGATGAAGATGAAGATAGAATAAACTTATGGAAGATGGAGAAGAAACCTAGAAGATAACACTGAGATGTCACAGGGAAGGGAGGATTGATGTATTAAATGTTTGTTTGTCTTAAAAAATTAAAAAAAAATTACTCAAAAAAAAAAGAACTGCTGGATTTGCAAACCTCTTTAGTGAGGGAGGAAGGCAGGACCTACTGAATCCACCTCTGGGTGAAACCTGGAGCTGCCTGATCTGTGTCTCCCGACAGAATGTATTAAAAGCCTTTTTCTCTTTAAATTCTCTTTAAATAAAAAAAAAATAGAGAGTTGTATTTGTATACATCCAATTTGTGTCATTGTACATGTATACATCCGAACTAGACTGTTGTTTCTCTGTGTCATACAATATACTGTATGTGCGTATATGCATAATTTTGTATTTATTAATTTATTTATTCTGTCATGGTTATGTAGTGTACATTGGAGGTGATGAACCCTTTGAGAGCTGTATGTAAAATTTCATTTTACTGTATGTCGATTAGTGTACATTCAAAGTGACAATAAAGTCCTTCTTTTCTCTTCTCTTCTCTTCTCTTCTCTTCTCTTCTCTTCTCTTCTCTTCTCTTCTCTTCTCTTCTCTTCTCTTCTCTTCTCTTCCCTTCCCTTCCCTTCCCTTCCCTTCCCTTCCATTCCTAGATAGGGCACAGCTAAAGCACTAGGTATTCTAATGCTGCCACCAAAGCAGTGTTGTGGATTAAAACACTATCAAGATATGAGCCTGTATCTCGAAGTAACCCATCCATCCAAAGCCAATAATATACATAATCCCAAATCAAATGGATGTAATTTTCTCAGTCTCTGGATTTATTTTAACTCCATAGCATTACATGCCTAATCTTTTACCATCAGATAATAAATGAAGGAAATTTAGGCAATTCCTAACTACAAGTTGTTTTCAACTGTGGGAGTTATGGGGAGCTTTAATAATCAACTAGCTTATAAAGAACAGATCTTTCTTTTTTACTTCAAATGGAGGATAAAATGGCAGAGGAGGGGTTGTATTTTAACTAAGAGTTTCCTGCTATGTATATAAATGTATATAAATACAAATTTGTAATTATTGAATATGTCTATTATAGCTACTTTCCTGGTACTAAACTTCCAGGGCTAATTTTCATTACATATCACTGTTCTTTCCATTGAAAACATACAGATGGAGTGAATCCCTACAAACAATATGGTTTAACATTTACTTCAAAGTCATTATGCACAACCAAGGACTAAATTAACAGCAATCATTATTTTATTAAAAGAACAAAGTATAAGAAAACAATTCCAGCCAAAAACAATGATAGATCCTGAATTATTTTGGCACCAAATTTTCTCCATTGTTCCTTCTTTCCTCCAATGTTCTCCAGATCAATTATACTTAGAACTGCTATCGCTAATTTGTTTGTTTCAAGAAAAGGGCTGTTAAATTGTTCCTGTTTCATTAATAGAAGATAATATTTGTAGCTCAGATTTGAACTATGCTCTCTGAGCCTAGCTGTTTTCTTACAGACATTTTGTTACCCAACTAGGTAACATCTTCAGTGCTAGATGGGAGTGGGATTTGTTTTTTGTTTATAGACAGTGGCTTGCCCTGTCAGTGTTGAAGTCAAGATTGTTTTCTTCTTGTAGTTCCTTGATTAGGTGTT
Organism: Pantherophis guttatus; assembly: GCF_059756535.1. Lineage (NCBI taxonomy): Eukaryota > Metazoa > Chordata > Lepidosauria > Squamata > Colubridae > Pantherophis > Pantherophis guttatus. The sequence goes on from NC_142066.1 coordinate 145,730,140, forward strand.
ATTTACTGATTGATTCTTTGAATTGGCGGTTCCTTAATTGGGGTATTGTTTACTGCTTGATTGTTAATCTGATATTTATCCTGGAATTAATCGCTGCTTATTTGGTGGCAAGGAAACGTTCTGGTCTTTTTGTTTAAAAGTTCTTTAGCTTTTACATTGTATCTTCTGAATAGTGTATGAATGTTGTTTATGTGCCTATTGATGACTGATTTGTCTGAGTGCCAAACTCCTAGCAATTCCCTAACATATTTGGACTTAACAGTGATGAAAACTCCTTAACTTCAAAACACATGGACAAACTTAACCAAGGTTTCAAGTTAGGGAACTGTGAACATCCAAAACTATACTAAATCGAAAAATGATAGGGAATTCCTAGATGATTGGCCTTTGTAAGTGTGCTGTAATTGTCATTTTTACTGGCCCCATCTTCATTTTTCATTGTTCAGTCACAAAGAGCTTTGTTCAGTTGATGTAACACAAGGACTGCAAACCCCAAGCTACAACTGGTCCATGGCCAGTTCAGAACTGGGCCACGAAAGGACTGCACATCCCTACGTACAACCATCTTCCCCACCCCACCCCATCCCCTGGTGGTCCACAAAACTTATCTGACAGTTTCCAGTGCTTTTCCCCTAATGAAAGAAAACACTGAACTGGAAGCAATCTACAGCAGATGTGATACATTTCATATTTCCCACTTGTTTCCCCACATTTTATGTTTTATTCTGGATGAATATATGTATGATATATTTGAATTTGGTTTAGTTTTTGTAATATGCTGCTGTAAGAATCTTGTAAGAAATGCCTAAAAAATATCAATGAAACTGACATATTTCTTTATGTTCCCATGATTGAACCATTAGCTTTATTTTATTGCACAAGGCAGGAGCAAAATCCACAACTGTAAATTTAGTACCAGTTTGGAGGACTGACTGATCTAAAAATCTATTTTTAAGATATTTGATTACCAAAAGAATCCTTGATGCTGAGACAGTGCCAGAAACAAAAATAATTAGTTGGTTGGGTGCAGGAGAATAGTTTCCGACAATTCAGACAAGGTTTGGCTTCCAAGGTTACATATATGTATACGAAAGCAATTTTGGAGTGCTTGTGCAGAATGTTCGCGCTTAAAATTAATTAAACGTGAAATATTTTAGTCTTTTCAAATGAATTCACAGTGAATTGCAGTGATTAGAGGGTGCACTGGGTGTGAGGCAGCTCGTTCCAAGGTTGTTTTATTTATAACCTCATTCAAGTCAACATTTCTATTTTTTAAAAGAAAAATCAAAAGCCCAAAGTTTTGTAGTTTTAAATGAAGACGAAGAGCCTGTCTTGAATTAATATTGGGTCACGGCTACCAAGAAGGTGTGGGAGGATATTCCCAGGTCAGAATTCTCAACAATTGAAGCTGTATCCCTTAGTATCTATTTAAGGCCTCTCTCCACTTGGGCATGGATACTGGGAATGATGAGATTTGTAGTCTCACATCTGGCAAATGGAGAAAATTCTTCTGTCAATTTGTAAACCAAGTTTCTGAAGAATGAGGAGAGTAAACATAATTTTATTGAAGATTCTAGCTTTCTATTACCAAAATCACTTGTTAAATTTTGATGAAAGGCCCTGTTGCAGGTTCCAATAGTTTTCCAGCATTCTGGCGGGGGGCGGGGGGGGGGAGAGAAGGCTGGAAGTGTGAATGGGGAAAAAATCCACAAACCTATGATTATTCTGAGGATCCTAAATGGAGATATTTTAAATTCCATTTACATTCCAGGGAATAGACAAGCCTTTTATATGTCTGTTCATTCATGGCTTCACTGCTGTCATCAGCATTTATTTATTATTTATTTATTATATTGCATATTCAGATCAGAAATTGCTGATTTCCTGGCTATGACAAATGAAGCAAAATATTATATCTATAATCTAAACACATGCTTATAATTTTTAGATTTTATGTTTCATGTTATGTATTTTTATCTTTTGTGTTTTTATCGGAATATATCATTGACGGTTTTAATTTGTAATTGGTTTTAACTGGGTTGTTTTAAATTGATGGCCAAAATTATTTAATGTCTTTTAAACTGCTTTTAAATTTTATATGTTGTGTTTTACCATGGCTGTTCACCACCCTGAGTCCTGTTGGAGAAGGGCGGTATACAAATTAAATAAATAAAATAAAATAAATAAATTGACAAATTATTTCCTTCTAATGAATTCATAGAAATCACATTATATAAATTAATACCTTTCCTATATGCCCCTAAAGAGCAGAAGCGATTAAAATTAGAGCCTAAATTTGGGGACCATAGAAAGCCCACCTGCCTAGTATTAGCTAGGGTCAATCCTAATCTTAGTCACGTTGCCCCAGATGTAACATATTAAGAATGGAGAACACTAGTACAGATAGCAAAGCTGTAAACACACGTGCAACTTAGGTATTTATCAATTTTATATAGTACCCATTCATAAATGTGACACTGGGTGGCATACAGTAAAAATGAAACAATAAAAATGCATCTTAAACAACCATTATAAACAATAAAATGTGTTTAAAAACTCATACTTCATAAAGTAATGTGGTTTCCCAGTTTCCAAGAGACCCCTAAGCAGTGGGCTGCCGGTTGTAATAACTGGTTGTTGTGGTCCGCCAGCAGCCTGCAGAGCTGGCAGCAGAGTCGGACAGTGAGGAGGCTGGGGAGAAACATAGTGTTTAACATAATTTGTAACAAAAGCAAAAAATAGTTTAGGAGAATGCTTCTGCCTCCCATCTCTACACATTTCATTTACTTTGAAGGAACTTCCCTGTTACAAAAATATGTGCAAAAGTTTCCAAATCAGGCTGTGCAAACAAGGAAAGCTCCATCTGCAGGCAGCACACGTCCCCTCCATGTGTGGATAAACCTCTCTCCATGGAACGGGTCCCTGGTGCCCAAAAAAATTGGGGGCCACTGTTCTATAGGACCCTCACTCTGTCCATCTTATGTCAAGTGCCCACTGTGTGTAATAAAATATAGTATTTGAGTTACAACTGTAATGCAGTCTGTGATGGTTTTAAATCAGGCCACTTACATGACAGATCCTATTTTATTACTTTTTTTTTTTTTGCAATAGCCATTAGTCATTGCCCTGGTCATTAAGCAAATCCTGCAGTCATTAAGCAAAGTAATGGTTCACTATCAGCCAGAAATAATGCTAATTTTTTTGGTGAAACCAGCCACTGATGCTGAAAACAGTTGTAAATGCAGGCTATGTAAATGCAGGCATGTAAATGCTAAGCACCTGATATATATGTATGACCATGTAACTGGATGGGGGCGTTCATCAGAAATTTGAGCCCAGGTCATAAATATTCCCAGTGAGATCCATCGTAATTTTGAATAGTTGCTAAGTGACCCAGTCATATGTCGAGGACCACCTGTATAACAATCTAGTTGAACCCTCAGCCCCAAAACAAGCAGATGACCACAGCCATACAAGCAAAGCCTTTCTATCATTTTACATAGAGAAGCCATGTAATTCTTTCTGACACAGCTCCCTGCAGATGACCCTAGTTTGCCCCCAAATGTTTCCTCAGCCTATGGGGCAGGGAATTTTGTCCATCTGATGCAGCAAAACACCATCTGGATCTTCTCTGCTACTTGATGTCCCTCATGATACAGAGTGCTCATCATCCTGTATGGCATCCTAAATACAGGGGCATCTGCAAGGGGAATCTTCATTTGACCCCAGCCCACCCCATCCCCCACACACCCTAACACTCCTGAGAGGAAATAAAGGAGGGAACATAATCATTACAAACATTTATCAGGGCGTGAATGCCTTAAGACAGTTAAAATCTAGAAGGCTTGGGGTAGGAAGATAAACAAAATATATTTCAGGAACATTGCGCCTCTCTGACAGGCTAAAAAAAAAACACACCGAGCTTAATTTTTAAATAATTAGTTCTTTTTTCATTTTTAAGACATGAACATCTGCAAATCAGAAGTCTTACATGACAGGCAAAGTCAACCTCTCTGTTTACCTTCAGAGCAAAAGAACAGATGCTCCATTACCATTACCGTGCTCCAGTGTTTGGAACACATTATTGGCAACGGACTTCTCCTGGATTGAAAAATACAACTGAGGAAAGCTAATGCAGAATGACAGAATGAAAAAATGCCATATGAACAAAACCGTTGAAGTGTAAAAGTTGCATATTAATGGGCCAACATGTTTTCTTTCTTTCTTTTTTTTAAGAGTTGTTGAAAGTATCCTCATCGTCACCATCCCAAATCAGTCTACTTCAAGATGGTCTCCTCAGTGAAGGTTATTAATTTAATTTATTAGATTTGTAAGGCCACTCAATTCAGAAGCATCTCTAGAGGTATATAGATTTTAAGGGCTTTTTTAAATAAGGGAAGAGTGAAAGCTGTGCAGGAGATAGAAAAAGCAACAGAGAAGGCCTGGTTCCTGGATTGTAGGCCTGGTAATGGGTCATAATCTACCACAATGGTCTAATGTAGATTAGTGGATAGACTTCACAGGCTAGGTAACTCAGTGATATTTAGTAGTTATTTTAGACTAGAGCAGGGGTGTCAAACTCGATTTCATTATGGGCCACATCAGGGTTGTGTTTGGCCTTTGGGGGGCTGAGGGGGGGCTTGGCCAGGGGGCCATGGCCAGCGCAATGTCACTCATGTTGGGAGTGCCTCTGGTGGCCCAAGCACTCTGCCAATGAAAACAGGCTCCCGAGCTCTGTTTTCACCTGCAACAGCTTCCTGCAACCCTCTGCCCAGTGAAAACGGAGCTTGGGAGGACCGCCCGTGGCCCTTGTGACCTCCGTATTCACTGGTAGTGGCACTGCAGGCTGGTCCTTCACTGTTTCCATGGTGGCCCCATGGGTCAGATCTAAGCACCCCACAGGCCAGATCTGGGCCCCGGGCCTTGAGTTTGACACCCCTGGACTAGAGCTAATGAGTGGAGCTGCAGTATGTTTGTAAAACAAAAGCGTACACATTTTACCTTTTTATATTAACCATTGTTGACTACACCATGGTTGGCCGATCCCCATTTTATGGGTTGCCTTTCTATGACACACAGCCAAGCACATTTTAGAATGCAGTCACACACACACACATACACAAAGATGATAAAATTGTATACCTCCACAAAGTCTCTCTGTGAGTAAGATGAGTGGTCTCCAGATTTGATATATAAATAAATAAAATAAATAAATAATAAAAGCAATTTTTTAAATAAATGTGGGTTAAGAACAAGTATTTCTGCCTTACATGATTAATTTATTGGAAAATATGGAAGTTGGAGTCCATGGAAGGCCTCTTGACAAGATACACTCAGAATTGATATTACTTCTCCACTTTTTATTATCATCCATAGTTAATGGAAAGTGTACAAGCTGTAACAAGTTACTTCCAATCAAGTGTGCAAATAATTTTGGAAAATGGATTAAGGAACTTTGTGACAGAAGATGGAGATTGGAAACTATAGGGGGGAAAGGAAATCTGGATTGATATTTTATATGTAAAATTTAAAATGTAAAATTTCATTCAATAAAAATACAACATCAGTTACTACTCTTTTGTCTTATTTTGACAATTTCTAAGCAGGATATCAGTTTAAAGTCCATTTCTGATCATCATGTGCTTATCTTAAAAAATGAATTAAATATAATAAAAATAAATATAGGTAGTCTTTCGCTTACGACTGGTTGCTTAGCAAGTTACAGTGGACCCTGAAAAGGGAACTACGACCTGCATTCAAAACTCAATAACCCAGACTTCCGGTTTGACATCGCGGTGAGACAGTCAGGGAAATAGTGGGCACTGATGAGCCCCACGAAAACCCCGACTGCCGAACTGCCGCCGATGGGTCTTCGGACTGGAACCATCCTGCAGGGACAGGGATGGAAGAGAGGCACCTCAGACAACCAGAGGAACAGGCAAGTTCCTCAGAGATCAGAGGGAGCTCTCTGTGAGTCAGCGGTTGGGGGGCGGCAGCCATGGCGGCTGCCACGAAACTGGGACAAACCGGGCAAGTGATGTGCAGAAGGAAAGCGGAAAAGACCGATGCCTTTTGAAGCCGGGTGAGTGACAACCAACCCAGGCATGAAACAATGTTTGGAGTAATGGCTTTTTATTTTATAAGACCCCTAGCCTTAAAACCAGAGCTGTGGAGATATGGGGCATAGAAGATTTTAAGATGAAATTTTTAAAAGAAAAGAAAAAGACCCAATTGAAAATTGATATCTGAATAGACAAAATTGGAAAAATAAACATTGAGACTTGGTTCAAAATTGAACAACTTTAAATTTGAATTAGACTTAAAAAAAAAAGAAGATAAAGAAGAATTATTATCTTTAAAATACAAAAGAAGGAGAGAATTAGGCTGGAATGTTATATAACTGAAACAAAATGGTGATTTGCATGACTAAAGGAAATTGTGGATTGTAGAATGACACCTTCTGGTTTAAAAAGAAACATTGTAACTTGCTTCTTGTTTGGGAACATTGTGAATACTTCAGATAAAAACTGTGGGATTTTGGCGGTGGAGTTGTTTTTTCTTTGTCTGCAGACAATTTGACTTTGTTGAAAAAAAGGGAAAGTATGATGGAACTCTTATAATTGGACTAATTGGCACAGGAACAAAAGAAGTTAAATGGCGCAGGAACAAAAGAAGAAAATTGATGTGATTCGTTTGAAATAGACGTAAGAAAAAGAACTAAATTGATATATGGAGAATTAATTTGTGAACATTGAAACTGAAATGAAATATATGTTAACAGACAAGGAAATGAGGAATGATATACACACAACTGGAAAAAAGAAGATAGAAACAACGTGATTAAAAATAAAGCAATGTATAGATGGACAGTAATAATAAAAAGGAGGTTTTTATAGATTAATAAAAATGAATATGAATATGAGAAGAATTTGATATAATATGTAAAAAACTGAAAAAGAAAAAAGTAAGAATATGAGAGGAATAGAATATATTCCTTATATAAATTCTTATATAAATTTATTAATTTATATAAGGATGTATTTGGAGTAAGAACTAAGCCTCAATGTTAAATTGTTATAAAGATGATAATGATAATGTGATTGAATATTAATAAGTAATGTATTGATGGATAATAACATTTAAAAAGGGGGGGTGATTATGCTGGGATAAGCAGCAAATTAAGGAAGTTATACTGGGTTTGACAGCAAAACAAGATGATTATACTGGGTATAACAGTAAAGATAAAAATAATTATGCTGGGATTGACAGTAAAAACTATGATTATACTGGGAATAACAGTAAAACCTAAGAAGATTATGCTGTGATTAACAGCCAAAAGAGGATGACTAAGAGGAAGATTATATATTGAGATAAACTTTTAGAAATAAAGATGCTGGAATTAATACTAACAATGAAATGATTATGTTGTGATTAAAAGGGTTAAGCTGAGATAAATAGTAAAATGAAGATGATAAATGCTAACAGTTAAAATACTGCGTAAATACTTTGTTGATTTATGTCTTCAAGATATATCCATCCATATTAAAAGGAAAAGAAATTGAAATGATATTGAATTAAGGATTTTAAGATCAGTGTAATAGGTTTAAGAACTTTTTTTTTTCAGAAAGAATTTATGGCAATAATGTTAGAGAATATTAAGTTGTGTGATTTGAAAACTAAGATCTGTGGTGAAATAATAGAAGGTAATTGATTTGTGTAAAAGGATACATGTTAGGAAAAAATTTTCTTTTTTTTTTCTTTTTTTTTTTATGGTAGTTAGCGGGGATTTGGGAAAAGCTTTTGTTAAAGAGGAATTAGTAAGTGTACCTATGACCAGATCAATGGCTCGTTCTGAAAAGATTTTTGTATGTTTATGTGTTTTAAAAAATATTTTTTAAAAATGTTCAAAAAAAACCCCTCAATAGCCCAGATCTCCCTACAGTCATGTGACTGCATTTTTAGTGTTCATCAACTAAGCCACATTTACAGTTCTTTGTGGCATTCCTCTGTCATATAACTTCAATACATTTTTTTTTTTTCTAGAAACCAGTGTTTACTTCTGGTTTCTGGCAAAAAAAAAAAAAAAAACACCCAAAAAACCATCCCTTCGCAAACAATGGCTTCACTTAATGAAGCTTAAGCTTAGTGTTTGCTTAACAATCACGGCATTTGCTTTACGACTATAGTGTTCACTTAATACAAGTAACACTTACATACCGCTTCTCTGTGCTTTACAGCCTTCTCTAAGTGGTTTTCAGAGTCAGCATATTGCCCCCAACTATCTGGGTTCTCATTTTATCAACTTTGGAAGGATGGGAGGCCGAGTCAAACTTGAACCAGTCAGGATCGAACCTCAGGCTGTGGGCAGAGTTTGCCTGCAATACTGCATTCTAACCACTGTGCCACCAGGAGCTCCTAATCTGCAAATAAAGTCATAAAATTGTTCATGACCATGTGATGACCTGTTTTGTTTTGTTTTGTTTTAATTTGATTTATATGCCGCCCTTCTCCGGAGAGTCAGGGCGGCTTACAATGCGTTAAGCAATACCCTTCATACTTTTGTATCTTTATACAAAGTCATCTTATTGCCCCCCACAAACTGGGTCCTCATTTTACCTACCTTAGAAAGGATGGAAGGCTGAGTCAACCTTGAGCCTGGGGAGATTCAAACTTATAGTAATTGCAGACAGCTGGTGTTAATCACAATGCTATCAGTCTGCTGAGTCACTAGGCCCCTGCTTTACAATCGTAATACATTATATCTAAAATTGCAGACTCAATTATGACTGCAAATTGAAGATTACCTGTATTATTATGAACAATTAAAATCTAGAAACTCATTATTTGTGAATGTCTCCAGCATTGCATATTTTTATACGTGAGGATTAAATATACAGTATGTTTGTTCAAAATAGAAAATTTTAATCCAGCGTGTGCTTGGATGAGGAATCAAAGAGTGTCAAGGGTTGGTGAATCAGATGGGGAAAAATAGGTTTTTCTCATCTTCTTATAGGAGCATCCACTGAAAAGGAATAGTAGGAAATTCAGGACAAGTTAAAGGAAGTGTCCCTTCATAAAGCACAGAGAAATGCAGATAGTCCTCAATTTACAATCTTTCATTTAGCAACCATTCAAAGGCAGTGCTGAAAAAAGTGACTTATGACTGATCCTTGCACTTAGATCTATTGCGGCATTCTTGCAGTTACATAACAAAAATTCAGGCATTTGAATTTTGATGTTTGCAGAATTTATCTGGGTTCTGTGATTGCCATTTGTGACTTACCAGGTGACTTCCAACAAACAAAATCAATGGGGAAGCCAGAGTCACTTAAGAGCTATAACACCAGTGGTGAAATTCAGCCGGCTCGATCTGGATCGCCCAATCCGATAGCGCCAGTGCCCACCCACCCAGATGTCATCACGTCCTGTTTTTGACCCTCTGCACATGCGCAGAAGACTTTGTGCATGCATGGAGGAAGTGCACATGCTCACATTTGCAAACAGGTAGTGAAGGTAAGTGAATATCACCGCTAAATAGTACTTAGATTATATACCGCTTCACAGTGCTTTACAGCCCTCTCTAAATGGTTTAGAGTCTGCACATTTCCCCCAACAATCTGGGTCCTTATTTTACCCACCTCAGAAGGATGCAAGGCTGAATCAACCTTGAGCCTGGTGAGATTTCAACTGCAAATTGCAGGCAGCCAGCAGTCAACAGAAGTAGCCTGCAATACTGCACTCTAACTACTGCGCCACCATAGCTCATGCTTTATTTTATGTTTCGTTACCCTAACCCTAATCCTAACCCTAACAACCATAGAAAGAAGGTAATAAAGTCAGGCATAACTCACTTAACTGTCTCATTTAGTAACAGAAGTCCCAATTGAAATTGTGGTCATAAATTGAGGACTATCTATATGAGGGAGCTTGCTGCCCCAAAACTGAATTTGGAGAAGCTTCTCGGTTCAAAAATATCTTTCCCTGCTAGAGTGACATAAGCATTTTGCCTATTGCAAAAACCTCTGGCTGTTTTCCATCATTTCTATCTCAAAATAGAGTTGCTTTTGCTTTGTGAGGTAGTTTCAGTAATATGAGTGGTTCCTCCTTCAGAGCAGGATTTTGAATTTTTCACTACTGACAACTATCAACATACGATCGGAAATCCTCTTGCAGAGTTAAAAGTACCCCTCCTCCAGCATATTTTGAAAGAGAAGCTATTTTATTTTTCCCTCAAAACTAGAAATCTAAACTGTGCTCCTTAAATCCTCTTCAAACACATTCCTTTTTTAAAAATGAAAAGTCGTATTTCAGATTTATCTATGTAACTATCCCTAAAGATGTATTAAAGCAAGATATAGATCACATAATTTAAATGATTACAGTGTCCTAATTTTTAGCAAATAAACCTTCTTGATCTATATTTCATTCAGTGAAAAAACAGACATGCAATATTCCAGGGAATATTTACACCCTCCTGGAAGATAATTAGAATCTGTCAAATAGATAGAGAAAGAGAGATAAAGATATCTAGCTAATGCCCATCATTCTGAAAAGTGAAATGGGCAAGGAAGAATGCTTTTTTCGTTGCAGAGGATGCTGGTGGTAAAAATGGAATTACAGTTTATCTCTAACCACTCTGATCAAAGAGAGACTGCATCCCCCATTGGATTTATTAAGTGACAGATGAGCCAAGCAGGGTTGGAGAAGAGGAGACACTGTCATGACAAAAGTGTAGTCCTGATAGCAGAGCCAATTTGCTCGGTGAAACGGAGAGCCACTAAGGAGTGGCAGTTCAGAGGGAGGAAATTTTAATCTTTCATCACCAAAAGGCAGCAATTATGTGTATGTATTTTATGTATTTATATCCATTAGGGAGATGGCCATCACTACCAAAAGAGACATGGTTGTTGAGAACAATCATTGAGGCTCTGGCGCAGAATTCTGACATCATCAGGAGCAGCCCTTCATGGCATGGGTCCAGGATACACGAGGAGCCATCTTACCCCAATGGTATTGGCCCTCCCCCACTCTTTCCACCTCCATGCTGTGGATCTCATTGGTCAAAGAACTTCAGTAGCTGGGGTCCATGAGAAGAATCTTTTCTTCCATGGCTCCCACCTTCTGGAACCTCAAGATACCTCCCCCACCCCCCGCCCCTGAGTTGAGATCTTTCTCCAGCCTCTTGGCCTTCTGGAAAGGCCTCAAAACCTTGCTCTGCCAATTGACCTGAGGTCCCAATGACAGTATTCCATATTAGAAGTAGCTAGGAAGCCACCTCAATTCCGCTCATGTACTGGGTCCTAGTTTTACCCAGTTTCTGTTAATTTTAATGCTTTTAACAATTTAATGATTGTATATTCTTGTTTTTAATAGTGGTGTACACTGCCCAGAGTCCCTCAATAGTAAGATAGATAGATGATAGATAAATGATAGATAAAGGTCCCTGAGGATTTTTCTCTGCTGGTCACTACTGACTTTAGGGGGCAGTATTCATTTCCATTTCAAGACCACTGAACCAACACTGTCTGAAGAAATTTCATCAGTCATGTGGCCAGCATAACATCACTGAATCCTGTTATCTTCCCACTAAAGTGGTAATTATTTGTCTACTTGAAGTGCTACATTGGCAGGAACTTGGGTGAGGATGCTCAGTTCTCAAATTTGGGCTGTTTTCCCGCCAAGAAGCCTAACATCTTAATGGCTGAGCCACTTTGCCACCCCAATAAGTAAGTAAGTAAGTAAGTAAATAAATAGTAAGTAAGTAAGTACCGTATTTTTCTGAGTATAAGACACACATTTTTCCCCCATAAAAGAGGGTGAAAAATTGGGTGTGTTTTATACACTGAATGTAGCCTCACCCGCCCACCCACCCCAGAAAATGGGGCATGCGGAGGCGGCAAAAGGCTATGGCAATCCCTGCAGCCTGAAACAGATGATCTTCGGGAGGCCAATCAAACCGAGAATCAGCTGCTTGTGCTAATCAGGCTGTGCTGAAGCTGAAATTGAAATGGGCTGTTTGCTGAAAGGAGGCAAATTGCTGGGAGGCAGAGGCAGATTTTTTTTTCTTGTGCTAATCAGGCTGTGCTGAAAATGAAACTGAAACTGAAACAGACTGTTTGCTGTTTGCTGCAAGGAGGCAAATTGCTGGGAGGCAGAGACAGAGACAGATTTTTTTTCTTCTTGTTTTCCTCCCCCCAAAAAATAGGTATGTCTTTTAGTCCAGAGCGTCTTATATTCTGAAAAATACAGTAAGTAAGTAGTAAGTAAGTAAGTAAGTAAGTAGGTAAGTAAATAATAAAAACAGCTACCCATTCATCACAGTGCCCTTGGCTGGTTCTGAACACAGCAATTCTTCCCCCTTGTTGTTGTTTCTGGGCAAGCAAAGGTAAGTGTGGGATATAAAGTCATCTCTGATTTCTGCTGGTTGCTAAACCACGTCATCATCCACAGTGCATTTTGATAATAGTAATTGTGAGAGGGATCTTGGAGTCATTTAAATATAAGCCAACAGTGTGCAGCAGCTGCCAAAAAAGCCAACACAGTTCTAGGCTGCATTAACAGATGGCTAGAATCAAGATCACATGAAGTGTTAGTGCCACTTTAATGCCTTGGTAAAACCACAGTTGGTATACTGTGTCCAGTTTTGGTCACCATGATGCAAAAAAGATGTGGAGACTCTAGAAAGAGTGCAGAGAAGAGAAACAAAGATGATTAAGGGACTGGAGGATAAAACATATAAAGAACAAGTGCAGGAATTGGGTATGTCCAGTCTAATGAAAAGAAGGACTAGGAGCAGAGGTGGGCTTCACATAATTTAACAACCAGTTTGCCCCAGCATCGAAAATGTGAGCGCGCACATGCCCCCTCTGGCTTTGCTCATGTGCGCATTTTCCACACATGCATAAGGCCTTCTGCACATGCGCTTTACTCTCATGTGCACTTGCATGCATGTGCATAGCTTTAAAAACTTAGCTAAATAGGATGGCATGGCGCCAGTACCGGTTCACCCAAACTGCTCCAAACCGGCTGAATCAGGGGTGAAATGCTCCCGGTTTGGACCGGATCGCCCGATCTGGTAGTGATGATGGCGGGTGGATCGGAGAACCGGTAGCAAAAATCCCTGCCCAGCCCCCATGCCCAGCTGAGCCACACGATGATCAGAGGCTTTTTTTTTTTTTAGTTTTAAAAGCATTTTTTCTTTGGCTGAAAAAATGCTTTTAAAAGTAAAAAAAAAAGGCCTCTGGTGATCGCGTGGCTCAGCTGGGATCGTCAGAGCATTTACTACAACCTCTTCGGCCAAAGAGGTTGTAAAAAAATGCTTTTAAAAGGCTCTGGCTTGGTGAGGGGGGTAATATGACTGGGTGGGCGTGGCCTTTTATTATTTTTTTTACCTTTAAAAGCATTTTTTCTACAATATTCCGCCGAAGAGGTTGTAAAAAAAATGCTTTTAAAAGGCTCTGACAATCCCACCTGAGTTGCCTGATCGTCAGAGCCTTTTAAAAGCATTTTTTCTACGGAAGGCTCTGATGATCAGGGAACTCAGCTGGGATCGTCAGAGCCTTTTAAAAGCATTTTTTTTACAACCTCTTCGGCGGAAGAGGTTGTAGAAAAAATGCTTTTAAAAGTAAAAAAAATAATAAAAGGCCACGCCCACCTAGTCACATTACCCCTCCACACCAAGCCACACCCACCGAACCAGTAGTAACAAATTTTACATTTCCCCACTGGGCTGAATCCCATGACTAGGAGTGACATGATAGCAGTGTATCCCAATATTTGAGGGGCTGCCACAAGGAAAAGGGAATCAATATATTCTCCAAAGCACCTGAAGGCAGGGAAGAAGCAATGGATGGAGACTAATCAAGAAGAATGTCTATGGAGATTCTCAGCCAGCCAGGTCATGGTTGTGCCAAAGGTTCTTTTTTCAAGAAGCAGCTGGACTTTCTTCTTTTTCTCTGAAGATGTTTCACTTCTCATCCAAGAAGATTCTTCAGCTCTGACTGGATAGTGGGGAATAGAATTCCTTGCAGAGAGCTGATCATTTTCATTCTTTTTTCTGGTATGAACAGGTTTCCACAAAAATTGCAGACTACAGGAACCATTTGCAGTTCAGTTTGAGATGGAGACAACCCAGATTAATCACCAACAGCCTTTGCCTGTTTTCAACAATGAAGGGACACAGGGCAGAAAACATCCTGCAGGAAATGCAGCTCCACACACAGTTCACAGCTCCACATTTCAGCAGTTCCAAGAAGGCTCCATACCCATTTGCACTACTCAGGTGACCCTGAAGACACAGACAAACCTCCAAATGGGCTCAATGACTCTCTAAAAGAATGTAAATGGCCAACTGTCTGCAAGGAATGTAAATCCTTCCATTCCCCACCATCCAGTCAGAGCTGAAGAAGCTTTCTGGATGAGAAGCAAAACATCTTCAAAGAAAAAGATTCTTTGAAGTCCAGTTGCCTCTTGAAAAAAGCATTTTTGGGATTAATCAAGAAGAGAACTAACCTAGAATTAAAGAAAAATTTCCAGACAGTTAGAACAATTGGTCATGGAACGACTTGCCTTCAGAAGTTCTGAGTGCTCCAACACTAGAGATTTTTAAGAAGAGATTGGACAACTATTTGTCAGAAATGTTACAGGGTATTCTGCTTCACCAGGGTGCAGAAGACCTCCAACATCACTTCAATTCTGTTATTTTGTTATTTCAACTATATTTGAAGTCATTCATATACCATTATTTTCATGAGATGGGCCCACAAAAACTAACCTTCACTAGCTATCATGGCATTGACCAAGACTTACACTTTAGCAAGAACATATAGACTACATTCACCAAAAGAGCAATAACTGTCAATTCTGGCACATGTGGGGCAGTATGGGATAAGCACAAGTCAAACCCAGTTTCAGCCCATGCTTGTTCAACCTAATCTAGAATTCTAATTTAAAGATTATATGCCAACATTTACCTACTTCTCAAACTAGGAAGTATATGCAGTGATTGGCCCACTTCCAGAATACTTTTCTAAAAAGAAAACTGCTTTGGAAAACAAACCCTCTAATAGCAGGAGATTTTTCTTCTGGCAGTATAACTAGATAATTCACTGCAATACTTGAAAAGAGAAGCGTGGTGTCTCGCTTGGTGGTTAAGACACCGGGCTTGTTCACTAGAAAGCCAGCAGCCCAGGTTCAAGACCCAAGTATCATATGACAGGTTGAGCTCCCGTCCTCACCTCAGCTTCTGCCAACCTAGCAATGCGAAAGCAAGCAAATGCAAATAGATAAAGTGGTACCACTTTGGTGGGAAGATAACAGCACTCCATGACATCACGCTGGCTGCATGATTGCAGAAATATCTTCAGATAGTGGCTGGCTCAATGCCCTTGAAATGAAGATAAGCAAACCCACCTACCCCCCATAGTCAGCAATGACCAGTTGAGTAAAATCTATAGGGATTCCAATTTTTTTAACCTTGAGAAGAGAATGGCTACTTCTACTTCCTACATTTCTATTATTGTTCCATTGATAAACTAGTGAAAAGGCATGAAGATTGTTCCTTTTGGTTTTGTTAATATGTTTATTCCCCCGTATATAAAATTTTCCCCTTCTGATTAAAGTTACAGTTTAGTGATAATTTTCAAAAGCGTTCCAGGGGCTCATTCAACACAGTGATTACGTTCCTCTTTCTTTGTTATTTTCACTTGAGGAAAATGTGCATTAAAAAAAAAAAAAAGAAACATGTGAATTAATATTTCTTAAACTATTTAACCAATATAGTTACTGGCTGGTTAGAAATATTTCCTAGGCTCATAGGAGGCTACCCTTTGACCTCCTTTGAGGATGTATGCAAGGGATTAGAAACTTTAATTGCTTCCCAATTAGATTTCAACCCAAACCTACATCCCATCCCATTTCTGCAACCCAACAAGACAGACAGACTTCAGAGGATAATTAGAACTGCAGAAAAAAACAAGTACTACCAGCCTGCCTTCCATTGAGGACCTGGATACTGCATGAGTCAAAAAGAGGGCTGTGAAAATATTTACAGATACCTCGCATCCTGGACATAAATTGTTTCAACTCCTACCCTCAAAACGATGCTATAGAGCACTGCACACCAGAACAACTAGACACAAGAACAGTATCTTCCCTAACGCCACCACTCTGCTAAACAAATAATTCCCTCAACACTGTCAAACTGTTTACAAAGTCTGCATTACTATTAAACTTCTCATTGTTCCTATCACCCATCACCTCCCACTTATGACTGTATGACTGTAACCTTGTTGCTGGTATCCTTAGGATTTATATTGACTGTTTCCTAATATGATTTGATTGCTTATTTGTATCCTATGACTACCATTAAGTGTTGTACCTTATGATTCTTGACGAATGTATCTTGTATTTTTATGTACACTGAGAGCATATGCACCAAAGACAAATTCCTTGGGTGTCCAATCACACTTGGCCAATAAAGAATTCTATTCTATCCCATCCCATTTCACAACAGAGGTGGGAGACAAGTTCATCAGGGTTCTCCATCTTAGATAACAATGTGGTTAATCTTTAATGCTGACTGAAGCCTGCATGAGTCCAAAATGGTATTTCAGCAAGATATCTCCAGGCCAAAGAGTGTCACTTGATTATCAAGCAGAACCGCATGTTCAGATGAGAATTCAACTAATCACATGCTCAGAATTGCCCTAAAAGCAGAATATAGATTGAAATTGCTATTTTCTTGCAGGCAATCTGGTATGGCCAGCCACAAGTAGATTAATTATTAAAGAGAGAAACAAGGTTTTATAGTAAGAAACTGATCACCCCTTCCCCTTTTAAGATCTTATAGATAGATAGCATTTGCCTAAATCCACACACACACACACATCACAATCCCAATAATTTACTTTTCAAATGGGAGACTTTTCCTAGATTCATTAAGAATATAATGGTAGAAAGAATATATATATATATATATATATCATGTTAATCTTCCAGTGGGTGGAATTAAATTAGGGCAATCTTCTGAAGGATTGCTACACTAAAAAACTACCACTTAAAATTTGGAGCTCCTATTTTTCTTGTTGTCACAAATGGTAAATCTGCAGCTATATTTTCTGGCACTCCAATTAATTAGCCCATTGCTTTCCAGGAATCATTGTTGTTGTTAGTTGCAAAGTCATGTCCGACCCATCGCGACCCCATGGACAACTTTCCTCCAGGCCTTCCTGACCTCTACCATCCTCTGGAGTCCATTTAAGCTCACACCAACTGCTTCAGTGACTCCATCCAGCCCCCTCATTCTCTAATGTCCCTTTTGTTCTTTTGCCCTCAATCTTTCCCAGCATTACACTCTTCTCCAGTGAGTTCTTCCTCCTCACTAGGTGGCCAAAATATTTGAGTTTCATCTTCAGGATCTGGCCTTCTAAAGAGCAGTCAGGGTTGATCTCCTCTAGGACTGACTGGTTTGATCGACTTGCAGTCCAAGGGACTTGCAGGAGTCTTCTCCAGTACCATAGTTCAAAGGTCTCAATTCTTTGGCACTCAGCCTTCCTTATGGTCCAACTTTCATAGGCATACATTGCAACTGGGAAAACCGTATCCTTGACTATACGCTCTTTTGTTGGCAGGGTGATGTCTCTGCTTTTTAGTATGCTGTCTAGATTTGCCATAGTTTCCCCACCCCCACCCCCCTGGAGCAAGCATCTTTTAATTTCTTGGCTGCAGTCCCCATCTGCCATGATCTTGGAGCCCAAGAAAATAAAATCTGTCACTACCTTCATTTCTTCCCCATCTATTTGCCAGGAATTGAGAGGTCTGGATGCCATGATCTTAGTTTTCTTTATGTTGAGTTTCAAGCCAACTTTTGCACTCTCCTCCTTCACCTGCATCAGAAGGCTGATTAGTTCCTCTTCGCTTTCTGCCATTAGAGTGGTCATCTGCATATCTGAGGTTGTTGATATTTCTTCCAGTAATCTTAATTCCAACTTTTGATTCATCTAGCCCCGCCTTTCTCATGAGGAATCTTTAAGATGTGTCAAATGTTAACTTTGGGAATTACACACTTTCATAATGATTGACCTAAAAGAAATGGTAACAAGTTAAGACTACTATTCACCAACATATTGCCATACACTTTGGGGAAGAAACCATGAAGTTGGTGTGGGAATAACCTGAAGAAATTTAGGAGTTAACATATTCCAACCACTCTCTGCCTGCTCAAATTCTCCTAATTATCTTGTTCAAGACTGAAGAAGCTGCTCAGATGGGCAGCAAAATGTTTCAAATAATGAGAAAATAACTCCAGTTGCCATGACTCAAATTTCAACAAGTAGTGCTTGACTTAGGACCACAACTGAACCCAAAATTTATGTCACTAAGTGAGACATTTGTTAAATGAATGTGCCCCATTTTATGACTTTTCTTGCCAGAGTTGTTAAGTCAATCATTGCAGTTGTTCAGTTAGTAACATGGTTGTAAAGGGATTATGGGTTTCCTATTGACTTTGCTTCGTAAGTGTGAAAAATGGTCATAAATCTCTTTTTTCAATGCTGTTGTAACTTTGGACAGCCACTAAATGAACTGTTGTAAGTCGAGGACTACCTGTACTGGTGAATATTCTGCCTGAAAAGAAGAGAGTTACGGTCATCACAAACCGAACTTGGTAGCATTTGCATTACAGGAGTGGTGCCCAGTTTGTATTGAAACAAGGCACGAGAATGAAAATGCAGGTAATCTTCAACTTACAACTATAATAGAGCCTACCTGTTATGGTTGTAAGTCATGGTGGTTATAAAATGGCTCATCATGCGACTGATCCAATTTTATGACCTTTTTTGCAGCAATCATTAAACATATCACCACAGTTATTATGTGAATTCCTGGTAATTGTTTACTACTTCATTTTAATGCAGATTAGTGTACATTCAAAGTGACAATAAAGTTAGTCTAAGTTTTCTAAGTTGCTGAAAACCAGAAGTAAATGACAGTTTTCAGCAAAAAGTCCGTAAATTAGGGTCATGTGATCACAGGATACTTCAAACGGCTATAAATTAATATGTGTTGCTTGCAGAGTATCTGAAATGCGAGTGGGGGTGTGTATCAGAACTTCAGAAGTGAAGTGTAAGTATCCTTGGGGGGAGGGGTCCATTGTAACTTTGAATGATCACCAAGCAACCGATTATAAACTGACAACTCTCCATATAGTTTTCTTACTGGGCTGTGGATATGAAGATCCATGTAAAGCTCACCTCCAAGTTGCAAATCAGCAGAGGATCTGAACCAGCAAGTTCTCTTTAGTTCTCAAACAACTTCTGAAAGACCATGACTCATTGTTGTTGTTGTTATTGTTCATTTTCTAAGTCTGACTCTTCATGACCCCATGGACCATAGCATGCTAGGCCCCTCTGTCCTCCATATCTCCTTAGGTTTAGGTTTATTAAATTTGTATACCGCCCTTCTCCCGAAGGACTCAGGGTGGTGAACAGCCAAGATTAAAATACATACAATATAAAAATTAAAATAAATTAAAACAGAATTAAATAAAATTGGCTTCCCAAAATTTAAAACCCTTTGCCCATAAAATAACCCATTAAAATTTTAAGCCAGCCCGGCTTGCTGAAATAGGAAGGTCTTCAAAGCTCGACAGAAAGTACGGCAGTCCGGGATCAGTCGTATTCCTGGGGGTAGCTCGTTCCAGAGGGCAGGTGCCCCCACAGAGAAGGCTCTCCCCCTGGGGGTCATCAGTTGACATTGCTTGACCGATGGCACCCTGAGGAGACCCTCTCTGTGGGAGCGGATTGGCCGGTGGGAGGTTATCGGTGGCAGAAGGTGGTCTCGTAAATACCCGGGCCCTAAGCCATGGAGCACTTTAAAGGTGAGAACCAATGCCTTGAAGCGCACCCGGAAGACCACTGGGAGCCAGTGCAGCTCACGCAGGAGAGGTGTTACATGGGAGCGCCATGTCGCCCCCATAATAACCTGCGCGGCTGCATTCTGGACCAGCTGGAGCCTCCGGGTGCTCCTCAAGGGGAGCCCCATGTAGAGACCATTGCAGTAGTCCAGGCGAGAGGTGACGAGGGCATGAGTGACCATGCATAAGGAGTCCCGATCCAGAGAGGGACACAACTGGTGTATCAGGCGAACCTGATAGAAAGCCCCCCTGGCCATGGCCATCATATGCTCTTCTAAAGACAGTCGTGCATCCAGGAGGACGACCAAGTTATGAGCCCTCTCTGTGGGGGCCAATGACTCGCCCCCAATAGCCAGCGATGGCACCAGCTGGCTATATCGGGACGCCGGCAGCCACAGCCACTCAGTCTTGGAGGGGTTGAGTCAGAGCCTGTTCCTCCCCATCCAGACCCGCACGGCCTCCAGGCACCGGGACATCACTTCAAGGGCATTGTTGGGATAGTCTGGGGTGGAGATGTACAGCTGAGTATCATCAGCGTACAGATGGCACCGCTCCCCAAATCCACGGATGATCTCACCCAGTGGCTTCACATAAATGTTGAACAGGAGAGGCGAGAGGACCAACCCTTGCAGCACCCCACAAACAAGGTGCCTCGAGGTCAACCTCTGCCCCCCAGCCAACATGGACTGCGACCGGTTGGAGAGATAAGAGGAGAACCACCGTAGAATGGTGCCTCCCACTCCCAACCCCTCTAGCCAGCGCAGCATGATACCATGGTCAATGGTATCAAAAGCCGCTGAGAGATCTAATAGGACCAGGACAGAGGAACATCCCCTGTCCCAAGCCCTCCAGAGATCATCGACCAACGTGACCAATGCCGTTTCCGTGCTGTACCCAGGCCTGAAGCTGGACTGGAATGGATCCAGATAGACAGTTTCATCCAGGTACTGTGGGAGCTGTTGCGCAACCACACTCTCGACAACCTTTGCCATAAAGCGAAGGTTGGAGACAGGATGATAATTTGCCAAAACAGCCAGATCCAGAGAAGGCTTCTTGAGGAGGGGCCTCACCACCGCCTCTTTCAAGGTGGGAGGTAAGAAGCCCTCACTCAAAAAAGTGCTTATAATCCTCTGGAGCCAGCCTCGTGTAACCTCCCGGGTAGCCAGCACCAGCCAGAAGGGACACGAGTCCAATAAACATGTGGTTGCATTCAACCTCCCCAGCATCCTGTCCACGTCCTCGGGAGTCACAGGATCAAACTTCTCCCAGATAACAGTCTCAAGACCCACCTCAGACACCTCACCTGAACCCACCCAGTCAGAGTCCAAGCTGTCCTGAATTTGAGCGATTTTATCGTGCAGATAATACGCAAAATCCTCAGCACGCCCTTGCAAGGGGTCTTCCCGCACTCCCAGAACGAGAAGGGAGCGGGTCACCCTAAACAGGGCGGCTGAGCAATTATCCGCCGACACGATAAGAGTGGAAAAGTAGTTACACTTCGCAGCTTTTATTGCCACTAAGTAGGTCTTGATATAAGACCTCACTAGTGCTCAGTCAGATCCAGAACGACTAGCTCTCCAACTACACTCTAGGCGTCTTTTCCGGCGCTTCATCCCCCTCAGCTCCTTGGAGAACCAAGGAGCTGGGCCGATTTGGCACCGGGTCAGAGGCCACAAAGGCATGACCCGATCTAAAGCACCAGTGGCCACCCTATCCCAGGCAGCCACCGATGAGTCATGAGCCAAAGTCTCAGGGAATGGCCCAAGCTCCACTTGGAACCTATCAGGATCCATCAGGCGCCTGGGGCGGAACCACCTAGTCGGTTCCGCCTTCCTGCAGCGGGGTGTAGTGGTCAGGGAGTCAAGTCTAAGGAGAGAATGGTTTGACCATGACAAGGGTTCAATGACTATATCCCCTGTATCTAGGCCATTCAACCACTTACCAGAGACAAAAACCAAGTCCAGAGTGTGTCCTCCTATTTGAGCCTGCCCAAACTCATTTCCATTGTGTTGATGACACTATCTAACCATCTCATCTTCTGCCATCCCCTTATCCATTTGCCTTCAATCTTTCCCAACATTAGAGTCTTTTCCAATGAGTCCTCTCTTCTCATTTGGTAGCCAGAGTATTTGAGCTTCAGTTTCAGTATCTGTCCTTCCAAAGAACAATCAGGGTTGAATTCCTTTAGGATTGACTGATTTCATCTCCTTGCTGTCCAAGGGACTCTCAAGAGTCTTCTCCAACACCATAATTCAAAAGCATCAATTCTTCAGCACTCAGCCTTCCTTATTGTCCAGTTCTCACTGCCATATATTATTACTCGGAAGACCATAGCTTTGACCATAGGAATCTTTCTCAGTAAGATGATTTCACTGCTTTTTAATATGCTGTCTAGGTTTGTCGTAGCTTTCCTCCGAAGGAGCAAGCATCATTTAATTTCATGGCTGCAATCACTGTCTGCAATGATCTTGGAGCCCAAGAAAATAAAATCTGTCACTGCTTCTATTTCTTTCCCTTCTATTTGCCAGGAAGTGATGGGACTGGATCAGGGGCAGGTTCCAAATCCCGTTGCTACCGGTTTGCTTGTGTGTGTGGCACTTCCGTGCATGTACAGAAGCGTCCAAGTGGGTGGGTGGAGCCTCCCGCCACCACCGCTACCGGTTCGCCTGATCCAGATGCGAACCAGTAGCAACCGATCACTGGACCGGATGATATGATCTTAATTTTGTTAGTGTTGATTTTCAAGCCAATGACTCATTGTAGCAACAACTATAACATCTGAAATAAGCCACATGGGAAGGGTGCCCTTATGATTGGGAGATTGTATTGAAAAGCGGGAAGCCAAGGAAGCTGCACACTGCTGGAGAGAGGATTACAGAATGACGCCCAGGACACGGCCCCTATAAGAACTGTCAGATGTAAATGCCTTATTCCCTAATGTGTAAATAATGTATATATGGGATATCGGGGGTTAACTTAGTCTTTGTTTCCTAATGTATTCATAATTCACCACTCCCATCCTTGACTCCGCCCTTTGTATATATAAGGAGCCACCCTCACCATTTTCCTTGCTTCTATCTGTGAATATTCAGTGAATATAGAATGCCTGTTATGATTAAAGAGAAGTATATATATACCTCTAATCTTTATTATCTTTATTGAGTCTGATCCTAAAAACATTGCAACAAGCTGGTAGCAGAGGATGGTTAATTGACTCAATAAATACTTAAAAATGTCTAAGAAAGATAGGCCCAACACCAGGGCCTACAGCAAAGAAATAGAAACTGAACAAGAAATAATCAACGAATCCACAAACGCGATTTCGAGAGAATCCGAAGAGTACACCACAGAAGAAGAAGAACTAATAAATGAAAATAATGACCAGGAGGAAATCGAAATAGAAAATAACGAACTCAGGTCAGAAATATTGAAGCTATTAAAAAGCCAGAAGAATGATGAAAGTCTCATCGCGAATCTCCAAGAAATGCTGAAAAACAGCGGAGCAGCGAGAGAGAAAAACATCGTCAAGGAGAAACCCAAAGACCAAAAAACTGTGAGTGATATGACTACAGAGAAAGTCATTATGAAAAAGAAAAGATGTGATACCGCGCGAAATTTTGAATGGCAGCCATCTTGGTTTCAACGAGCCTCCAAAGGGAGCGAAGCAGAGCCAATCAAAATGTTCAGTTCAAAATTTCTGGCGCGAAAAACGTTATCAGACAACGAAAGTGAAAAGGAAGATTCGAATTCTCCAGAAGAACCCGAATCAGAAAGCGAAGACGATTTAACCAAATCCCAAATAAAATCAGCAATGAAGACGCTTTTTGCTGCATTTGGGCCAAAATTAAAAATTTCCAAAGCGCCAACGAAGAAGCAAGAGAACAAGCCGATACCTCAAGACCTACACGCTCCCATCCTGACTTCGAGAGCGACGACGCCCGAGCCCAGAGAGCCATGCCGATTCCGCCCCACGCCGCAGACTGGATCAAATACCAACGCACACAAGAGAAAGAGAAGAACAGTCGCCGCCATCAGAACTCCTAAAACCGAGCCAGAGACCGACTCGTCTGAAGAGGAGCAGAGCGAACGAGCTGAAATGGAGAGAACCTTCCACGACGATGCCAAAGAAGAAATGAGCAACGCGCATGTGCGAAACCACGTAGACGGTCCGGAAAGACTTGAACTGGCCAGAGAACCGCGCAGACTCGTTGCGAGCATCCCCATGCCGTTTTGCAATTTCCTGCACTTGCGAGATCACGGACTACCTCAGGTTGTAAGTAATGGACAAAATAATGTGGGAAACTTACCCAGTGACTTCCCAAAACTTAGAGTTGATGGCATTAATTTGCAAGAGTGGTATCAACAGCTCCAGGTTGTCTTTATGAAAGAAAATTTACTATTCTTTATCACTAGTCCTCCAAGAAGACCTTGGACTTTAAAAATAGATTGTTTACACCATAGAGCATTCTTCTTAATAATATCTAGCGTATCTCCTGCAATGT
Organism: Pantherophis guttatus; assembly: GCF_059756535.1. NCBI lineage: Eukaryota > Metazoa > Chordata > Lepidosauria > Squamata > Colubridae > Pantherophis > Pantherophis guttatus. The sequence goes on from NC_142066.1 coordinate 145,754,554, forward strand.
ATCATAGTATCAAACCAAACCTAACTGTTTCAGAAATAATTCAATGCATGTTTAATCTGTTTCACAGCGACAGTGTAGCTACCACTACAAGAATGTCTAAGGATTTCTTTTCTTCCAGAGTAAAACCAGGGGTTTCCATAAGTGAGCATTTGATATCTCTAAACAAAATAAGAGCTGAGCTGCATCTGAGGGGGGAAGTGATTTCAGATCAAACAATGAAAAGTGTTATTATCAATTCACTTGATTCATCATGGGATAATTTTATGTCACACTTAGACACCATCAATCTAGGATATTTATCCATAGAGAGTCTATCTAACAAATTGATAGCAGAAGACAATTCAAGAAAAAATCGTTCTAGCAATCACACAGAACACAAATCTTTTAGGAAGGTAGCTTTCCAAGAAAAATACAACGAAGCTTTTAAATGCCATAATTGTGGGTCCAGGGAACACAATAGAAGAGACTGTCCCAAAATATCAAAGGAGAGACATAGGCCAGAATATAGAAGCAGATACAATTATAGACAGTCTTCCACAGATAGATATAAATATAGAAGCCCACCAAATTACAGAGAAAGTAGAGGGGGTAGAGAAAATTCAAAAGAGAGAAAATCTGGTTCACTGAATGGACTAAATAAACAAGACAGCACTAAAACACAACAAAATGAGAACAATAATTGGCTTATCGATTCTGGGGCAACCAATCACACCACTAATAACAAAAATATTCTGTCTTCATTTACAGAAGATAAGTTTGTAATAAAGGTAGCTAATCAAGAAAAGGTTCAAGTATTAGGCAGAGGAAACATAACATTGCCTGGTCTAGGAAAAATAGAGGGGGTATTGTTAATTCCTGAAATACCTCATAACATACTAAGTGTCATAAAACTAAGTAGAGATTCTGACATCAATATAGTTTTCTCAAAGGGGAAAGCAACTTTAGAGAAGGACAAAACAAATGTAGGCACTGTGATGATTAAAGGAGGCCTACCCTATCTGGTAACAAAAGAAAGATGGTTACATAACATTGATTCAAATATGGAAGATTGTATTGAGGCAGATGATGAAAATGTTAGTAACAGTGACAATGATGAATGTAAAATATCTCATGATCACACAAATACACACAAAGAGAAGAAACCAAGAATAGGTAAACCAATTCATGATGCGTGTGCTCACATCTTACATAGGAAGTTAGGACATGCAAGTTTTCCTGTAGTACAAAAAATGACTGAACACGCAGAAGGTGTCAAAATAAAAAATTGTGAAAATTATTTGGAATGCTCAGTATGTAAATCCACTAAACTAAAAACTAGTCCCAGGCCAAAAAAATCCAACAGATCAACTAACAAAATTTTTGACTTAGTACATATGGACTTAGTTGGTCCATTAACTCCATCAATCACTTATAGAAAACGTTACTTCCTAACAATAGTAGATGACTACAGTCGCTATGGTTTTGTTTACACATTAAAACACAAGGATGAAACCTTTCAGAAATTTAAGGAATTCTACAAACGCATAGAAACACAACATAATATCAGAATAAAACAAATTATGACAGACAGGGGATGTGAATTCATGTCTAAAGAATTCTCCCAATGGTTAAAGGATAGAGGAATGCTACATTTCACGTCTAGTCCATTTTCTGCATTCCAAAACGGGATTGCAGAGAGAAAGAATTCCACACTACAAACCATGATTAGATGCACATTAGAGGATGCTGGTTTAGGCAAACAATTTTGGTCAGAAGCCTTACATTATTCAAATTACACTCAAAATAGAACCTGGTCCAGTATTGTGAATAAAACACCATATGAGGTGATGTATAATAGGAAACCCAAAATAGCACACATGCACATATTTGGAGTCACTGCAGACGTACACATACCTAAACAGTTGAGAAGAAAGGGAGAAAACGTATCCAGAAGATTAAGATTTATGGGATATGAAACTGGCACCAAAGGGTACAGATTTATTGATAATAGTAACAAATTTATAGTCTCCAGAACAGCTGTGTTCCATGAACAAGCCAATTGGTCTAAATTACATCTTAATGAAATATTTCCAGATAAATGCAAAGATACAAAATCTTGTGAGGAAGGAACAATAGAAAATCAAAATATCAACAAAAGTACAAACAAAACCAGAACTTGGACAAATAGTCAGCACAAAATAAAGACAGACACATTAACAAAAAAGGAAGCAAGATATTTGCATGACAACCATAGCAAACCTGAAAGAGCTATTAGAAACAATAGAAATCAAATACCAGGTAAATACAGAGATTACATAATGCATATGGATGGTGAACAAATAACACCTAATACATATGAGGAAGTATTAAAACTCCCTTATGAAGAAAAGGAAAAATGGGAACTAGCTATGAAAAAAGAGATGGAAAGTTTGCAAGGATTAAATGTATTCACACCTGCAACTGCACCTAAAGATAAAACAATCATAGGTACTAGGTGGATTTATAAAATTAAGAATCTAGAAGGAGGCAATACTCTATACAAAGCCAGATTAGTTGCACAAGGTTATGCACAAAAGTATCCGGAGGACTATACTGACACATACTCCCCCACAGTGAGAACAGAGAGTGTTAAAACAGCTCTGGTAGTGGCATCTGCACTCAATCTTGATGTATTTCAATATGACATACAGACTGCGTACTTACACGCAAAACTAGATAAGGAAATATATGTAAGGGCACCACACAGTCAATACACTAATAAGAATGAAATCTGGCTATTGAACAAGAGTCTATACGGGTTAAAACAATCTGGCAAAAGATGGTATGATTGTTTGGTAAAAGTACTTAAGACCATGGATTTTAACGCTACCACCGCTGATAACTGTTTCTTTGTAAAAAAAAGTGATGATCACATTGAATTCGTGTTAATTTATGTAGATGATATTTTATATATAGGAAAACACAAGGAGAGAAGAGAAACCTTTGTAAATAAGCTAAACGAACATTTTTCGTTGAAATCTCTAGGTAAAGTAAACAAATACCTTGGTGTACAAATTAACAAAACTAGAAGGGGATTCAAACTTACTCAGAAAGATAAGATTATTGAACTTCTAAACAAATGCAATTTAAACAATGCTAAACCATGTGACACTCCTATGCAAACTGATTTCCTTAGAAACACTGATGAGTCTTCCCCTGAATTCAAAGATAATACATTTTATAGATCAGTCATAGGTTCACTTCTTTATATATCTAATTGGACCAGGCCAGATATTGCATTACCTCTCAATTTATTGTCCAGACATGTTAGTAAACCAACTATGTATCATTGGGAAGCTGTCAAAAGAATTCTAAGATATCTAAAAAATACATTAGACTTTTGTTTAGTATTAGAACCTAGTAATGACAAAGAACCAAAACTTACTTGTTACGCAGATGCGGATTGGGCTGGAGATATATCATGCAGAAAGAGCACTTCTGGTTATATTTTTCTATTAAATAACTGTCCAGTTTACTGGTACACTGGTAAACAAGAACTGGTAGCCACTTCAACCACAGAAGCGGAATATGTTTGTTTATCCAAAGCTGCAAATAACCTTGTATGGTTTAATGATTTGATTTCAGATGTCTGGAAAAAACCTGCTTTACCTTTTGTTATGCATGAAGATAATAAAGCAGCCATTGAAATATCCAGATCCGATGCCATTGGACAAAGATCCAGGCATATAGATATAAAGTTTAAACATGTGAGACAATTGTCTCAAGATGGATTTATCAAAGCAGTGCATTGTGATACCTCTGAACAATTAGCTGACATATTAACGAAGCCTTTACCTTCTAAACAGCACAAATATTTAACTTCAAAATTATATGTCTTATATTGTCCTGAATCTGAATGTAATTGGTGTTGTATAGCGAACCGGCATTTAGAGGGGGATTTGTCAGATGTAAATGCCTTATTCCCTAATGTGTAAATAATGTATATATGGGATATCGGGGGTTAACTTATTCTTTGTTTCCTAATGTATTCATAATTCACCACTCCCATCCTTGACTCCGCCCTTTGTATATATAAGGAGCCACCCTCACCATTTTCCTTGCTTCTATCTGTGAATATTCAGTGAATATAGAATGCCTGTTATGATTAAAGAGAAGTATATATATACCTCTAATCTTTATTATCTTTATTGAGTCTGATCCTAAAAACATTGCAACAAGAACATCACCAAAATTTTCTCCCCCTTTGAAGCTGTTTCAAAAGCAAATTCTCTCTCATCAAATTGATGATGGTAACAACAATGCAGAAAAGTGTTGCCAGCAGGCATTAATTCTGATGCAAATCTGAATTTAATCATATTACAGCAATAACAGTGAAGGGCAAACTATTGCCATTTACCTTTTAGCAACCTTTTACTTAATAGTTTCTCATGTTTTGCCCTGAAATAACATCATGCTTTATAAGTAAGGTTGCCAGTGCTGGGTTTTTAAACACAGATCTGGGTTTTTCAATCCCTGTCTGAGTTTCTAATATTTTTTTAATTTGACATTTTAATGAAATCTAATTTTCTTCTACAAATTACATTATATTTTATGTATAATGTGACATCTCACTTTACTATCATGTCACTTAGAAACCAAAATTCTGGTCTCAATTTTGGTCATAAATTGAGGACTAATTGTATCTTTACATAGTATTAATCAATAATAATTTGTCTTAAAACTAATTATTGTGGTTTTGTGTCTGTGGTGTTTTGTTTTGTTTTGTTTTGTTTTGTTTTGTTTTGTTTTGTTTTTTTAGGAAATTCACTAGCTGTCCTCCTTAGGAGCAACAGAAAGAACCGGAATGTGCTTTTTAAAAAATGCAACCAAGGAAAAAGAAGAAAAGTATAATATATGATACTTATATATTGCATACAGCATTTTCTATGTGTTTTTCTTTTCTTTTCTTTGATAACGTATGTACCAATGGTAGTATTCCGTCAGGTCTATCGGTTTGGGTGAACTGGTAGGGGCGAGTGTGGATGCCCCGCCCACTCATGCAGACGTCATGCCGTCCCATTTTTCCATGTTTTTGAGGCTCTGTGCATGCACAGAAGATGGACACATTTGCGAACCTATAGGGAAGGTAAGTTCCCTACCACCCCTGATATGTACAGATAATCCTCAATTTATAACCACAATTGAGCCCAGGATTTATGTTGGTAAGTGAGAAATTTGTTAAGTGAGTTTTGCCCCATTTTACAACTTTTCTTGCCAGATTTGTTAACTGAATCACTGCAGTTGTTAAGTGAATTTGGCTTCCCCATTGACTTTGCTTGTCAGAAGTTGCAAAAGGTTATCACATGTCCTCAGGACACTGCAACCGTCATAAATATGAGTCAGTTGTCAAGCATCCAAATGTAAATCCCACGACCATAGGGATGCTTCAATGGTCATAAGTGTGAAAAGTGATTAAGTCGCTTTTTCAGTGCTGTTGTAATTTTGAACAGTCATTAAATGAATTGTTGTAAGTCGAGTAATAGATGTATTTTTATCTTTTTGTTTTGAGACTTTTTTCTGACATTTTTTTGGGCAATTTGAAGCAATAAAATAAATTTTTAAAAAGGAAAGAAAACTGGGGAAAGGATATTAAATTCTAGTGAATTTGTGGGCATGAAAACATCTGTTAAAGATAGTACTTAAAGATAAACTTTAAGAAACTATTGTATACTTTACAAGAATTGCTTTCATTACACTTTCGTACTTACAATCTATGGATGGGCAAATATATCTAACATCAGCCAGAGCAATAACTGTTGAAAAGAAGCAAGTGTTAATATCTCTTTTTGTTTTTTTTGTTTTTTAAAAAAACTGTTTAATAAAAATATTTTTTTTAAAAAAGAAATAAACTATCCTTCATTAGCAATACTATTTTTGTTTTAATTCTTAAGAAGGATGTCTACTTTCTTATGGGAAAATGCTGCTTCTTTTTTTAATAATTTATAAAAGATTCATCCAAACCTTGATCAGGCTTTATAGTCAACCCTAGATAAGTTTTATTAAAATATTCTAATCCTTAAAAGTTTATGTCATCATACATGTGTGAATGCTTAAGAGGGTGCTTTCTTATCTTGGCTGAAATAGAGTAGCGTAGATTTTTAAATTCTGAAAGATAGATGTCTGATGAATAGCAACATTCAGCAGTAACTTTGCAGCTTTCACATCAAAAACTGTAAAAGTTGAAATAAATAGAAAATAGAGTGAGATCTTTGAATTGATTCTCTCTGGCTAAACTTAGATACATTGTTTAATATATAAAATTATAAAATATATAATATATTACATCGGCTAACAATCATCACCAGTATTTTTTAAACAAAATCTAGTGTATCCCCAACTGATTCCAGCTTCCAACAAAATGATCTCATGTTATACAACTTTTCTGTACGCTTCTTTAAAAATATTGGTGAGCAATTTTCAGTTTTTCACACCTCGAGAGAAAATGAATGCCAGAGGAATCGATACAGACAAGAGCAGTAAAATAAAATAGAAATAGAACAGGTTTTTTGCAATCTCCTAGGATACTCAGCACCCAGCACCTCTCAAAGACACCAGACTGGGCAAAAGTAAATTATCCATAAAATATAGGAATATAGAGACTGTCAGCGCTCCTGGATTATTCTGTTGCCAATGTGGACCAATAGCCATTTTGGGATGGCAGGAATAAATAAGGTCATCCTGTACTAACCTCTTAGGATCCTGAAACATGCCTCTGGGCATGTTTTCATGCTCCACTTTTCACATACAGGTAGTCCTTATGACTACCTGTACTTATGACTACAAATTGAGCCCAGAATTTATGTTGCTGTGTGAGGAATTTATTAAGTGTGTTTTGTGCCATTTTCTTGCAACAATTTGTTAAGTGAATCATTGCAGTTGTTAAATGAGTAACACAGCTGTTAACTGAATTTGGCTTCCCCATTGACTTAGCTTGTCAGGAGGTGATCACATGATCCCGGGACACTACAACCGTCATAAATATGAACCAGTCTGTTATATTTACTGAATGTAAATCACTTGACCATGGGAATGCTTGTAAGTGTGAAAAATAATCATAAGTCACTTTTGTTGTAACTTTGAATGGTCACTAAATGAACTGTTGTAAGTTGAGGACCACCTGTACTGTTTCACTTACCTTTACCACCAGTTCGACGCACACACTTGCTTCACGTGCATGCGTGCTGTCCAGCCTTCCACGCATGTGCTTTGCTCGTGCATGAGCTTTGCTCACGTGCGTGCCTTCAGCGCATGTTCCTGGCCTCAAAAATGTGCCTAAATAGCATGACTTGAAGCAGGAGTGGGCGGGCCCATCCATGATCACCACTACCGGTTCACTGAACTATTTTCTTTCAAAAATAGTCCATGAATGTCCCATTTAATCAGTCTGGCTTTGACTCCTTCAAAGAGGCAGGAATGTCTCTTTAGCTGAGTCAGTCTCTAAGGTCTTCTACACTGAAATTTTGCTTATTCAAAACCTGGCAGAATGTTTTATTGATTTGGGTTTCTTTTTAATTACTATTTTTCTTTCCCCAAGCTATCTAATTTTCCACTGGGTTAAGTTTTTTTTTTTCTTTCAAAAATAGTCCATGAATGTACCATTTAATCAGTTCTGCAAACATTTGAAGTACTAGAGATTCACTCCCTTTTATCTGAGGAAAAGGGGTTTTGCCCTCTATCATTTGAGGTGACAAAGTTTTATCCCTTTATAGCTTCGATGACTGGTAAGAAATGATGAAATGACACATAGCTGGACTTACTAAGAAGAAAGAAACAGTGGAAAGGTAGGTAACTGAGGGTGGGAAAAATAGTAATTTTTAAGAAAATATTTCTGCTGTTTTGAACAAGCAACATTTTATAATTTAGACAAGTGTTACAACTATTACAGAATTAAGATACAATAGACAGAGGGCAAAAAAGATTTTCATTTTGTACCTGTATGCACCTGCAATTTGATGCTTTAATTTTTTATATATAAATTTAACTTTGCATATGTTTGTGTGCGGGCATACAAGCATAGGAATTGAAATATACGTATACCTTGGCCAACGGATCTCAATGGAAGGTGATACAATAGAGGAAATTGAATGGCATGTTAAATGTGGTTGGCAGGCATTCGGCAAGCTAAGCATAATTTTCAAGAACAACCTCCCCTTATGCCTGAAGAGAAAGAGTTTGCTCTAATATATGCCAGTGAAACATGGACGGTAACCTCACCATCGATACAAAAGCTACAAGTGACCCAAAAAGTCCATGGAAAGATTCATGCTCAGCTTTACAAGAGAAGATTGAAAGACCTGCACATGGATTAGAAATGAAATAAATGAGATCATCAAGAGTGGAAAAGAATTGCAATGGAAATGGGTTGGTCCCATAGCAACCAGAACTGATGGCAGGTGGACCAAGGCAGTCATAGAATGGATTCCACTTGATAAAAAGCATCCACCAAAGAGACCTAAAACAAGATGGATTGTTGACATCAGCAAATTTTGCAGGCCCAATGGCAGGCCCAAAAGGAAGTTCAGGACTGTATTGGTTGCAAACATGTGGAAGAGGTCTTCACCCTGCAGTAGATAGACAATGTCTAAAATGACGATGACGAATGACACATAAACATATTATTATTATTAGATGTTTTTCTTGAGAGGTTATTTTGTCTGTTCAAGGTGGCAGACACATTTAATGCTCCTGCCCCTTATTTTTTTCCACAACAACAATCTTATGAGGTGGGTTGGGCTAAGAAAGAGTGGTGGCCAAAGTTACCCAGTTGGCTGTCAAGCCTAAGGTAGGACTAGAAGACATAGTTTCCTAGTGTCTAAGTCATCACATTAACCACTAGACCCGTGTTGGCAGGCCTATGGTACGCATGCTGGAAGTGGCACGCAAAGCCATTTTTCTGAGCATGTGAGCCGTCACCAAGCTCACCTGAAACTGTGTATGCGTGCGCACCTCAGCTGGTGTTCAGGCCTCTGGTGCGCATATGCGCAATTCAGGGGACCCAGCTGGTCTTCGGAGCTCTTCTACGCATATGCGTGTGTTTGCGCATGCACACAAGATTGTGCATGCATACACAGACAGCATTTGCACATGTGCATTGCACACACGAAAGCTGTGTGCATGCACATATGGTGAGATTCTGCACATAGTGTGCGCTAGTGTGCCTGCGCAAAAGCTGTGCACATGTGCAGATGGTGCGGTTGCACGCGCAGCATGTGGGGAGGAGCTGTGCGTTACCGCGGATGGCACACGAGCGCACGCAGGGTGCGAAGCGCGTTCCTGTTTGGCACTCGGTAAGTAAAAGGTTCGCCGCCACTGCACTAGACCAAACTGGTTCTCATAAAAGTATATATATATCCAGTAAGAACTACCTGAAGTGGAAAACAATGTTATCACATATTCAATCAAGGCTGATCTTACTAAATTTCATTTACTATTTTTCTGATTTTAATGCCACTGAGAATGCAACTGGTGCACCCAATATTTTGAGTGAGGTCTCATAATAGTTTTCTAATACAGATACAATCTCCCTTCCCAATGGAAATTAAGATCTGTTCCTAGGTCAGTGATGGCTAACCTTTTTGCCATTGCGTGCCAAAAGCAGGGGAAGTGCGGGGGGGTCGCACGCATCCATAATTTTGTCCACATCTATAATTTTATGTGCCCCACCCCCGCACATGTGTGCGCAACCCCCCCGCACTTCCCCCGCTTTTGGCATGCAATGGCCTAGTAGGCCTGTTTTTTGCCCTCCCCAGGCTCCAGAGCCTTTCTAGGAGCCTACGGCGAAAACAGCCTTCCCCACACACCCCCGGAGGCCCTCCGGTGGCCAGAAACGGCCTGTTTGCCGATTTCCAGTTGGCCCAGAAAGCCCTAAAATCAGCTGGCCAGCGTGCACATGTGTGCCGGAGCTGAGCTCATGTGCCCACCGATATGGCTTTGTGTGCCACTTGTGGCATGCGTGCCATAGGTTTGCCATCACAGTCCTAGGTGATGTAGTCATAAGGCAAAGTCATGTAACAGCAGTGATTTATGACAGTAGTTTGTACCAGTTGGCATTTTTAGGCAAATATTAAGCAATTGCAGCATTCCGTGGTCATGTGATCATCATTCATGACCTCCTGCCAGCTTCTCCACTGACTTTGCTTGTCAGAAAGAGGCAGAGAAGTCACAAATGATCACATGATAATGAGACACTGCCATGTTATAATTTACAAGCCTGCTGTGAAGTGCCTGAATCCTGATTAGGTCACCATGAGGATGATGAAACAGCCTCTGCATCAAAAGTACCTGTCTTTCAATGATAGCATGGTCATTGAATGAGTGTACATTAAGTGAGAACTACCTGTAGGACAATATTATAGGAAGTCCTCAATTTATGACTGCAATTAGAACCAGGATTTCCCTTTCAAGAGAGTCACTGCAGTCATTAAGTGAATCTAATGGTTGTTAAACAAATATGACTGTAGTTGCCAGAAGTCAGCTACTAAGATCACCAATGGATCAAGCTGTTCACCAAAGCACCTGAGGGCAGGACAAGAAGCAATGGATGGAAACTAATCAAGGAGAGAAGCAACCTAGAACTAGGGAGAAATTGCCTCCAGAAGTTGTGAATTCTCCAACACTGGAAGTTTTTAAGAAGAGACTGGACCACCATTTGTTTGAAATGGTATAGGGCAGGGATGGCTAACCTTTTTGCTGTCACATGCCAAAAGTGGGGGGAGCACGGGGGGTCACACACGTGCGTGCCCACACCCGTATTTCAATGCGCCTCGTCTCCCCCCCCGCTTTTGGCACGTAATGGCACGCTGGGCCTGGAAGGCCTGTTTTTCACTCTCCCCAGGCTGCAGAGCCTTTCTAGGAGCCTGGGGAAGGCGAAAACGGCCTTCCTCACTCCCCCAGAGGCCCTCCAGAGGCCAGAAACGGCCTGTTTCCCAACTTCCAGTGGGCCCAGAAAGCCTGAAAATCAGTTGGCCAGCATGCACATGCGTTCAGTGGGCAACGCTCACGTGCCCACTGATATGGCTCTGTGTGCCACCTGTGGCACGCATGCCACAGGTTCGCCATCACGGGTATAGGGTTTCTTGCCTGAGCAGGAGGTTGGACTAGAAGACCTCCACGGTCCCTTTCAACTCTGTTATTCTAAATTCTAAAACATTGCAACCATCATAAATACAAGCCAGCTTCCAAGTGCCTGAATTTTTATCACTTCACCGTGGGGATGCAACAATGGTTATAAGTGTGGGGTTTGGTCATAAGTCACATTTTTCAATGCCATTGTACTTCCTAGTGGTTGTATATCAAAAGTTCTGTTTTCAATTCCAAATTATTCAGAGCATAGATGACTTTGTTTTGTTTTGTTTTTCTCTTTGCTTTCTTTAATAGCAGCTACATATTGGGTTGACATTTTCGGTCCCCTCAGATTCCAAGATCCTTTTCCTGATCCGTCACTGCCAACTCCGGTTCCATTAGTAAACCTAGGTGAAATGTTTTTGAGCTAACATGCATCCCTTTGCAATAGTTAACGAACAAAGAATGCATAAATAAGTGAAACCCCATTGCAATTCTCTTACCCTTAAGAAAAAAGCTGGCAAAAAAAAAAAACCCATCATCAAATATATAGAAGAACAAGTAACATATGGTTAGTAGCAGCGTGCAGCTGGGCTGCAATGTTTCACAGCGATTTTATGTCCATTAGCTACCCCAAGAAGTAATGAGGGTATCCAAAAAGGTGCTAATCATTGACTTGTAAAATTAGCAAAGGATTCGAAAGAGTTGTTTGCATGCAGTGGCACATTTTAGAGGCCAAGGCAGCCAGGGAAAAGTGAGGTCAAGGAGAAATGTGTTTAGCCAGTAAGCTTGGGACTGTATTTTTCTCTTTCAGTGACTGGTGCCCAATTTATATATGTATAAATGTAATTCTGTTTCAATTAAATATATATTTAATTGAATTATTTCATAGACTTGTTAATAATATTATCTTTGTTTCATGACTTCCCTTTCTTTTCTTATAAAGAGCTGCTGATCTGTTTGTTTGTTTTTTCTCCTCTCTCTTTTTCCTCTGACTTCTTCCGATAAGCCAGTATGCTAAAGGAATACAATGAGACTATTGGTGCAAATTATGAGCAGATAATGTTGTATGACATTTAGGTCAGTGATGTTGTTTGCTTTGAGAAAGGTAGTTAAATTTAAATAAAAGATTGCTTGAATTAAGGGAGACCTAATGTCATTGGCTGGTCACCATGAATAAAATTACAAAAAATGCAAATAGACTTTTCTAGCATAATAAATTTATTTTGGTTCTAATAAGGTAGAAAGGAAATCCATAGTTAAATACATAGCTGGTAATTTTCCCATTATCCTCTGAGGCTTTTGAATTCTGATTTTTTTTATTCATACAGCGTGCCATGATGAAAAGTTAGCACAAGATTGATGCTTTTCACATTACAGGTAATCCTTGATTTACACCTACAACTGACCCCAAAATTTCTGTTGTTAACTGAGACAATTGTTAAGTGTGTTTTACCCCATCGTGTCACATCTTGCCACATTTGTTAAGTGAATCACTGCAGTTGTTAAGGTAATAACACAGTTGTTAAGGGAATCTGGCTTCACCATTGACTTTGCTTGTCATAAGATTGCAAAAGCCCAGGACACTGCAATCATTACAAATACTTGCCAGTTGCCAAGCATCTGAATATCTGGATTATGTGACCATGGGGATGCTGTAATGGTTGCAAACAGGGGTGGGTTCTAAATTTTTTTACTACTGGTTCTGTGGGCATGGCTTATTTTGTGGGTGTGGCTTGATGGTCATGTGACAATTATTTAGGATTTAGCAGAGGTACTGGTCTACCAGGCTTTTAATTGCTTGCAGAGCTATACCGATCTACCCATTAATTTTTGCAGGCACCAGTCTACTCATTTGTTTTCTTTTAACACTGATCAGCTGTAGGGCAGCTATTTGAATCCAAGAGTTTAAACAGTTTTTTTCCCTCTAGCCATCAGCTGGGACTCAGGAAACAACAATAGATTGAGGGTAGAGCCAAATAAAAGGTAAGAATAACGCGGGGGCGGGGGGGGCAGAACCGGTTCGGTGACGTCATATCATCACTGCTACCAGCTCGGTGGAACCGGGCTGAACCAGGAGGGACCCACTGGTTGCAAATATGAAAACAGTCATAAATCACTTTCTTTTTAGTCACATTATAAATTTGAATGATTACAAAATGACTGTTATAAATCAAGGATTACCTGTATGAATTTTCTCAAAAACACTCTCTCTATATATATATATATATTTCTCTTTCCCTCCCTCCCTCTCTCTCTCTCTCTCTCTCTTTCTCTCTCTCTCTCTCTCTCTCTCTCTTTTTTTTTTTTTCATTTTTCCCCTTTTGGAGATGGGAAAGACTTGATGGTCTTAGTACCCCCATAATGCGGAATATCGTTTTGATCACCCCAAAGATTCCCATGAATATTTTGCTCACCTATGTGAATATGGACATTTCCCATTTTCGGAAAAAGGCAAAGTGAATAAATAAGTTTTGCAAAAAAAGGGGGGAGAGGGGAAGGGGAAGACAGTTGTCTCCACCAAAATGAATAAAAGTTACCAACTGGAGAATAGCATTGTCAGAAAAAGTAAAACATTTTAACTTTCCTTAGATGTTTTCAAGTTGTGCTGAGACTGCTTTTTCATAATCTTTTCACTATAATGCCTAGTATTATAGCCTATGTAGCTGTTCTAATAATAGGAGCTTTAGATCTACGCGGTGTATGTTTCTTAGTCTGATTCCCCTTATAGGGCTGAAATTATTTCCTTGATCAGGTTACATCTTTGCTGGCAGCATGATTTTAATCCACATTGCTATTCCTTCTTGAAGGGGGTCTGGAGACCCCATTCTCAATACGACTGCGCAAAGTTGGAATACCTTTTCTCATTATAGCAATAGCATTTAGACATATATATTGCTTCACAGTGCTTTATAGCATTCTCTAAGTGGTTTACAGAGTCAGCATATTGCCCCCTGGGTTCTCATTTTCCAATTTTGGAAGAATGGAAGGCTGAGTCAATCTTGAGCTGGTCAGGAACAAAATCCTGGCAGTGGACAGAGTTAGCCTGTAAAACTGCATTCTAACCACTGTGCCACCATGGCTCTTATCTTAAAGAGGAAAACCTAAATCTGGCTGAATGTAACTTTAATCAGTTTAAAATAACTTTTGGAGAGATACAATATCTGCAAATGTCAGGGATGCAGCTCAGAGGTAGGTTTCAGCAGGTTCTGACCAGTTCTGGAGAACCAGTAGTTTGGAGAATTGGTAGTAAAAATTCTGACTGGCCCCACCCCCATCTATTCTCTGCCTCCCGAATCTCAGCCGATCAAGAGGAAATGGAGATTTTACAGTATCCTTCCCCTGTCATGCCCACCAAGCCACACCCACCAAGCCATGCGACACCCACTAAGCCACACTCACAGAACCGGTAGTAAAAAATTTTGAAACCCACCACTGATGCAGTTGTAATACTTTGCTTTCCACTTCCCTCCCCAAAAGGTCTGAGTCCCCCACCTCAAGAAGACAGAAACATGGGGGCATCAATGATATCAAAATTAATATCATTGGACAATGGAAGTCCTTCCCCCTTTTAAACATGCATCACAAGAGGCAGTGTTTTGATCCCCCCACTATTCTGATGTGACTTCCATTGAATGTCATTATCTACATTTATATCTCACTCCAAGCAGCACCTCAAATATGAGTACAATCTTGTGGAAATCAGGATAACAATACCAACATCCCAACAACCTGCCAAACTCTTATCTGGCTGGCTCTTAGAAGCACGCTCTTACTGTGAGCAGAATGCACAAAATTATCCTCTTTGTCCTTTCCTGGTTTTTTGGGCCTGTCTGAAAAGTCTGATGAAAAGTTTCCATCAAATTCTTCTGTCTTGCTTTCTCTGTCTCCCATTCCAGAAGTTACCAAGAGAAAAAGGATGAACCAAAGAGCTCCATGAATGGATTTAGCATTAGGAGGTAGAAAAAAAAAAACTATCTCCCAAACTAGCAGGGATTGGATTCCAGATATAAATCCAAAGTCATTGCTCAGATTTTATCTTAGGCTTCGTACATTATTCAATTGTTACTGAATGATTTTGTTCCTGAAATCTCTCTTAAAAAGTGAAAGTTGCCTTTGTTAAACAAAAAAATGGTAAATCTAACAAATTAAAACTCTTGTTGCTTTATTATTTTATTAACGAAGTCTATTTTTCTTGAGTTCAGTTTGTAGCGGCAGCTGAACAATGCAGCAAAATACATTAACACGGGGTCACCTGCTTTGCATTTCCAACAATAGGCCCACATTTTCACAAAGGGTAATCTTAAAACGGTGTATGTGAGCGTGTGAGTGTCTTTTTCTAGGACTTTGTATATCTTTATCTTAAATTTTAAATTGTGTCAACAATAGAAAACGACTAGAAAAAGGGCTCATAATTATTCTTCTTTCTCTGATAAGTGGCACCTCAAATAACCTTTTCTTAAAGAGGTCAAGCCATTTTATAAAAAGATGAGTCTGAACTTATCTGTTATTCTCTTCCACCATGCTCTCCTAAACAATTGAATAACTAAAATGTTTCGGGTTCCATAATTATGTCCATTACAGCAATTAATCCTTGGTTGTGGGGACTTTTGGGGCAAATGAACCCACTCCTTTATGATCAGCTGTGGGCCTGCCTCATAGATTCATAACATTGGAGATTGAAGCTTTCTGTGTGACAATATCAATGTTCCCGAGAGCAGGGATATAACTCAACTAGCACTGGTAGAACAGGTTTTATATCTGTAATTAAAAGATTTATTTACAGCAAATACTAACACATCCAGGAGAGTTAAACAGCAGGTGCCCTATTCAGTCAATTCGCATCTATTCTGGAGAACCAGTTGTTAACTTTCTAAGCAGTTCGGAAAACCGGTTGTTGGACGAAATCTTATTTTATTTTTTTCCACTTTACAGGCTAATCCTGTAAGGAAGGCAGGAAGGAAACATTCTGGTGTTGTTTCTAGCCTAATCTTTATTGCCCTGCTTACAGAAACTGTCTCTCTTATTACATTGTAACACCTAAGGTGAAGCGCCCATCGACGTGAGTGACATTGAGTTAGCCATGCCCACACGGTCACATGACCACCGAGCTATGCCTAACCAGCCGGTCATTAAGGCAGAGAACCAGTTGTTAAATTATTTGAATCCCACCACTGCCTAATCATGTATGTGAGAAATGACCTCCTAGGAGACAGGGAATCAGACAAACAGTTGAAAATACAGGTACTCCTTGACTACCTTGATTAATGATCACAAATGAGCCCAAAATTTCTTTTGCTAAGTGAGATAGTTGTTAAGTGAGTTTTGCCCTATTTTACAAACTTTCCTGTCACACTATTGTGAATCACTGCAATAACACAGTTGTAGAGTGAATCTGACTTCCCCATTGAGTTTGTTTGTCAGAAGGTTACCACAGGAGAGTGCAATTATCATAAATATTGAGTCAGTTGCCAAGTGTCCAAATTCTGATCACATGGCCATGGAGATGCTGCAATGATCGTAAGCATGAAAAATAGCAATAGCACTTAGACTTGTATACCGCTTTACAGTGCTTTACAGCCCTCTCTAAGAGGTTTTACAGAATCAGCCTATTGCCCCCAACAATCTGGATCCTCATTTTACCCACCTCAGAAGGATGGAAGGTTGAGTCAACATTGAAATAGTCCTAAGTCACTTTTTCCAGTGCCATAGTAACTTTGAATGGTCATTAAATGAACTGATATAAGTCAAGGACTACCTGTAAAAGTACCTTAGCCTCCAGCTGGAATATGGACCTAGAAAACATCTCAGAAGAAACCCCCCCTAGTTTTTTGAACTGTGAAAGGATGTGAAAGAAATGTACTTGCAGACTTGTAGGATTCTGTTAATGGAACCTTAGAATAAAATAGAAGTGGTTACAGTGTGTGTGCTGTCTGTTCTACTTCACAAGACTGAGATCATGTGTGCCTGAGAACAAAAGCAAAAGAGAAATGACTTCAGATTGGTACTCACTTACACAAGAAGCAGGAAGAGTGGTAGAGGAAGACAGGCAGTGGTGGGTTTCAAAATTTTTTACTACCAATTCTGTGGGTGTGGCTTGGTAGGCGTGGCCTGGTGGGCATGGCAGGGGAAGGATACTGTAAAATCTCCATTCCCACCCAAATCCAGGGGAAGGTTACTGCAAAATCCCCATTTCCTCCCGATCAGCTGGGACTTGGGAGGCAGAGAATAGATGGGGGCAGGACCAGTCAGAATTTCTGCTACCAGTTCTCTGAACTATTCAAAATTTCTGCTACCGGTTCTCCAGAACTGGTCCGAACCTGCTGAAACAGGACATGGGACATATCGTTCCAAAATTTCATTTAAATTTCAGAGAAAAAAATATAAAATACCAAAAGAGGCAACTGGACTTTTTGGTTTTTCTTTGAAGACGTTTTGCTTCTCATCCAAGAAGCTTCTTCAGCTCTGACTGGTTCCAGTTGGTTCTTGAAAAAAGCACCTTTGGGACAACCATGACCTGGATGACTGAGAATCTCCATAGAGATTCTCCAAAAAAAGAAAGGGGGGGAATAAATTTTTAAAAAGGAAAAGACTAGATAGAAATTAAAAATGGGGAGTGCAGACAAAAGGGGAAAAGAAGTACAGAAAAAAGTAGCACCCATTTTCTTCCACACAGATAAAAACCTAAACAATCAATGAACCTTTGAACTGGAATAAGCCATAACAAACTATACTTCTGTCATCATAAAGAAGCCTAATCATCAAAAGCCAAATAAATCCCTCCATAAGAGAGATTAGCAGTTCCTAAATATAATAAATTACTGTAATAAATTAAATTTTCATTTCTTTAAATTTCAAACAAAAAAAATCTAAGGTTTCCATGTACAAGAATCCTTGATTCAGTCTCCTACTGATGCCTTGTAATCAGTAGGACATAAATTGTTGCAAAGTTATGGATTTTTACCTCTAATTCATAGAGAGCCAGTTAAAGTGGTGGATTAATGTTCAATCCAACATCTTTCCTCAGCCACAAGAACACACTAGGTGACTTAGAACTACATTTTCTCTTTCCTATGCAAAGTTGGAGACAAAACATTGGGAGATGCTATCACTGGGATCACCATACGTTAGTACAGAATACTGTGCTTCCCCGAAAATAAGACCTTGTCATATTTTCTTGAACCCCAAAATAAGCACTTGGCCCAGGGGTGAAATCTAAATTTTTTTGCTACCGGTTCTGTGGGCGTGGCTTAATTAGTGGGTGGGGCTTGGTGGTAAGGGTGGGCATGCCCAAATCAATGTCACTTCTTTGCCCTTTTTTAACCTACACAACACAACACAACACAACTGGCTCACCTACAATGTAAAAGCAGCTGTGCTAGACCCAAAATGGCCCCTGCAATAAGCAGGAACCTTACACAACCACAAAAAGCCCAAAAAACCAACTTTCACACTTTACACACACACAAAATTCCACATACAGCTTTGTGAGATTTTGTGTGTTTGTGTAGTTAGAGTTAAACACTACAGAAACACACTAAATCTCAGAGAGCTGCACAAATATTATTTTATTTTAATTTATTTTTATATAAAAGCAGCTAAATTTAAAACTTCCTAAACTTTAAATGGCTAGGTCTAAAAAAAGAACAACTAAAAAAAAACCCCAATTAACTATTTTTTTTTAAAGCTTCCAAAGGGGAAAAAAACTTACCCAATGGAACAGGGGTTTCCAACCTTGGCAACTTTAAGACTTGTGGTCTTCAATTCCCAGAATTCCTCAGCCAGTTGAAGTCCATAAGTCAAGGCAGGCAGGCAGGCAGATAGAGCTGCTCACCGATGAGCTTAATTGCAGGCAGAGAGAATCAGTTGGTTGCTGATGCATGGATTGCAATCGTCATGCGATCAGCAGCTAAGGTAAGCAAGCTGGAGGCTGGGAGACGGGGGCAGGGGGGGGACAAACTTATTTTCTTTTACATGGCTCTGGCGATCCAAGCTGAGTTGCCTGATTAGCAGGCAACTCAGCTGGGATGTCAGAGCTTGGCTGGTCAGAGCCATTTAAAAGGAAAAAAAGGCTCTGATGATCGCGGGGCTCAGCTGGGCATGGGGGGCAGGGGCAGGGATTTTTGCTACCGGTTCTCCGAACTGCCCGCCGCCATCGCTACCTTCTCACCTGAGCCGGTCCAAACCAGGAGCATTTCACCCCTGACTTGGCCTTATTTTTTGGGAGGTCTTATTATTTTGGGGGTGCGTAGAGCAAGACGAGGTTCCTCTTGCCGCCCTACCTGATTTCCAGCTCTGTCTCCCTAACCCTAATTAGAGGAAATGGTGGGGACCAGTTGCTCATGCATTTAAATATTTTCGGGGAGGGCTTATTTTCAAGGGGTGGGCTTATTTTAGCACATGCACTCAAAAGCCCAATTGGGGTTATTATCAGGGGATGTCTTATTTTCAGGGAAAGAGGGTAGAATATCAGAGTTGGAAGGGAAGACCTTGGAGGTCTTCTAGTCCAACCCCCTCCTTAAGCAGGAAACCTTACACAACTTCAGACAAATGGTTGTCCAATCTCTTCTTTAAAATCTCCAGTGTTGGAGCATTCACAACCTCTGGAGGCAAGTTGTTCCACTGATTAATTGTTCTGTCAGGAAATTTTTCCTTAGTTTCTCTTCTTGATTAGTTTTCATCCATTGCTTTAGGTGCTTAGGAGAATAGCTTGACTCCCTCTTCTTTGTGGCAGCCCCTGAGATATTGGAACACTGCTATCATGTCACCCCTAGTCCTTCTTTTCATCAAATTAGACATACCGAGGTTCCTGCAACCGTTCTTCATATGTTTTAGTCTCCAGTCCCCTAATCATCTTTGTTGCTCTTTTCTGCACTCTTTCTAGAGTCTCAACATCTTTTTTACATCGTGGCGACCAAAACTGGATGCAGTATTCCAAGTGAGGCCTTATCAAGGCATTATAAAGTGGTATTAACACTTCACATAATCAGTTTGGGATGTTACTTCAAGAATTTTTCCCAGACAAATTTGATTGTACAAGTTACTTTTTGCTGATCAGCATCAGTTAGTCTGAACTGAAAGCTGTACTTTGAAGGAAGGATAATGCTGGAGTTTATGATCTGAATCTTTTTTATTTGGATTCAAAATCAGTTTTCCCAGCATCTGGATCAGCTGAACTCTAATTATGTTAAGGAAGGCATAACCTATCAGTTAACTCAAGGATTCTCAAACTGTGATGCTGTTAACTCCTAAAAATAATGGTTTTCATGATTATGATGATGATGATGTTGATATCTATTATCTGTATGAAAACTTAATATTTTCTCAAGTTGCAGGGGGTGGAGGGTGGTTGGGTTGTTCCAGGCAGTATTGACTTTGATTAGAATTTAAGATCTGGTTTTGAAAGAAGGGTCAGTTTATTTAACTAGACTCACTTTTTTTCTTTCTTCAACTCAGTTCTTCCTTGAAACAAACAAATAATAATAATCTCAAGATCTGTTAGCTAGGTCTGCATGATTTGATTCCAGATGTTGTTTTCATTTGCTTGGCATCATATTCTCAGCAGACAGCTTTTACTGATGAATAGTAAAAGTTTGGTTTCTTCTCCTGAAACCAAAACATTGCAAGGAAAGGATATGTAACTTTCATCATAGTTTTATCAACAGTCCTAATGGATAGGTCATCTTCAGGTTTTCTTTTACCACCCAACAAAACCTTTGATGTTTTTAAAAGATTAGAAATCTTGAATAGATAAAAATACTGAACTTAACTTTCCCAGACATTCCAAAGAGATACTAACAAACTAGATGCTCTACTGAAAATCGCCATCTGGCAGGAAACTACTCTCTAATCCCTGCATGGTGGATGGTTTTGACCAATGACTCCTTGCAGACTCTGCTACTTACTTTGCTTGGGCAAGCCTAGACAAACAGGAGCCAGTTTTGATGGCACCACAGCTGTGCATTTGCAACCCATCAAACCTGTCCATATGCAAAGCTGGAATACTATTAGATTTGCTCCTTGTCCAAGCAGAACTAGAATCCTGACATTGATCCAGCTTTGTGTTTATAAGCTTCACTTGTTCACAGATGGCTGGATCATGGCCAGACCATCAAAAGTGGGCATCTGAGAAGTGGTCTCCTCTGAAGAAAATTTCTATTCTCTCTTTTCTCTTAAGTAGAATACCGAATCCAGTTTTGGTCACAATGTTATAAAAAAACATGTTGAGACCTGGAAAGAGTGCAGAAAAGAGCAACGAAGATGATTATGGGGCTGGAGGTTAAGACATATTAAGAATGGTTGCAGGAACTGGGCATCTCTAATCTAATGAAAGATTGGGAGTGACATAATAGTGGTATTCAAAAATTTGAGGAGTTGCCACAAAAAATTTACTTTCCAAAGCACCTGAAGGCAGTACAAGAAACAATGGATGGAAACTAATCAAGGAAAGAAGCAATCTAAAACTAAGGAGAAATTTCCTAACAGTGAGAACAATTAAGCTGTGGAATGGCTTACCTTCCGAAATTGTAAATCCGGTAAATTCATCATCTCTTTGCATTTATAGGGAACTGGGTCATCTTATGAGGAGAAGGTTCCTTAGGTCTTGTGGCTAATTAAGGAGTAGAATAGAATAGAGTAGAGTAGAGTAGAGTAGAGTAGAGTAGAGTAGAGTAGAGTAGAGTAGAGTAGAGTAGAGTAGAGTAGAGTAGAGTAGAGTAGAGTAGAGTAGAGTAGAGTAGAATAGAATAGAATAGAATAGAATAGAATAGAATAGAATAGAATAGAATAGAATAGAATAGAATAGAATAACAGAGTTGGAAGGGACCTTGGAGGTCTTCCAGTCCAACCCCCTGCTTAGGCAAAAAAGCCTATAGCATTTCAGACAAATGGTTATCTAATCTCTTCTTAAAAACGTTTAATGTTGGAGCATTTACAACTTCTGGAGGCAAGTTGTTCCACTGATTAATTGTTCTATCATTTCCCATCTTAACAACCCAAACTTCTTATCCAGACTGACTTATGGCCTCATCTACCTTGTACAGTTAATATGTCATGCAAACCTTGGTGTAGATGACTTGTGACCAGTCCTTGCACTTACAATCATTACAGCATCCCCACAGCCACATGATCAAAATTTAAGCACTTGGCAACCTGCATGTGTTTAGGACAGTTGTGGTATCCCAAGGTCATATGATCATTATTTGCAACTTTCCCAATAAGCAAAGTCATTGAGATAAGCCCAATTCACTTCACAAATTCATGATTCATTTGACAACTACAGGGTCTTGGGAAAAAAAATAAAATGTGGTGCGACCCACTTAGGAATTGCCTTGCTTGGCCATAGAAATTCTGGCCCTAGTTATGGTCATAAGTCCATAATTCCTATACAGTACGTAAGCGCTAATTATGAAATGTTAGGCAGTTTAATAAAAGGACAATTTAGAACATAGATCCAGTTCCCCAATTAGAAGCTAAATTGGAATGATGCCTTCATAAAAAGGAAGCAAAAGAGTTGTGGAAGTAGACATTTCTATTGGAATTTTGTCACATTTAGAGCAACATTTGCTTGCGTTCCCAGTCAATTCTGAAGGTGGGGGGTGGGGGGGGGATCCTCTATTAAAACAGATTTTTTTTTTGTACACTCTGCACTTTTAGTACTGCAAGCTGTAAAGGAAACAGTTTTGCTTGGACACTAAATAGCATTGTGTAGCCATGTGTTCCCAACTGCATTGTAATCATTCAGAAAGATGTCCCTTGTGTTTCCAGCTTGGATTCCAGGCGAAGACCTCAATGTGCTCTTTAAAAGCTCCTAAAAGCTGCTTTCCTAGTCAGAATCAGACACATGAGCGTTTTGTTTACGATAGATTTAGGTGTGCTTAACACTGCATAGGTTCATTATCAAAATGCAGCTAAAACTTATTATCACAAGCATTATTATCATTGCAATTAAAAAAAAATACCCACAACAGAGAAAAGATCTTATCCTTCTATTTTTAAACACCGTAGAATTTGGTGATGCTTCCCCCCCACTTTAATTAATGTGCCAGTACAATAAAATAACATACAAAATCATTATTTCATGACATTAATGAAGTCGACTTTTCCAGCTCAATTTGAATAGGCAATTGAACAACAGAGCTCTAAAACACATTAAAACCAGGTCATCCGCTTTGCATTTCTAACAATATGCCCACACTTCCATGAAGGGTAATCTTAAACTACATTTTTTTCCCCTGAGTAGACAGAACATCTTTATCTGAAAATTCCAAATGTTTCAACAATGGGTGATTGTAAAGAACTAGACAATTATTTTTCAGCACCCATTGATTAATGACTTAGTCTATGACACAGAGAAAAAGTGTAGAACAAAGGAGTCCATTATAATAATGCATAGGCATTAAACCATCTTCATTAATAGGTCCTGGGTGGGGGAGCGGGGGCACTTCTGGTTAGCTTAAAACAAAATGCACCATAAAGAAGGTGAAGACACAGTAACTTGAGATGTCTTTTTAAATGTAATCAATGGAAAACATGCACAATGCCTTCCTGGTTAGACATACTCCTGAATTCTCTATTTGTGCTATTTTTCCACCTCCACCAAGAAGCTGGAAGTATTTTCAAGTTTTCTGCTGTCCATTGGTGAGGCCTTAAAGATGTTAAAAAGAATTTTTGCAGATGCCTTCTTATCACAAAGATTCAGATTTTTTTTAAAAAATCAACAACTAAAGACTTAACATTCAGCCACTATATGTCTGATTTGCTTCCCATCCTCAATATTTTATTTTTTAGATGATGATGATGATGATGATGATGATGATGATGATGATGATGATGATGATGATGATGATTAGATTTTTATCCTGTCTTTATTGCTTTATAAGTAATGCAGGGCAGCAAACATAGCAGTATGCCTTACTGCTCTTATTTTCCCCACAATTATGTGTGAGAATGGTTGGGCCGAGAGAGTGTGACTGACCCAAAGTCACCCAATCAGTTTTCATGCCTAAAGCATGACCAGAACTCACAGTCTCTTGGCCATTGACTCAAATCACCCAGCCAATTTTGATACCTACTGTAAGTGTCATGGCCCTGTTGGAGACTGAGTCTGAGGGGGAGGACAAGACCAAGCTATGGTCGGAGAAGCAGAACGAGGCAGTCCCTCAGGCCTGGGAAGAGTCGCCAGCGAGGGAGGGTGGCACAGGAGGACCAGGCAAGTGGGGAGGAGAGGGCAGCCAGCGGAGCAGAGGAGCAATGGAACTCCGGTGACAAGCAATTATCTCTCCTCCCCCCCCCATTCCCAAGCATGAAGAATGAAGAGGAGGCAGGATCAGCTCAGGGCAACCTGATGACTCGGGAGAAGGGCGCCCTGCCCCTTTTCACAAAGCTCACCTGGAGAATGAGATTTAAAGAGATGCTGTTGGGAGGGGCATTTGTCAGGAACAAGCGTTGAATCCATGGAGCCTCACTTGCAGTTGCCAATGTCCTGAATTTTGCTATTCTTTGTCTTGTGTGCTTTGCTTGGTTGCTGCCTTGCTAACTTTGCTTGCTGGACTACTCACAGCCAGAGGCTGTCGGAGATGCATGTGAGAGCTTTGCTCCAGGACTTGCAGTAAGGGTGGTGACATTTGGGAGAAAGTTGGAGCAATAAAGAGGAGTTAGAACTGTTTTCTGGCTGTGTTTTTTCCTTGCCTCGCCCTGGGTCATCACACTAAAATGGGATTGGAACTTCCAGTCTTCAGTGATTGGCCTAAAGTCACCCAGCTGACTTTTATGCATAAAGTGGGACTAGAATGCAGTCTCCTGGTGACTGGCCCAAAGTCACCCAGCCAGTTTTCATAGCCAAGTCTCTTGATAATTGGCCTGAATAAGCCAGCTGGCTTTCATAGCTAAAGTGAGACTGGAACTCACAATCTTCTGGATTTTAGATCACCACCTACTTTTTAGGCTGTAAAACACAATTGAAATATAATCACATCACATATTCCACTTGTCACTACTTGACTAGTGTTCAACAGTTAGGTGAAGAGAACTTGATATGGAGATCTAATTATTAAGTGCTGGCTTTCTCAACAAATCAATTGTGCTTGATTTAAGCCAGATATGAGTAGATCTGTACACAGTAAATCCAGTCCAATTTAGGACCACTTTAGAGATTTCCTTTCTGGCTGATTCAGATTTTCAATGAAAGATACCAACACAATTTTAAGAAGCAGGATGGTATCCACTTTTGAAAATCTATATGGGGCAAAGGATTGGCTCTATTTTTTCTGTCTTCACACACACGATATCTTTAAACAGTGGTATAAACTTCAACTTCGCAAAACTTCTTGAACTGGCCATGGGACCAGACAGATGCTGCCAAGCTAAACCTAGGAAATGTTCCTGGGTTGGATTTTAAGCACAGCCCTTGGTTGAAGTACAGTTTAACAGAGTTCGTTTTGTTCATCAGTGTTGCAGTTTTCTCCATGCTGTTTTACTGCTAAGAGACTAGTCCTTCAACTGGGAAAGGAAATTTATGGCCCCAATTACTCAGTGGATTGAAGGCTTGATGTTACTTGCATTTGTGAATTAATTGCTTATAGACATAGATTATGTATGGACAAAATCACTAGTCAATGATGGCAATAAATTTGATTCATTCATATGTATGGACAATTATAATGAAAAACAGTCATCCTTTATTGAAACAGTTATTTAAAACTTCTCTCTCTGTGTGTGTGTGTGTGTGTGTGTGCATGTGTAAAGAAGCAATCCTTTTATTTATTCCTTTGTCTATTATATTAAATAAATAATGGGAGGAGAAAGGAGTAACGGCAAAAAATTGTCTTACTGTAAAGGGAATATAGGTACTCCTTGACTTACAATTACAATTGGGATCAGGATTTCTGTTGCTCAACAAGATTGTTGTTAAGTGACCCACACCCAATTTTAGTATCTTTCTTGCCATGGTTTTAAACAAATTACTGCAGTTATTAAATGCATTACAAGGTTGCTGAACAGAATATGGTTTCCTCCATTGACTTTACTCTTCAGAAGCCAGTTGGAAAGGTTGCAAATGGTGATTAGATAACCCCAGACTCTGCAACAGACATAAATACATGCAGATTGCCAAGCACCTGAATTTTGATCCCCACCATGGGAATGCTGCAACGGTTGTATGAATGGTTGTAAGGCAAAGACTACCTATACCCTTAATTTCAAACATAGCATTTTTTTTTATCCTGCCAAAAGCTATGGAAGTTTTATGTATTCTAAGTCTAAAGCCAATATAGTGCAAAAATTTCAGCAGCTGGAGAATGTCACAATTATGTTCAAAACAACAATATGACTTGTTATTCTGCAGATTGGGTGGAGTGAAGAAGAAAGACCTATCTTCATGACTTGCCTTCATTCAGATCGGAGGTGTTGAGGCCTATCAATATATATTACGCAGATAATACTGTACAATAAATACACTATATATCTGCATAATCACCTAGGCTGATTTCACACTAATTAAAAAGAGGGCAGGTCAGATTTTGAAAAGTATATTGCAAACTTCCCCATGGATCTATGACTGCATTTTGGCCATTGATGGTGTCATCATTGTTGAAAAAAATCTGGACAAAGGTTATATGGGTGGAAAAATGACTTTTTTTCCAAATACAGTGGTACCTCAGTACTTGGCTGCTTCAAAACTCAAAACTTCAGTACTTGACTGCTTCAAAACTACTTTGGTATTCAACACATTTTGATGTGAAAATGTTGTCCTGGTACTCAGTGTTCATTTGATACTTGACATGCTGCAATAGGAAAAAGACAACAGCTGTGGAAAATGGACAGGAAGTCAGCCATGCTGGGAAGGTTGCTGACATAGGAAAAGGAACAGACAGAAAGTCTGACATAACCCCTACATGACCCCATAGGAATCTGAAAACAGCCAATAGAATATTAAAGGACATGTTCTTGCACAGAAACAGGAAGCTCAAATGCAAAGCCCAAAGAAGGTTTCAAACCGACCCATTCTCAACTCCATTTTGTCAGCTGCCCAGAATCACATGTAATTCTGCTTCTTCAATAAATCATATTTCCAGTGTCTTTCTCACAGCTTGGAACTGAACCAGATGGATTTTTCTTCCAACAATACAAATAGTCCTCAACTTACAATCTTTGTTTAGCGGCCATTTGAAGTTACAATGGCACTGAAAAAAGTCACGTGACTGGTGTTCACCACTTACGGCTTTCACAGCATGATAATATGGTCATGTGACCAAAATCTGAATGCTTAGCAACTGTCATGTGTTTACAACAGTCGCAATATCCTGGGATTGCATGATCACTATTTGTGACCTTCTCAGCTGACTTCCAATAAGTAAAGTTAATGGGGGAAGCTAGATTGCATGACTCATTTAACAACTGCCATGATTTGCTTAACAAAGTTGCAAAAATGGTTGTAAAATTGGGCACTACAAATTATCTTGCTTAACAATGGAAATTCTGGTCCCAATTGTGATCATAAATTGAGGATTACCTATACCTGTTTTTAGGTGCCTAAGAGAGTGATCCATGGAATGAATCCCACCCAATCTTGTCTTAGCATCATGTCCATCTGCATGGCCATGCTTCTCAGGTTATTTTCCCAAGCCACTCGGGTTTCTGACTAGCAGGTAGTTGAACCAGGTGAATTTCTGGATCTCCTGTACTTAAATTCTGATGTGAGGACCTTTGTATTGTTGGCTTGGCTCCAGAATCAAGCAGATGCTTGCGGGGAAATCTTTGCATTTTTACATAACCTTCTAGTACAAATCCTTTAACTCAGAGAGGGAAATATATAAAAATAGAAAATAGACTTTTGAAAGTAAATAAATCAGGAAAGATATGTGAAACAGCATTAATTAGTTGACAAGATGAGCCTCTCTTTTTTATGGTAGGTTATGAACAGATAGATCTTAGTGCCATTTGGTCTACGTACTATCTGTAGTAATATTAGGAAGATCTTTGAACTATTCTTCTCTTTTCACTTTTATTTTGTTTTTCAGAATTAGAATGTTACTACTATGTACTTTAAGTTCATCAAGTTTATTTACTGAAATTTCAGGCCTGTCCCATCACACAACAACAGCAAAAAAAGATTTGATCAAAGAGTAAAACTAAGTGGAAATACCCCCATAAAATTCTAATGAAAGTTGCTTTAAATATAAGAGAAGGTAAAAACCAGCTCATTAGCTTTAATTCTTCCTTTTCCCCAGCACAGAACTCAAAAAATGAATTACTTGCAACACTTATTTGAGGTAGAGTACTTGCACTTTCCACAACAGAGATTAGACAAGTTCAGCGTTTTGAAATTTTGTTTTAAATTGGAGGTGAAAAGACTCTAAAATGCTCAAAATAAAGGAACTTTTGGTGAAAATGATAAGAATTTACACAGGGGGCAAAATTGACTTGATTGATTAAAGAAAAGACAAGATCTACATTTGTCAATGATAGGAAATTATTTATGGATTTTTTTCCCTGAAAATGAAAGAATGAAGTTGTTATTATGGATTGATCATTAGAAGAGGTATAATATGCAAATAGGGGCGCTATGATGTAATCTTAGAGAGGACAAAATATAAATAGATTTATAACTGTTGAAAAGATTGGAAGCTGCTTCTTTATATATTTGCTTTCTTTTCTGTCTCCTTTTAAAATTTCTTTCTTATTGACATACAAATGGAAAACATACAATTGATTTATCTTGCTCCTTCAACAAAGAGCTTTTAAAAAATACCTCTTCAGAAAGAAGACTGAGCTAAAATTCTTTTGGCTTGGCATTGCAGGAAGATTTGAATGAAATCAAGCTTTGAAATGAGTCAGGACCCCACCTGCAGACAGAAATGATATTGCAGTGAATAGGAACATACATTTAATTTTGCAATATTAAGATTGTTAGCCGAGCAGGTACAAAGATAGCCTGGGAAACGGGCCCCCTTATCAGCCAGCAGGATTGTTGATTGACCACCAGTTTACCAGATACTTAGGAGCCAAGGACTTGGCAGCACGCGGAAACAACAGCCAACGACTTAATTCTTCTTCTTGTGCCATATCCATCATCGGACTTTGGCGATCCTGTTTTTATCAACAGGTGCATGAAAAAGTGTTGTTGAGTTTTTTCCAAATCAGTCTCTTTGATTTTGAAGCCATGATGTTCTTCTTCCCCCTGGACCTCTTTTGCCTTCAATCTTTCTTTGGAGGATTAAGTGAAGAATACCGTACTTTTCCGGGTGTCGCATCACATGTCCAAAATATTTTCAACTTTCATTTTTTTATGGTTTTGCTGATAGCAACTTAATAACCACCTCCAATCAACAAATAAAAAGCCACACACCCAGTGGTGGGCTACAACCGGTTTAAACAATCGGTTCGGTGAGCACGTGCTTTACTTGTGCATGCGCACTTCACACACTTGCGTGCCTAACACACTTGCGCGCAGCGTTCAAAATACAACAATTTGAAGCTCAGCTGCTTACCTTCTAAGGCAGCCCTGGTAAGTAGAACAGTGAAGGCACGGAAATCAGCTGAGCCAGAAAGAAGGAAATATAGGACAGCATAGGTCAGGGGCAGGTGGGTGGGGCCAGCTGATCAGTGGAACTACCAGTTCGCCCGAACTGGTCCGAACTGGCAGCAGCCTACCACCGTGCACACCACCAAGTGCCACATAAATACTATGCATAGAATAGCTCAAATCACACATTCTGGTGAGAATTTCCCTAAAGATGAGCTCCAGCACATGTTCAAAAGGTCAAACTAAACCTCTGGTCCTGGTGACCGACCCAGATTATATCCCGCAGAAATAATACGGTGTAAGAACTGCTATGCCACAACATATTCCAGAATGCATTATGTCTGTATTCCATATATCATGATGCTATTGCCTAAAAGTAAAGCTAACATTCTGACATTCAGCTTTCAGAGTAACTTGAGTCACTGCAATTTTAATTACCAAAGCTGGTTGTTTTCTTTCTCAGTTGAATGGTGAGCCATGAAGTCATCTGATTTTCTGACACCACTTTTACTTGGGGTATTCTCTTTCCTCTACTATGTATCTTAAAGAGATAATTGCTGTTAGTTTTTGTTTTTCATCCAGTGGTAACAGTGTGTTGATTAAGTGTTTTTTTAAGGTTTAATTGCACCAGCTTAAATATGTGTGTCTGATATAATATTTACTGACAGCTTAGCTACAAGGACATGCACGGTTCAATAATCTTGGCTGGTTATATAGCTTGTTACATACGTTATAACTTTAATTTGCTGGTCAATGTTTACAGCTTAACGCTACTGCATTTCATCTTGTATTTGGTGAGTCTTATTGATAAGCTATTATGGTATGTATTCTAAATGATGTGGGTTTAAAATAAGAAAGCTCTCTTTATGATCTCACTCTGACACGGAGTAAAATTAGCATTAATTAAAATGCATTTATCTCAGAGCAGCCTGTTATTTTGAACATGGGCACAGAAGAAAACACATTGCATTACAAAAGAGAGATGGTTTTCTTTAGGGGGTGCTCCCCCTCCCTAAGTAGTAATTAAGCTGCTTCAAAAATAGCACAGGGGCTCTTTGTGATACGCTGAAGAGCTTTCTTCTATCAGTTAGTTGGGGACTATTGTTCTTAGCAGATGCTTTTATTATCTATTTTAATTCCTTTCTATTCCACTTCCTTTTATTTTTACTTCATAACTTGTGGTTCTTTGCATGTTCAAGTAACAAGTAGACTCTCCATGTCCTGGAAGTTCCTCCGACAGGTTTAACACACATTTCTGTGATATGTATATAGATGTCCCACATATAAATATACAGGTAGTTCTGAATTATGACTACAATTGAAACCAAAATTTCTGTGGTTAAGCAACACATTTGTTAAGTAAGCTTTGCCCCATTTTTCTTGCCACAGTTGGTAAGTGAATCACTGCAGTTGTTAAGTTAGTAACATACTTGTTAAGTGAATCTGGTTTCCCCATTGACTTTGCTTGTCAGAAAGTCACAAAAGGAAAAGAAAGTCACATAACCCCGGGACATTACAACTGTCATAAGTATGAATCAGTTGCCAAGCATCTGAATTTGGATCATGGGACCATGGGGATGCTGGAACGGTCATAAGTGGGGAAAATGGTCATAATTCACTTTTCAATGCCACTGTAACTTTGAATGATCACTGTACAAATTGTTGTAAGTCTTGTTGTGGTCTGCCAGCAGCCTGTGGAGCTGGCAGCGGAGTCAGACAGTGAGGAGGCTGGGGAGAAACATGGGCCAGTCCTGGAGAATGGGGAAGGCCCAGACGAGGGCTCTGTGTCGGAGGCAGAGATGGGACCAAGGCCATCTGGGAATGATGCCAGACTCCAGAGCCCCTAGAGTCCAACAGCAGAGAGGCAGAGGAACAGGAGGAGCCTATTCCTAGTGCACGCATGCGCAGAGCTGCCAGAAGGCAAGCGCAGCTAAAGAAAAAGGGACAACTCGGGAGTAAGGCCAGGAGATGATTGGCCCCTCCCATAAGGCTTAAAAGAAAAACAGAGGCACTTGGGCCTTTTGCAGGAAAGCAGCGTTGCTAACTCTGTTTCCAGTCGGCGTCTCTTGTTTGATTATGGACTTTGTGGGGCTTTGCCAAGTAAAGGTGTCAAAGAAGATAAAGGTTGGTGATTATCCCAAAGGACTTCTTCCAAAGGACTTGTTTTGCAACTAATTGGAACTCAGCTGGGAATGAACATAATTCTCAGCTGTTACAATAAAATAGGTTTATTTTGGACTAATTGTGTCTTGTAATGACTCAGTAAGCCTATATCATAACAAGTCTAGGACTGCCTGTATAGAGCAATTGTACCATGATTCTTCTAGTCTTAGTTAGGAGAGCCTTTGAACAACTCCATGCTGTGCACAAGTTGCATTCCTTCTTGCAGCAGGAGTCCTAGTGCTCAGTCACTCAAGCCCTGGTGGTCTCACATGTGGACTATTGCAGTGCACTCTACATATGGCTACTGTTGGAAGAAATATCCATCTGGTTCAGTTCCAATCCAGGAGAAAGACACTGGAAACATGGAGGCTGATTGGAAAGATGGATTAATAGTGAAGCAGAACCACCATGCACATGGTTCTGGGCAGCTGACCACATGGAGTTGAGAGTGGGTAGGTATTTATACCTTCTCTTGGGCTTTGAACTTGAACTTTGTGCAAGAACATGTATTCTATAGACTGTTGTCAGACTCCCATAGGGCCCTGTACAGCTAAAGTTGAAGTTTGGGCTGATGCAATGAAGGAACTTGTTGTGCCATGTGGTGAGTTCTGCTGCTTGATACTGCTTGATCTCCTCTTATTTCCTGGATGGTCATGTCTTAATCCCATCACCCTGGAGCTGAAGGCCTTTTGTCTTTAGATAGGCTGGCCCAGTCCTGCTGGGGCTATTAAGAAAGGTGGGGGCTGCTTTTCAAGAGCATGTTTCTCCTTTAGGGAAAAATATAATATTCTGCCTTTTCAATATTTCTCAAAATATTTCATTCTTCTAGGAGAAGGATGGGTGCTAACTTTGTACGCTACCTTGGAAGAGTATTTGGAAGCTACAACTAGTGCAGAACCCACAGCGCAGGCAATTCTTGGGCCTCTAGGGTGACCCATGTTACACCACTGCTCCAGGACTTCATTTGCTTCCACATGCAATTCAAGATGCTGTTTATCACTTCATGGCATGGGTCCTGGCTATCTGAAGAATCATGTCATCCCAAAAGGATTGGTCTGCTTCACCCATAGTGGCATAGAGTATATGGTGCAGATCAGGGGTGGGTTCTACTTACCTTTACTACTGGTTCACAATGGGGCCACATGTGCAGAAGCGTTCTGATGACATTGGGGTCGGTGGGCGGAAACTCCCACCGGTTTTACTACCGGTTCTATAGAACCAGTGCGAACTGGGGGAAACCCACCACTGGTGCAGCTCCAGAGCCACATGCGGCTCTTTGGGCCCTGTGATGTGGCTCCCTGTTTGGTGATCCCACCACTGGCTGGGCCTGCCCCTCACCCTCCACTCCACTCCTCGCCTGGCCTGGCCTGAAAAGGTAAGGGCGACAGCGGGTGATGGAGAAGCGGCTGGGGCAGAGAGAGAGAGAGATACAGAGAGAGGGGGAGAGAAAGAGAGGCATAGAGAGATACAGAGAGGGAGTCATGTGATGGAAGTGAGTGATGTCGAGTTGGCCACGTCCACCCAGGTTTTGTGGCTCCAGGTGTTTTCTTTTCTGTGGGAAACGGATCCTAATGGCTCTTTGAGTGTTTAAGTTTGCACACCTCTGGTATATACTGTACCAGGGGTGAAATGCTCCCGGTTTGGACCGACTCAGGCGAATAGGTAGCGATGGAAGCGGGCAGTTCGGAGAACCGGTAGCAAAAATCCCTGCCCCCGCCCCCCATGCCCAGCTGAGCCCCACGATCATCAGAGTCTTTTTTTCCTTTTAAATGGCTCTGACCAGCCAAATTCTGACATCCCAGCTGAGTTGCCCACTAAACAGGCAACTCAGTTGGATCGCCAGAGCCATGTAAAAGAAAAAAAGTTTCTTTTTTTCTCCCCCCCCTCATCTCCCAGCTTCCAGCTTGCTTACCTTAGCATGACGATCACAATCCATGCATCAGCAAGCAACTGAATCTCTCTGCCTGCAATCAAGCTCATCGGTGAGCAGATCTTTCTTCCTATCTGCCTTCCTGCCTAGACTTGTGGACTTCAACTCCCAGCAAAGCTGGCTGAGGAATTCTGGGAGTTGAAGTCCACAAGTCTTAAAGTTGCCAAGGTTGGAAACCCCTGTTCTATTGGGTAAGTTTTTTCCCCTTTGGAAGCTTTAAAAAAAAAGCTTAATTGGGGTTAGTTAATTGGGGTTTTTTTTAGTTGTTCTTTTTTTAGACCTAGCCATTTAAAGTTTAGGAAGTTTTAAATTTAGCTGCTTTTATATAAAAATAAAAATAAATTAAAATAAAATAATATTTGTGCAGTTTTCTGACATTTAGTGTGTTTCTGTAGTGTTTCACTCTAACTACACAAACATACAAAATGTCACAAAGCTGTATGTGGAATTTTGTGTGTGTAAAGTGTGAAAGTTGGTTTTTGGGGCTTTTTGTGGCTGTGTGAGGTTCCTGCTTGTTGCAGGGGCCATTTTGAGTCTAGTACAGCTGCTTTTACATTGTGGGTGAGCCAGTTGTGTTGTGTTATGTTTTGTAGGTTAAAAAAGGGCAAAGAAGTGACATTGATTTGGCCACGCCCACCCAGTCACCTTACCACCAAGCCCCACCCACTAATTAAGCCACGCCCACAGAACCAGTAGGAAAAAAATTTAGATTTCACCCCTGTACTGTACCTATATCTGCATTCTGTTATTTCTATAAGAGCTGTGAAGACTTTGAGGCAAAGATCTCTTGTTTCATCATGCTTGCCATCTTTTTTTAAATTGATTT
Organism: Pantherophis guttatus; assembly: GCF_059756535.1. NCBI lineage: Eukaryota > Metazoa > Chordata > Lepidosauria > Squamata > Colubridae > Pantherophis > Pantherophis guttatus. The sequence goes on from NC_142066.1 coordinate 145,789,075, forward strand.
TAATTTCTTTTTTAATTGTTGTGAATTGCCCAGAGTCATTAAGCATACAAGTTTAATTTATTCTTATTATTATTATACTGGTATGGAGACGCTTTGCAAATCTATGCCAGTGTTTATTTTGTTTTCTTCTTTAGAAGTATTCCAGTTTTTGCAATCAGTAAATTATCATTCCACATTACCAATAACAATACATTTTAGTCCAGTATCTTTTAAACTTGGCGAGTTTCAGAATTGTGGACTTTAATTCTCAGAACTCCTGAATTCTGAGAGTAGAAATCTAAGATGGGTTACCAAGTTGAAGAAACACTGCCTTAGTCCATGCTTACCTGGTATTTTTGGTTTAGAGTAATTGGATATTGGTGTGTCTGAGGAAAGCTTCTATCCTTAGAAAAGGTTACTTGAAAATACAGGCTCACAGGAGGGAGGGAGGGAGGAAGGGAGGGAGGGAGGGAAGAAAGGAAGGAAGGAGGGAGGGAGGGAAAAAAGAAAGAAAGGAAGGAAGGAAGGAAGGAAGGAAGAAGGGAGGGAGGGAAGGAAGGAGGAAGGGAGGGAAGAAAGGAAGGAGGGAGGGAGGGAAGGAAGGAGGGAGAAAGAAGGAAGGAAGGAAGGAGGAGGAGGGAAGGAAGGAGAAGGAAGGAAGGAAGGAAGGAAGGAAGGAAGGAAGGAAGGAAGGAAGGAAGGAAGGAAGGAAGGAAGGAAGGAAGGAAGGGATCCTGCAAAAAATCCATCCAGAGGAACCAATTGGCTCGCAAATCCTTACCATTTTCAGCCCAAATTTACACAGCCACTGCATTTGACCTTAACAGCTTTGTGTATAGTACAGGCAAACAAGCTTTGAATGATTGCTGTGGTACAACATAACAATTCCATTGCTATGACCCCTGGTGTCTGGCAAAATACAGTAGAACAATAATTGTCAATCCTTCCTGTACAATGTGTAACATTTGACAGAGGTCAGCATTAGCTACACGACCTTTGGCTGGTAGTCAAAGAACTAATATCTCTTCTCCAGTTCAGCTGATAAAATGTTAAATAGAATCAATGTTGGCCACGCTTTGTGGCACTGGAGACAAAACCAATTTTTTACACTAAAGCGTGCCTTTTAACGTACAGAAAAATAGCTCCACTGACAGCTTTTCTCCAACGTCTTCGGTAAATATATTATTTCAAATGTCAAAAATTTAATTTTCTCAAGAAAAGTGGCATATTTCTTATTTCCAATCGGTGGAATGGCATGATTAATATCATAAGGTGTTTTGCAAGGAGTAGGATGGGTTTTTGAAAGAGGCCTTTCTGTAGGGGAGCAGAAGCTTGCTTGGATTTGCAATCAATGCACATGATCCATTTCCAGCCACCAGTGTAATTCCTTTGTTATCCTACTGACGTTACATGCATAAGCAAGATACAAGGATGGGTTGAACAAGTCATAATCTCAGTGGTCTAATGGCATAAATAATGGGACTATTATTAAGCCAACGTGGGATTTTTTTTTTTTTTTAAGTATGGATTTGTATCCCTTAACTGCCATGGTTATAAAGCATAATGTATCGCTGGAGAAAAGAATGTGTAAAAAGCTCAGCTATCCATGTATATAGAGTAGAAGGACAGAGCTTCTAAGTGTTGGAAGTAAAATCTGATCCAGTGGTGAAATCCTAATTTTTTTACTACCAGTTCTGTGAGCGTGGCTTGGTGGTTGTGGCTGGGGAAGGATATTGCAAAATCTCCATTCCCACCCCACTCTGGGGCCAGCCAGAGGTGGTATTTGCCGGTTCTCCGAACTGCTCAAAATTTCCACTATCGGTTCTCCAGAACCTGTCAGAACCTGCTGGATTTCACCCCTGATCTGATCCGATTCCAAACGGGGAGAGGTCTTATTTATTTAGAAATCAGAAGTGAAGTGACTCGGCATCAGTTCTGGGACAGCTGACAGCCTGGCATGGAGAGTAGAGTGATTTTTATATCCTTTTGGACCTTTGAGATTGAGATGCCTGGTGGGGTTATTTGATTAGATTCTGTATTCTAATTGTCCCTATTTGTTTCTTGGGTGATGGTCAGGGTCAAGGCTAACCTTGGGGAAAGATGGGGAATGTAAATTCTGTGTGGCTTTGTGTTTACTGATTTAGTCCTTAATCCTGTCAATTCAGCTTGCCCCAGTGTCTATGGAGATTCTCAGTCACCCAGGAAAATCTCCCAAATGAGATTTTTCAAGAAGCAACTGGACTTTCTGATATTTTTCTTTGAAAACATTTCACTTCTCATCCAAGAAGCTTCTTCAGCTCTGACTGGATAGTGAGGAACGGAAGGATTTATACTCCTTGCAGAAAGCTGGTCATTTGCATTATTTTAGCATGTCATCACCTGGAGATTTATCTGTGTCATCAGGGTCACCTCAGTGGTGCAAATGGGTGTGGAGCCTTTTTGGAACTGTTGGAAGGACTGTGTTGAAGTTTGGAGATAGATGGTGTCATATCCCTACCCCTCTGCTGCGAGAAGGCTTTTCAATTTTGACATAGATAGCCTCTTTGACCCGTCTTTCAAACCAGCAGCCCTCTCTATCCAAAATATGAATTTTGTTGTCTTCAAAAGAATGGCCTTTATCTTTTAAATGCAGGTGGACTTCTGAATCTCTGTATTCCTGATGGGTTTGTTCTCCTATGTTCTGCCATGTGTTTATGAAGTGGTTGTTTTGTTTCCCCACTGTACAGATCTGCACGTCTCATTGGTTTGAAAGAAGGGTCAAAGTTCTTAACTTAGGACCAGTTGCTTAGGACCATTTAAAGTTATGGCAGACTACCCAGAAGGTACTTATGATCTGGTTCCAAAAGTCACTCTTCCATACAATCATATAACTGCATTTTGGACACTCGGCAACCAGCCCATATTTATGGCTGTTTGCAGTGTCCTGCTGTGACATAACCACAATTTAAGATGTTTTCCTGAAAACTAAGTTTACTTTTGGTTTTTGGCAAAAACCCCTCATAGTGAACAATATGTTTGTTTTACAACTGCAGCGTTCACTCAAAAAAGTCATAAAATCAAGTCTGGTCATGTGAACACCTGCTTTATGGCAATCACAACTTATGTCCATAATAGGCAGGTTCCATTATGATTGTAAGTCAAGGATTACCTACAGGATATATCAACTTGCCTTTTGCAGCAAGATATTGTTTACAGGTATGAAACAATAGAAAACACAGCTCTGAAAAATCACCATGTATTGTTGGACCTGACATCTCTCTTTCCAGGTTGAGTGCTCTATTATCTGAATCTACAATATAGTCTATGAACTATTATGGAGGTGCTGTCTTCACCTTTTTTCTTTCACACATAATATCTGGATTGAGTTGCCTATTACTCCTCCAAAATGCATTCCCTCCCTCCTGGAGATCCACCTCTTCACTACATTCCATCACAAGAATCAACTAAAAATAAAATTACACTGCCATCAGAGGTTGGGAAGATTAAGAGGAAATCATACTGTCCAACATGAGTGGAAGGATCTTGAGAAATTGCGAAACAGATGTTGAAAGACCAGATGTTACCTAATGCTGTCAAACCCCATCATTTTATTTGTGAACTATGATGGTTGCCTATCATGATAACCAATAACGAACCAATGTTCGCTTGGTTTAGATTAAGATAAGACAGTCCTTATCTCTACTTGCTTGCCTGAGCCAAAATGATCGGTTGTTATTCAGAATGGAGGAGATAGGAACATTCATTGTTTTCATGCATCACATCAGCTTTCCAACATATCCAAGTCACCTGCTATCAACTGTGCCACTGGGATTCAGCACAGGATACAAGAAATAAGTATCTAGGAAAGATCATAACTTGGAAGGTGGGAAGAACAAGGTAAAGAAACAAGGTGTTGGAAGAAATATCCATCTGGTTCAGCTCCAAGATGGGAGAAAGGCACTGAAGACACAATGGAGGCTGGAGGCTGATTGGAAAGAGGGTCCATTTATTGATGAAGCAGAACCACCAAGCATATGGTTCTGGTGCAGCTGACCACATGGATTTGAGAGTGGGGGGTATTTATACCTTCTCTTCGGCTTTGCACTTGAACTTCCTGTTCCTGTGCACGAACGTGTATTCTATTGGCTGTTGTCAGATTCCCATGGGGCCATGTGGGGTCATGTTTGTCTGAGATAAATTTTGGTTGAAATTGCTGGGTGATGCAATGTCCTTAGGAGATTGCAATGCAGTGGGCTCTGTGTCTTCTGCTAGATAATCCTATTATGCCCTGGAGGGTGATGTTTTAATCTCATCACCCTAGAGCTGAAGGTCTTTTGTCTTACAGATAGGATGGCACAGTCTTTTTTATTGGGCACCAAATATCTGCTGGGGGCAGGGAGCTGGGACTAAGTTTCTGTCTCCCTTAAGATTTTTATTTCTCTTTTAGAGGAAATATTTTATCCTGCCTTTTTAATATTCCTCAAAATATTTCATTCTTCTAGGAGAGGGGTGGGTGCTAACTTTCTACAATAGAGTACAGAAGTCATCATCTGGACTAAGAAACTAATCTTTTATCTAGATTACTTTGTGTCATCTCCTCCTAGTTTTATGGGCTTACCTGATCAAGTATGGACCACATTTTTGTGACAAAAAGCTTCATTTTAATCTTTTTTGTGGGCTCCTCATTTTGGGCCTATCCTGCCATTTTCATCTGTTTCCCATAAATTCGGCAGACTATCCAATTTTAGCAGTTATGATCAGAAGAGGATTGAGCTCTGCCTGAGGCTGGCTGGCTGGAGGTCACTTCCTGAAGTTCATCAGGTTTCCTAACCTCTTGCATCATCACTTCCATCTCTGGGTTTTCTACTCTACTTAAGTTATTCTATCACACAAATTTCTCCTCAATGCTGACTATTCCACCACAGTTTTTTTCCTCTTAGCTAGCAACTCCTCTTTCTGGAAGAGAATGCTTATGTAAAGAGCTTATTTACTGCAGTATCTGGTTTTATGACTTTAGTTTTGAAGGATGTAGTAAATTGTTATTTACATTCACAGTTGAGAAAATGTTTCTATTCGTTAATGACTGTGGGAAGGAGCTGTGCATAGTAGGCTTGAAAATAATACAAAGTAAGTGTTTAAAAGGCCTATTTGTCGCAATGAACACATAACAAAAATTAATTAAATCTGCATATATTTGTGTGTTTTACTTGCATTCTGTTTCAAGTCTCCATAATGAGGAAACAAGAACAGAAAATTCTGTTGATGCTGAGCAACAGAGCAATTCCCTGGTTACTACTCAGACTTAGGGTTAGACAGGTAGCATTGTTTAACCCATAACCACAGACCAGGGGTGAAATCTAGCAGGTTCTGACAGGTTCTGGAGAACCGGTAGTGGAAATTTTGAGTAGTTCAGAGAACTGGCAAATGCCATCTCTGGCTGGCCCAAGAGTGGGGTGGGAATCGAGATTTTGCAATATCCTTTCCCTGGAGTGGGGAGGGAATAGGGATTTTGCAGTATCCTTCCCCTGCCATGCCCACCAAGCTACGCCCACCAAGCCACACTACGCCCACTAAGCCACGCCCACAGAACCGGTAGTAAAAAAAATTGAATTTCATCCCTGCCCCAGACCTGCGGTCACAGTGACCGCAATAGTTTTCCAAAATGTTTGGAACAACCCTATTTTTAGAAATTGACCATTCTGGTTGTGAATAGTTTTTGTTTTCCTGCCAATAAGAGTGTATGCAGCATCACGCTTACGTAAGTTATTTGGTGTTTTCTGTAGCACCATTTGAATTTGAATTGTAGTCATTTTGACTGCAGATCTTTGTTAACGTATATATTTTTTATAATGCCAGGGCCAAGTTTTCCGCCAAAAACAGTGCGATTTGGTGACCCAAACTTTGAAGAAATTGTTCTAACATGGTATGAAGAAGCAGAAAGTGATTTGAGTGAAGTGGAATTAGATTGCAATGAAAATTTTGTAATGGACGATGAGGAACCTGCCGCCACCGATTCTGACATCAGCAATGATGAAGCTCCTGATGAAATTGATGACCAGGTACAATCTATGTCGTGCAATAATTTATATGGCAAGAATAAATTCAAATGGTCTTCTGCACCTTTTGGAAGCAATAGATCCAGAACCACTACTCACAATATTGTAGTGCAATTACCTGGACTATGGCCAGCAGCTAGAGCCATCATTATGACCTCATGTTTATAATACCATAGCCAAAATAGTACATCTGTGGTTAAGGGTTAAAGCTATTCAATTGGATAGAAGGATGGGCCAGTTGTTGGAACTCAGGCAAGGATGTCAGGTGGGACAGATGATCAAAAAAACCATTATAGTCCATGATCCAAAACTCCACCCTTTTTATGTGCATCACACATATATACACAGAGAGATAAAAACACACACAATGCATTACAAAAAGCTTTTTGCCTCTCCCTCTCCCTCTCTCTCTCCCTCCCTCTCTCTTCTCTCTCTCTCTCTCTCACACACACACACACCCTGATCTCAGTACAGTGGTGGATTCCTCCTGGTTCTGCCCGGTTCCGCCGAGCAGGTAGCGGTGATGATATGACATCACCGAACCGGTTCTGCCCCACGCCCCCACGCCCCCACGCCCCCGCGTTATTCTTACCTTTTATTTGGCCCCACCCCCAATCTATTGCTGCCTCCTGAGTCCCAGCTGATGGCTAGAGGGAAAAAAAACTATTTAAACTCTTGCTGCAGGGCTTCAAAGGGCCGTCCTACAGCTGATCAGTTTTAAAAGAAAACAAATGAGTAGACCAGTGCCTGCAAAAATACATGAGTAGACCAGTGCCTGCAAAAATAAATGGGTAGATCAGTACAGCTCTGCAAGCATTTAAAAGTCTGGTAGACCAGTACCTCTGCTAAATCCTAAATAATTGTCACATGACCATCAAGCCATGGCCACAAAATAAGCCACACCCACAGAACCTGTAGTAAAAAAATTTAGAACCCACCCCTGTCTCAGTACCTACATAGAAAAATGTACCCCAAAAGGGATCCCTTTTTGCTAACAACATATAGATAATCTTTGACATGCCACCACAATTGAGATCGGAACTTCCATCACGAAGAGATTTGGTTGTTAAATAAGTTGCACCCAATTTTGCAGCCTTTTTTTTTGCTACAGGTGTTAAACTGAATCATGCAGTTATTAAGTGAATCTGGCTTCATCCATGACTTCCATCCTTCTGAGTTCTGCAAAAGGAGGACCCAGATTGTTGGGGGAAAATTTTCTGACATTTGTAAACCACTTAGAGAGTGCTGTAAAGCACGACGGAGTGGTATCAGTGGTGGCTTTCAAAACGTTTTACTACCTGTTCTGTGGGTGTGGCTTGGTGGGCGTGGCTTGGTGGGCATGGCAGGGGAAGGATACTGTAAAATCTCCATTCCCTCCCCACTCCAGGGAAAGATTACTACAAAATCCCCATTTCCTGCTGATCAACTGGGACTCAGGAGGCAGAGAATAGATGGGGGCGGGGCCAGTCAGAATTTTTACTACCGGTTCTCCGAAGTACTCAAAATGCCCGCTACCAGTTCTCCAGAACTGATCAGAACCTGATGAAACCCTCCTCTGAGTGGTATATAAGTCTAAATGCTATTGCTATAAGATAAGGGGGAGGGATTAAATAGATTTTATTCTCACCAAACGTGTAGCAACTAGAGTTGATGAGCACTGGACATACCAATGTTATTATGGTGCATGTTCAGTAGTGCTATATTCATTTGTTCAGCAACAGTTTCTCTGCCTATGAACAGTGTTTCTCAACCTTGGCCACCTTAAGATACTGTACATCATGTGATTCCATGTTGGGTGAAGAATTCTGGGAGTTGAAGTCCACACATCTCAAAGTTGCCAAGGTTGAGGAACACCAGCCTAGAGAATTGAATTACCCTAAATTATAGATTTACCATTGCTTATCTTCAACAGTATTTTGGCTGTTATTGATGTTTCAGTCCCAATGGTACATAAGCTTTAAGCATCTACAGGGTTTGGTTTTTGTCATTTTGTCATATATATATATATATATATATATATATATATATATATATATATATATATATATATATATATATATATATATATATATATATATATATATATATATATATATATATATATATATATATATATATATATATATATATATATATATATATATATATATATATATATATATATATATATATATATATATATATATATATATATATATATATATATATATATATATATATATATATATATTGAAGAAATGGCCTTTTAAACAAGCAAGTTAAATGGACAAGATGTATGACACCTATCACTGTTAAGATGGATAGAAAGCACCATAAATAAAAACACCTGACATTTCAAAGAGGCGAAAATAAACTCCATAAATGGCAGGCAGTATTGATCAGTGATAATGAAATATCAGCTAAGTCCACAGAGTGCCTGAAGTTTTCCTCCTCTGTTTTGATCATGTTCAAATGTTAAACTTAATCCTTAAACCTATAACTGGGAATCAGGCCAAAAAGACTGAGGGAGATGAGATTTTAGGAATGAGCTGCCGATGTTCAATTCAAATGTCAGACTTAGAAAAAACAGAGATTCCCATGTGGTTGTATTATTATGTAATATTAGAAATCAATAGGTCTGCTTGGTACCTATTCATTTAATGAATGTTTAGGAGTGAATTTAATATATTTCCATAGACAATAGTCAGATCTCAGCTAATTCTAATAAAGTTATTGCATCTACGTGCCATTTCTCTTTGTTTACAATGTTAGGAGCATGGATTAAAAATAATTCTGCTAAAATCCTGCTGGAAGCAAATTTGAATGGATGTTCTCAGCAGATTCCTAAGAGGATGACTCTTACTAGCTAGAAATTTTATTTTCCCTTCCCAGTTCCTTGGTGGGACAGAACAGGGTTGCACTTAGTTTCTAAAACACACAAGATGTTAAAGAGGCTTATCCATCTTTCTTTCAAAGTTTTAAAAAAACCGAAAGGGAAGACTCTGATCTGCAGGAGCCTGATGCTTTTGGAAATCTGTCAGTCTTTGATATAAATTAAACAAAGTTGGAAGAGACCTCTTGGCTATCTCATATGTTTTAAACCATAAATACAACTCCTGCCCAGCTGCCTCCTTAAGCTGCTCTGCAGAATTTTACTATGGATTGTTTAATTAAAAATTCAGCTGGAAAATTTGCTGGACTGAAAAAAAATCAAAACTGCAAAGCATACAGATAAATAGATAATATTTGTTTATTTATCTCCTGTGGAAAGAGCTCCCTGCCCTTTCTGGGCTGCTTGTCAATGGGATTGGGGCAGTGGTGGGTACCTCCCGGTTCGCACCGGTTCACAAGAACTGGTAGTAAAAATTTTTAATAGTTTGGAGAACCGGTAATAAGATTGGCTGGCCACGCCCCCAAAACGGTTCCTGGCCCAGTCGCCGATCGCTTACCCCGCCCACCGTCATTGCCTGCATGCAGCCCCGGGACTCCGCTCTTTGCCAGCCAGGAGCACTGCCGCCAATCGCTCCCGTGCACCCGGCTGCCTGCCTGCCTCGTCACCGCCACCATGAGGAAAGGCCCTGAAGTTCCGCTGCCTGGGATCAACGTGGGCTGCCGCAGGGTATGGCTGGCTGGATGCTGCCCAGAGCTGAGCTCAAGGATGGCAGGAGGAGAAACGTTGCCGCTTAGCTGGCTCGACCGAGGGATAAGCCATCCGCTCCAGACACATGGGAGCAGAGCAGAAGGAGAAACTTGCCCCAGAGGCCGCCATCCCTGCGATGTGCCCACGGCACCAAACACGACTCACCTGGGCGCACAGAGCCTAGCATCCCCACAACCTTCCTAGGGCCCTGGGTCTACCTGCAAGGGCCATTGTGTGGAACCCACAGGGCAAAGACGGCAAGTTTTCCACGGGGGCCTCCCGGGATCCAACCGGATTGGAGAGCCAGCAGAGGGTGCGAGATGCACGCCGCATTTCCTCCGTGGGGCCGGGCCAAGTTTGACAAAGTTCCCCGCCGGCACCGGATGGGCTCTGGTTGCTACAGCGGTGGCGATGGCATCCGGGTAGATCCAACAGGTGAGAGCGCAGGAGGCGCCACACAGGTGCGCCTTTGCAAAGCGGCCTCACAGCCGGCACCTCCTCTCCCCACCTGGGGCTGCTACACCTACACCACCAGGGAACCAGTGGAGGGAGTGGGGAGGGTGGGCGCGGGGGTGGTCCTATCCAACTGGGCTTTTGCAAAACCAAGCACAAGTTGGGGATTCCGACGCTCCATGCATGTTTTGTGTGGCTCGCGGGGAGAGGGGGGTGGGCGGGAATCTGAGCCTGTGGATTGGCTTGTTTGGGGTGGGGGGCCAGGATCTCCAATGACTGAGATTTCCAGGGGATACCCCTGGCTTTGCAGCGGAGGGGGTCTTTAAACCTGCCTTATCTGCATTCCTTTTCTTTGTAAAGATTTCCCCCCCCCCCAAAAAAAGGACGGGTTGCCCAAAGGGAAAGAAAATCCCTTTAAATGCTTCTGGCGATCTCAGCAGATTTGCCTGATTGTCAGAAGCTTCTAAAAGCATTGTTTTCTTCAACCTCTTAAGGTTGTAGAAAAAATGCTTTTAAAAGTAAAAGTTAAAAAAAAAAGTTGGCCACGCCCACCCAGTCACATTACCCCCAAGCCACAAAATAAGCCACGCCCACAGAACCGGTAGTAAAAAAATTTAGAACCCACCCCTGGATTGGGGGCATCTGGAGAGAGGGAATTAAGATGGTGGCCGTTGAGGAGCTCTGATGCAACAGACATGGCTGCCACCTTAGCTTTTTTGTGACATAGTTACAGAAGCTAGGATGGCTCTTGTTATGGATTTGCCCCCAAACCTCTCTCTCATTTCAGAGGAGCAGGGTGAGTTTGAGTCAGCAGAGTAAAATGTAGAACCGAGTGTTGGTCAGAATCAGGACTCGGAGAGTGATAGCCTGACTGAGCAGCCTCAGCTGAGTTGATGGACAAGCAACAGGTGAAGCTGAGTGAGTTGAAGCATAGCTGAAGCAAGTTAGACAGGAGGCTTCTCCTCCTGATCCAAGGACACGTAAAGGGAAGACAGGCACAATGCCAGTCAGCTAGACTACTCACAAAGAGGCAATCTCACCTCTCATGAAGGGCTGCACCAGTGTCGCCTACTTAATCCCTTCCTGAGGAGGACTTGAGTGTTGCTGGAGCAATGTGCCCAGTTCTGTGGGTGGCTTTCTGGACTTTGTCTGTGGATTTTGGACTTAGTTACTCAGTGACTTTAGCCATACTGAGTTCAGAATCAAGTTGTATGCAACGGGGATGCTTTCTGGAAACCTGTTTTGGGAGTTTGAATAAACACTTCTTCCTGTATGTGTGTGGGGGAGAAGCGGGGCAACACAGCTCTGCCTTCTAAAAAGCAGCAAAATCTCGTTATTAAATTCAAAGGAGCGGCCTATATTGAACTTCTGATAATGTGAAGATTTACATTGAATCAATTTATGAACTGATTAGTCAATTAAAAGTGTGGCATTTAATCAACAAGAAAAAAAGTCTACAGCCAGTGGACAGTTCTAATAAATGCCAGAAAATAGCAGAGAATCACAATAAATTTCCATTAACATTCCAAGGAGCCTTCATTTTTGTTGGCAGAAATCGTTAAGTTAATGAACATATGTGCCAATTTATGTACTAATCTTTAATAGAATTCCTGGTGCAAGGTGTGCATTTAGATACAGAGGAAGCATTAAATGCAACCCTTTTTGAAGATAGAAAAAGGATGGTTTCCACTGAGGCTGTGCAAATATTGCGTGTAGTGGCTGATTTCTGACATCGAGAGAGAAAATTTCTGCTTTAAATGAGATTCTGTATCTTGCCCATTTGGGCGAGTGGTTTAGAGCTTGAACCTCATTGTAGTATGGACTGAATGAGGGCAGCTCACCTGCTCCCCACCCCCACCCCCAGTTAGATTTATCCAGGTACCACTGCCACTTGCAATTACAAAGCAAAAGTGCAAAAAACTGGCTGTGAGGGAAGCCATGACCTGTATGATGTAGCTTATTTTGCCCTGCGTTATTCAATATACAACTGCCCTATAATTTCTGGCAGCCCTCTGATCTGTTAGCCAGTTACAAAGTCACACCTTCATTACATCCTCTGTTCCCAGTTTCAAGTAGCTTGTCACATCTATTGATTGTACTCAAAGAGGAATTTACATGGATCTGTTTCGACTGGCCCCAGGAAAAGGAGAAAAGGGAAACCAATCTGATACTCCCTCTCATGCAGTCATCAGCTTTCTCCTGAAGACCTCAGGAGATGCCATAGACTGTCTGCTGGAAAGCAAAGCTCCATCAGCAAATATGCCACCGCTTATCAAAATCTAAGCTGGTTTTTGCTTTGACCAAAATGTCAAGGTGTCACTCTCTTCCCTGCCGTTTGCTAAATTATTTGTGAAGTTGCTTAAGGCAATCAAAGGTCAAGGAAACTATTGCATGGGTGGTCTTTGTTTTTCCTATGTACCATCAGCAATACTGAAAATTAAAGAGTTTCACAATATTTGAGTTGCACCAATATGGAATTTCAAACCAACGTGACTGCTGTTGCTATTATTTCCTGGAATTTATGAATCCAGTTATGGATTAAATGAGGAAACCCTGCATTGTTTACTCTAGGGTTTAAACCACCATGGATTCCATCCCACCTTCTCTCAGCTGTCCTACTGATCATAGAATCCCAGCTTTGTAAGGTTGGGAGAGATCTTGATGGTCTTCTAATCCAACCCCTGTCCAGATCATGAATCCTTATATCATCCAAGACAACTGCCTGTCAAACATTGCATAAAATTCTCCAGGTCTGGCGCTTTCACGCATCCAATTGACAGATTGGTCCACTGCTTAGTTAGTTGCATAGTCAGGACATTTTTCCTTATTTCAAGTTGGAATCTCTGTCTCTTCTACCTGTCGTTTCTTGTCTTATCTTTTGATGCTACAAGAGAGTGCTTGTCAACCTTGGCAACTTTAAGATGTGTGGACTTCAATTCCCAGAATTCTGGGAATTGAAATCCACAAATCTTAAAATTGCCAAGGATGAGACACATTGATGTAGAGAATAAAGCCACGTTATCATCTTTTTGGTAGTCTTTCAAATATTTGAAGATTGCTGTGATGCTTCTTTTTAACCTTTTTTTAATCCAGTTTCTCCAAGTTAATTATTAGCTGACACAGAATATGAATACAATTTTCTTGGCTTAGAAGAAACTAGGCTGTTAAAACACTGTCCAATATGGATCAGCTGTCTTCTTGACAGTCTACTTATTGCACTTGGAGAAGCACTTATAGGTGGAGTACAATATATGGGTATACTCTTTTTTCCCCCCAGAGTACAATTATCTCAAATTGTCCATAGCCTTCCCAGCTTCCTATGCATCTACCGAATTCTTAAAAAATAAATCATGAGAGAATTTCTCCAAAGCAACTTACTCAGTAGTGGAGCTACACTTCCTTCTTATAGGTAATCCTATTCTTGAGGTGCATATGGAGAATTTCTCATTTCTCTGAAGAAATCCATAGCCTTAATCCAATTTCTCTCCCATCAAATTTGGTGGAGAATTTTGGAAAGCCATTCTGGCTCAGCATTAATATAAATTGGGCTCAAGGAAGGAGATATACTTTTATATAAAACTTGAAATTTATGTGGCTAGCTTCAAAGTATCAGCATTTCTGCAGAAAGGAAGTTTGTGTTCCTGGTACAAGAGACAGGGAGAACAAATGAACATAAAAAGAAGGGGCAAAATTATCATAACTACCCCAAGATTATTTGATACCTTGATGACATGATCTTCCGAGGGATGCAATAGCATTCACATCAAATTTTATATGGCCCCACACTTTGTCATTTAAGAAAGCCCTAAAAGCATAGCATTTAACATGCATTGCAACAAGGCAATCTGCATTGACTTTGCATTAATACTGATATATTTTCCTATTTATTCATTGATTGATTTGTTCATTTGTTCATTCATTCATTCATATCCAATCTTTATTGTTTTTTATAAATAACTCAAGTGAACTTATATAATACTCCTTTTTCCTCCTATTTGTAGTTAGTGTTCTTTTACTGTATTTTTAGGTTTTACGTATTGTATGTCACCTAGAATTGCTTCACCAAGTGAGTTGGCTTGTAAATTGACTGAAGGGAGAAAAAAAAAAATAAATCCCTATCAGCTATTGCCACATTTCAGTCAGGAAAAAGACTGGGCAGCTGAGAAGAGTGACACTGCCTCTTCCTTGCCCAGCAACAGCTCCATAAGTGTCTTCTTGTTAAGTAATACAAAAGAAACTAGATTCTCTTGATGCAGACCCAGATTGCCATGTCTTCTTAAAAGGCCAGGAAACGTGGGTTTAGGAAGGAGGCAGAAATTGCATTTCAGCTGACAGTAGCAAAGGAGTTCACAAAATTTTATTTACTCCCCTTTTATTAACAAGTCCTGAGGAAAATAATTTCTGGACAGCTGATAGCGAAGATCTTCAAAGTTACATCCCAAAGGAACACATTCCAAGAGACATGTAGTATGTAAGTACTGAATAGGAGGGGGATCCCCAAATCCCCCCAAAACATTGAAAAGGCAGGATGCCAGCTTTTTTTAGTACCACCTCTTGTGAAATAGAGAATTTGCTGACGTGTGTCACAGAAGATACAACCATTTTCCTCAATGGAGTAAGATAAACAAAATATTTGTTAGATAATGTCCAGTGCTTCAAAGACATCAGACGTTTTTAAAGCTTCCTCTGATATGGCACTGTGATGTATTTATTACCCCCCTGAGCATATACAGAGTTTTGTTTGAGGTCTAGGTTGTGTTTTCTGGGAAAGAGGCTAGAAGAATGGACCACAATAGAAGAGAAGAACAGATTTTTCTTGGTATTTCAGTGCTGGCTGAAACCAATAATTCAGTGTCGACATAGTGATGACACTGTGAGGTAGGAAGCATGAAATATCTTCAGAAGATCCTTTGTTCAGCTTTTTTTTTTTTCTGCGACCAGTGACTTGGGTTGTCAGGAGAAGGCATAAAACAAATTTTAGATTCTAAAAAGGCATCTTTATGGAAGATCCTAATACATCTCTTGAATGATCGATGAAAAGCAAACCAAGTTCTGTGGTAGAATTTTATTTTATTTTATTTTATTTAAAAAACGGCTCCAGCTCGTGTAATCCTGATGGATGTTGCTAATGAAATTGATTTATGATGTAGATGGGAAGAATGATTATTAAAACTGTGTTCAACAATAAAATTGTTAGCTGACAGGATTTTGTGAGTCCTTTTTTTTTTTTTTTTGCTGACTTGATCCTAATTCTAATCTGTCCAGTAGATCATCTTTAATTTAAGAGCTGCTTCACTACTTATATTTATTATTTTATCATTTTAAGCATTCCCATTAAAGTAGTAGTAGCTGAAGATTTTTTGAAAACTGTACATCAAACATATACAAGTATCTACGCAACAGATAGTTGCATACGTATCTACGCAACAATTAGTTTGGACTTACTGTTTTTGTATTCCTGAATCATGCTAAACCAAGATTTTTCTAATCATTATTGATTAGAACCATAGTTACAAGGCAGGTTTCTTTATAATTATAGGCAGTGGTGAAATCTGAACTGGTTTACTACCGGTTCGCTGGCTGCGCATGCGTGCTGCGCACACATATGTGCAGTGCACACCATGTACCAAATGTGAGGTGCACGCATGCAGTGCATGCCAAAAGAAGGCATGGGGTAAGTAGAATAGCACGTGGGGCAGGGGTGGGTTCTACTTATCTTTACTACCGGTTTGCAATGGGGCCGCGTGTGTGCGCTCTTCTGTGCAACTGCAGAAGCATTTTGATGACGTCGGGGTCGGTGGGTGGAGCTTCCTGCCAGTTTTACTAGCAGTTCTATAGAACCGGTGCGAACCGGGAGCAACCCACCACTGGCCTGTGTGTGGGGGAGTGATCAGCTGTGGCACGCACTCTTTTCTTTTACTTTTAAAAGCATTTTTTTACAACCTATTTGGCCGAATAGGTTGTAAAAAAATGCTTTTAAAAGTAAAAGAAAAGGCTCTGATGAACAGGCAGCTCATCTGGGATAGTCGGAATCTTTTTTTTCCTTTTAAAAGCATTTTTTTACAACCTATTCGGCTGAATAGGTTGTAAAAAAATGCTTTTAAAAGGGAAAAAAAGGCTCTGACGAATGTGCAGCTCAGCTGTGATCATCAGAGCCTTTTTTTTAACCTTTTAAAAGCATTTTTTAAAAGATGTGGCAAGCAGGCAACCGGGCGATTGGGTGGGCATGGGGTGAAGCAGGGATTTTTGCTACCAGTTCTCCGAACCACCTGCCGCCATCGCTTTCAGAACAGTTGATCTGATCCGAACCAGGAGCATTTCACCCCTGATTATAGGTCATCATAGGTGAGTTTGCACATCTGGATTTTGAATTTGTTTCTTCTTCTCCTCCTCCTCCTTCTCCTCCCTCCTTCCTTCCTCCTTCTCTTCCTCTCCTCCTTTTTCCTCCTCCTCCTCTTCCCCTTCTTCTTAGTCTTTTCTTCCTCCTTGCCCCCTCCCTTCCCCTCCTCCCTCTTCCTCCTCCTCTCGTCCTCCTTCCCGTTCCTGATGGAGCTATTAACTACAACATTCTGCTCTACAGTCTTAGATGGAACTATACAATCGTGGTACTTTGAATGCATCCAGGTGGCATGCAATTTTCTATTTAAGTCTAGAAAAATTAATTAGGCATTATCTGCCTTGGTGACAATTTACTAACCCATTCCCGTGTGCTCAACTGAAGCATATTTAGAAATAAACAAAAATGCTAATATTCCATAAGATTTACATCCTTTCTCTTCCAAAGTAAAGAGGCAGTATAAAACTCTGTTCCATCTGGAGCTTTCTTAACTGCTCATGGAAGTTACAAAACCATAGCAATTCACTAGGAGTTACAATTTCTGCCTCATTTTTCATTTCTATTATGTTGCATCTCCTTGAAAAAGTTTTGACAAAATTAGAGTTTCCCTTCAAAAGAGGATGGACAGTATTAGCAAAAGTTGCCCCTGTTCCTTTTTCTTCTTCTTTGCTTTAGATAAAAATGGCTGGGTAAATGCAGCACTTTGATTTTGCAAATGGGTAGATGATGGCACAATTTAATGCCAGGGAAAGCCATTTAACTTCTGCCAGGTAAAACTCAGAATCCTTTTAAGTTCTAATTTGAGGAGAGTTGATGAGAGTTCAAAGAAGCTTTATCATGGGCTCCAAAATCTACCTATCAAATGGAAATGGCTAAAAAGATATAGTGCTAAGATTATTGTTTGATGTATAAAAAAAAACCCAGGCCACCTTCAAAGAAAGAAAAAGACAGACTTGGAGTCATTCCACTTCTTCAAGATGACAAACACAAGGTTGTCCTTGAGCCATCACCATTCATTGTGTGATAGTTCGAAGTTATGAAGGCATGGAACAAAAGGTTTTAAAACTGGTCCTCAAAATTGTGGCTGTCCCTGCAGTCACATGAACAAAATTCAAGAGCTGGGCAGTCATTTCATACTTACATGGTCACAAGATTTCAATTTGCAACCTTCAGTGTCTGTTTCCTGCAAACCAGGTCAATGGGGAATCCACCAGAGACAGTCACAAGTCATTCGGGTAAGTCTCCCATACCCCTTGTCTCTAAGCATTCACACATACACTTGCACACACACTCCATCCTCTTTCCCTGGATTCTCTGTACTTTCACAAATGGACAGACCTTTGCTGCCCTCTTTCCTCAGCCTCCTGCATTTGCACACATCTCATATCCGTGGTGGCGCAGTGCTTAAAATGCAGTATTGCAGGCTGACTTTGCAAACTGTCAGGAGTTCAATCCTGACTGGCTCAAGATTGACTCAGCCTTCCATCTGTCCTAGGTAAAATAAGGCCCCAGAGTATTGGGGGCAATACTGTTGTGACCTAGGTTTCCTGAGTCATTAAAACACATGAGTAATTCCAAAAACCTCTTTTATTGCAACAGCTGTGAATTACATTCATTCACAGCTGAGTCCCAATTAGTTGCAAAAAGTCCTTCGGGATAATCACCAACCTTTATCTGTCAAAGGCCTATTTGGCAAAGCCACACGGATTCCAGAATCAAACAGTGATGCCAACTGGGAACAGAATTAACAATGTTGCTTTTCTGCAAAGTGCCCACATGCCTTTGCTCCTCTTTTAAGCCTTATGAGAGGGGCCAACTATCTCCAGGCCTTACTCCCGAGTCGTCCCGTTCGTGCCTTCTGGCAGCTCTGCGGATGCACACACTAGGAACAGGCTCCTCCTGTTCCTCTGCCTCTCTGCTGTCCGACTCTGGAGGCTCCGGAGTCTGCGCATTGCTCCCAGATGGCCCTGGCCCCATGTCTGCCTCCAATGCAGAGCCCTCGTCCGGGCCTTTCCCAGACTCCAGGACTTGCCCATGTTCCTCCCCAGCCTCCTCACTGTCCGACTCCACTGCCAGTTCTGCAGGCTGTGGGCGGACCACAACAAATACACTGGCTCTATAAACCACTTAGGGAGAGCTATAAATCAGTGTGAAGTGGTATATAGGTCTAAGTGCTATTGCTATCCACTTTTCTTGATCTCCCTGCATTTATACACCCTATGCCCTCTTTCCCTGTTTTCTTTGCACTCACATGCAGCCTGCACCCTTTTTCTCTGGTTTTTCTGCATTCACAAATAAGCACATAGTCCATGTCTCCTTTCCCTAGCCTTCCTGCACTTACTACACATACATGAACCCTGTGCCATATTTGTGCAGCCTTCTTGGGCTTGCACCACACTCTTCCTACATTTATGCAGCCTGTGCTGAATCTTCCAGGACCTCGCCATAACCCAGGAGCATCCCCATACTCTTTACTTGGCACTACTTCTGCTTTCTGCTTAACAACTGAAATTTCTGGAATTATGATAACAACCAGGAACACCTGGATTGCAGTCGCTGTCATACAGTCACGTGATATCACACTTCATGACCATATGACTTTGTGATGGCAATTCCAATTTCAACTGCAGTTGTAACTGCAGTTGGAGTCTTGGTGGCACAGCAGACTAAAGTGCTATTAAGTAGCACCAGCTGCCTGCAATTACTGCAAGTTCAAATCTCACCAGGCTCAAGGTTGACTCAGCCTTCCATCCTTTCGAGGTAGATAAAATGAAGACCCGGATCGTGTGGGCAATAAGCTGACTTTGTATAAAAAAGAACACTGCTTAGGGGGGCCGAAAGCCCTACTAAGCAGGTATATACAAAAGTATGAAGGCTATTGCTTAACGCATTGTAAGCCACCCTGAGTCTCCGGAGAAAGGCGGCATATAAATTGAACCAATAAATAAATAAATAAATAAATAAATAAATAAATAAATAAATAAATAAATAAATAAATAAATAAATAAATATTTAACTTGAGAACCATCTATATCAGGGTGTCAAACTTAAGGCCTGCGGGTCAGATGCTGCGCACAAGGTGCTTAGAGCCTTGAAATAGCAAAGGACCAGCCCACGGTGCCTGTGCTAGCAAGAACAGAGCACAAAGGGGCCGTTTGCAGGGGGCCCGTGCCCTGTTTTTGGCCTGGCCGGCCTTTTGCAGCACTCTGTCAGCCAAAATGGGCACAGGGGGGCATGTGTGGGTGCCCTGTGCCTTGTTTTGGCCTGTGGAGTGCTGCAGGAGGCCTTTGTCCCATCTGCCATCCATCCCATCTCCCCCTCCCTTCATCCGGCCCATGGAGGACAACTACAATACTGATCCGGCCCTCAAAGAAATCCAGTTTGACACCCCTGATCTATATTATTCATCAGGTCAAGATCTTTGGATCAAATCTCACTAGTTTTCTGTCTCCCTGCCAAAACGACCCTGTCAGAAGCTCTTTCAAGAAAGTAGGCCAAGAGCAGATGAAGGCAGGAATTCTGCAGCAGGAAGCCTCCGTGCCTCACCTGTATGAGTTCAGGACTGCATTTACGTTTTGCTTCAGTGCTTCTGAAGGCCCTGCCAGGCAAAAAAAATGAGCAGGATGGGAGCTGCAAACAAGCATCCAATCCATTCTGGTGTTTTGGAGAGTGTCTTCTAGACAGAGAAAGCAGGTTACTTCCAGCTCATCAATTTGCTTGTAAAACACAACAATCCTGAGCCTCTAAAAGTTGCCTTACAAGAGGATTCCTCAGTTCTGCACTTCGTAAATTAATTCGATTTTTGCAGACTGATTTATTGCCAGGCTAGAATGTGTATCAAAATGTATGATTTCAGTGGTATTAGGTATGTCAAATGCCTAATTCTAAACATTTTAATGATGCCCATTGGCCTAAATTGACAGAATATCATCTTAGGGATATATGTGGTTTGCTTTAGGGTGATGTGTTGTCTTTGCCTATGATTTATGGCTGAACTGTAATCTACAGATAAGCAATTATGGCCTAATTAATAAAGCATGGTTTGCTTAACTTTTTTTTTTTTTTTAGTAAATCACAATGGTGAGATTTACAATATGCTACATGCTTTGCACTGTCTCCAAAACATTTCCCAAGAAAAATCTTTCATAATGCTGCTTTTCCATTTGTTAAAAAAAAATGGACAGATCCCTGGGAAAGTTGCTGTCACGTTTGATCAGAAATGTTTGATCAGAAACCTACTGCAGGGAAAGAATTAAGCATCTTTTTTCCCCATTGCTGTTAAGTCAGATTTGCACACATACACCAGATCCATATTATTAAAAACTCATCTGTCTCAGCTGCTTTGGACCTGAAATGTATAAGACTTTGTTCTGAATAAGAACAGACAGTATTTAAACATAGGTAAAGGAGTCCCTGCAGATTTTATTCAACTAGTTGTTGCCAACTATAGGGGGTGGTGCCCATTTCCATTTTAATTGAGCCAGCAGTATCCAAAGACATTTCTGTAGTCATGTGGCCAGCCTTATATCACAGAGCATTGTTACCTTTCCACCAAAGTGTTCCTTTTTATCTGCTCATATTTGCATGCTTTGGAACTGCTAGATTGGCAGGAGCTGGAGCGAAGATGGGAGCTCGCCCCATTTCATGGCACTCGGATCTCAAACCTGGGCTGCAAGCTTTCCAGCCTAGAAGCCCAGCATTTTATCTACCCAGTCACCACTCTACACCAATAAACATATGTAAACAACACCTTAATCTTTTGGAAGTTATTCATTCAATGAAGATGAAGATTTAACTTGTTTTAAACGTATATATCTTTTTGTGTTTTTGATTTGTTGGCTTTATTGATGATAGTAGATAGGTAATAGATTTATGTGAACATGATGTTTTGGGGTCCTTATTTTCTGTCAGTGGACAGTGTCCAACTTCTGGAGGATTAATGCAGAAATACTAATAGCAACAACAACAATAGTAATAACAATTAGTGGCTGTTTGTGTAATGCTAGTAAACAGCACTGTAAAGTACTTGGACAGTGGTCGATTTTCTAATAACTGGAAAAGTTATGCATCATTATGCAGGATTTCATAGCTTGGGAGGTAATCTTGTTTAGAGTTTTAAATTAGGATTCCAATGCATAGGGATTCGGTTTTTACATAAGATAATGCAGATGGGGTAGAAATTAATTGGAAGTTTAATAATTTAAAGGAATATTTATTTCCCTTGCCTTATTTTATTTTATTATTAGTCTGGGTTTTTTTGGGGGGGGGTTGCCTCTGATAATACTCCTTAAGATTGATGAGTAAAGAAATGGTTAGATCCAATCAGGTTGACTCCTACTTTTTCATGGGACTGAAGAACAGAGAACATCTTTCTGTCTTACTTCACAGAGACATCTTTTGTAGCCTCACTGCACATCATGTTGGATACATCATCTCAAGCTATCAAATTGTCTGTTTATGATGCAGAATGGGTGGGGGATCACCCAGTATCCCACTTTCATTTCTATTCTGCTATTTCTACGTACATAAAATAATTAAAATTGGAACAATCAAAAGCTATTCTCTCTATGGGGCTGTTGATACTAATTATTCACAATATTGTTTCCAGTGAGTCAAAAGTTCTGGACCTTCTGTTAACTATGTTTTGAGAGAGACACAGAGAAACAGAGAGAGAGAGAGAGAAACAGAGAGAGACAGAGACAGAGAGAGACAGAAAAAGACAGAGAGACAAAGAGAGACAGACAGAGAGAGAGAGAGATAAAGAGAGACAAGAGAGACAGAAAAAGACAGATACAAAGAGAGAGAGACAGAGACAGAGACAGAGACAAAGAAAGAGAGAGAGACAGACAGACAGACAGAGAGAGACAGAGAGATAAAGAGAGACAGAGAAAGAAAATATTTGCTAAGGAAGATAGTTGTAAGTGAGATTTGCTGTTGTAACTTCGAATAGTCACTAAATGAATAATTGTAAATTGAAGACTATTAGTATGTGTTTGCTCTAATTTGGACAGATTGGAAGTATACAGAATACAAATGAAACTGAAGTTTTATCCTTTGGAGTTTTCCAACATGCAATTTTTTAAAACTAAGTAGTAATTATATGAGAAGAAAAGTTTCTGGATGTAAAGCATTTGAATTAGGGATTTTGCCAGAATATCTCAAAATTTACTTCCTATTCGGTGTGTACCTTCTAAAGGATCAGTGCTCTTTTAGCCACCATTTTAAGCTTACAGGTTCAAATCTAGTAGAGATGAAATGAAACATATAAATTCAACAGAAAAATGTTGAAATTTTTTTTCAGAAAAATTATAAAATATTATTTTATAAATTCAGGATTAAGGGAAATATGATTAAAGCGAATATGACGCTCAAGCTATCTTGCATGCTATTTTGCCAATATTAATGTCAATAGCAAATTGCAAGGTAAATTTCTGTTGCATTCTAGCAATTGGATTGCATATTCTCTGTGTATCAGAGAATGGCAGCAATCATAACTATAACCTACAACTCAAGATTTGACCATTTAGCTAAAATCAACATTTGAAATAGCCTCAAATCTTTCCCAAATTCTTCTACCCTTCTATGGTACTTTTTCTACTTCCCTCTTCCTTTCCTTTCTACTTTCTGAAATCACTTGTCATCAGTTTGTGATATTTCTTGACTTTGAATAAAGTTTTAATCTCATCCATACTGATTTCTTCCCTTCCCTTCCCTTTCTTTTTCCTTTATTGTCCTCCTTTTTCTTCCCTTTCCTTTTTCCTATCCTCTTTTCTATTTTTCCTAACCCTTCCTTTTTTCTTTTCTATTTTTCCTTTACTTTTTCCACTCCTTTTTTTTCTCCTCTTTTTTCCTCCCCTCCCCTCCCTTCCCCTCCCCTCCCCTCCCCTTTTCTTTTTTCTTTTCCTTTCCTTTCCTTATTTTTCTTCCCTTCTTTCCCCTTCCCCTTCCTTTTCCTTTTTTCCTTTCCTTTCCTTATTTTCCTTCTCTCCTCTCCCCTCCCCTCCCCCCTTTCCTTTCCCTTTTTCCTTTCCTTATTTCCTCCTCTCCCCTCCCTTTCCCTTCCTTTTTTCTTTCCTTTCCTTATTTCCCTTCCCTTCCCTCCCCTCCCCCCTTTCCTTTCCTTTTTCTCTTTCCTTTCCTTATTTTCCTTCCTTTCCCTTCCCTTCCCTCCCCTTTCTTTTCCTTTCCTTTTTCCTTTTCCTTTCCTTATTTTCCTCCCCTCCCCTTTCCTTTCCTTTCCTCTCCTCCACCATTCTGACATTTTTGTTCTCCAAATTGAAAATGTTACATTTTGTGCTATTACATGCAGTTTAGCCAGTCATTGTGATCCATGCATATTTATATCTGTATCAGTCAAAATCTAAATCTAAATTCAGATCTAAATCTTGAAGCACTTAAAGATGCAGGGTTAACCTTTGGAGATAAATTTCTGCCCAATTATGTATCATCTTCCTAAACTCAGTTCTCTTTAGCCATCAGCCACAAACTACTTTATATATTCAATTTATTCCAATCAGAAAATTAGGCCTATCAGATTGCCACTGGTAAGATTTTTTTTATTACTATAATTTGGAGTAGGTTGTTCTTTTTTTAACCTTCATAGTAGGAGAAGGTTTTTCCTCTTTAATTGTCAAGCAAATTGTTGTTGTTAGTTGCGAAGTCATGTCCAACCCATCACAACCCCATGGGCAAGGTTCCTCCAGGCCTTCCTGTTCTCTACCATCCTCTGAAGTCTATTTAAGCTCACGCCGACTGCTTCAGTGACTCCATCCAGCCACCTCATTCTCTGTTGTCCCCTTCTTCTTTTGCCCTCAATCTTTCCCAGAGTTAGGCTCTTCTCTGGTGAGTCCTTCCTTCTCATTAGGTGGCCAAAGTATTTGAGTTTCCTCTTCAGGATCTGGCCTTCTAAAGAGCAGTCAGGGTTGATCTCCTCTAGGACTGACCAGTTTGATCGCCTTGCAGTCCAAGGGATTCGCAGGAGTCTTCTCCAGCACCCTAGTTCAAAGGCCTCAATTCTTTGGCACTCAGCCTTCCTTATGGTCCAAATTTCACAGCCATACATTTCAACTGGGAAAACCATAGCCTTGACTATATGTACTTTTGCTGGCAGGGTGATGTCTCTACTTTTTAGTATGCTATCTAGATTTGCCATAGCTTTCCTCCCCAGGAGCAAGCGTCTTTTAATTTCTTGGCTGCAGTCCCCCATCTGGGGTGATCTTGGAGACCAGGAAAATAAAATCTGTCACTACCTACATTTCTTCCCCAGCTATTTGCCAGGAATTGAGAGGGCCAGATGCCGTGATCTTAGTTTTCTTAATGTTGAGTTTCAAGCCAACTTTTGCACTCTCCTTCTTCACCCGCATCACCTCTTTAGTTCCTCTTCGCTTTCTGCCATTAGAGTGGTATCATCTGCATATCTGAAGTTGTTGATATTTCTCCCGGCAATCTTAATTCCAACTTTTGATTCATCTAGCCCTACCTTTCTCATGATGTGCTCTGCATATAAATTAAATAGGCAGGGCGACTGTATACAGCCTTGCTGGACTCCTTTCCCAATTTTGAACCAATCAGTGGTTCTGTGTCCAGTTCTCACTGTTGCTTCTTGACCCGCATATAGGTTTCTCAAGAGACAAATAAGATTATAATTATAGCTACAAAATTTGCTTGAGGATTTTTCCAGTCAATTTTGTTCAGCCCCGGATGCTCCAATGTGCTCAGAAGCTTTTTAAAAGCAGTGACATGGCTGGGTGGATAAAGGAGAAGTAATTTTGTTTTCCCAAGTGCCTTTAAATCTTTTCCTTCACTTTGCCTACGTTTTATATTTTCTGGTTCCTCGAGTTTCTCGGCAGACAGATGTTTCCCAACTTTTTTCTTTGTTTTCTTGCCTTAAGTTTCTCTATACCTGTTGTACAATATACTTTCCTAGCTACAGTACAATCACCTCTTATTCCATGTTTGCTACCAACAAATTTTTCTTGTATTTTCACTACTGACATGAACTATTACGGGCAGTCCTTGACGTATGACTGCAATTGGGACCAGAATTTCTGTGGCTAAGCAATTTCTGTGGAGCTTAAAGTGAGTTGCACCCAATTTTACAATCATTTGTGCCACAGTTGTTATATGGCTATCACTGCAGTTGTTATGCGAATCACAGGTTCATTAAGCAAACCCAGCTTCCCTGATCGACTTTGCTTGTGGGAAGCCAGCTGGGAAGGTCGCAAATAGTGATCACAAACCCAGGATGCTGCCATCATCATCAATAGATGCTGGTTGCCTGGCACCCAAATTTTGATCGTGGGAATGCTGCAATGGTCGTTAAACGTGAAGACAAGTCATAATTAGCTTTTTTCACTACATTGTAACTAATAGCTAATAAATGGTTGTAGATGGAGGCTACTCCATAAATCCAATTGATTGCATTCTCCTTTGTCTGTTATATTGATATTCTACTTAATTTGTTGGAGTTCTTAATATAAACTATATATATATATATATATATATAGTTTTATAATTTTACGCACTAGCTAAAATGGCTTCTTATGTCCAGTGATCTATTAAAAATACTATTAAAAATAGGGATGCAGATGTTTTTAAACAGAACACATTCTTCTGGGATTTTATGAGAATTCTCCACATCTGTTACAATCCTTTGCTTCTAAATAATGCTTAAACATTGAGGGACATAACAATAGCTTCTAGTAAAATATCAGGGCTCCTGCACTTTTAAGATTTGGGGAAGGGGAAATTTCAGTAAAGGTTGCTTTTCTATCAGAAGTCATCATTTTTTTTTCCTGCTTCTGTACTGGTTTTAAGTCCTAACCCCCCCCCCCCCAAAAATAGTAGAATCTTCTTCAAGTCAGGCTTGACTTCTGGTGTCTCCTTCACAACAACATGCAGATGAGTTACCACTGTTTCTACAAGATGGTTTCCAGCTTCTCAGACGAGCGTACAGTGCTATAATTCCATATCTCCATAGGATTCAGCACTAACCTACCATATTAGGTCCAAGCCTGAATGATTTCAAGTCCAGACAAATTCAACCAGGTACTACCACTTGTTGTGAGCCATTTTTAATAATTCTATACAAAGCATTTAAGACAGTCCTCATGGAAGTCTCTTCTGGGCATGGTCAGAGGATTGGGACCCAAATCAGTCACACCAAGAGGCACATGGCTCAGTTATTGCTTTGAGGCCAATAACTGGCTTGTAGGTGAGCTTCATATCTTTTGATAAGTGTGTTCCAAAAGAATCACAAATTTCTAGGTGCCATTAACAAGAGTGGGGCTTAATTTCAAGTTAGGATGGAAGAATCTGTTGATTTTGCTGATTCTCATATGCAGCTTGCTTTATTATCTCAAATTTTTCCCCATTTTCTCATGAAAAAAGCTTGTGGATATGAACTACTTCTTTTTACAAAAAATAAAAAATTGTTAAACAAATTTGATGGGTGTTTGTATTCCCAGTAGGGAAAAGACTCCATATGACATTGGGCTTGTAAATAAGTAGTTAAGGATGGAGAGAGCCAGTTTCTTGCAGTGGTTGGAGGCACAACCCAAAAACCTGGAGACCATGAGTTCAAATCTTACCTTGGGCACATAACCAGTTGGGTAAACTTGAACCAGTCTCTTTCTCTCTCAACCCTGGGAAATGAGCAAGGGCAAATCATTTCCTGAAAATCTTGCCAGGAAAACTGCAGGACTTATCCAGGTAGTTGCCACGAATCAAAATTCACTCAAAGGTATTAATAATAGTAATAAGCATCTTGGGTGCAATCCCAAAGTTCCAGGATACTACCTGAACACCATTGGCATTGACAAAAATCACCATCAGTCAATTGCAAAAGACAACAGCTTATATCCTGCAACTATACATTTAACACCATCAAATAACACATCCTATTCCAGGTCCTTGGGAAGAATTCAATAGGCAGATAAAAATGCCAAATCCAATCTAAATATCTGAACCAACAACAAATAACAGGTCTGTTACGAGAAAGAATGTGGCAATTCCAACAAGAATTCTTGAATAAATGGGCATTCGAACCAGGTCTTTCTTTTTTTCCTGAAGGAACAAATCTTTTGATTTCTCTGATTTTCAATATTTTCTATTGAAGAAATATGCAAAGGATGATCAGGTTTTATCATAGAGGAAGAACAAAATAAATAAGATCCTCATTTGTTTCTGAACAAGGTTGGCATTATCACTGGGCAAATGAAGAAACTATTTCAGATGGTAAATCCTAGAGTGGAAGGGATTCCTTGGCTGCTTCCTTTCTTTCAAGGATAAATTGCATCCTCTGAAAATAGATTTTGGCCCTGGTTACGGTGGAGACAAATAACTGTTGGTGTTGCTGACGTGAGATTCAATATCAAATCCAATCCAGTTTGCTTAGTTGCAGTGTCCCTCATACCTTTCACACCAAGCAAAAAAGTTCTCGGTTGATCCTGCTCCCAAGTAAATATTATTAGAAGTTTAAGGGAGGATGAAAAAAAGATAATTGCAGTATATATGTGATGGGGGGAGTACTTGGCTGGATTGCTTAACTCAACTACATACTCCGGTCTAGAAATAAATCCCATTAGATGTGGTAGAACCCCTAAGTCATCATGTTTGAAATTATGATCCAGTAAGCATTTGGGTTGAGTCTTGGAGACTGAAATATTACTCTTTTGGGTTTCAAAAATTATTTCTTCAACATTTGGTTTGTTTTTAAGGAAAAAAGAAGGGAGAAGAGAGGTCACAAGCAGAGCCATCCATGGAAGTCACTGGTGGGTTCCTCCCGGTTCTGCCCAGTTCCACCGAGCCAGTAGCAGTGACCTAACCGGTTCTTCCCCCCTCCCCCCCGTTATTCTTACCTTTTATTTGGCCCCACCCCCAATCTATTGCTGCCTCCTGAATCCCAGCTGATTGACTAGAAGGAAAAAAACTGTTTAAATTCTTGCCACGGTGCTTCAAAGGGCCGCCCTACAGCTGATCAGTGTTAAAAGGCAGTGTGGTGATAGACTGGTGCCTGCAAAAACAAATGAGTAGACCGGTGCCTCCAAAAACAAATGAGTAGACTGGTACAGCTCTGCAAGCAGTTAAAAGCCTGGTAGACCAGTACCTCTGCTAAATCCTAAAGAATTGTCACATGACCATCAAGCCACGCCCACAAAATAAGCCATGCCCACAGAACTGGTAGTAAAAAAATTTAGAACCCACCCCTGATGGAAGTATTTATAGGACTATCAAAAATGTAAATATGGCTACTCTGGATAGCTCTGCAGACAAGGCACTGTAATTTAACACCAGCTGTCTGCAATTAAAGTAAGTTCGAATCTTGCCAGGCTCAAGGTTGACTCAGCCTTCCATCCTTTCTAAGGTAGGTAAATTGAGGACCCAGTTTGTGGGGGCAATAAGCTGACTTTGTATAAAAATATACAAAAGTATGAAAGCTATTGCTTAACGCACTGTAAGCCGCCCTGAGTCTCCGGAGAAGGGCAGCATATAAATCAAATTAAAATTAAAAAAAAAATACTCTCAGTAGAAATCCTGCTTCTTTTTCAATTTACGACAATTTGTTTAACAACGATTCAAAGTTACAATGCCATTGAATAAAATGACTTACAACCTCCTCACACTTACAATTATCACAGCATCCGTAAAAGTCACATGATCAAACTTCAGGTACAATAATTGGCATGCAAACCGCTGCAACACCTTGAGATCATGTGATTGCCATTTGCAACTTTTACAGTCAGTTTCCTACAAACAAAGTCAATGAAGGAAGCAGGATTTGCTTAATGACTGCATGATTCATTTAACAACAGGATGTTATTACTTATTTTATTTATTTAATGGTATGGCATCTGCAGAGCTCATGCAATCACTGATATACAAATCTAGTTTAAATAAAGTGTCAGAATACATACATACAAATACCACATACACATATATGTCTGTGTGTATATACACACACATATTATCATCATTGGCATCCTTCAGTCTCAAGAGACTATGGTATTGGGCTCTGGAAAGAGGTCCTAAAACAGCATCTAGTGTGACTAAAAAGACCAATTCGAGAGTGGCAATCCCTTCCACACTGAGGGCAGATACATTCTGTCCTCTGCCAAGCCCCCAGATTTCCCTGGTTCCGGGACTGCCTCTTTGCCTCAGCCTGCCGAACAAGTGTTTCTTCGAACTGGAGAAGGCCATGCTGCGTCTTTAGCCTCCAAGCTGAACGATCGGAGGTCAAGGTTTCCCAGTTGTTAATGTCCATTCCCAGGGCCTTTAGGTCCCTCTTGCAGATATCCTTATATTGCAGCTGTGGTCTCACACACATATACACATATACAAACACACATATACACATAAAGAAACACACACACATAAATGTATATATCTGTATATGTATATATGTAAAATAGGATGTGAAATAGGATGAGAAAGTGTGGGTGGATAGATAGATGATAGATAGATGGATGGATGGATGGATGGATGGACGGACGGACGGACAGACAGACAGACAGACAGACAGTACAATATTGCACAATCCTCAAATTATGACCACAACTGAGCTGATAATTTATGTTGTTAAAAGAGTTTTTGAATTTTGATCATGTGACCATGGGGATGCCGCAATGGCCTTAAATGTGAAAAACAGCCATAAGTCACTTTTTTCAATGCTGTTGTAACTTTGAATGGTCATTAAACAAACTGTTGCAAGTTGAGGACTATCTGTGTAGGGACCATGGCTGCTGAGGAATTTTAGGAGTTGAAGTCCACACATCTTAAAGTTACCAAGGTTGAGAAACAATGATATGGAGACATAACTTTTGTTTTATTCCAACTTCTTCCATTCCTTTGGACTAATCCTTGTTTTAAATTGGGGAACGGGGAGACGGGGTCGTGGAGTTTTATACACCAAGAAGGCGCCGGATTAGACAAGACTTCAATAAGCAAGCATTTCTGGAAGGAGCGACAAAGTGTGGAGTAATCCTACATCATTTCACTTTTCAGCATTCTCTCTCTCCTTTCCTCCTTTTAGGTAGCCCTGATAAAGAGTTCTAAAGAACCGGAAAGATTGCACACTTTTTTTTCTTTCAATGGGAGTCCTCGGAAAGGATCACCGGGCCATTAAATGTTGGATGGATCCTGCAGCTTTTCTAAAGCTACAATTCGAGGCGCGGGAAGAAGAATCGCAGCGCTTCGCACAGACAGAACGTCCGCAATTGCGCTTCTTCTCTGAGTAAATTTTCCGAGCTTCCCCGATCTTTCCTCTTACCCCACCCCCACCCCGAAAAAATGTATCGCCCCTGGGATAACAATTAACCTGCCCCGCCATATCTGCGGAGAGCGAGATTCCTTTCGATTTCCTTTTCCCGCCGCCGGCGCGGCGCTGCCTCCCTCTGCCTCCTTTCGCTCTCAGGTGCTGGGTAGAGCTGTCAGCCCAAATGGGAGCTGAGTTTGCAAGCTGACAAGGGAGGGATGGAGGCGCCAGGAGGGAAGGGGGTCTCGGCGGGGGAGGGGGGGAGGTCTCCGCTGCTGATGTCACGGGCAGCTTAGAGCTGTGATTGGACCTTATTAGACTTCAGGGTAGCAAATAGGGGTGCTGGTTGCATGATTGGCTTCAAAGTGGCTGCTGGGGCCAAACAACTATCAAAGGTGCAAAAAGAAGGAAGGAAGGAAGACGAGAGAGAGAAGAAAGAGAAAGAAAGAAAGAAAGAAAGAAAGAAAGAAAGAAAGAAAGAAAGAAAGAAAGAAAGAAAGAAAGAAAGAAAGAAAGAAAGAAAGAAAGAAAGAAAGAAAGAAAGAAAGAAAGAAAGAAAGAAAGAAAGAAACGCGCTGGGCATTGCCAGTCCCGAAGAAAGCAAGTTGCCTGGCGCGCGAGGGCAAGAGCCCTCGGACCGAAGAGAAAGCAGCGTGGAGGAACCCCAGCGGGCATCCTCGGGTGTCCTAATATTCCCTCCCCTACCGCCGCTGCTCTCACTTTTCTCTCGCGGATCTGCAGCGGCGGCAGCGTCGCTTGGCCGGAGCATCCGCGTACCAGCAACGCGCGCCTGGCACTGCTGTCGGAAGCAGCCTGGCTCTTCGTGGCTGGAAAGCAGCCGGAGCGGCGAGGCAAGAGAAGGAGGGGGCGCTCCGCCCGTCCAGCCAGCCCCGTCCGTGTCGGTGCCCCACACGCTGCTCTTGTTTACCGGGCGGGAACCATGACCTCGGTGCTGGAGAGCAGCCGAACCTCTGGAGGAGGAGGCGGTCAGCTGAAAGGCAAGTCTAAGCGGCGGCGGAGACGGCGTTCCAAGAGGAAAGGTAAGCGCGGGGTCTTTCTTTGCTTTTCTCACCCATCCCGTCTCTTTCCCGCCCCCTTTTCTCCCCAGCGCCCCTCTTTTGACTTCTTGGGCAAGGAGGGTTGCGCTTACTAAGGTCGTCGACATCTTGGAGACAAGGACGAGGCTCTAGGGCGTCCATCCGATCCCCCCAGGACGTGGCCTCGACTGAGCGAGGAAGAGATGGAGAAGCGGGTTTCGGAATGCGCTTTTCCCCTTGCAGGGATAGTTAGACAGGCAACATCTGGAATCGGAGCCTCCAGAATTCCATTGACTGGAAAGATGCATCATGAAAGTCTCAATGTGTATCAGTAAAGTCTAAAGAAGAATCAACTCCTCTTCCTCCTCCTCTTAATCTTCTTCTTCTTCTTCTTCTTCTTCTTCTTCTTCTTCTTCTTCTTCTTCTTCTTCTTCTTCTTCTTCTTCTTCTTCTTCTTCTTCTTCTTCTTCTTCTTCTTCTTCTTCTTCTTCTTCTTCTTCTTCTTCTTCTTCTTCTTCTTCTTCTTCTTCTTCTTCTTCTTCTTCTTCTTCTTCTTCTTCTTCTCCTCCTTCACCTCCTCTGACCTAGCAGAGGTGAAATCTATTTATAATGGTGAAAGGGAAGAGGTGAAGCATTGGGGGGGAAGATATTTCTCAGATCTCATCTCCCCTTTGAAAATCAAATAAACCACATTGGTGGAAGAAGAAACCCCCTACTTTTGCTGCAGCTGCAGCTCCACGTGAACATTTTTATTCCAAGGAGAAAGGGGTAAAATCAAAAGCAGGGGTGTGCAGAACGTGGCCCCATCCCATCCTTCAGGTGCACCTTTTAAAGCAGAAAAACATTGCAATTCCAGAAAAGAGGAGGCGGGGTGGGGGAAGAAAGGAATAATATGTTTCTGCTAGCAGGGATAGTAGTGATGCTTGGGTTTGTGGCATTCAAAGTTAAGCAGCCTTAAAGACTCTTCCCGTTCTTTTAAGGAGGCCAAGATTCTTTCAATGAACCTGGAGTAAATGTTCCTAATCCAGAATTTAGAAAATAAAAGAAGAGAGGCTCAGAATAGTGAAAGACAGGTTTGCAAGATTTAACACTTCACCCAGGCTGACCTTTTTTTCTCTTAAAGACATGAGACGGTGCCAATGGGTGGATAATGCCGTGTGTCTCCTCAGTTACCGTTTTTAAGAAAGTGATGAAATAGTTGTAATTCAAATAAGGATCACAAGTACAAAATAAGGCAGGACCTCACTTGGTGATACCTTGAGTTGTGTTGCAAGAGTGCTTAGCTCAAACTCTCTAATCAGAGCAACACATGCCACCTTGTCTGTAGTTGTCATCATTACAGAAGCCTTTGATAAGCTTCTGTCACATCAGTCACTTTGGGGTTGATTTACTTATTAGGGTGTTGTTTATTTTATTTTTTTGTTTTGGCAGAAAAGAAGATGGAAATGTTTCTTCCATCTTTGGGGAAATAAGTAGTTGGATTGTTAGAGGCCTAAAAAAATTGTCTGCACAAGTTAATGTTTGATTTTTACTTGTGTCACAATCCACAATATGCATGCCTGGATATATCTGGCGGAGATTTAGAAAACAGCTGATCTGCTTTAACCTGGTTGCATCTACATTGAATATAATATCCTCATTGATTATAAACTCCCCCCCCCCGCAAGTTTTCCAAGAACAAATAAAGAAAAGGGATAAATAAGACAATAACAAGACAACATTATGTATGCCTCTCTCTTTCTTTTTTTGCTCCATTTACTTAAATGTACCAAAAATAATCTAAAAAAGAAATTCTTGAAGGATCACAAATACTAGTATTTTTATAATATAGGGGGGAAATTGGTGTGAGTTCTAATAATTGACTTGTGACATTCCTTTCTCTTCCTAAATCTGTCAAAATTACACACAGATAATTGAGCCCTTCATGTTCTCCCAGGATTTTGGACTGTATCTGTAATTTTGTCCTGCAGAGTTTGTATAAATAATATCAGCTTTCTATGAATTACTGGTATTCCAAGTTTATCTTTTGAAATTGTGTATAGAAAATAAATTTATCTTTTGAAATATATTGATTTCAACCAGGATCCAAATGATGAGAGTGCTTTGTGTGGGCATTCCACCAGTTGCTGTTTTTAAGGTGATAAGTTTGGGGGAACAAAAGCCGTGAAGAAAATTAATCAACTTCTTATGGTCTGTTCTGCATTTCTCTAAGTATTACCTGAAGGCAAATAAATAAATGAAAGAAAAAATTCTGAAAAGAAGGGGGGTTTGACAAGTCCTGCTTCAAGAATAGTGACATCAACAGCTATAGTAGAGAATACCACTTTGTTACAGATTTTAAAAGGATGGTATAAACATACCAATACGTAAAGGAGTCATGTATGTATATGTATGTAAGTGTGTGTGTCTGTAATTTCCCCTCCTTCACAGCCTTCTCAGGTGTATGCTTGCAATAACTATTTAGAAAATTAGTTCCATTCCTGAAAAGCCATAAGTATCCATGCATTTTCCAAAATAAAAAATAAAAAAAAATCCACCTAATATATTCTCTCAGCAAACATATATCTAAAAAAACACCTGATCTTTAACTTGTTGATATAGTAGTTTGATAAAAGTAAACCTCAGATTTCAAAAATGCCCAGTTAGAAGGGTGAAACAGAACTGAGATTTTTAAAAATGGTGTATTTAGCAATAGTTTTGTAAATGACAATTAAAAGCAAAGAACTATTGGCTGCAAAAGTGAATTCATTTTTAGAGTGCTAAAATGAGATTCCCCAAGTTAAATATTATTGTATATTACATAGTGTTTCTTAACCACTTTAGGAAATCTTACTAAAATATTTTAATGTTCCCTTAGAATATATTTCATTGCTTCAGCATATCCGCTCTGCTCTTAAACCCTTTGTGTATGTTTATGGAGGTATTTCTCAATCATCTTAATTCACAATCCATTAAATGGTTGGCAGTTTCTTTGATCAGTTTAGGTCTGGTTCTGAATAAGATAGAACAACAACAAAAAAAGCACAGATAATCCCATTGTTCAGTTAAAAATCATGCTTAGTATTTATCTATAGGGAAAACAACATTCTTCCTAAAATGCTTAAATGACATTCTGGTTTACCTTGTCACAAAAGGTAAAAAAAAATATTTTTTTCCTAAATCATTAATATGGAATTGAAATTGTTGACATCCATTTATCAAAATTATCAAAAGAACTTTGGTGTTGACATTACTTTGGACATGATAGATAAAAGTCAAGCTCTATGTAAAATGATAATAGTCTCCTAATTCTGTGGTAAGTTTAATGCAAGATTTGAATAGTCCAAATTAATATTCTGTTGCATTTTTCTTGAGAGCCTGATCCAGTCAGGATTTAAAAGTTAAACTCCCCTTATTTCAGTGAGATATAGAAACATACTGATAACTTTGGCTGTATCCTTCTTTCTATGTTCTATGCATTCCACATTTGAAATGTTACTTAATGTCCTTTCCACTTCTAACTGAATTCTAAGATTTA
The DNA here is from genome assembly GCF_059756535.1 of Pantherophis guttatus. Lineage (NCBI taxonomy): Eukaryota > Metazoa > Chordata > Lepidosauria > Squamata > Colubridae > Pantherophis > Pantherophis guttatus. The sequence continues at coordinate 145,824,303 of NC_142066.1, forward strand.
AAAGCAATATCTTTTGAAAAAGCTTTTCTGTGAAGGAATTATATTTTTTAAAGATTTGACTAGCTATTTTTTAAAAATAGCTATTGCAGCTACATGGTCAATTTACTGTCATTTCCAGAAAAGAAAATGAATGGAACATTTTCCAGTAATAAATAAATAAAACAGTTTCTCAAAAATAATTTACAGGAAATTAATGCCAAAATGATATCATCTATTTGATTATAATTTTTTCCTGTAGCATTTATTTTAATGTCCATCTGTACTATGACGTAGGAAAATAGATTTGATGAAGAATTTTGCATTTTAGTATGTAATTCAGTTTGATTGTTTTTTAAGCTTATGCTTTTAGTCTTATATTGCTAGATGAAAATTTACAAAACCCAAACAAAGGAAAGCTTTTAAAATGCACTTCTCCTTGTTTTATTATTATTATTTGCTAGTTCATCAGTTCAGCAGTTAAGCTAATTCATTATTTGCATGTGCATTCTGTGAAGTAAGACTATGCAATAAGACAAGTAAACATATGAAGTGTTACTATACGGAAGATAATGGGAGGTTATTATTCATGCAATAAAAAGACAAAACAAATACAGTAATCCAGCCAAGTGTGGGTGTTTGTGTGATGAACAAGATTACAGAATAAAGAAATTTGGTGAAAATTAATGAAATTTGAGAGGTTAAGGATGAGATTTTTGAATCCTTATGGATTACCACTCTATGTCCTTCCCATAATATCAAAGTAATAAGTGAGCATGTTCCTGCTTGATCAGGATTCAAGGATAAATGTATTTTCCTTCAACAGATTGGTGTCATGCTTCAGGATGTCCGTGGCTTATCTTACCCCTTGCCAGCATGAGAGCAAGGATGGGATTTGGAGATAAAATTAAAATGGTTAAAACTTAATCTCCCATCTGATTTTGAGCTTTCCTTCTCTTCTTCCTCCCTCTGCTCCCTCCTACTTCCTTTCAACCATTACGTCTGATTTCTTGCGATCCGTGGTAATGACTGCAATTTCAGGAGGCATCAAAGGTGTTCGCTGTGATAGCCAAACTTAAATTTAGAATGAGAGGAAAATTACAGAATTCACAAGTCTGTATCTGCTTGATACAGTAAATCTGTGTCTTTCTGGTAAAAAGTTCCAAATAGACAAAAGCAAAGGTGTGATGGAGAGCTGTAAACTGAAGTCGCAACAACTGAAAGATGTCCAGGTTTCATATTAAAATGAAGAATGAAAGAAATTACATTATTTAATTGATTTTTTTTTCATTGTTGCATTTGTTGGCTTGAAGTTAAAACACAAAGAGAGAATTTTATTTATTTATTTTTTTGTTTCTTTGTTTATGATGACTATGTAAAGCTTTGGTATTCTAAGTATTCATATGCAGGAAATGATAATATACCACTTCAGATTCATCATTTTACCTGGATCAGCCGAAATCTCCCCCTCAAAGGGTTGAGTTTGCTGGTTGATAGAGATGAACGTAGTATTTAAACATTTGGCAGTTGGGCTGTCTGAGCTCATTCTGACATATGTGAAACGCTGCACTTTAAAAATGAACGTTAGTGTGTTAATGTTTAATAAAAGATCAAAAATGCTTCCAAACCCACTCCTCTATTTGTTTTATACCAGCACCTTTTAAGAGAAAGAGTGAGTTTCAGAATTTTACCATAAGAAATAACATCCTACTCCTTTTTTTTCCCCTGTAAGTTGTTTATTTGGATTTATGTTCTGCACAAAAATGGGTCTGTGTGCCATTGGCTCTAGAAAGACATTATTCTTATTTATCACATTCAACCTTATAACACAAACACCCTCTACTTCCAACTGAGCATTCATGCTCCATAATACCTTTACTTCTCCTCTGCACACTGAAATCAGTATTGTTATATCAGTACAAAGGAGAGATCCTGTTTGCAAAATTGCTACAGATGACCTAATTCAAAAAAAAACCAACAAAAAAAACAACAACAACAGGGAAATAATTCAGTCAGATCAAAATATCCTCCCTACAATTATTCAATTATTTATGATACATGAGGAAGTAGAATTTCCTCCCAGCTTGATAACCAATTATTTCTCTTAACCTTCCAGACTGTTTACAAGTTTGGCATCCATGTGAATGATTAGTAATCTAATTTAATCTAAATCCATCATTTCGTAAGGTCTGGAATCCTGCGTTGGTATGTTTAAGCCTTACGCATCTTATGAAAGTTGCATGATTCTATGCAAAATCAGTTGCGTTCCTTCTTTTTTTCTGATCGCTTCCAGTCTGTTTGCTTTGTTTACAAGATCTTGTGAGAAGCAAATTGCAGTGATGGATGAAATATGCCACTCAGCTAATTTTTCACAGTGGCTCACTAGCATCTTGGTTATTAAGCTGCCAAATAATATGCCTTTAGTATGAATATGTGAAAGTGAAATAATTGGGCTGTTTAATGTTGTTTGGCCTTTTTAATGCCTGTGATTCAAAGATAAGTTATTGGAGGATTGGGGTGTGTGTGTGTGCGTCTCTCTCTCTCTCTCTCTCTCTCTCTCTCTCTCTCTCTCTCTCTCTCTCTGTGTGTGTGTGTGTGTGTGTGTGTGTGTGTAAAATTAATGATGATTAGGCTTCAAAATGTAATCGTTTGGTGTGAAGAGCAAAAATTCATCACCCATTTCCAGTTGATAGCTTAAACACGCTGGCTGCCTCAAGCAGAAATGCAGCTGAAGTGTTTAGAAGTAGGAACACTTCAATGAAACTCATGGTAGAAATTTAAGGAGATTTGATAATAGGGCAGGAGAGAGGCATGTTTCTTCTTTAAAAAAAAAACAAAAAACTATTGATAGAAATGTCTATAAATTGCAGATTGCATTTTGGAATTGTAACTCAGAAGCTGTGTTGTTGACAAAATGATGAAAAGTTGTAAAGCAGGTAAACTGGTGGTAGACTCACCTTTTGAAGAACGGGAGAACAAAGGAATGGTCATTGATATTGAATTACTGTAATTACATTCTAAAGCTACCCATTTTCAGCATATATAGAAGAAGAACTGCCCCATTCAATATTAATCAGTGTTAACAGTATAAAATGGTATTCTATAGAATACCAATGTACGAATCAGTATAGAATGCCAACGTACGGAATGCTGTTAGAAATCTTGCGTTGGACTGAAAGAATATGAAAATTGTACGTGACATATTTTGTACCTTTTTAACATAAGATTATGAGTTCTGATTTGTGGTAGAAAGTACTAAATGAGAGCTTTGTCTATCAATAAACCGGCACCCAAGCCAATACATAACACCACTACAGAGAAATTAGTTAGAATGTGATGCTTCAGCCAGGAAGCATGACAAAGTTACCATCCAATGGTTTTCAGGTTGATGAGCCATTGTTCCAAGAAGCATTAAGGGTGTTGCACTGAAATAATGTATAAGAGTTGATTTAGCAAGAAAAGTATGGATCTTGACTATTGCACAAACAACAACATTCACTATTTTCCAATAAAATTATTAGCAGGGAATGGTAGAAGAGACAAACATGCAATCCTAGTTGGATTACATGTACTGAGGTTGTAATTCTGGTTTCCTGTTTCAGTGTTGTGGTAGACTTGGAGTATCGTATGCATTGAAAAAAACTTTCCACCCTGTTAGCTGAGCATCTGTGCTTGCCAAAAGCTTCCTGTGTATAAGCAGATTATTGTCATTGCTCTCTCCTTTTTGCTTTGTACTTTACTGCCAGATACGGCTGAGTAACCAGGCATAATCAGTATTTCTGATTCAAATCAGTATTCCTGATTCAAATCAGTATTCCTGAAACAGAGGAAGATGGTGAGTATTCTTGAAATCAAATCAAATCCGTATTCCTGAAACAGAGGAAGGTGGGTGACATTTGAAATTTCTAAGGATGCCACCATCAATAGGAAAATTCTAAATGTCTTACTCAGTTTTGGATCTATGTTGTTGTTGTTTTTTAAAGAAAAAAGTTCCTGCCTTCCTGGAAAAATTACTTCTAATTTCAGGAACTGGCATCCAAAGGAAAAAAAGTTGAAAGCTTGTTGGGTTTATTTATTATTATTAAACTTGCATGCTGCGCAGGTCCCAGCAACTCTGTCGGTGGCTGAATGCATATAAGGTGAATGGCATCTGTAAAGTTATTGTGTATTTATGTGGTTAGACCTCTACCTGATATTTAATATTAAATCAGCTCCAAAATGATTTGTGTTTAACCATTGACTTTTTACTCTCACCTTGTTTCATTTTCCACAGTAATTGGTCAAGAGATGGTATTGGAAGAAAACAAGAGGCACAATATAATCTCTGCCTCTCATGTTAGAGCAGCTATTCCTTCTGATCTTTTCCCAGGGACTTCAACTCCCAAAATTCTCAGTCCACAGAGCAGTTGAGTCAAGGATTGTAGTCCCATAAAATGTAGAAACCCCAGCAGCAAACATGCCAGATATCTATGATGTTTTGGTAGCATTTTGTCCTCTTTTCTGTAAAACGAACATCAATATCATAACCTATTCTTTGAATTTATTTGCTCGATGAAGGTGGCAAATTCTAAGAAACTAGCTCTGCAAAAAATGTTTGGAGACCTCAAAAGGAGTAGAGCCAATCTGTTGGTTGCACAAAGGTAGATTTCAAACTCTGGAATCAGTTTCAGCATCTTCCAGAAGATAAAGTTTTATTAGTTAAGTAACTCTACGTATTTATGATGATATTTACATACCATCCTCCTTCAAAGAATTATGGGCAAATTACAATTCAAGAAAATAATATATATAAAAAAGAGTGTAAATCGTTGCCACAAAAAACCCTAAAATAAAAGCTGCCTAAGTCCTCCAGCTATGCCAAAAAGTAATTTAATTAAATGGTTTTAATTGCATTTATTTATTTGATTATGTGTACCTTTGTATCCTGCAGTTATTATTTTTACAAATAACTCAAGGCGGTGAACATATCCAACACACCTTCCTAATTGGTAATAACATTCTTGTATTTCTAATCTCCAATAAAATACTAAGTTTGGATAATCAAAAAATTTGAAACTGAGAAGTGATGGAGAAAAATGTCAGATGTGGTAAAGACAGTATTTCTGCCAGAGAAAATGCTGGCTTGGTGTTTAGATTCACTTCACTTACTTGCTCCTTGTATGGCAAGACAAGCTACACATAGAAATGATACCATGAGATTAAAGGTTGAATTATTGAATAATAGCTTCCCAGAGAGAAAGAGAAAAATGCCTATCATGCCCCCCCCCAAGCAAGACACTCCTCGTTACAAAATACAGCAACTTGAGTGGTGTTTAATGTCAGTGCAATGCAATTTTGCAAGGCTAATTCCTGCCCATCTCTACTTTTGAAGATGTAATATCCCGAGTTCCCAAAATAAATTAAACAATGGTTTTTGAGCAGAATCTAAAACACATTTTTTTAAAAAAAGAACACGGTTTCTTGATTGTTTAAAAATGTATATACACATTATAGAACATCTAATTTTGAAATGCAGTTACCCATGTGGGCTCTTTATACCTTTCACATGTCCATAGAAACATTTTTCCATCCCAATTAAAATTAATCTCTTTCATTTTTCAGCATAAACCTGCACTGTTGGGCATTCAAAACACAGTTAAGGACAAAGTTTATCAAAATCTGAAATTGCATTAAGGCAATAGCTCACTGAAGACATGGAGACAGGAGAAAGATCAAAATAATTCAGTTCATGACCTTCAACAGTTTAAATGCTTTTGAAAGATGGAGGTTTCCTCTTTTCTTCTTCTTCCGCTGCTAGTCATCCCCACTTTTAAATACTTGGATGAATGGAAACCTGGGAGCAGAAGAGGGAGTGAAAACATTAAGAGCCTGTATCGTTAAACAATGCAGACAGTAATTAGATGACACCTTAACACTTGCTGTTTACATCTTCAAGTTGAAAGGGTAAAGCGGGAATAGATTTCCCTAATGTCATTGACAGAAGATCTTCCTTCAGCTACAAAGCAGACATATTGATTAATCCGTGCCATACCATTTATTTATGCTAAGCATCTGATGTTTGTTTCTGCAATCTGGCCTTTCAAAATCATGATAATATTTGAAAAATTGGCATCAGCCACATGGTTTTTTTTTTTTTGAAGCCACATACCATCCAGGCAACTTAATTTGGTTTGCTGTCTACAATTTGTGGGGCAAACATTGCATATTCAGGGAAGACAGATAATAATCTTTAAAAAGAATGTGATAATAATGATTTGTTCCAAAGGGTCAGTTGCAATTTATGGCCAAAGATGATCAATCTCTTTGCATTTTTATTTAAGTTGATTCTGTATTTAAATTCTTATAGGAAAGTAAAGAAAGTGCAATTTGGGATTTTACATGAATGTACTTATACTCTTTTTGTTTTAATTGTTCGTTACCCAACTACAGGTAATGCTTGATTTGCAACCATTCATTTAGTGATGGTTCAAAATTACAATAACTTATATGATTGGTCCTTACAATTACAACCAATCACAACATACCCCACAGTCACGTGATCAAAATTCGGGTGCTTGACAATTAAAGTGTATTTACAAATGGCTGCAACATCTTAGGAACACATGATTTCCATTTGCAACTTTTCCAGACAGCTTTCAACAAACACAGTCAATGGGGGTAGGTGGATTGGTTTAAATGATTCATTTAACAACTACAGTGATTCATTTAACAACCATGGTAAAAAAAGAGATTGTAAAATTGGCTGTAACTCATTTAACAATCATCTTGCTTAGCAATGCAAATTCTGATCTCAGTTGTGATCATAAGTCAAGGACTTTCTATAAATCTTGGAGTTGCAGAGTGTGTTGCCAGTAGAAAATATGTACAAAGTAGAGAAAAACTTAGGTATGTCCTTAAAAGAAAAATTAATGCATTATAATTGGGTCTTAGGGTACCTGTTCTTCATCCCCACTTTCTACTCCATGTAATTTATCTTTTCTTCTTAAAGTAACAAGTGCAAAGGTGTAAATGACAGCTATAAAGTCATAGTTCCTTTAAAATATTTTGGGGTACTATATACATTCTCTGAAAGTTCTCTGACTGAGTTACAAAGGAATGCTTTGAGTTCGAGGGACATTGATTGTGATCACAAATTCTGCCTGCATATGAACAGGGTTTCAATGAGAGGTAAAGAGCAGGTAACATTTCAGATATATTAGATTCCAGCTAATGTCAGTCCCATCTGACTTGGCCAGGAATCAAGTATCAAGGGAACTCTTAAATCAACAACAACTGTCTTCTCAGTTGTAATAAGGAAGTTAATGTAACATAAGTCTCATATGGAGCATAAATTCACTAGGTGGCCATAGTGAGCTGCTGTTTGGCTGGTCTACTGCCCCATAGCTTTCCTATATGGAGGATGATATTAAATTATTGGAGCTCTATTACTCCTATCCATTAATAACCAATTCTTATAAGATCTGTTAAGATTCAGATAGATCCAATCTGCCCACTCTGCTTATCCTGAATAAGAATTTGAAGGTTTCTCCCCAAGTGAGGGTTTCAGAGAAGGCAGAAATAGTAGTTTCCCATCATTACTTATCTTCTAGAACAGTCTCTCCTTAAAAGATATGGGTGCAACTTTCTCTGATGGACTTTAGGAAGGCAGTGAAGGTGGAACCTTTAAAGTTAAATTGTAAGAATTCTAGTCTGAGTTATTGAGACTGGAGTTTTTCATTGATCATAATCAAAATCTGCAATATTGTACACCATCAGAAGTCTTTTTGGACTTCTGATGGTGTGCAATATTAAAAATGTAAATAAATAACTGTGGGGAATAGACAACACTTTAAATATATCTGAACTTTCAAGCCTTCCTCAATAAATATTTAGGTGATATTATTTTGTTATATTTATCACAAGGAGGTGTTTTTCCGGGTATAGTTACCTAATGTTGTTTGTGTATTATGAACACTCTGTCTGTGGAAGAGAGAGAGAGAGGGAGGGAGGGAGAGGGAGAGAGAGAAAATATAATGGATTATTTTGGAGGCTTGATTAGATGCAAGGCTTGTAGTTTCTTCAGCAGATAAAGTGGACAAACAGAACATTTATCGTGGAAAGAGAGCAACACAGTTTGCAGTCCATATGTTTTAGACATTTATAATGAATTTTGTTTTCTGCATATCCCTTCAGTTTTCCTCGGTGAAATGTTCTGTGAAACTTGAAAGACAGATGGATATCATTTTGCCTGCTGTGTAAAATAAATGAAAACACACAGAGGTCTAGACCTTTACTTAGGATAAATTTGGCTTAGATAAATAGAACAATGAAACCATACCTGTAGGGGAGCCTGGTTTAATAATGCTCAGTTCAGCCGAAATAAACTGAATATTTCCATGCATAAAAGCTGGTCTATCGCAGAAGAAACATAACACCTGAAGATCTTTATGTTCTGTTCTTTCACATATCAATTATATACAGCAGAGATTTTACCTACCATCATCAGAAGATGTATGAATTGTTTCCACTGGTCAGGTTGAAGAAAGTTAAGAGTTCAGGATCGGTCAAAATGCTGATATGGAGGATGGGGCTGTTGGATTCTCATGGTAAACTAAGAAGAAGAAACATACATGCCAGGATTCCTTTATTGTTGAGTGACATACAGACAGTCCTTGACTTATGACAATAATCGGAATCAAGAGTTGCTTAGAATTTTTGTTGCTAAGCAAGGCAATTGTTAAGTGAGCCATGTCATTTTTTTTATTTTTTATTTTTTTTTGCACAGCTGTTAAGCAAATCAGTGAAGTTCTTAAGTGATCATGTGGTCATTAAGCGATTCTGGCTTCCCCCATTGACATTGCTTTTCAGAAACCAGCTGGAAAGGTGATCACATGACCCTGATACATTGCAAGTGTCATAAATACATGCCAGTCACCAAATACCCAAATTTTGATCATGTGGCAATGGCGATGCTGCAACAGTTGTAAATGTGAAGACTGGTTGTAAGTAACTTTTTTCAATGCTGTTATAACTTCAAAAAATTGCTAAATGAATTGTGAATTTTAAATTGTGGACTGCCTAGAATAATAGAATCTTTAAGGTCTTCTTGATTCTCATCAGAAAGACATTGAAGGCTGCTGATTCTCAAACCTTCCACAAGGCCCTCTCTATATACTTTTACAGGTATGACAGTGTGATCTAAAACCTTAAAGGAGGGGTTCCCAGTCTTTTAAAGAAGGGGTTCCCAATCTTGGCAACCTTAAAACCGGTGAACTTCAATTCCAGAATTCCCCAGCCAACTGGCTGGGGAATTCTGGGAGTTGAAGTCCACCCGTCTTAAGGTTGCCAAGATTGGGAACCCCCATTCTAAAATAAAGGAAGAGCTGCAACCCATTTGAATGTGGTGTCTGCACTGTCCAAATGCAGACGTGTTTTGAAAACATTTTGTTGACTGTTCCAAAACAAATATGTCTGCCAAGCTTGCCTTTGTTTTAGCTTTGAGGAAGCTTTTGTTCCAGCAATGGCATTCTCTGGGGTGTGTCTGTGTGTCAAAATCTCTTAAGGGTGAGGCGGCCCATTCAAAAAAAAATGTGAATAATAAATAAACAAATCTGCAGTGTAATCTCACCCCATTTGCACATTCAGGGGTGGCTAAGTGACTCCACACTCTGAATCATGCAGGTTTTGACACATACATGAAGCTGCCGCTTCTGCATTGGATTTCAATTTCAATTTTCTGGAATCAGTTTCTATTTAGACAATAGGAGGCTTGCCTAATTATTTTCTCCATTTGTCCCTCTTTCTTTAAAGGCCACTTTGGATTGCATTAGTTGTCTAGATCAATGCCCTCTTGCACATATTTTAAATTGTAGCTTGAATCCGGCTCGCTTTGCTGACCTTTCAAGTCAGAGGCACTGGACCAGGAGTAAGTTGCCTACAGTAATCCCTAAAGTTGCCATTCTGAAAGTGGAATAAGATGGAGAGGAGTTGCACTAACTTAGCAAGCCTTGTGTGCAAGCTGATTTGTTTAATAATGAGAAATAAGGACGTTGCAGGAGAGAAATTATTTTGCCTCATTTGTTTAGACCCGCCATCTCCCAAGGCTTTGTAGAATGCTGACTGAAGGGCATGTAGAAACGGCTCAGCAGAAACTGCCTGGATCTATTGTAGTTTTGTCTGTACAAAATATATGCTGAAAATATAAAAGGACTGGAGAAACTACTATCTTCCCAGTAGGTAGTCTATTAAAACAAAGTCCTACAAACTTCTTACGACTTCTACCATGAGACAAAAAAAATCCCTCTAGATGCATAATTCATGTTCTATAATTTTCTCTGCCTCAAAATTATACTTCCGTGACTGGCCTGAGCTTTGCTTCTCTTAAATGCAGTCTTCTCTGCTCAGAAATATTGTGTGTATTTGGGTTTGGACAAATGGCCACTATAGTTTGCTAAATCTGTGGGGAGATGAAATGCAATTAGTATTTCATGTTCTGGTTCTAAAGTCTTCTGTATTGCATAAAAAGTATCTGGAAGTTGGTTAAGGACAACAGTGTGCTAAAATCAGCTTGTATCAACTGAAAAGAACTGATTGCTAAATTTTTCTGGAAATTTGCGAGCTGGTTGAGAGCAAAGCTGAGACATGTGTTTAGTGCACTGATCAGCTGTTTAACAGCACAGTGATGGCAATGGAGTCCATCCAGTCTGTTGCATAACATTTACCAGTACATCACTGCCAAAGGCAAACATTTAATAGTCTACAGGCAAGTGTAGCAACTAGAATATGTCAAGAGATGTTGAACATTAGTTGCACTAGGAATGGGCTTCCTATACTCTTTATCTCTAGCTATTTCATTCTGTCTAGATTCAAAGATTTATATGAAGGCCATGTCAAACTTTTCCAAGGCAGTGTGCCTTTCCAGCAATGATGATATTAAAACCAGAACCAAAGTGTTTTTTAATATAAATATTTTTATTGTTTTATATCACATATTCAATTTCTATGTTGAACAGTGTGTTTTCTAGGTGTCCAAAGTGTTAACATATAAACATCATCATTATAATCATATATAGACATAAGTGCGATAATATCAATCATTATTGAAAAGTATACTTTCTTCCATTATAGTATCAATTATATAACCATCAAAATATTTACTGGTCAGTTTTTCTTTCTCACATAGTCCATATTTCACATAAATCCACTCCTCTAACCTCAGTATCTGTCAATTAACCGTTTGTAGAACAGTTCCCATATTATAAAATATTCCGAGTCTTCTTTTACTTTGATTTTTAGAGTTAACCTATTGATTTCTGCACATTCCAGAATTTTTTATTTTTAGTTCCCATGATTTAGAGTTAATTTTTCTACCACTTATGCTGATAACTTGTGTCCAATGCAATTTTACAGGACTGTATGGATAAGTAACTAAAGAATACCGAAGATGAAACCAGTAACATTACAATTTGAAATTAATTAAGTACATCCTTGAAATCTGAGAAAAGGAATACATTTGGACCTGACTCCCAAGACTACATGAACAAGACCATGTAGTTTTTTGGTAACAGCATAAAAATGGTTTGCTGTTATCTTCTAGGATTTAATGTTGTTTTTCTCAGATTTGTCTACAAAACTGTATTTTCCTGGTAGTTCATTATCCAAAAACTAACCGCAGATCAAAACCTGGTTAGTATTTTGAAATCATCATCCCATCATCTAGGTGCTGTCTCTTGCTGAAGAATTGACTTTCCTATAGAATGATCGTATTTATGAGGGACTAAATGCTCCTTCACTTCAAACAAATTCCTGCCTGCTCTCTAAAAAATTTTCTTGCAAAAAATATTTCTTCAGGGTTTTTTTATGTGTATGTTTCTCAAAAGCATGATTTCTTTCTTGATTGTTTTCTCTGAGATATTCCACCTTTCTTTTATGGAGTAAAATCTGCAGGTCTTGATGAAATGGCAAATTACTTTCCTAAATAGTATAAAGCTTTTTGCTTGTGATGCTTCTGAAGTACTTTTATACTGACACTTTTCTGTAGTTGAATTCTATTTTTCAAAAGGATTCAGATGTGTGGATATAGATTTTTTTCTTTGGCTTAACAAGTACTCCTTGCTTAACATCTGGTTGTTTAATTACCACTCAAAATTATAACCAGCTCCCCAAAAGCTAGTTATAATCTGATTTTCAAGCTCTAATGGACACACACATACACACACATACACAGTCACCTGATCATAATTGGGTGCCTGGCAACTGTCTCACATTTATGGCCATTTACAGCATTCTGCAGTCATAATAACTGCAATTTTTGGCTTTTTGGAGGAGGGGGGGTGGAACAGATTTTGCTGTTTACTTCTGGTTTCCATCAAAAAAACACCCATTGGATAAAATGGGTTAATTTAGTGATCACAGAGTTTTCCTTGTGAATGTTAATAAATTTGTTTAACAATAAAAAAAATCCTGCAGAAAAGTTCATAAAAACCAGGCCTGGTCACATGGTGACCCACTTAACAATCACAAAGGTTTTTGACCAAAATTCCAGTCATAAAATTGAGGACTACCTTTACTGCATGTCCAAACAACCTAGGATCACATTATGAGATTTCCTAGATTATACAACCACCAATTAATTACAAATTTGGCTGTGAATCCCAATGTGAAATCTCCAGTTCTTGTGGTTATCTATTTTTAACATCTGGAATATATAAAGAGCAATAATATTAGGAAATAGTCTTCAATACGGAGATGTATTTCTCTTCTAGTACTCTGTGAAAAGACAACCTTTGAATCAACTCATGAAGATTGTTTTTAAGAGGAACTTGGTAATCTAATTTTACCTATCTTTGCAAATAATGCTTGCCCATCACAAAATACATTATTTGAAATTAGGCATGCACTGAAGGGCTAAAAAAAACCCCTTTTAACCAGAAACAGTGTCCAGGAACGTGAAGGAGGAGTGGCAGAGCCAGGCAGAGGGTTGAAAAGAGGGATCAGCCTAGAATCACCATGTAGCCGCAAACAAATTAAGTCCCAACACCCTTGATTGCTGTTGAATCTTATCTAGCTCTAACCAGGTGCTGACCATTAGTTGAGAAAATTTCTGTGCGTAGGCTTTAAGCAATAAATCAGTTAAATTGAACCTTCATGTGAAGACCTGGGTTTTTTTGCACCTGACAGAGCTGGTTCCAATGTCTTGTCTGGGTTTTGGAAGTAGATATTTATATCTTTTCTTTTTACAATTGGATTTGGAACAGCATACATCCTAAATATATAAAAATAAATTGAAAAGGAAGTGCTGTTTCTTGTTAAAGAAAGGTTTGATTACCTCTTGCTCAGAATAATTGTCATACATTTTCCCCATTATAATGTCTTTTTATAAACTTGCCCTGTAATGTAGATTAAGGTATAAATTCCATTTTGGCTGCCTCAATGCATATTCATTGAGTTGAAAGCCCAGACAATTATTCTGATCATTTTGCTGCCAGATGGAACGAGTTGTAGGCTTTGACAGACACTTGATTTGACAGAATAATCCCTAAGAAATTTTCTGGATTATTTTTTTTTCCAAACACATTTTTCCCCCACCTCAATTTGGAAGAAATGAGGTTGTATGACAGAGTGAGAATGCAAGCAGATTTGGAAATAATTTCATTATTTCTTTTATACTAGTTTGCTTTTTTTAAAAAAGTTACCTTTCTGTTCCTTTATGCTCATAAAGATTTAGAATCAATTCGTAGTTTGGGCAAACTGACGTCTCTCCTGGGGTAAGCAATGAACTACAGAGGTAAATACTGCATAAACAATCCAGAAAAAAAATTATATTAGTAGGATACAGCCGTATTCCAGAGGGGTATCATATCACGTTATTTCTCCCTAAACAGCAGGAGAAACAGAAGGAATGTTATGCTTCCACACCTGTTATATCGTGTTAGTTTTGATAGTGTTTGAATAGGTAGAGAGGAATATGCATTGTGAGTCCCAATAAAGCAGCAGTTTGGAAAATAAATGTTTTCCCTGTTTGAACATACCAAGTAGACTTTTCTGATCTAAGGCTATCCAGATGTGTTATCCTACTCCAAACTTTTCTCTCTCAAAATTCCAAGAGTTGAAATCCAATGCATCTGGAAAAAGGAAGACGTATTTATATATTATTCTTTTAATACTCCTAATAAACTAGGAGATGTTATAACTGGGAAGTTCACCATAACCATACTTTGCATTGCGTTTTGCAAAATGGAAAATAGAAACATGCTGCATTAAAAGAGTACTTATATTCTGTCAGTCCGACAAACTGTTTTAAATTTGTTTGCAAAACCTCCCCAGATTCTTTGTCTCTTTCAGGCTTATACAGAGAGTCCTTGATTTATGATCACAACAGGGGCCAGAATTTCAGTTGTAAGTTGCTGCAGTCATAAATTGAGGCACCCACATGACCGGACCCTGATTTTTCAACCATTTTTACAGCAGTTATTCAGCAATTTATTCCAGAAACCAGAACAAAAAAATTCAGTTGCAAGTGTAGGCCAGTTGTTAAGGACCCAAAATACAGTTATATGACTGGCATGGGATGTGGGGGGCACTTACAATGACTGGAAGTACTTAATGGGCTATAAAGCACCTTTCTGGGTTTGCCATAACTTTAAACGATCATTAAATCAGCAGTCATAAGTTGAGGATTGCCTGATATATGGTCTTTGGAAGATTGTATTCCTTTCCAAGAAGGCTAGTTTTAAGACTTTTGTGCTGATTTTAAGTAGTATGATTATATAAATTCTCAGAAAATTAAGAGCAACTGTTTTCTACACACAGTTACTATAAAACTAGGCTATTGTTTAAAAACAGTTCCTCATAAGTCATATTTTGCCTGGAAATATTGAGCAGGTTTTGCATAGGCTTTCAGAGATTTTTCAAAACAAATGCCCAATGTTATTTCCTGACTTAGAAATCATTATTTATAACACAGGAAAAAATGAAGAATTTTCATTATTTACAGTACATTGCAGTTAAGTAATTGCCGAGGCACCTCATTTAGAATGTTATGGTTTTTATAAATCCATCTTTTTTAATAAACAAATACATTCATTAAATGCAATAATATTTGCATTAAAATATAATATTATAAATTATATATATATATATGTGTGTGTGTGTGTGTGTGTGTGTGTGTGTGTGTGTGTGTGTGTGTGTACAGTTAATATTTCGAGTTTCTTCCCGTGTAATTGTGAACATATCCCTAAAAGGGTAGAAGCGACGTTTCGACAGAATCTCATCTGCCATCATCAGGCTTATGTGAGGGGTCTTTTGCAGTAACCGCCGTTACTATTTCAAATCTGGTGCTGGTAGTCTGGGATGGCTCCACCTTTTCATTCTGATTGGTTGGGAGTCCCAGTTTGTGTTTATTGTGTTTATTGGACTCTCCCTCAGCCCAACTCATCTCACAGGGCAATTATTGTGTGGAAAATAGGAGAAGGAAAGAGTGTTAGGTGTGTTTGCACTCCACTTTGATTTATTTATAAAAACAATAAAGGCAGGATAAAAGAATCTTGCCCATTTTGATTTTTTCCCCTACCCTTGGTTACTATTGAGACTTGGAGCAGCTTCACCGTTTATGTGGGATTATCAGAAAGGCACACTTAAAATTCAAGCCCACTCTGAAAGACTAAGAGATAGAGGGAAAAGTATTTTAGAAAAATTAATGAACAATATAAAACTTCCCATGGAGGTAAAATAGTACCCATTATTTTACCTCCATGGAAAGTTTTATATTGTTCATTAATTTTTTCTAAAATACTTTCCCCACTATGTCAAAATTGGCAAGATTCTTTTATCTGGTTATCCTGGTATACAAAGTGATAAAGGAACAAAAAAAAAAAAAAAGAAAGAAGAAAAACCCACCCCAAATAACTTTAAGACCTCAATCTGTGAAATCACCCCATTAGTTGGATAGCCTGAGAATTATAAGCTTAGCACATCTGAGGCAGTAGTGCAGTGGTTCTCAACCTTCCTAATGCCGCGACCCTTTAATACAGTTCCTCATGTTGTGGTGACCCCCAACCAGGGGTGGGTTCTAAATTTCTTTTACTACCGGTTCTGTGGGCGTGGCTTATTTTGTGGGCGTGGCTTGGAGGTCATGTGACCGAGTGGGCGTGGTTAGCTGGTCATGTGACCGGGTGGCCATGGCTATGTGTATAGGGACTACTCAGAGGGCTGAAAAAAAGTCATTTCTGACAGGTCCTCGCACTTTTGACTGGTCCTCACACTTATGACCATCCTCACATTTATGCCTGTGCAGCATTCTTAACAACCATGCCACTCATTTCACAACTGCTTCTCTTCAACATGGTATAAGATAGGGCAAAAAACGTAAAATGTGAGGACAGTCGTAAATTCGAGGACTGGTCAAAAGTGCGAGGACCAGTCAAAAATAACTTTTTCAGCCCTCTGAGTAGTCCCTGTGCACAAAAGGACTACCCAGAGGGCTGAAAAATGTGATTTCTGACAGGTCCTCGCACTTTTGACCGGTCTTCGCAGTTATGACTGGTCATCATTTATGCCCATTGTAGCATTCTTAACAACCATGTCACTCATTTCACAACTGCTTCTCTTCACCATGGTGACAAGATAGGGCAAAAACGTAAAATGTGAGGACAGTTGTAAGTTCGAGGACTGGTCAAAAGTGCGAGGACCAGTCAAAAATAACTTTTTCAGCCCTCTGAGTAGTCCATATGCATAAAAGGATACAGCAATAGAGAGGGATGAAGGAAGGGAAGGGAAATTAGAATAGGAGTGAAGGTAAGAGAGGGAGGAAGAGAGGAGGAGAAGGAGAAAGAGGAAGTAGGGAGAAGAAGAGGAGGGGGGGAAGAGAAAGTAAGTAAGAAAGAAAAGACAAAGGTGGTAGGTTTGAGGAGAAAGATTGCTGTACAATAAAAAAGATGAAAGGGAAGAAAGCCAACCCCAAACAAATATAAAGATATTAAGATAAAGAATGAATGGTTAAACTTTAAAGAATAAAAGAGAACAAATAGGAATAAATAGCAATAATTAGAAACACACATACAAACATACAACATATTTTCTTTGAACAGAGTATTTGGCCGGTCCACAAATTTAAACAGTTGTAGGAGGTTAGCAGCCACCCCTTTCCTAGAAGAATGAAATATTTTGGGAAATATTAAAAAGGCAGAATATTATATTTCCCTGGATGAGAAATGGAGAAGCATATTTTACAGACAAAGCAGCTCCCACCTTCCTGCCCCCCACCCTTTGTTAATGGGCCAGAGGCAGAAAGTCAATCCTTTGTCAAAGGACATTTGCAACACAATAGCAACAGAAACTAACACAATGGGCCCCATCAAGCCATGTGATCCTGTCCACTATTAAAACATCTTTCCAAACAGTCTCCATGTTTCCAGTGTCTTTTTCCCCACTTGGAGCAGAACCCAGAAGGATATTTCTTCCAACACAATATTTAGTCATTTCAATTAAATTTACAATTTCTATATTTCCTTTTTACCATATTTATTCCTCAACTATTTTTTAAAAAAAACAATATTACCCTTCATCCTCATCTCTAATCTTAATCAAATTCAATTTTTCCCTTCTATTCTATATTATACCCCTTTGCATTGTCATCTATTTTTATATCCATCCTCACATTGGTTAATTATGTAATACAGTTGTTTAATACAAATTCAACATTTTAATATAAATCAATTAGTTATATAACTATCTTTTTTGTATATTTATCAATATGAACATGAATATTCCAATTATTTCCATGCAATCCAATTTCTTACAAATCAATTAATTATATTTACCAATAATAATAAACCAAATAATTTCCCCCATATATTCCTCCAAACCACAACTTAACCATTTCTGCTTTCAACACAATATACAATTAATAGTATCTCAATTATTACAATTCCCTAGTTAAATAGAGCTTTTTTTCTTTTGTGTTTTAAAATCTTGAACCTCCTCTTGCCCTAAATTTCCCATTGTTTGCAGTTTTGTACCTACCATTTTTGGTGAGGAAAAAGAAAAAGAAACCTCTCTGCCTCATTTTGTCACGTTGCAGCTAAGACCCTGCTTTCGCTTTCTCTTTTCAGTATAGCTAGGGGGAAAAAAACTTGCTCCAGGAATTTACCTCTTTGCAGCTAGCTCTTTGAAGCCCCGCGGCAAGAATTTAAAGTTTTTTTCCCTCTAGCCATCAGCTGGGACTCCGGAGCAGCAATAGATTGGGAGTGGGCGGGGTAAGCGAACGGCGACCGGGCGATCCAGCAGAGGCAGAGGGTGAGTGAAGGCGGGGGGGGCGAGAGAGGGCTTTGGCGACCCCTGGGAAATGGCCGTTCGACTCCCAAAGGGGTCGTGACCCCCAGGTTGAGAACCGCTGCAGTAGTGGGTTCCATTTACTTTTGCTACTGATTCGGAACTGTGAGCATGCGTGTGCTTGCTTCGCTCACGTGCAGCGCTTCTGCGCAGGCACAGAACTTCCGTGATAACATCCGGGTGGGTGGGCGGAGCCTCCCGCAACCGTCACTACCAGTTCACCCGAACCGGAGTGAACCAGTAGAAACCCACCACTGATCTGAGGGCTACAAGATGGCTAAGGCTGTTGGCTGAGCATAAGAACTAACTCAATACTGTTTATAGTTGGGTCTCTATGGCTTTCTCAAAATACTATGATTTTACATTCCTGCCAAAACATTATATATGATTGCAGCTTCTCAATTATTAAAAGAGAGATAGATGCAGAGCTAAAATCTTTAGGAGGATTCTTATTGTTTAAGTCTGGAGATTAAGTGTGGGCGAAAATGGAAGTCCTATTACATTACCAAGTTTTCTGTCAGGGATGACTGTCCTTTTAAATACTGTAACCTGTGCCTAATTAATGTAAACATCTGCATGAATTCTAGTAATAAGATGAAGTTCGCTACATAATACCT
The DNA here is from genome assembly GCF_059756535.1 of Pantherophis guttatus. Taxonomy (NCBI): domain Eukaryota; kingdom Metazoa; phylum Chordata; class Lepidosauria; order Squamata; family Colubridae; genus Pantherophis; species Pantherophis guttatus. The sequence goes on from NC_142066.1 coordinate 145,843,205, forward strand.
GCCGTGACTTTCATTGAAGAAATCAATTAAGTCTTTATCCTTGGCTCTGAAAAGAGCCAGATCAATGTACTTCTTAATACCAATATCTGACTGTAGAATTTGACTTGCATGTTTTGTTTTGTTTTAATTACCTGCCATCAGGAACCACCTGATTTGTAATGCAAATCCGTGATAACCTTTTCTTCTTTTACATTAGTGTTGTTTTTTGCATGCATATGCTAACTCCACTGTCTCTAGCTTCTCCTGCTTTATCTCCTATTTTTGAGCAGCTTCCCTTTTTTAAACATGTGTCTGTTATCTTGCCTTTTAGGCCGTTATGATATGTTAATTGATTAATTAGCAATCTGAAGTATGGGCTTTCCCCTTCAGTCACACAAGCAATTTATAATGTTGGCAGGAAAATGGAGATTTAGCCCAATAATTAATTACTTCATATCTTGCCGTTCTTTGACAAGGTCTCTCCTTTCTCATTTTTGATTTAGATATTTTAAGACCTATTCCAAGGTTTCTCAACCTTAGCAATTTTAAGACATGGAGATTTTAAACTCCCAGAATACCCCAGCCATACCAAATGAAGTCTACACATCTTAAAATTTCTAAGGCCGAGAAATCCTGGCCTATTCCATTTTTTTCAAGAATTTTATTAAAATTGCTATAATATACCATTCAGATAAAAAAAAAAAGATGATAGGAAATGGGGAAAGGAAAGAAAGGGGAAAGAAATGTGTAAGTCTAGGGAAAAAGAAAAAGAACTGATTTTTAACTATTTTTAGCACAGTAAAATAGAAATTTTACAGGTGAGCTTAAATGGACTCCAGAGGATGGTAGAGGACAGGAAGGCCTGGACAAACATTGTCCATGGGCTCGTGATGGGTCGGACACAACTTCACAACTAACAACAAATGGTGGCAAATACATAAGAGCCATGGTGGTACAGTGGTTAGAATGTAGTACTGAAGGCTAATTCTGCCAACTCCCAAGCAGTTTGATTCTTACCGGCTGAAGGTTGACTTAGCCTTCTATCTGTCCGAGATCAATAAAATGAGGGCCCAGATTGTTGGAGGCAATATGCCAACTCTGTAAACTGTTTAGAGAGGGCTGAAAAGCATTATGAAGTGATACATAAGTGCAATTGCTATTGCTATTCAGCTTTTTATTTTTATAAACTTAGAAAGGACCGGCCATTTCTATAACAACAAAGTATATTAATCAGCAAAACCCAACATCAAAAGTTCATATTTTTCCCCCTCTCAAGCACAAACTCTAGAAGTGGTTTTCAAGTGGAAACAAAGCTGGATACGTTCCTTTCTCTAACTAAAACAGCCAGTTTTGCCATTCCTGCTTGTTCTGTTACTTATTCCATCCCTTCTGTTGTACGGACTGATGTTTCTTTCCATTTCTGTTCCTATAGAATTCTTGTGGCAAGATACCCTGGATTATTCCAGGTAGTCTTGATAGGGATTAAGAATTGTATTGCTGGAAAGTACCACAAGAAACATTTAGTCCAACCCTCTGTGGTGTTCAGGAAAATCAGAAACTACCAATGAGATGTGGCTGTCCAGCCTCTTGAAAACCTCCAGAGATGAAGAATGCATAACATCTGTAGCAGTGGTGGGATTCAAATAATTTAACAACTAGTTCTCTATCCTAATGACCAGCTGGGTAGGCGTGGCCATGGTGGGTGTGGCCAGGGGTGTGTCAAGCAGCACTCAGCCTCCTGCGAGCAAAATCGGGCCATGAGGGGGAGCAAAAATGGGCTTTGAGGGGGAGCAAAATCGGACCATGAGGGGGAGCAAAAATGGGCCATGAGGGGAATGTGCTGCCCTCCCGCATCCCATTTTCAGCCTAGGAGGTCTCCCCAAAGCCTCTTGGGAGCAAAAACGGGCCATAGGGGGCACATCATAACCCCCCGTCCCCCATTTTGGGCCTAGGAGGCCTCCCTGCACTTACCTGGGAGCCAAAATGGGGCACTTGGGGACTTGCCCGAACCATCTGAATCCCACCACTGATCTGTAGGCAATCTTACTGTCAGGATATGGTATGACATCCAGTCCTACTGTGGCTTGAATCATTGTATGATTTGAGCATTGTAATATCTAGGAAAGAAACCAGATTGAGAAACCATCTCTTTTGTCAGCTAAACATCACACAGGCCTTATAGTTTGCTGCAAATTTGACCATGATATACATGCAAGTCAGCCCAGAATGCAAACCAATATGAATCAAAAAATTCAAATTGTATTCCTGCCTTAATATCCCTGTAAGTAAATTTCTCCCCAAGAGAACACTGCCTGTTGCCAGTGCTGAGCAAATCAATACTGTTTTATTCCCTTTTGCTTTCCCCAATATTTTCAGTGCACCCTGAACATTTTAATTACTTTTTTTCTCCCAGTTTAAGGCTTTGAATCTGCTGTTTTGAATCTTGTTGAGCTGTACTATTACTTGTGTTTTTTAAGAGCTGTTCTGCAATATCACGATTTGCTAAGATAATACCAATAGTCAAAACTGAGGCTGAAAAATTCCCAAGATTCTTTATTTATTACAGGCAAGCATTAAAGATTCTCATTAAAATCAACAAATCATCTTATTGAAATCTAGTGCAGCTTCTTGCTGAGACCATAATATTTTTGCAGATCAGATTTCCAAATGGAGTTTGCTGTAAATTGATGCTAGCCACTTCTAGAACTGGCACGATGGGCAACATGCCACCCAAACGAAGTATTATAGAAAACCTCCTACAACGTTGTAGTGTCTGTTCAGAGATTTCCTCACAACTGCAAATCATATGGCCAGAAAGATCATTAATGGACATTACGTCCAACCTGCTTCTCAATGCAGGAATCCAATTTTTAAAAATAATAAAATATGGGAAGCATAAATTCTTCCCAGAAAGTCATGCATATTATGTTTTGCTATATTTATTCGGTTGTGTGGCTCTGGATCCTAAATAAAACTTTTCCAGAATTCTAAAGCTTCCCCAAAATCTTATTTTCTGCATTTCTCACATGCTGCTGCATGGCCTTGTCATTGCTTAGCAGAAAGTTGTGTTCTCCTAAACCCAAATCTGCCACTCAGCTATCCATCATTTCACTTTTCAAGAATGCCTACTGGTGTTAACCATCAGGATGTACTTGTATGGGTGCTAGTGTTAAAATGTATCTAACGTTTCTTCTGGTTGAAAATGTGATAGCTAGGGCTGGTAACTTGTGTAAGCAATAGAAATTACAGTGACTTACTAGACATAATTTAAAGTGTTTGCATTGACTTTTAAATCTTTAATGTCTTAGGATCTAACCCTCTGAAGGACTGCCTCACCCATTATAAACCTCTCTGTGGTTCAGATTGTGTCTTTTTCATGCATTGCTCCCTACCTGTGAAATGTAATCCCTCTGGATCTATGAATCTACTCTCATCTTTTAGAAAACATTCATCTCTTTCCTGTGTTTTAATTGTTAATTGATCTTCATGATGGTTTTATGTTCTTAACTTTTTTTTTTCTCTTATTAATTGCCTTGGGGGCTATTCTGGGGGAATAATTGAATAGCGTACTGCATTTTCTAATGCTGATGATAGTCTAATACCTTCCCATCAGAGTCAAATTCCCAAGCCCCTTTTGTTTGACAAGCCTTGAAAGGTTAACGGGCTTAAAATGTGTTGCGCATATATGAGCTGGTCAGGTTACAATGCTTTGTTTAAAAAACAAGCTGAAGCAGGCGGTAACTAGAACATAATAAGTGTTTTGCAATTTGTTCAGGAACAAACAAGAATAAATCCAATCTGTATTTCCTTATTCCTTTTTATAATAGTTCGACTCACTCTTCCCATCTCTGACTAGGAACATCAGTAAGATTTATCCATCAAGAAAGAACTGTTTCTCACTAAATGTCCCATAATTTACTTAGCAATTACAGTTTACTTACTAAGAAAAGCGAAAACACTTATGGGTTTGTCAGTACAAGGAGTGAGAGTTTTTGATTGTACGTGGTGTTTCAAAAAGGGAAGACATAAATTACCAAAATTTAAGTATGGTTGTTTGAAAATTAGAATCATAGAATCATAAACCCATAAGGGACCTTGGAGGTCTTCTAGTCCAACCCTTTGACCAAGGAATGAGTCCTTATATCCTCCCAGACAAAGGGTTTGTCCAATCTTTTCTTTAAAACCTCCAGCAATAGGGCACCCACAACTTTGGGAGGCAAGCTGTTCCACTGATTAATCATTCTAACAATTAATTCCTCCTTATTTCCTTATCTCCCTTGAATAAGTTCTACCCATTGCTTCTTGTTTTGTCTTCAGGTACAATGCAAAGTAAATCCAGTCCTTCTTCTCTGAGACACCCCTTCAAATATTGGAAGACAGCTAACCTGTCATCCCTCTGAGGCTTCTCTTCATTAGGTTAAACATACCCCTTTCCCTTTACTTTTCATTCTACTTTTTAGCCTCTAGACCCCTTATCATTTTGTTGCTCTTCTCTGTCTAGAACAGGGGTGTCAAACTCAATTTCATTCAAACACACCAGGGTTGTGTTTGATCTCGGGGGCCAGGGTGGGTGTGGCCAGGGTGGGCATGGCCAGCTTGACGTCATTCATGTAGGGGGCACCTATGGAGGCCCGAGTGCTCTGCCAGCAAAAACGGGCTCCCAAGCTCCGTTTTCGGCTGCGACGGCCTCCTGCAACACTCTGCCAGTGAAAACATTGCTCAGGAGGGCAACGTGTGGCCCTTGCAAGCGCCATTTTCACTGGCAGAAGCACCACGGGTAGGTCCTTTATTGGATCTGGCCCATGGGCCTTGAGTTTAAAACCCCTGATCTAAAACCTCAGCATCTTTTTTGTATCATGCATCAAATTCATGAAAGGGCCCTCACAAGCCTGGTTCTTCTGTTGGGAGGTTGCATTATTGCTGTCTGGAATTTGTTGTTTGCGTTCTGCTTGTAGAGAACATTTCCCCAATTTCTCTCAGTTCCCATCAATTTAATGGAACTGGATTTGCTTTTGGGATTCCATTCAAAGAAGACAAACCAGGGGTGAAATGTAAAATTTGTTACTACTGGTTCTGTGTGCGTGGCTTGGTGGGGGAGGGGTAATGTGACTGGGTGGGCATGGCCAACTTTAAAAAAAAAACCTTTTCAAAGTATTTTTTCTAATGCTTTGAAAAGCCTCTGCCGATCAGGCAACGCAGCTGGGATCATCAGAGAAGCTTTTTTAAAAATGCTTTGAAAAGCCTCTGATGATCCCAGCTGAGCTGTGCGATCATCAGAGGCTTTTTTTTTAACTTTTAAAAGCATTTTTTCGTCGGAAGAGGTTGTAGAAAAAATGCTTTTAAAAGTAAAAAAAAAAAACCTCTGATGATCATGCGGCTCAGCTGGGCATAGTGGGGGGAAGGGGTGCAGGGATTTTTGCTACCGATTCTCCGAACCATCCGCCACCATTGCTACCAGATCGGGCGATCCAGTCCAAACCAGGAGCATTTCACCCCTGAGACAAACATTTTAGGGACGGAATGGGACAATGGGTAGTTCAGCACGGGCAGTTCACCATGGCACCACTAAATTGCCTCTGCCAACTCACCACCGCCAGATTGTTGCAGGACAACTCAACACACATGCCTTGGCATTACTGTGGTGACAACTTATCACAGACAGCCAGAGGAAGAACCAGGCAGGCAAGTGAATTGGTGGGAATAGTGCAGAGTGGTAGCAGTAGCCCAGGGTTTCCTATTTTCACACACACACCATACATGGTTTTTGGGCTGTTTGGAGGTAGTGGCGGTGAGCAGGTTTTTACACCTCCACTGCCAGCAAGCTAAATTCACTCACTCGTGCTTGATCTGCCAGGTCTTTTCGTGAACAGACTGATTCAAGTAATTCTCATTTAAAGTGACTGCCTCATTTAGCAACTGGTAGTTACGGCGATAATATAAAATTAACTTTGTGACCAATCCTTGCGTTTATAAACTTTGTGGGTTTGTAAAGCAAAAGAAAGCTGAAGTCAGATCACAAGCAGAGTCCCGGTTTCACTTAGTGACCAAGTTGCCGATCCCAATTCTGATTGCTAAATGAGAACTATTGTAATTTTCAGCTTCTTTGGCTTCTCTCTTCCTCTCATTCAGTCCCAAATGAAACAACACAACAAGCATCCTGCGGGCCCTTTCCAGAATGAGAGGCACAGGTGTCCACAGACCAGAAAACATACCACGAAGGGGATGAAGAACATACCTTCCCCAGTAATTGCATTCAAAACCACCTCCACAATAAAACAAAAACACCAAGAAAACATTTGAAGTAAATATAACATATAACAATAACAGAATTGGATGGGACTTTGGAGGTCATCTAGTCCAACCCCCTGCTCACGCAAGAGACCTATACTAGGGATTCAAACCGCCAAACTGCCGACCTTTCTGATTGGCAAGCTCAGTGTCTTAGCCACTGAGCCACCTAGCTAGGCTAATATTCAAGCCTTCTGTGAATGCAGAAGAGAACTAGAAACATCTTGTACTGGGGAAGAAAACTAGAGAAATGAAAAACATTATTTTAGTACAACACTGCTTTGCTAAAGGTCTGTTGATCTTCCCCTTTTCTCCTGTTGAAAAAGTTGGCCTTTGGGAAGAAGAATTCAGCTGGAGTTCATTAGCCCTTAACTCTTAACTGCAAAGTTAGAAGGACCAGTTATTCCCCATACTCACCCCAGGGCGAGTATGGGTGAGTGGTTCGTATATTTGGTTCACCCTGCCAGCTATTCCAAGGAGGTTTGTAGCCTTTTTCAGAAAACTTGTTGAAAAGAGGTTTTCACACTTCCTACTGGCTTTGCAACTCTCTGGGCTCCTTGTTATTGTAACTGGATCGTATAGTAAATCCAGCAGCTTGTGAAAACCGATTCTGCTCTAAAGTTCAATGTAAAATCAAAACAAGGTTGGGTTTTTCATTCCATACTTTGAAGTTAACATTGCATTTCAATTTTTTTTTTTTTTTGATATTTAAAATTTGAAAAGGAGGAAAGACCAAGCACATTTAAAGAGAAGTTCCTATCTCCTTCGAGTACTTTTTAGAAAATTCTATTATAATTGTCTAAAACAAATTTGGCCTTCTAATGATGCCCAGCTGCCACATCCTGTATTGAGAATATAACTGATGTAGTAATGCCAATGCATGTGAAAGTGACAATTTGGAGGAAAAAAATATAGAACTATGACATTTTCTGGAGAGATATATTTCCAGAGCATGAAAAGTTATCTTCATTCCATAAATTGGGAAAGAACAATAAGCCAAGTTATAACCTATACAAATATGAATATTTGCAAGCTAAGTATAGAGGATGTTTGAAGTAGAAATAACTAGCAAAGAATAGAATTTACTATATTGTATCTTCTGGAAATTGACCAGGGCTGAAAAGTCACCAACTGTATATGTAATCACACTGACTGAAGCAAATTAAAGATGTTCAGATCAGATTGAGCCATGGATAGCAAATATTTATCCATAAACCAGACATGTGCACCTTATGTGTTGCTGCACACATTGTGCTACAACTGAAGAGACCATACTATGCCTTAATGTGAGACATGAATCCACGTACTGTGGTTTTCAGACTGTGTGCCATTATTTGGCAGAATGTTTAAATCAAAGCAGAGTGGTCACCCAAGTGAAGACTATCTGATTAGATTAGTGAGTCTTCCGTGAGCCTTCAAGCGGGGATCTTCTCATCATCTGCATTTATATTTATCTAAAAATACCACAGATTAACCTTTGATCTTTTTCTAGTCATCTCCTCTGTGGATTAATGGCTCCACCAACCATCTTCCAGGCATTGATAAAATTGGAAATTGCTATCTTAAATATTTTAAACTATGAGGACAAGTAGGGAATCTGGACAGGTCACCGGGACCAGAGATTCAGTCTTCTGAGGTTTTGGACTTGTGCTGGAGCCCATCCTTAGGGAACTTCTCTCTCTCTCTCATCAGAATGTATGGTGAGGAAGATGGAATCCAGCTCAAGTCCAAAGTTTGGAAGAGTAAACTTTTGGTCCTGATGACTGACTCAGATTGTATCCTGCAAAAATATGTTCAGTAGATTTCAAACATTTGTTTTTATACAGCTGCTTTAAAAAGTTATTGATATGAATCAAGTAAGGGAGAAGTTCTCTGAGGATGTGCTCCAGCACAAGTTCAAAAGCTCAGAAGACAAAACCACTGTCCTGGTTACTGATCCAGATTGGATCCTGCAGCATTATCCTGGACCACGTATATTTGGCTTCATTCATAAGTAGGGAAAGTTATCAAAATGTTATGCAAGATACTAAAACATAAAAAGCATGAGCCATGGTGGTGCAGGGGTTAGAACACAGTGCTGCGGGCTACGTCTGCTGAATGCGGCTGCCTGCAATTTGGTGGTTTGAATCTCACCAGGCTCAAGGTTGACTCAGCCTTCCATCCTTCCTAAATGGGTAAAATGAGGACCCAGATTGTTGGGGGCAATAGGCTGACTCTGTAAACCACTCAGAGAGTGCTGTAAAAGCACTGTGAAGCAGTATATAAGTCTAAGTGCTATTGCAGTCCAACCTATCAAAAACAGCACCACAAAAAGATTAGGAACACAAGATAAAATAGGGAAGAAAATGGTAAGTGAGCACTTGTCTACCCTAGACAAGTTTAAATAACCAGGACCAGATGGATTACACCCCAAGGTTCTGAAGGAACTGGCAGACGAGATCTCAGAACTATTGAACTATATCTTTCAAAGATCCTGGAGCACCGGGAAACTGTCAGAGGATTGGAAAAGAGTTGATGTAGTTCCCATCTTCAAAAAATGGGGAAAAAATAGATCCAGGAAACTACAGACCTATCAGCCTGACCTGATCTGGAAAAGATAATCTGGAAGATTCTGGAAAAGATACTCAAGCAACAAATCAGTGTTGCTAGAATCAAACAAAGTAATAACCAAAAGCCAACATCGGTTTGTCAAAAACAGATCAAGCCAGACTATGAATTTTTTGACAAAGTGACAAAATTAGTGGACCAGAGGAATACTGTTGATACAATTTACTTGGACTTCAGTAAGGCATTTGATAAAGTAAACCATAACCTACTACTAGATAAAATGATAAAATAGAAAAATGTGGGTTAGACAGCATCACCAGCAGATGGATTCATAACTGGCTGACCAACCATACTCAACATGTAGTCCTCAATGGAACTGCATCTACATGGAGGGAAGTATGCAGTGGGGTACCCCAAGGCTCTGATTTAGGCTCAGTACTCTTCAACATCTTCATCAATGATTTGGACAAGGGGACGACACCAAGCTAGCAGGAATAGCCAACACTCCGGAAGATAGGCTTAAGATACAGAAGGATCTTGACAGACTTGAACATTGGGCGCTATCTAACAAAATGAAATTCAATGGTGAAAAAAGTAAGGTTCTACATTTAGGCAGAAAAACAAAATGCACAGGTACAGTATATGTGCTACCTCACTCAATAGTCATAACTGTGAGGATCTTGGAGTACTAGTGGACAACCATTTAAATATGAGCCAGCAATGTGCTGCAGCTGCCAGAAAAGCCAACACAGTTCTAGGCTGCATAAACAGAGGGATAGAATCAGTAGTGGGTTCCTCTTCCTTCACTACTGGTTTGGAACCTGGAGCATGTGCTTGTGCATGGCGGAGCCTCCTGCCACCGCCACTACCGGTTTGCTCGAACTGGGGCAAACCAGTAGAAATCCATCACTGGATAGAATCAAGGTCATGTGAAGTGTTAATACCACTTTATAATGCTTTGATAAGGCCACTCTTGGAATACTGCATCCAGGTTTTTTTGCCACGATGTAAAAAAGATGTAGAGACTCTAGAAAGAGTGCAGAGAAGAGCAACAAAGATGATTAGGGGATTAGGAGGCTAAAACATATGAAGAACGGTTTCAGGAACTGGGTATATCAAGTTTAATGAAAAGAAGGACTAGGGGTGATATGATAGCAGTGTTCTAATATCTCAGGGGTTGCCACAAAGAAGAGGGAGTCAAGCTATTCTCCAAAGCACCTGAGGGCAGGACAAGAAGCAATGGGTGGAAACTAATCAAGGAGAGAAGCAATTTAGAACTAAGGAGAAATTTCCTGACAGTTAGAATAATTAATCAGTGGACAACTTGCGTCCAGAAGTTGTGAATGCTCCAACAGTGGAAGTTTTAAAGAAGAGATTGGATAACCATTTGTCTGAAGTGGTGTAGGATTTCCTGCCTAAGCAGGGGGTTGGACTAGAAGACCTCAAAGGTCCCTTCCAACTCTGTTATTCTGTTCTGCTATTTTGAGAATTAACAATCTGTTGTTACAAGTCTTTCATGTCGATTTCTTCTTGCCAGAAGTAATCATTTAAAGAGAAATAATAAAATAATGTTCATGTGAAATCACAATATATACAGGGACAAGGTTCTCACTGTTCTGAAATGAATTTACTTGTATTATCTATTTTTGATATAAAAAAATACAAATGGAGCAAAATCACACAAACACAAACATCTTTTTAAAAACTAGTTTTCTTTAAACTAATGGTAGAGGTAGTCCTCCTCTTAGGATCACTATTGGGAGGAAAATTTATGTTGCTAAGGAAGGTGGTTGTTAAGCAATTTGCACCTGATTTTATGACCTTTTTGCCAGGGTTGTTAAGCGAATTATTGCACTTAAGAAATCATGCAGTACTTAAGTGACTCCAACTTCCCCAGTTGACTTTGCTTGTTAAAAGCTGAGAAGGTTGCAAATAATGAAGACCTGACCTCACAGTGCTGCCATTGTTGCAAATACATGCTGGTTACTAAGCACCCAGCACTTTCATCACATGATTATGGGGATGCTGCAATAGTCATAAGTGCAAGGACTTGTAGTAAGTCACTTTTCTCAGTGCCATTGTAACTTACAATCATTGTAAATGAATGATTGTAACAAGACCACCTGCATAAAATATATTTTGCATTCAACAAACTCTTTCTGAATTTGAGGCAGTTCTGATCATTCTAATCAGTTACCTGAGCTTGCAATTCCTTAATATTGAATTTAAAATATCTCTTTCAAACTTAGAACTAATTTGGGATGGTCAGAACAATATTACCTCTGGAATTGTCAAAATAACCCAGTGTTAAACTTGAAACGTATTTGGCACATCCTTTTTTTAAGCCACAATTCAGAATGGCTTTTACAATGGGCTTTTTCTGAATGGGTTCACATGAACTGTTGGATCTACCAAAAGCGAAGTGGAATTAAGAGTTTTTTTCCTTAACTCTCCAAGTTTTCCTTTAGACAAAATGCTAAGTAGATCTGGCTAATGTTTACCTATCAATTATCCTTAACAAACCAGTTTTATTATGCACCTGGGATCCTAATCAACAATAAGGTAACAAGCTCTAACCAAACTGTGACTAGTCCTTAAATATGGACTCGCACATTCTGTCAAGACATAGCTTACTGAATAAATCATCATTGGTTAGGTTTACATCTATTACAAAGCCATTAACTGTGTTTGACAGATTGCAATAGCTGAATCCATACAACATGCTAAGTCAAATCAAGCAAACCACACCTTGGTTTGCATTGGGTCAGACTGCTTAAACTACTCCTGGGGACATTTTATTTAAAGCCAAAAAACCCTTCCTTTTTTACATTTTCCATTCACAACATCTGTTGGAAAGATGTAAAAGCACTCAGCATTCTAATCACAAAACAGTGTTTTATTTCAAATTGAATTCACTAACAAAAGATGTATCAATATAAGGACATGTATAAAAGTATCTCGGGATGATGGAAAACTAATAAAATTAATAAACCCACTCATTAGCATAAGTTCAGTCAGTTCCCAGTCTTTCTTTCTTCCTCTTCTAATTCGTTGCCAAAGATTCTGATTAAGTGTAAAATATTCTCAGGTTTAGGGTACACGGTCTTCCACTACCAAGGGCTTTAGCAGGGAAAGGTTATTATTAGCATTGAATAGGGACTCTTCTCTCGGGAGAGCTTTGCAGATCAAATGACCAGGGAAAGAAATAGCACAACTTCTCAAATTAGCATAATTAGTAATTATCTCTTAATAGCCCACTTGGCTTTGGAGACTTGGCACTTGAAATTCTGCTTAAAGTTCAGTGAGGAAAAACAAATTTCACGCTGAAAATGCCTCAATAACACAGCTGAGCTGCCGAGGTAATTGGTATAGGTAAATGCATTGCCACACTTTTTTGTTGTTGTTGCTACATTTGTGGGTATGTAAAACTTAAATTTAAATTAAAGCCAGTCCTAAATCTGGCTTGCAGGTTCTCAGTTGCAAGCCTCCTCTCTGAAAAGAGACTTCTGGTTTTCTACCTTGTTCTCAGCCTGCTTGAGAATTTCTTTTGAATTTCTCTTCTGGTGGTGGTTATGAGCAGACTTTTTTTACTGGTGTGGAAAGTTAGCACCCACCCCTGTTCCTGGAAGAATGAAATATGAGCCGAGGTGGCACAGTGGTTAGAGTGCAGTACTGCAGGCTACTTCAGCTGACTGCTAGCTGCAGTTCGGCAGTTCAAATCTCACCGGCTCAAGGTTGACTCAGCCTTCCATCTTTCCAAGGTGGGTAAAATGAGGACCCAGATTGTTGGGGGCAAGAGGCTGACTCTGTAAACTACTTAGAAAGGGCTGTAAAAGCACTATGAAGCTGTATATAAGTCTAAGTGCTATTGCTATTTTGAGAAATATTAAAAAAAGGCAGAATATTATATTTCCCTAAAGGAGAAACATGCTCTTGGAAAGCAACCCCCACCTTTCTTAATAGCCCCAGCAGGACTGGGCCAGCCTATCTACAAGACAAAACACCTTCAACTCCAGGGTGATGGGATTAAGACATGACCCCTCAGGACATAATAGAATTAGACCTCTACCATCTAGCAGCAGAGCTCACCACATGGTACAACAAGCTCCTTCATTGCATCACCCAGCAAGCTACAACCAAGCCTGGGACTCAGACAGCCTATAAAGTTAGCAGTGACTCCTACAACAACCAATAAAATACATTTCTTGGACAGGAACAGGAAGCTCAAGGGCAAGGCCCAAGAGAGGGTATAAATAACCCTCACTCTCCACTCCATGTGGTCAGCTGCCCAGGACCTCCAACCAATATGATCCTGTTCATCAATAAACCATCTTCCCAATCAACCTCTATGTTTCCGGTGTCTTTCTCCCTGTTTGGAACTGAACCAGATGGATATTTCTTGCAAACCTGGAGAAGGACCTAAAGGGGTTGTTATTGGGATGTTAAAATGATACTTGCCCACCATTACAGTTTCTCATCTGGGAAAAAAAAAAGGATAAAAATACCCCGTAATATTTTTCCTTGGTATTTATTAAGTGAAATCATGCTACAATTCCACCATGATGATTTTTTTATTTATTTTTTTTTAAAAAATCCCTTTTTCCGTTTCACTAAACTCAATGAGATGTGATAGAAAGACCCAATATAAGTTTTCTGCACACCACTTGATGGTACAATAGCAATCCTTTATGTACAGTAGGTCAATTACCTTTATTTCTCTTCCATTGAAAAAGAGGGGGGAAAGTTTTTATGTAGCACAATTGTCTGTCCTATTTTTTTTGTCCTTTTTGTTTTTACAAATATTTCAAAGGCAAGGAGGAAGAATAGCTGACAAGTTAATAAAGGAAATTGTGAGTTGCAATATATACCTCTTCAGTGTTGAAGTATTCCTCTTCAACTGCAGGCAAAAATCAACTTGAGAGAAATTTGGGACAAACTATAGCATGACATCCAAAAAGCTCAGCTAATGAATGTCTGAGTGCACAACTATTTTCAAGCCATCTCTACCATTGGGCGCTGTTTTCATTCAAGGTATATATATATATATGTATATATATATGCCACCCTTCTCCGGAGACTCAGGGCGGCTTACAAGGCGTTAAGCAATAGCCTTCATACTTTTGTATATTTTATACAAAGACAGCTTATTTCCCCTACAAACCAGGTCCTCATTTTACCTACCTTAGAAAGGATGGAAGGCTGAGTCAACCTTGAGCCTGGTGAGATTTGAACTCGCAGTAATTGCAGGCAGCTGGAAGCTAAATACTACCTTTAACAGTAGCATTAGTCTGCTGCGCCACTCAGGTTGCTTCTCTCATTGGTTAGTTTCCAACCATTGTTTCTTGTCCTGGCCTCTAGGTGCTTTGTAGAATAATTTGACCCCTTCTTCTTTGTGACAGCCTCTCAAATACTGGAATAATGCTTCTTTTCTTCTTTTCTTTAGACTAGCCAAGTTTTTTTTTTTAATTTGTACATTTAGAAAACTCATTGGCTAAAAAAGGGCAAAAATATTTTGATTCTTTTCTGAATCCAGATATTATTTCTCTCCACATGCCTTTCCTGTCCGGAGTGCTGAAAGCTGGTGAATAAGATGTAGGCATCTGAAGTGCATATGGATGTGCAATAGAGACTAGGTTTATGCAGCTGGGAGAGGGATGGATCTCTTAAATGATGCAAACCAATGTTTTTGTCCCAAATAATGAGATTCAGATTGTCTTTGGTCAGTATTGGTGTCTACATCAGTGTTTCTCAACTTTAGAAGTTTTTGAATTCATGGATTTCAACTCCCAGAATTCCCCAACCAGCAAACTGTACAATACTGTGTATATAAATCAGAATTTCTCAACCTTGGCAACTTTGAGATGTGTGGATTTCAACTCCCAGAATTCCCCTTCCAGCAGGACATGAATGAAATTCATGGTTTTAATGACTCTCGACATCCATTCCCATAGGAACTCACGGGAAATTTCTTCTCGCTATACTCTGTTTCAGAGTAAAGATATTTTGAAATTGAAGTTCTGAGATCTAGTACAGTAAGCCGTTGTGAGGCATGGAAAAGAAACACTTCACAAAGCATTTTGGCAGAAGTGGAGCACCCCTGCTGCTTTCTCTGGAAAGCTTAGACTGGCTGCTGAGAAGGTGATTCCTGCCTGCCTGCACGCAGTCAGAAACATAACTTTGGCTGTAACTACCAGCAAAGCAATTAATATTTATCAGCCTTAAAAGATGACAGCATTGGAGGTTGTAGGGGCAATCACTTTAGAGAAAATCAAGTTCTCTCCTTTTTCCCCCCTAGTAAATGTATGTCTTGTGAACACACACACGCACACACACCAAGAGAGAGAGAGACACACACAGACAGAGAGAGAGAGAGAAAGGGAGGGAGGGAGAGAGGGAGGGGGAGAGAGAGAGAAAAGAAATAGAATCAAGGATTCAAAACAATTTGATAAATACAGTGGTCTTCAACTTACGACCATTTGTTTCATGATTGTTTGAAATTACAATGACACTGAAAATAGTGATTTATGACCAGTCCTCATAGCATTCCCATGGCCACATGATCAAAATCTGGACTTTTGGCAAATGGTATGTATTTACAAGGATTGCGGTATCCCAGGGTCATGTGATAGCCATTTGCAACCCTTCCCAGCCAGATACCAACAAGCAAAATTATTTGTGGGAAGCTGGATTGTCTTAAGGACTGCCTGATTCACTTAACAACCACAGTGGTTTTCTTAACAAGATTGTAAAATTAGGGGAAGCTCACTTAACAATCACCTTGCTTAACAACAGAAATTCTGGTCCCAATTGTCATCGTACATTTTTTTAAAAAATTGATTTATATGCCTCCCTTCTCTGGAGACTCAGGGCGGCTTACAATGCGTTAAGCAATAGCCTTCATACTTTTGTATATTTATACAAAGTCAGCTTATTGCCCCCACAAACTGGGTCCTCATTTTACCTACCTTAGAAAGGATGGAAGGCTGAGTCAACCTTGAGCCTGGTGAGATTCGAACTTACAGTAATTGCAGACAGCTGGTGTTAATCACAATGCTTTTAGTCTGCTGAGCCACCAGGCCCTGAGGCCTGGTGGCTCAGCAGACATTGGGGACTGTCTGTGTTATCAAACTGATCCATATGATCAAAAGACTTGTAAATGACTTGGCTGGAAAGCTTAAAGCTGGCCAAGGTCCATTAACTCGCTCTGAGTGTGCCGTCGTGATGCAACACCCAGCAAATCACTGCTATTAGATCAGTTCTAGGTGAGAAATTAGATTAAGCAATCTTTAAAGGCCGTGCCTTTTAGCAGCCTTTTTTTCCTTCTGAAACCTGTTTCAAGCATCTTTTGTCAACCCATAAGTTTCCATTTGAATTTCAGGAAGGCTCTGAAGGCAGGAGAAAAGGGAATGCAAGTAAAGAAAAGAAATGGAAGCGGATCAAAAAAGATGAAATGATAGGCTGAAAAGTATGGAAATGAGAAGAAGCTGAATTAATGGCAAAGGGGCGGAGGGAGCCTATAGAGTGTCAAATGTATATATTAACAAGCAAGAGGAATGGGAAGCAGAATAAGAGTACAAACATTGAGCTAATTTCTGCCTTTCCTTTTGGCTGTGGGGAACTCAGAAAATATGTTCTGCTCAACAAAAGCCTTATTCATGATAGCAGTGACTTGTTTATTAACTCCCAAGGTTTGAGGCACATCTTACTCTGGCTGGTTGCCAGGAGCTTAACTGCTGTAGGAACAAATAACAGCCATTCTCCATTATCTCTAAATGGACAGGTCACATACAAGGGAACCAAGTTAATAAATTAGCATGGGTGTTAAGATATTCTAGAATGGGGAAGGGATCAGAATCTATAGGGAGCAAAGCATGTAAAAGAGAGAAAAAAATGTTAAGCTTAACCATACAATGCAAAAGCCTACATTAAATCAGTGTTTCTACAGCTTGACGGTTTTAAGATGGGTGGTAGACTTCAACTCCCAGTCTTCCCCAAACTTTTTATTATTTTTGACCTACTGGAATTGCACATAGTAGCTTGGCTATTCTTGGCCAGCTGGATAATTTTTCAATAACTGGAAGAAGACACCCAAATTTGATCTGAGAGACTTTTTCCGTGTAATAATGTGACCAAGACTTCTGATAAAAAATAAATTTCTTTCTTTCTTTCTTTCTTTCTTTCTTTCTTTCTTTCTATCTCCATCCATCCATCCATCTTCTGTCTGTCTGTCGGTCTATCATCTCTCTGTCTCTCTATCTCTCTATCGATCGATCTCTCTATCAATCTCTCTATCATCTCTCTATCATCTATCTTTCTATCTCTCCATCCATCCATCCATCCATCATCTGTCTGTCTGTCTCTCTCTCTCTCTTTATCTCTCTCTCTCTTTATCTATCTCTGTCTATCTTTGTCTGTCTGTCTGTCTGTCTGTCTGTCTGTCTGTCTGTCTATCTATCTATCTATCTATCTATCTATCTATCTATCTATCTATCTATCTATCTATCACATTTTGAATTGCTCATCTCCTTCACAGTGGGACCCTTGAATTCTCAACTCAAAGTCTTAAACCAAAACCCTAGTGGCTTTAGTTATATCTAAATTGCTAGTATCATTGTGTGTGTGTGTGTGTGTGTGTGTGTGTGTGTGTGTGTGTGTGTGTGTGTGTGTTGAATTTTATTTGCAATGCATTCCCTGTTAAGCACATGCTGTATTTCATAGACTTGCTGAGAAAAATACCTAGACCTGAAAAGGACAAGTAAGTTAAGAAAATAAGAATCTTCTTTCCTGCAATGAAAGCGGACTAATGCTTTTATGGTTCTTATATACATATGATTCATTTTTGTAGTTTTTAACTAATAAAAATCTAATGGATACTTTATTTATTATTCAAACTTCTATACCGCCCTTCTCCTTTCAGACTCAGGGCGGTGAACAGCCAAAATAAAAACATTTATACATAACATTACAATTAAAAACAGATTTAAAATAATTAATAAATTTGGCCCATAATTTAAAATTTGTCAATTTAAAATCAGTATCAAAATTTTAAAAACCAACCCTAAAATCAAGACAGACCGGCTAACTGAAAAAAGTAAGTTTTTAGGGCCCGACGAAAAGTCCTGAGGTCGGAGATCACTCGTATCTCTGGGGGTAGATTGTTCCAAAGGGTAGGTGCCACCACAGAGAAGGCTCTCCTCCTGGGGATCGCCAGCCGGCATTGTCTGGCCGATGGCACCCTGAGGAGGCCCTCTCTGTGGGAGCGAACCGGCCAGTGGGAGGCTATTGGTGGCAGAAGGCGGTCCCGTAAGTACCCTGGCCCCAAGCCATGGAGCACTTTAAAGGTGATCACCAACACCTTGAAGCGCACCTGGAAGTCCACTGGAAGCCAATGCAGCTTGCGCAGGAGAGGAGTCACATGGGAGCACCCCGTCGCTCCCATAATCCCCCGCATGGCCGCATTCTGCACCAGTTGGAGCCTCTGGGTGTACCCCAAGGGGAGCCCCATGTAGAGAGCATTACAATAGTCCAGACGAGAGGTGACGAGTGCTTGAGTGACCGTGTGTAGGGAGTCCCGGTCCAGAAAGGGGCACAACTGGCACATCAGGCGAACCTGATAAAAAGCCCCCCTGGCCACGGCCGTCATGTGCCCTTCTAAAGACAGCCGTGCATCCAGGAGGACACCTAAGTTGCGGGCCCTCTCCGTGGGGGCTAATGATTCGCCCCCAATAACCAGTGATGGCGTCAGCTGGCTATACCGGGACGCCGGCAGCCACAGCCACTCGGTCTTGGAAGGGTTGAATCGAAGCCTGTTTCTCCCCATCCAGACCTGCACAGCCTCCAGGCACTGGGACATCACTTCCAAGGCATCGTTGGGATGGTCTGGGGTGGAAATGTACAGCTGAGTATCATCAGCGTACTGATGGAACTCCACCCCCAAACCACGGATGATCTCACCAGCGGCTTCACATAAATGTTGAACAGGAGGGGCGAGAGGACCGACCCTTGTGGCACCCCACAAACAAGGCACCTTGGGGTCGACCGCTGCCCCCCGTCAACACGGATTGTGACCGGTCGGAGAGATAGGAAGAGAACCACCGCAAAACGGTGCCCCCCACTCCCAGTCCCTCCAGCCAGCGCAACATGATACCATGGTTGATGGTATCAAAAGCCGCTGAGAGGTCTAATAGGACCAGGATAGAGGAATAACCCCTATTCCGGGCCCTCCAGAGATCATCCACCAACGCGACCAATGCCGTTTCCGTGCTGTACCCAGGTCTGAAGCCGGACTGGAGCGGATCCAAATAGACCAGGTACTGGGGAAGCTGTCGCGCCACCACACTCTCAACAACCTCAACAACCTTCGCAATAAAACGAAGGTTGGAGACTGGACGATAGTTAGCCAAAACAGCCGGATCCAGGGATGGCTTCTTGAGGAGAGGCCTCACCACCGCCTCTTTCAAGGTGGCCGGCAGGACACCCTCACTCAAAGAAGTGTTGATAATCCCCTGGAGCCAGCCTCGTGTAACCTCCCGGGAAGCCAGCACCAACCAGGAGGGACACGGGTCCAATAAACATGTGGTCGCATTCAGCCGTCCCAAGATCCTGTCCGCGTCCTCGGGAGCCACAGGCTCGAACTCCTCCCAGATAACACTCTCAAGGCCTGCCTCAGTCATCTCGTCTGAACTAACCCAGTCGGCGGCCAAGTCTTCCCGAATCTGAGTTATTTTATCATCCAGATACTGTACAAAGTCCTCAGCTCAGCCCTGCAAGGGGTCCTCCCGCGCTCCCAGATGGAGAAGGGAGTGGGTCACCCTAAACAGGGTGGCTGGGCGGTTATCTGATGATGCGATAAGAGCAGCAAAATAGCTAGATTTCGCCACTTTTATTGCCACTAGGTAGGTCTTAATATGAGACCTTACCAGTGTCAAGTCAGATTCGGAACGACTGGCCCTCCAACCACTCTCCAGGCGTCTTTTCCGGTGCTTCATCTCTCTCAGCTCCTCGGAGAACCAAGGAGCTAAGTGAGTTCAGTGCCGGGTCAGAGGCCGCAAAGGCACGACCCGGTCCAAAGCCCCGGCAGCCGCCCTATCCCAGACGGCCACCAGGTCATCGGCCGAGTCATGAGCTAGAGTCTCAGGAACTGGCCCAAGCTCCATCTGGAACCTATCAGGGTCCATCAGGCGCCTGGGGCGGAACCACCTGGTCGGCTCTGCCTCCCTGCGATGGGGTGCGGCGGTCAGAAAGTCAAGTCGAAGGAACGAGTGGTCAGACCATGACAAGGGTTCAATATCTACATCCCCTATATCAAGGCCACTCAACCACTGACCAGAGATAAAAACTAAGTCCAGAGCGTGTCCCCCCATATGAGTAGGGCCGTGAATTACTTGGGTCAGGTCCATGGCCGTCATGGAAGCCATGAACTCCCGAACTACCTCAGATGTTTCACCGATGGATGGCAGGTTGAAATCCCCCATGACTGGGGGTATCAGCCGCCACCTCGGCTATAACATTGAGGAGTTCGGGCAGGGTCGTTGCCACGTGGCAGGGAGCCAGGTACATGATCAACAGACCCATCTTAAGCATTATAGATGGATGCAATTTTCCAATAGAAGTAACAATAAATAATATTGGCAAGCTATAGCTTTTAAACTGTTATATTGTAGCTTTTAAACTGTTATATTAACAAAATCTCTGCTTTGTTAATTCATACTTACCAAATTCATATATTGCAACATTTTTTTTATTTTTTTTATTTGATTTATATTTTGATTTGATTTATATAAATTTGATTTATATTTTAAAGATTGTGTAATAAAAAATGGCCCCTGAAAAAGTTCAGACTTTATTTTGACTTTTTTGTTCTTTGGAGGGGTTGACTATGATCTGGATTTTATGTTTTTCTTCTTGGTTTATGCTGATTATCATATATTTTAATGGCAACTATTTTGTTAATTCTGCTTGGCTAATTTTTTAAGGCTTTCTACATCACCTGTTTTCTCTGGTTCCCCCTTATCCTAAAATAAGAGTGTCCAATCTTAGTAAATTGTGGACTTCAACTTCCAGAATTCTCCAGTTAATTTGATTAAGGTTTGGTAAGCCAAGCTATATGTAGTCCTTTACTTACATACTCAACCATAATTGAATGCAGAATTTCTGTTGTAGGTTGTGAAGATTGTTAAGTGCATCATCATGTGACCAACCTGATTTATGACTTTTTTTGTGCCGGCCATTAAAAGAAACACCATATTTGTTCAGCGAATCCACATTTATTAAGTGAATGCCTTGATCACTGAACAAACACATTGTATGCAATGGATGTTTTGTCCAGAAACCAGCAGTAAATATCAGTTTTTGGAAATAATAATAATAATTGAACATCGCAGTTATGTTTCTGCAGGATGCTGCAAATAATCGTAAATGCAAGTCTGCATTGGCCAAGGACCCAAAATGTGATCACTTGATTCCTCGGTATGTATGTGCGTATGGCTAACATAACTTCAAAATAGTTGTAAGTACCATTTTGGGACCTGTCATAACTTCAGATACTGGATAAGTGACCAGTCATAAGTCAAGAATTGGCACTCCTTGTGGATTAGTCTTCGTTTTTCTTGGAATACTTTTCAAGAAAAGCACCAGTTACTAAAATAGTAATTCCTCATCGTGTTTATTACTAACATAAGAAGGAGGGGGGCCCAGAAAATTGCTCCAGAAATTGGTACTTTAATCATTTGTAATGCAATAGTTGTTGTGGCATGCAATATAATCCCTATTTATTTCTTTAAAAAAATATTTTAAAATTTTAAAAATTGACTTTCTTAAAAATTAAGCCAGTGTTGCCAGAATAGAACTCATGGTAGATACTGAGGGAGATAACCATGGGTGCAAAGGACCCTGTAGATTCCAAGTTGGGGATTCAAATGTTGCAATAAGAAGAAAGCAGGTACAAGAATTTATCAAATATCTCTTATTTGAAAGCCTAGCTTAAGTGGCTTAGCCTTGGCTGTCACCACTGCAAATGATTTTCTCAGTCTCCATATCTCCTTTCATAATCACAGAAATTCTACCTTGCCTGCTGAGCTAAGGACACCTACCAAGCAATTTAAAGTATTAGCAAGTAGAGGAGCCTTGTAATTAAGGGATAAATAGGACAAGTGCCCCATTTTGTCAGGTAGTAATCTAGTCGGTGAATGCATTAAGCAATGAGGCATGCTGTGTTTAATTCTCCCTGTGCAACTGTCAACATTTAGTACAAGCCTTGTGAGATACAAATCTACGAGTATATGACTGAATAGGAGTCCATTAACCCAGTGTTAGCAATGGATATTTTGCATTTGGCTCTGTTTTCATATGGGGGCAAATTAGCCTTAGCAGGCATGTAGGGGAGTTAATAAGTACTTTCGATGGGTCCTGAATTTGCAAAATGGTTTTGGAATGAATGAAGAGCAAGGTGCAATAAATTATTGTTCAGCTATGCCTCTCTTATTGTCTGAAACGGTCCTTACTTTAGGAGGCATTTGTCTATGATGGAATTGATCCAGGTCAAAATTTAAGATACAGGGCAAGGTTTCCAAAGATTCTGTTTCCCAATATGGCAGATTCCTTTGTGTAGCAAGAGACACTAAAAACATTGGATCCAAGATGCTGACTGAGCAAAGTGTGAATTTCCAGGAATTTTCTGTTGAACCACCCACAGCCTTGTTAACTGCAGCTTTTTCTGCAGAAGGCAAACAGTATTTAAATGTATTCCTGTTTCAAACAAATTGGCTGCTTGTCTGCTCAGTTTGTGTTAACAACTGCACAGCCAAAGACGTATTCAGAGAAGGATTATTTTAAACATTTCCCAGCACCACTTCTCAGTCATTTTACTCAACTGATTAACTATGCACTGTGCCTATTATTGATTACTTAGGACATTTATAACTTGATAGTCCTCTCTTAGTTAATCGTATGTAAATTAAATAAGATGTACAAGGAATAAAAAAGAATCGAATTACTAAAATACCACAATTATTTATTGGATGGGCTAAATAGATAGTCCTTGTTTAACAACCAGTTGCTTAAAATGCCCTCAAAAGCTATATATAATCCGGTTCCAGAGTTCTGACAGCTGCAGACTCTCCCCACCATTGCCCTGTTCTTGCATTTTGGATGTTTGGCAACCGGATTGCATTTATGGTTCTTTGCAGTATCCTGTAGTCACATGACCAAAATTTTGAGTAGTTTTTGCTGTTTTCTGGAGTTTATTTCTGGTTTCCATAAAAATGTCCATTGGGTTTAACGGATTCATTTAACAACTGCAGTATTGACTTAACAATCATGGTATTTGCTTAACGATCAAAGCATTCACTTAATGACTGCTGAAAGAAAGCAATAGCACTTAGACTTATATACCACTTTACAGTGCTTTACAGCCCTCTCTGAGCAGTTTATAGAGTCAGCATATTGCCCCCAACAATTTGGGTCCTCATTTTAGCCACCTCAGAAAGATGGAAGGCTGAATCAACCTTGAGCCAAACTGCCAAATTGCAGGCAACCAGCAGTCAGCAGATGTAGCCTGCAATACTGCACTGTAACCACTGCACCATCGTGGCTCAAGAAAGGTTGTAAAATCAGATGTGGTCACATGATGACCTGCTTAATGACTGCCATGACTTATGATTGTAAGGTCCAGGCTCAATTATGGCTGTAAGTCATGACTACATGCAGTATTAACTGTATTTTTCTAAAGGTATGTAGAGGTGGTGCATGACTTACAACCACAATTGAGTGCAAAATTTCAGTTGCTAAGACAGGTGTTAAGTGAGTTGCACCCCACTTTTTTGCCACAGTTGTTAAGCGAATCACTGCAGCTGTTAAGTGAATTGTGTGTTTGTTAAGTGAATCTGCCTTCCCATTGACTTTGCCATTGGAAGTCGTCTGGGATCACCATAAATGGTCTTCACCTGCCAGTTCCCAAGTCCCTGAATTTTGATCATGTGACCATGAGGATGCAGCAATGGGGGTGTTATTATTTTATTATTTTTCTTTTTTATCATTTTAATTTTTTTTTTATGTTGTGTTTTTATGTCCTGGTAAGCCACCTTGAGCCACCATGTGCCAATTGGCGGCAACATAAAAATTTTAAATAAATACATAAATGGTCCTAAGTGTATAATTTGGTCATGTCACTTTTTTCAGTGCTGTTGTAAGTTCTGCCACTAAACAAATGGTTGTAAATGGAGAACTAATGGTATAAAATATCATTATTGTAGAGTGATGATGAGAAAGCTACATTTTTCTAGCCAAATGTCCATCAGCTGTATGGATTTACAGCTCCCTCCCTTCGGCCCCCAAAGGGCTTTGGCCATGTTTGATAGGTGCATTAGATTGAGTAAGATTGTTCATAATTATAGTGAACTAGCTGATAACTCGGCGTTGCCTGGGTATTTATTTATCCCAATCCTCTATTAGATAGGAAGAACCTAATTCTCACCCTGATTTCGGTGAGAATTAAATTAGTTAAAAATGTTTTCCCTGTGCCCCCAAAAGTGTGAAGTAAAAAACCTTGTTGTTTTGCTAGCTGATCCATTATCATTTGGTATGTTTTTTCCTGATCTTGATTTAGAAGTGGTTTCATGTCCGCGATAGATGCACTAAGCTGTTTGACTTTGTAGTTCTTTTCTCTTATGTAATCTGTGTGAAGTACGTTGTATCAGTCTCATAGTGGTGCAGGCAGGCCAAGTTGCAGTTATGGATCATTTGTCCTCAAGAATAATCAAAGCCTTTTTGAAAATGTCTGAACCAAACGTAATTTCTAATGTTGGATTTTCCCCCTTAACAGAGGGAGCCTCCTTGTGGAGTACTGTGAAGCAACTCTGCTGTACAGTAGAAGCCATTTTAAGGCAGTACAGTAGCAGCCATTTTAAGGCACAACAGACTGTATCTTAACAGAACACGCAGTCTGGGGGGTGTTAGGGGTGTCTTATCCCCACAGTATTTTTTTCCAGAGAGTAAGTAATCTGTGTACCAAGTTTGATTGAAATTGCTCGAAGCATTCCACAGTTATGCTGGAACACACACACACACACACACACACACACACACACACACACACACACACAGAGAGAGAGAGAGAAAGGGGGGGTGGGGAAATCATACAGCAAGTTATTCAAAAACATTGACACACTTGCTACAAGTGTTTGTAAGCCTTAACAGGTAAATTAAACTGGAAGTATAGCAACATAAACTACTTTATCATAAAGCTACATTAACACATTCTCGTAAGGCTGAAAGTCAAAGTTTCTGGCTGTCACCTTTAATTAAGCACTAAACAATTTCCTAGTCAAGGAAATACAATTCAGCCAAATAAATAGTAAACAAGGAACCTCTTAATTTTTTTGCCCCATTTACGACCTTTCCCGCCACAGTTAAGTGAATCAATGTAGTTGTTAAGTTAGTCACACGGTTTTTAAGGGAATCTGGCTTCCCCATTGACTTTGCTGGTCAGAAGTTCACAAAAGGGGATTACGTGACCTTGGGACATTGCAACTGTCATAAATATGAGTCAGTTGCCAAGTGTTCAAACTTCGATCATGTAACCATGGGGAGGTTGCAATGGTTGTAAGCATGAGCAACAGTCATACATCACTTTTTTCAGTGCTGCTGTAACTTTTTTTTTTTTTAATTTGATTTATATGCCGCCCTTCTCCGGAGACTCAGGGCGGCTTACAATGCGTTAAGCAGTAGCCTTCATACTTTTGTATATTTATACAAAGTCAGCTTATTGCCCCCACAAACTGGGTCCTCATTTTACCTACCTTAGAAAGGATGGAAGGCTGAGTCAACCTTGAGCCTGGTGAGATTCGAACTTACAGTAATTGCAGACAGCTGGTGTTAATCACAATGCTATCAGTCTGCTGAGCCACCAGGCCCAGACTTTGAATAGTCACTAATGGAACTGTTGCAATTAGAGGATTACCTGTCTTTTCAATATTCTATTATGTGATTTACAGCCTCACCAAAAGCATGCCACATGTCAAATGGAAACTAATTTAACTTCCAGAATGGTCCATTTTTTAAGAGGCCCTCACACCTGCAGTTTTGATGCTGACTAGGGAACGTTTTGACAGTGCCAAAGGGACCAGAGCAGTTTCTATTTAGCTCATGTCAGATGCAATTATATTTCCAGCCACATGAGTGCAACCACTGGCATACCGGGGCATGATTATAAAATTAATTTCATGTAACATCTTAATTTAACCTTTTTCATATATTATTCATCTTTTAGGTAGCTGCTCCTTTTATTCCTGTGAAACGCATTACAAATGTTTTAATAGTTACATATAAAGTGTTACCAACAAACGATGCTGAAATCAGTTAATTCACCAGTTTTAGACTCATTATTGTTTATCTCTCCTGGCTTCATTGAAAACTTTAAAAAAAAACCAAAACTGTAATTATTTAATCAGAGGAATCAGTGTTAAAATGTTGCATTTGTACACACACCAGAAGTGTGTGGGCTAAAGAGAAGTAGACGAAATACAGAACCCATTTAAGAAAATGGTTTACAACTCGTATGGCATACAACACAGAGAGAATGAATCCTCCTTCTTGCTATCAAGAATCTGGATATATTTGTTTGTTTATACTTACAAAAAGAAGTATAAGTACCACCACAAAACTCAAGGTAATCTACAGTAGAAGTATATATAATTTTCACAATATTTTTTTTTAATTTGATTTATATGCCGCCCTTCTCCAAAGACTCAGGGTGGCTCACAATGTGCTCAGCAAATAAATCGAGAAACAAATTTGAATTCCTGTTAATGCCCATATGTCCTGCAAAATAAAAACCCTTGGTGGTTAGAAATGCAGTATTGCAGGCAAACTGCCCACAGCTTGGAGTTCAGTCATGACAGGACTCAAAGGTTGACCCATTCTTCCATCCTTCTGAGGCCAATAAAAGGAAGACTCAGATTGTTGGGGGCAGTAAGTTGACATTGTAAACCTGCCAGAGTGCTATACTGTGAGGTGTTATATAGGTCTATGTGCTATTGCTATAAAAAGATCTTAAGTATCATTTGAAAGGCCAAAGATTAGAAGGATTAGGAACAAAGTCAGAGGGGGATTCACATACTCTAGCAACCAGTTCGTCCAGCACCGGAAATGTAAGTGCGTGCTGTCCGCACATACGTGCAGCATCACAAAACATGGCAATTCAGTCATGCATGCCGTACACACGTGTGTGATGTCAAACAACACGGCAATTCCCTTGCACATGCCGTCCACACATGCATGCAATGTCAAACAACATGGCAATTCACTCACACGTGCCATCCGCACATGCATGCGGCATCAGAAACACAGCGATGTAGGATGGGATTACACCCAGGTGGGTGGGCGGGGGCAGGTCCACCCCCAGGTCACCACTACCTGTTTGCCTGAACTGATCCGAACCGGCTGAATACCACCTCTGAACAAGGTGTACCAGAGTATGAAGGGAGCTCCTAGATAGATCTTCACTTCTTCGCTTTCCTGAGGGAGCAATCTTGGGGCAATAGGCTGACTCTGTAAACCACTTAGTGAGGGCTGCAAAGCACTGTGAAGCGGTATATAAGACTAAGTGCAATTGCTATTGTAGAACAGGTTGAAAAAACTCATAGAACAGGTTGAAATTTACAGGGAGAGAAACAATACTTTGAATTGATCCTTCATTAATCTGCCTTATTATATTAGCTTGCTTTTATCAATTTTCTCATTTATTGTCCCTCCCCCAATGCCCAAACTAGCTTCTGATTAGCTGACACCAGTGCATCTGGGTGAGGTCACTGGTGGATAATTGCTGGTAACTATTATGTCCTTTGGGTCTTCATACACTCCAGCATAAAAATCAGAAGGGCGAACTTGAATCTAAGGAGTTTGCCCCCCCTCCCTTCCTGTAAATGTATATGTTACTGGAAATAGTTTTTCCTAAGGGCAAACTCCTTAAAGATTAAGAGATGAGATGAAATATGTACATAATTATGATTTTGTCATTTTCAACCCCATTCTTCTACCAGGGAGCAAAATCTATTGAAAATCTGACAGATTCTTTATGAACGAAGCTATTGATTTTCTGACAACTTTGCAGAATTTTATTTTTTCTCTCTCTCTTAAAAATTAGGATTGTCTTTATCAATCACACTAAAATTATGTGGTCATTAAATGCAGATGGTTTGCTTTAAATTTTAGGAAGATATTGCTCTCTCTAGCTTTCAGGTGTCCCCTTCTTGGCCATGTAAATAGTTTAGGGAATAACAGAGACTTTAGTGATTTTTTTCCCCATAAATAAAGGTGTAAGGTCTGTGTGTGTTTATTTATTAAAGTAAATTAGAACAATTTTGATACCTGTAAAAATATAAACAAATGTAACATTTTCCCTCTTTCTTTCTGGAGTCAGAAAATAATCTTTCACTGCAATCTTTTGAGACTGAGATTGCTGATTACCTTACTGAAGACTGTGTTCTTCCATTTTCCCCACCTTCCTTACATGTTTTTTAATCAGTAAATATCTCTATGAAAATGCCATCACTCGGGAATGGCTATTATCTGCCCAGAGTTGTACTTATCGAACATTTTTTCCATCTTTTCACACTGATTTTTCTTTTCCTCAGAATTAATAATAATTGTGACTTCAAGCACTGAATAAAATGTTTATAAAAATGTCCATTCCTTTTCAAACATGCTAGGCATAGGATGCACTTCAGTGGTGGGATTCTACCAGCTCTACCCGGTTCGGGTTGAACCGGTAGCGGCAGGCTCCACTCACCCACCCGGACATCATCACGGATGCTCTGCGCATTCGCAGAAGGCTCTGCACATGTGCAGAGGTGGCGTGCATGCTCACATTTGCAAAAAGGTAGCGAAGGTAAGTGAATACCACTACTGATGCACTTGGTAAAATATAACAAGAGTTATAAAAAATTTTCCTTGCCTCTCTGAAGACATAGTTTTTGTAATAATTCCTATAGCCTCATTATATTTGTGCTTGTTACAGTGTTTAACTGTTTAAAAATAATGTTGGTTTGGAGATATTGATAGCTTGTGGATTCTGTACCCAACTCCCTCTGTTTCCCCCATCCTTAATTACAAAAGCTGTTCAGTTCTTGCTGGTCTGTAAAAATCATTTCTTACAAAGTCGCTTATCTTGCTCTGAACTTTTATTGTAATAGACCATGACCTTTGAACTCACCAAACCTACAAGGGGCTGCGTTATAGACTTGGGCTCCCCAGGTTCCCATTATCTGTCATAATGAAGTAAGTTTACTGTGGGAAAGTGAATGGAGCAAGCATGTTTTGAACCATATGGTAATTATCTGCTATCTGTGCAAAAGATATAAAGTGTTGTTTACCGGTTGTGAAAAGAGCATCTGAGAAAGAGTTCCCTGGAGAAGTTGGGAAAGGAGATTTGGCACTGTAGCTCTCCTTCAGATGGCTGTTAATAGACCCTATAAATTTGGAATATGCTGCTGTTAATCAGCTGAGATTGAAAATGGTTGGGCTCGTAATGTTTCAGTTTAAAGGGGCAGGTGATTGTCTTGCCAAGCGGTTTTTTTTTTATATAACTGTAATTGAATTATGCAAATGATAATTATGAAGTGGGGGGGAATCACAAACGTGAGAAAGAGGATATTAACTCTCTGAAGTCAACAGAAGTTTTAATGAAGGAAATTGATCCCTGCGGATAAGCAGCAGAATTGGACTTTTCAAAGAACATGAATCGCCAACTAAAGAGCGCCTTCCTAAAAGGATGACTTCTTGCTATTTAATTCTTTTGAATGAGAGTACTGCAAGTGGAGGCATTTCCATTCCTCTTGCATCCCTCAAGCACTATGTTTCAGATGATTTTTTTTTTTTTTTTTTTTTTTTTTTGCTAGTGAAAAGGAGCAAGCAATTCTGTCTTGCAGCAGTCCAAAATTTGAAAGATGTTTAAATCTCGGCATTATTTTTTTTTCTAAAAAACAGTCAAGCTCCATTTGAACGAATCTACTTTATTATCAAAATACCGAGAAAGCTACTTATGAAATAATAACATCACAATATTCAACAGCTGCAGTTCAGGAATTGACTGGCACCTTCTGTAATTTATTGGAAACCTAGAGAATGGATCTGATATTGTTCAGTTACAATAAGAGCTTCTCTATAACTGGTTGACTAGAGGCTGCATATAGACCGACATCAGCATAATTGTAGTCCAATTTCACATCCAATGTGAAGTGGCATTTTATCACAGCCTATTCCTATCGGGTGCCATGCAATTATTTTGGAATGGCAAATCCCAAATTTTGTGCCATCCTGAAATTTGCAACTGCAACACATCTGGAAGGCACCCATTGAGAAGCTTTAGTTTAAGGTTTAGGTTAATCCTTAGTTTAGATTGTGATATGGAAGCAGACAGTCCTTGATTTATGATTGTAATGGAGACTGCCTATCATGGCACAGTAAATGATTATGCAGTAAATGACCACTTGACTGACCCAATTTTATTATCTTTTTTATGGACATTGTTAAGCAAACCCATTTTCTCCATAGGCACTTTTTGTTAGAAATGAAGTTAATGCCCAAAACCAGCAAAAGTGCCAAAAATTGCAGCCATGTGACTACAAGTCATGCAAACATCCATAAATGTGAGCCAGCTTCTGGTATGAATTGGGACATAGCCCACCAGAGAGCTCTGTCGTAACTTTGAACAGTTCACAAATTGAGGATTAGGAAGCTAAAACAGAACAGTTGCAGGAATTGGGTAAGTCTAGTCTAGTGAAAAGAAGGACTAGGGGTGATGTGATAGCAATGTTCCAATATTTGAGGGGATGTCACAGAGAAGAGGGAGTCAACCTATCTCTAAAGTACCTGAAGGCAGGACAAGAAGCAATGGATGGAAACTAATCATGAAAAATGTCTATGGGGATTCTCAGTAACCCAGGTCATGGTTGTCCCAAAGGTGCTTTGTTCAAGAGGCAACTGGACTTTCTTCTTTTTCTTTGAAGACGTTTTAATTCTCATCCAAGAAGCTTCTTCAGCTCTGACTGGATAGTGGGGAATGGAATTCCTTGCAGAGAGCTAATCATTTGCATTCATTTTTCTGGTATGAACAGATTTCCACAAAAATTGCAGACTACAGGAACCATTTGCAGTTCAGTTTGAGATGGAGACAACACAGACTAATTGTTAACAGTCTGTGCCTGTGTTCAACAGTGAAGGGACACAGGACAGAAATCTCCTAATCAAGGAGAACCCAAAGGTACTTTTTCAAGAGGCAACTGGACTTTCTGGTTTTTCTTTGAAAATGTTTTGCTTCTCATCCAAGAAGCTTCTTCAGCTCTGGATGACATTTCACTTCTTCAAAGAAAAACCAGAAAGTGAAAAGGCATCTTTGGGACAACAATGACTGACAATCTCCATAGACATTAATCAAGGAGAAGCAACCTAGAACTAAGGAGAAATTTCCCAATAGTTAGAACAATTAATCAAAGGAATAATTTGCTTCCAGATGTTGTGCGTGCTCCAACATTGAAGGTTTCTAAGAAGAGATTTGATTACCACTTGTCTGAAATAGTGTAGGGTTTACTGCTTGATCAGGGGGTTGGACTACAAGGCCCCTTCCAACTTTGTTATTCTGCTCTGTTCTAACTATTTGAAGTTTTCAGCTTGATAATTCTCTAATCCCATAATGGCCTAGCTGCCTAGCAATCATTCAAAGTTTCAGTGGAATTACTTACAAACCATTTTTGAAGTTTAATAGTCACACACACAAACACACACACATGTGATTTTGGACACTTGGCTATGGCTCATATTTTTGAGCCATTCATGACTTTTGGCACTTTTTTGCCAGTTTCCAGCATTTCCTTCTAGTGTCTGGCAAAAAAAATGCCCATTGGAGCAAACGGGTTCACTTAGCAGCTACTACAAATAAAAGTCATATATTTAAGCATGATTGCATGGTGATCTGCTTAACGACTGCCATAGTTTATAAGTATCATTCCGGGATCAATTACAATCATACATTGAGGACTACCTGTAATGTCTCAATCAAACCCCTTTTCCATTATTTGGTACCTGGTCTTTAGAGCTAGAAATGCCAGGATCTTTTCTTTGAAGAACCCGTGGTTTTCACCTGAGATATGATTTCTCTGTCATTAACAATTGGAGTATAGTCTTAATCAGGCTTTCTCTTTTTCTTGGCATAGTAAAGAATAATTGATTTGTGTAAAGGTTAACAGTGTCCAGATTGCCCAGTACAATTTAATCAAGTAAGTTAATGAGTTAAATAGCAACATTTGGAGACCATTCTAAATCTGGTTAATGTTAACCTTGGTAAGATCTTATACCTATTCAGCCCATTTTGTTTATGTTTAAATTTGGTTTACAAGCCCTGAAAGCGCCTTAATTCAGGAACCAAATTGAGTATGTAGTGTCCAAGCGCTTATGCGGAAGTCCCCCTTGTGAAACAAAGCAACCTGATTATGGCTGAACACATATATTACAATGTGCTGCTCCTTTGTGTTTATGCAACCCAGAACAAAATTTCATGTATACCTTTTTTTAAAAAATAGATTAATTATGAAAGGGGATGGAAAGTATTATGAGTGGACACCAACAAAAATGACATGCACAGAACATAGAATGAACAGGGCAATCAAAATGTAACAATAGAAGGTTTTCAATGATGCCTTTTATTGTTTCTCTCTGTTAAATGCCTTAAACAAATCAAAAGTCAATTGCAATGTAACAGTCATGTTTCTGGCCTAGATTCACCCTGCTCCAATTTCTTCAGTTGCTGTGACTATATAATTATGTGCAATTTGGTCTGAAGGCAACACCCACCATTACGTTTTTAACAATATGTCTATTAAGATTTTGTGCCATTATCGTGAATAATCTGAGAATAAATAGCATTGGAACATTATCAAAATTAAATGTAGAACAGTTGGAAGACCGTAGGGGAAATTCATATTTTACATTTAAAACAAACCCTGCTTCCCCATTACATATAACACCATAAACTGTTCACTCCCCGTGAAAGGCACTTTTCTTTTAACCTTTTTTTACAGGAACTAAATGAATCTCAAAAAAGAGATTCGAGGAGGCAATGATGGGAATGCAGTTCACGGTATTTTTTTGAAGTTATTTCATTTTTATTTTTACTTTAAAAAAAAAAAAGGCCCTGTAATTAAGTAAATAAGACCAAATCCAACTGCCTCTTGTATTCCCTTTCAGACAATGATAACTATCCAATGCTACATATGGACAGTCCTCGACTTACGACTGTAATTGAGCCTGGAATTACAGTCATAAGTCATGGCAATTGTTAATGTGACCATGCCCAATTTTACAAACATTTTTGAGGTCATTAAACCATTGTTAAGCAATTGCGTTAGTCATTAAGCAAACTTGTTTTCCCTAGTGAACTTTTTTTTTTTTTTTTGCTGGAAACCAGCAGTAAATACAAGAAACCAGAAAAAAAAATGCCAAAAATTGTGGCCATGTGATCCCCATAAGATGCTGCAAATAGTCATAAATACAATTTGGTTGCTAAGCTCCAAAAATGTGAGCACAGAAAGATGCAACCATTCGAACTTCAACAGTGGGTTCTGAGTAGCTCTGGGGAAGTCTGTCATAACTTTGAACAGTCACTGTGCAACTGGTTATTAAATGTCTATGGAGGTCCTCAATCATCCAAGTCATCCTGTCTAGAACTGAAGAAGCTTCTTGGATGAGAAGTGAAATATTTTCATAGAAAAAACCCGGGAAAGTCCAGTTGCCTTTTGAACAGCACCTTTGGGACAACTGGTTGTTAAATGAGATTAGCTATAGTCATCTGAATATTGTATAATCATATCATAATCCCTTGAAGAAAATAATAAATTGATGCCGTTGCAAAGCAATTCCCAAAAATATTGCTTTCCACTTGCACCTTCCATAGCCAATTTGTCAGTGGAGAAAGGTAAGGGGAAGCAGGAATAGCACTATTTCTTACTTTGTAGCCCCTGTAAGTGCCTAGGAGCTCTCAGAAAGCTTTTCAAAGCATGGAACCACAGTCAAGGATAGGACCACAAAGCAATGAAAATCTGATGTTTAGGGAAAGAGAAAGATTCCCATGGAGCTTCTCAGTGCATTTATTTATAGTTATAAGAAAGTGACCATCACCGCATCAGTCTACCAGATATATATGTATAACTATATAGAGATAGTTCTCACAACCATTCATTTAGCAAATATTCAAAATTACAACAGCCCTAGAAAAGGTGATTTATGAATGGTCTCTGCACTTACGATCATCATAGCAATCCCAGGGTCACTTGATCAAAATTTGCATATACATATACATATATACATATATACCCATGTTTTCCTGAAAATAAGACCGGGTCTTATATTAATTTTTACTCCAAAAGACGCATTAGGGATTATTTTCTGGTTATGATTTATTTTCAGGGAAATACGGTACTAAAT
Source organism: Pantherophis guttatus (assembly GCF_059756535.1). Lineage (NCBI taxonomy): Eukaryota > Metazoa > Chordata > Lepidosauria > Squamata > Colubridae > Pantherophis > Pantherophis guttatus. The sequence continues at coordinate 145,877,492 of NC_142066.1, forward strand.
GTGTCCATCTGGCTGACAATCTTAACTGGGGCTTATTTTGGGGGTAGGGCTTATATTACGAGTATCCTGAAAAGTCATGCCAGGGCTTATTTTCAGCTTGGATCTTATTTTCAGGAAAACAGGGTGTATACACACACACACACACACACACACATATACATATATATATATATGCAAATATTAAGATGTATACTTAATCTTGGGTTACCTCTAATAAAGAAAAACAGATTCATATGTGGAAGGAGATGATGAAACTAGCAGAATATAAGTAGTAAGTAGAAGTTAAAAAGTTGGGTTAGCCTGGATATTGCTTGCTATCATTAATGATACCAGGGGAGATATCAAAAACAACTACAAGAGTTTAAAACTCGAAAAACCTATTACTGGTGAAGAGAGCAATTAAGTCTGTCTCATACAGAAAATAACTTCCTGCTTGTTGAATATGTTTACAGCAAATCCATTTTAAGTTCAGGGGAGAAAATGGTGATGATGTTCTTAGCGGTTCCAATTAATAAATATCACTGTAATTATATAGCTACGGAAACAAGGCTTGTTTCATTTTTAGCCCTGTGAAAATTGTTCTGCTTATAGTTGCCTGCTTCTAAATGAGGGATATCTTTTCTTGACACTTTTTAATGGCAGAATTAAAATGTTTTTGTTTTTCTAAGTGGCTTGATTTGTGAGCACCTGGTTGCTTAAGATATACTCTGTGGGACACTTGGATTGAAGCCAAGTTATATATTCCTTTAAAATGAACAACTCTTCTCTTCTGGGATTTTCTGACATTCTTTTTCTAAGCATCAGTCTGACTGTTTTGTGCATTTGTAAAAGCTTCTGCAGGAATTATTCATGTTCCTAAATATGCAGGCACAATTAGATGTTAGGCTGTTTGGAACTTGGTTGAAAGGCCAAGGAAAGCAATCATAAATGAAGTACGTACACATTATACCAATCACCCTATTTCCTTTCAGCGCGAGCAACATTATGCAAAGTATAGAAAAGGAAATAATAAGCAAAGGTGTAAGTTAATAAAAGGGAAGGAAATCTAGCTAAATTTAGTTTATACCAATTATACTGTTTATTATGTCTCTTCATACCTTCCTATCCATACGGGCCATCCTTGCTTTCAAGGTGTTCATATAATACATTGATTTTTCTTCTTTAAAAAGTTAGCGCATATCTTCATGTTAAGTTGAGCAGCAAGCAATTTAGCTGGAGGAAGAAATGACCAGATTTTTCTGGTATTACAGACTCAATGATGAACCAACTGATCACCTAATCATAATAAATTTACCATACACATTTGTTTAATAAATACACTAATAAACAAACAAACAAACAAAGCTTAGCAAAAAAAAGATACTTAAGATAAACTGCATTACTAAAGGACTCCTGAAATCACAAGTTTTGGGACTTTATTGTTCAGCTGGCAGTTGCAAATGGTTGTTCTTTTTCTTCACTTTAAAGTTAAAATTCCACTATATCTATATACAGATAGTCCTCAATCTATAGCCATTCATTTAATGATCATTTGAAGTTACAATACCTCCTATCAGCTGTTCCAGGCTGCGGGAATCGCCACCACCCATCAGCACCTCCACGCGCCCCATTTTTGGCTTCTGCCCATTCCGTTTTCAGCCTCCGCATGCCCCATTTTTGGCCTTTGCACATCCCATTTTCGGCCTGTTTCAGCAGGCAGGGATCTCTGCTGCCATCTATCCCCACTGCCTGGAATAGGCCAAAATGGGACCTGCGGAGGCAAAAAATGGGGCATGAGGAGGCAACGATACGTGACAGCGGCGATGGGTGGTAATGGTGCCGATGGGCGGTGGTGATCCCCACAGCCTGGAACTGTGATAGGTGGTATTCCTGGAGGCCGATCCAACCACCAATCAGCTGTTAAATCAGGCTGTGCTGGAGCTGACCATGCTTTTTGCTGCAAGGAAGTAAACTGTTGGGAGGCAGAGGCCAAAGGGTGGAGGCCAGCAGGTGGGCAGGGCTTCAACAACATTTGCTGTATAAGATGTACAAAAATTTCCATCCACTTTTTTGGGGCGGAAAGTGTATACTCCAAAAAGTACAGTAAATAGCCAATTCTCTGGACACAGAGCATTCCTAATCAATCACAACAACGGGGAGGTATTAAAAACAAGAAACAAATTTCTGTCTCCCCTTTGTGTTCCTTTGTGTTGGCTGTTTACTTGTTCTTATTTTTAAAAAATCTGCATGAATGGCAGTACCAACAAATTAGGAATCATATTCTGGTCTCCTGTGGAGAAAGAATATCTGTGGGAACATCTGTTATCTCTTTTGCTATCCACCTTTTACTTTCCTTCTGGTGAAATGCACCCTCGTGGAAACATCATTCTTTCCTTTTGCTTTAAGGAAAAGAACAGGAGGAGACAATTTAGATCAGTGTTTTTCAGCTTTGGTAACTTTTAGATGCATGTACTTCAACTCCCAGAATTCCCCAGCCAGCATGGTGTTTCATTGTCCAAACATCTCCCTGGTTCCCTTTGGTTCTGTCCCAGGATAAACATAATAAGGAAACTCTTCTCATGGGAATTTTTTTTTCAAACTGGAAAGTATAGGCTGCTAAGGAGTCTTTAGAGAGTTAGAAAGATTGTGCTGGGAAACAACAGTGATAGTCCATTCCAACAATAAAGTTAATGCAGAAGAGGGGGGGGGGAACTCCAAAGAAATAAATCTATACTGACACAACACAGTTGTTCTTTCAGTCTTCGATCAGTATATTGTCCAGCATGCATCAAATATATCAAAATATTCTAGCTGCCAATGTTTGTTTATTTGTTTATTTATTAGATTTATTGGCTGTCCATCTTACCACAGGGTAATTCTGTGCAGCTTGTAGTATTAAAAAGATAAAAATACATTATATAGTTTATACATAAAATATTACAGAAACACAATACACAATGTTGCAGTCTTGATGCCTTCATCAATACAAAGGCAGCCTTTGATTCAATATTTATAGAAAATCTGTGGGCTAGACTGAGAGGTACAATTATGCGTTAATCTTTACTTTGGGTGCTGGGTGAAAATTACATCATGTTGGTTAGGTGTAACTTCTGGAGGTCTCTCTCTCAGCGGGACTTGAACAAAAATGCCTAATTGTTTCCCTTCTCTTTCCCTTTTCTAAAACAACCCTGTTGTTAATGTTCTGCCCAAAAAAGAGTTTCATCCTCTGTTGATGTAACAGATGAGCAGAGGAAGTACGAGGGAGGGGCAAAATATGTCATCAGTCTCCAGTCCCTTCCTTCCCACAAGAAATCTAAGTCCTGTGCACCTTGAATTCCATTAACTCTTATCTGCCATTAATTTGTGTTGACCATTAGCAGTTCCAATTCTTGTAGAGGACATTAGCTTACAGTAAACCTGTATTCATTTAAACTGCCTGGAGTCCTGATCACCTGGACTTGACAGATAATGTTCCATAAACCAATGTTCCTCAACCTCAGCAACTTTAAGCTGTGTGGACTACAGAATTCCCCAGTTAGAATTATTCCAAAGCAGAAATGTCCTATTCACTATGAAGGGTGCCAGCTGCCTTCATAATTGGAGAATAAATGACCTCCTCTGTGAACCAGTCTAGGACCTTAAATACTAGGCATTTTTTCCACATTTTCACTGCTTGGAAGAAAGCACTATTTAAGTACAGAGGGTTTCCAATGCCATAATTTGATTTACTGGCCACAGCGGCACCAATTTAATCCTTGTTGCAGTTAAGTTATTCAGGGCAAAAGGGTTGAATTCTTTCCTTTATGGAGCTCTGTTGGGTGCTTATAAGCAAAATAAACCATTGGAAGCAACACAGTTTGAGTTCCTATGAACTGTGTGCCATGTTCCTCACTATCAGCCTGATGCTTCCCTGGATGCTTCTAGAGATCCTATTGAATAAAGTTTGTGAGGCTTAGTTCTTACCCAATGAGTGAAAAAAAAGAGATGAAATCCTTGGTGCACTCTGTGTTTGGTTGTATGTACTGAAGGTGTTACCTAGTAGAGTAATGAAATTCTGCAATCACATACAGGTATTCCTTGACTTACAACCTTTTTGTTTAGTGATCATGCAAAGATATACTAACATTGCAAAAAGTGACTTATGATTGTTTTTTTTTTTTTACACTTATGACCATTGCAGCATCTCCATGATTAAAGTTCAGATGCTTGGCAAGTGGCTCATATTTACGATGATTGCAATGTCCTGAGCTCATGTGATCACCTTTTATGACTTTCTGACAAGCAAAGTAAGAAGGGGGAGTAAGATTCACTTATCAACCATGTTATACTCAGGGGTGTCAAACTCAAGGCCTGGGGGCCGGATCTGGCCTGTGGGTATTTAGAACTGGCCTGCGGTACCTTTGCCAGCAAAAACAGAGCTTGGGAGAGTTGCACGTGGCCCTTCCAAGCTCTGTTTTCACTGGCAAAGGGTTGCAGGAGGCTGTTGCAACAGAAAATGGAGCTCACAAAGCAGTCCCAAGGTCTGTTTTTGCTGGTAAAGAGTTGTAGGAGGCTGCTGCAGTCCAAAATGGAGCTCAGGAGCCCATTTTCACTGGCAGAGTGCTCAGGCCACCACAGGAGCCCCCGACACGAGTGATGTTGAGCTGGCCATACCCACCTCAGCCCCCCGATGTCAAACACAATCCTGAGGTGACCCTCAGTGAAATTTGCTTCATAAATTTTCTTCCATAAATGTTTACTAGGAGCCCCTAGAGTCTTGTGAGCTTCCTTACCTGTTGTAGTTGTATTTGCTGAGTGATTTTTTAAAAACAAAATACTGGCTCATTTTAACCTCTGGAATAGTTCACCAAATTAATCCTGGATGGTTTCTTTCTCTCTCTCTCTCTCTCTCTCTCTCTCTCTCTCTCTCTCTCTCTCTCTCTCTCCCTCCTTCTGGAATAAAGGTTGGGCTTTTCCATCCAATTTTGGATAAGAAGCCCTGAGACGGTCATCCTAGAATATAAGCAGCATATTCTTGATCTGGATCAAGATAATCTTTGGAGTAGATCTTTCTCTTTACCCAATTATTTTAATAGTAACTTTCCATTCCACACAGACAAATATTGTCACTAGCCAGACACAATATCTTGCCACTGATGGTCCTGGAAGAGAGATTTACACACCTTTTGTGTCCTTGTACAGACAGAGTGATTGAGATAGTTTGCACGTACTTCTGCATTCTCCTTTCTATTAGCCAGTGTTGCTTTGAATTAATGGTACCCTTAATAACCTCTTGCTGATCTGATGGGGAGAATGCTATATTTTTGTTAGCAGACTACAAAACTATCCTGGACAAATCGTGATTGCTGTGAGAAGACTTTGGTTTTAACACTGGCAGTGGCTGTTGAACTAATTTATTTTTTTTGCCCAGAAGATGTGCAATTCTATTGCTTTCCTGGCTGTTTCTCCCATTGTTTAGACTCTATAGTATTGCATTTTATATTTTGGTTTTTGATCATAAGAAAAATTTAGCAAAAAAAAATAAAATAGCAAGACTGCTCTATGCACAAAGATGAAGAAATACTGAAACATCCACAATGGAGAAGATGGTAGTGAAGATGGTGGAATTTGTAGAAATGGCAAAATTGACCTGTTTGGTCAGGGATAAAAATATAAATACTTTTATTAGAAAAAACTGGAAACCTTTTATCGACTTTTTCCTGAAGATGGGGAAAAAATTAAATGGTGATTTTTGGATTTGCTGATTAAAAAGGGTTGAATATGGAAATATCCTTGAAGAGACATAATATAGTTTCTATAAAGAAGATCAGAAGTCATTTCTTTCATTATCTTCTTTTTCAGTTTGCTTCTTGCACCTTCTTTTTATCCTTCTTTTTCTTAGTTTTTCTTTTATATATTTTTATTTATATTCTATTCATGTAAAAATATCTAATGAAAATATTAGATTTATCTATCTCTGTCTATATATCTATCTACCATCTATCCATTTTTAACTCTGCCTATATCTATCTATCTATCTATCTATCTATCTATCTATCTATCTATCTATCTATCATCTGTAATATAATTGTGTATACACACATATACTCACAATTATATTAAAGATAGATGATAGATAGATAGATAGATAGATAGATAGATAGATAGATAGATAGATAGATAGATAGATAACCTCAGATAGAGTCTTATCTCTAGATCCTGGGAAACAATTTGTGCATCTTCTCTCTCTATTCCAGTGATGACTGCTCCCTATACTAGAAAGAAATGACAATGGTGAGGTTCCTTGCCAGCCCATTGACATCTTAATTGGAAAGTGGTGTGCAACAATGAACCTGGTGGTTTCTGGATCAGAATACCACCAAAGCAGCATGAGATGACACTACCAGCTCCCTTAGCACCACGTTCAGTAATGTGAAACGTGTCCCTCTGTGATTTTTAAGACAATGTCTTATTTCTCATTGGAGATGTTTTTCTGATCAGTTCATTTATAGAAAGAGCGGTTAAATTGTGCTGTATCTTCGCAGCAGCAACTCTACTTTATCTAGAAGTCATTCATGGTTGGAATCTTGAATTGGGCTATCTTGTGTAAATTTCTCTAGTATTCAGGACCCTTGAAAAGGTTAACAGCTTATATGTGATCTAAACAGAAAACAGTACTACTGGAATTACTTGATCAGAAGTTTCCTGTTATGAAGAATCTGCTTTCAAGCTGATGAGTATTATCTCCAAAAAAAAAAGCAAATTTTCTTTTTGCTCTGTGATTGAAAATTGAAAACTTCAGCTGCAAACTCTGTGCTCAGGTTAAAATATACTTGGTGACCTTTTCTGGTGAGAGTGAATCTTCAGTCAAAATCTGACACATGAATTCTGATCTTATCTTGGTACTTTTAAGCTCCCTACAAGAAATCTTGGAATTAAAATTCTGTTCCAAATAGAAGATCTGACCATTATGGCCTCCCCTCCACCAGTTCAGCTTTTTAAAGAATTATAAAACAAAATTCACTTTGAGCTTGACTAGAGCAATAGCAATAGCACTTAGACTTACATACCTCTTCACATACCTCTTAGCCGTCTCTAAGTGGTTTACAGAGTCAGCCTATTGCCCCCAATAATATGGGTCCTCATTTTACTGATCTTGGAAGGATGGAAGGCTGAGTCAACCTTGATCCTGGTGAGATTCGAACTGCCAAATTGCAGGCAGCCAGCAGTCAGCAGAAATAGCATGCAGTACTGCATTCTAACCACTGTGCCACTGTGGCTCATGAACTATAAGTAGTCTTTGACTTGGAACCATTTATTTAGCCACTATAGAAAAATTACATCAGTACTGAAAAAAGTGACATAACCAGTCTTCACACTTATAATCATTACAGCATCCCTACTGTCAAGAACTGCAGTGGTTTGCTTAACAACCTGACAAAAAGGTTGTAAAATGGAGAGTGACTCACTTAACAGCCGCCTTTGTTATCAACAGAAATTCTGGTCCCAATTGTGTATTAAGTTGAGGACTACCTATGCCTCATTTTCTAATAATGCTAAAATTCTGGTCTTCTTCTAAAAATGGTGCTAAGAATGTACTGTTAATATGTATTCCATCTGGGATGGACAATCCAATCTCTTCCTTCCTTTCTCTTTAAAGGGTTTTTGGCATTTGCTTCTAGTTTAGCAAATAATCAAACTGTAGCCCTTCACTGGCTTAAATCTGATTGGAAAGGAAAACCATGGGGTGTTGCTGAAGATGGTCATCCCCGTTTTATTAATCAGGCATTGAAATGAATTGGTCTGTTTATTGGGATGCAGATTTACAGTGCATTAGGCAATCCATTTTTCAATTTAATCTACTGCCTCTGATAAATTAACAGATGTCGATTGATTTTTCCCCCTCACCCTTCCCCCATTCAGTCCCCCCTGTTTACACCTGACAGCCAGTACTTTATAGCTGAGCAGTTATTTGAAGTTATAAACATTATAATTAGCAATTTTTTAATTAGGTTGACAATTAACAGGAGATTTGCAAAGCTGCTAATTTGACATGTCATACTCTCCACAGTGTTTGTTAACCACCACTTGAGTGAATTCAGTTGTATAGAACCAGTGGGGGGAAAAATGATATTGAATGAACTTTTTCTCATGCTTGGCTACTGTTGTTGTCTTTCCAGGAAGAGAAAAAAAAATAGATTAAATAGAATAAGAAGAGTCAGGTTCACTTATAGAGTCTAGGAGCAGCAATGATACTTACCTTAAGGTGTATTCTTGAACATCTGGACAATATAAACAAATCAAGGGTCTGTAATTCAAAATAATATGCTTGGAATGCAAATGTTTTAAGTTTCTAGCCCAAATCTCTTCAGGTTGGCATTAGGTTGCTCATTCTACCTTTAGAATGGCATTATTTAATTTATAGTGCCAAGATCATAACTTTGATTTCAGTTTTGGAATTAGCAGTTAATCTTGTTTCTGAGAGCAAGATTGCCAATCAAATCAAGCGCCGTAATCCCTTTTTCTTGAAAGCCCCTGATCTTGGGTGCTTTAGGATAAAAGAGAGGAAAGCAAGAAAGCTATCGAAGTGTGGTCTGCTGATCGAATGTGCAGAAAAGCACATAAGCTGTCCTTTAATTGGAAGGAAACTATTTATTTTGAGCTGTTTGTTTAAGCACAGGAGGATTCCTAATGGAGCCATCAGACCTCACTCATTGGCTAATAGTTTAATTAGGCCCATCTGGTGGAGGCTGTGGAGAGAAATGTCCCAGCTCCGATATTGGCAGTGAGGTAATTTGTCATCCTTGGCCTAGTGACTGGCCCAGGAACGTCTTTGGAGCCAAACAGAAGCTGCACAATCTGTCTCACCTGAGAATAGGGTAGAGTTATTGGAGGCGTTTTGAGCCATTCACCTTGACATAGTCAAGAGGAGAAATGACACCCCTCCCCTTGTAGCCTTGAGATAATGTCTGTATAGAAATCAGAGGAGACTTTCTGAAAGTCAGGTTGATCTTGCCTTCGTCAGCCAAAACCATAATAATTGAAAACATTTCTGGAGGAGGAATGATGGAAAAAGGGAGGGGAATGAAGGGAGATATTTAAATGATAATGTCTTTTATTGGTGTCTTTGTGAGACCGTGCTGGCTCCAGCAGGCAGCTCTCAGAAGAGTTGCTTCAGCCCTAAGAAATGTTACTCTGTTTGGAAAGATTCTTCATTAATCATCTTGCTATAAATGAGTACAAAATTCCAAAAATTTCCAAAATTCCATATTTATCCTAGGCTAACATTAAAGATAACTTTCTGAAATCAGTTGATTTTGCTTCTTGCTCTTGGAATGAGGTGTAACAGTGATTTTTCTGGAACTAATTAACTGTGGTTTCTGGTCAGAAACATGTCTGTGTTGGATATTGAAAATGTAAGGGAATTCTGTCATAAATCCTGCTGGAAGTAAGTGTGAATTACATTCCTTCAGAATTCACAATGGGCCAAAAGCTGATAGCATGTTTTTTTCTGATTAAAATAATATATATATAAAAATCCACTAGGAAAGAAAATACACTTTTCAAAACTATGTATAAACTGCAGAAAAAGGAAATGACATTGAAGATATTTCCATTTTTAAACCTGTTATTGGGGGAATAAGGGCATCAACGAGCAAAAGAGCCTTGGTGGCACAGCAGACTAAAGCACTGTTAAGTGCTGTTAAGTAACACCAGCTGCTTGCAATTACTGCAAGTTCAAATCTCACCAGGCTCAAGGTTGACTCAGCCTTCCATCCTTTCTAAGGTAGGTAAAATGAGGACCCGGTTTGTGGGAGCAATAAGCTGACTTTGTATAAAAAAGAACGCCACTTGCAGGGGGGGGGGAAGCCCTCCTAAGCAGGTATATACAAAAGTATGAAGGCTATTGCTTAACACATTGTAAGCCGCCCTGAGTCTCCAGAAAAGGGCGGCATATAAATCGAACCAATAAAATAAATAAATAAATAAAAATATGATGCTTTACATTAAACAGAAAAAAACTTTTAACAATTTACATGAATAGTTATATAAAATACAAGATGAGTACTAAATTTTCATAGGATGTGAGGCATTATAAAGATAACTAATTTTTTTTCATTTTTTATGTGAAAAAAAATTAAAATCTTGTCCTATCAAGGTAGATAATAAAATATACAGAATATTATTGATTTGCATATGTATATTAATGTAACAATGGTTTGTAATTTCATTCATTCATTCATTCATTCATTCATTCGTTCAACTTGTATAGCTGCACATCTCACTTTTGTGACTCTTAATTAAATAGTAGTTGAAAGCTATCTGGAGTGAGCTTTGGGTGACATTCATTTTAGGACCTTTTATTCAGTTTTTCATATATTTCCTTGTGTGCATAAAATCCTTCATGTCTATTTATTTTGTTGTACACATACAATACACCATTTCTTCTTAATTTACATAGAAATGACCACCTTCATTTTACTAAGCTCATCTAAAGGAGTTAATCTCTCCAATAGTTTATCAATACAAACCAATGCTTCCTAAAATCCAAAATAAGCCTATAATGTAGATGGTGACTAAAATAAAATCAAATAGGAAATTTGGCTGGTGCAAACATAGTTTTTTTCTTTACAAATTTTCTCTAGTAAATACAAATGTTCTCAGAAAATTTTATAAAACTTAGCCTTTTATTTAATAAATAAAATAGTAATTTAGCTAAATATTTAAAAGGTATTTGCTGTTGCTTAATGAGGCTGTCCATCTTTCATATAAACATTTTTAGGAAAGCACAACTCCATCCAAAATAATTTTATCCATTACTGAATTGTATTTAGGATGAAGAAATTTTCCGTATTACTGGTAGGTCTTGATTAGATGGTTAATGAATCCCATGAAATGTTCACATTTTCAAATTTGCATTATTCAAAGTGATGTTTCTAGGGAAAATAGGATAATTGGTTACAGCTTGAGGATAAGCTATTCAAGGTGTACCTTTATCTCCTGTATTCCAAAATTGGAAAACAAAACTGGCCAAATATGGGCACTTCCGTATCTGCCATATTATGTGGGGACATGTATATATAGTGCCCCAGTCATCAAAGATGTTGCTCATGTTTTGTTTGATAGTCAATTATATTTCTTTCCTAATCTTAGACATTTAACATCCATCCCTACTTGAAAGAATGATCCACTTGTATCTGAATTGCGAATTGTCCTACTTCCTTCTAACCTATATATCGCAAGTAGAACTGCTAAGTTTATAGTTAGGACACTTGATTTAAGAAACTGTTATATCTTACAGATTGGAATATCCCTTGAAAGTGATGCATTTACCTGAATGTAAATCACTACAAAAAGTCCTTATGCTTAGAAGAAAGAGGAGTTAAATTATTCTGTAGTGGAAAAACCAACTGGGCTTAAGAAGAGGGCCTCCATTTATCTTAATATTTAATTTTCCTGGCACTGAATCAATAAAAGAAGATATGTGTTGTCAAAAACTTTGCTGGATCCATTTCAATGCTACTAAAGTGTTATCCCAGAATGAGAAGTTTGATTGGCTGCTTAGTTCCTGTCTCAGTCTCAAATAATTCAAAAGAGAGCTCCTTTGATAGAGCAATTTGGTGCTTTTGAAAAAAAGTGGTTTTCTTACTTGATATTCAGTACTCCATATCTACTGAGCAGGTTCAGAGTCCCCCGCTCCCACTCCTTAACAAAGGGTCTTGATGTCTTTTTTTTTTAATGTATCATTGTGGATTTCTTGGCTCTCCTGAAGTTTCTGACTCCATTTTGTTAAATGTTTATTATTAAAAAGACTTGACTTTGCCTTCATCCATCTTCCAACTCCCCCACCTCAACAAAAAGTAATAGTTATATGGAGTTAGAATACCAAGGTTCACTTCAGATAACCATAAAATAATTAAATATATTAAATAATTCAAAAACTAGAGGAAGCAGGTTTTCCCTATCAGATCATGGAATCTCAAAAAGTTCCCAAGACTGACTCTAATACAGGCAATTCTAGACTTACAACAGTTTGCTTAGTGACCATTCAAAGTTATAATGGCACTGAAAAAAGTAACTTAAGAATGCTTTTTCACATTAACAATCATTGAGTATCCCCATGGTCATGTGATCAAAATTCAGGTGCTTGGCAACTACCGTATTTTTCGGAGTATAAAATGCACCTTTCCCCCCCCTAAAAGGGGGTGAAAATTTAGGTGTGTCTTATACATGGCATGTAGCCCCGCCCACCCACTGGCCCTCACCCTTTGGCCTCTGACTCGCAGCAGTTACCTCCTTGCAACCAAACAGCAAGAAGAAACAGCTCCTTTCAGCTTCAGCACAGCTTAATTAGCACAAGTTGATTGGATTTGCTCTCTCATAATGCAATGTAATGGGCCTCTGCTGCTTGCTGCAAAGATGTAAATTGCTGGAGCAGATTTTTTTTTCCTTGTGCTAATCAAGCTATGCTGAAAACGAAAATGAAAGTAAAGCAGGCTGTTTGCTGTTTGCTGCAATGAGGCAAAATTGCTCAGAAGCAGAGGGAGATTTCTTTTTCTTCTTTTCCTCACCAAAAAAGGTAGGTACGTCTTATACTCCGGTGCATCTTATACACCGAAAAATACGGTAACTCATATTTATGATGGTTGTAGAGTCCCAAGGTCATGTGATGGTTTGTATGACATGCAATGGTTTGCAACCTTCTGACAAGCAAAGTCTATAAGGAAGCCAGATTCACTTAACAACAATGTAACTAACTTAAATACTGCAGTGATTCATTTAACAATTGTGGCAAAGAAAAGTTGTAAAATGGGGCAAAACTACACTTAATGCCTGTCACACTTAGCAACAGAAATTTTGGTCTCAATTGTGTTTGTAAGTCGAGGACTACCTGTACTGCAAAATACTAACCAAGAGGCTATCTCACAGGAATCTGAGTTCAGGAGATTGAAGGAGGAACCATAGAGTATGACACATTCAATGAATCCTCTATAAGTCTTCTTTTTGAATCTTCAGTATATTGTATGACAGTGATGGCTAACCTTTTTTCCCTTGGGTGCCAAAAGTGCATGTGTGCATGTCATAGCACGCATACGTGTGCCCACACCCATAATGCAATGCCCCACACACACGCCCTGCCCCCCTGTGCAATCCCCTGCGCTGCCCCGCCCCCTGCGCAGGTGTGTGAGACCCCCTGCATTCCCCCACCCTCACCCCATGCATGCATGCGTGACCCCACCTGCACCCCATTTTGGTCTAGCAGGCCTCCCTGAAGCCTCCAGAGGCCGGAAACAACCTGTTTCCGTACTTCTGGTAGGCCAGTTTTTTCTCCTCCCTGGGCTCTGGAGGCTTTCCTGGAGCCTCCAGGAGGGAAAAAACATCCCCTCCAGCCTCCGGAGGCCCTCTGGAGACTAGAAACAGCCAGAGTTTCCAGACTTCTGGTACTTCCAGGCTTTCCTGGAGCCTCCAGGAGGGAAAAAACACCCCCTCCAGCCTCCGGAGGCCCTCTGGAGACTAGAAACAGCCCATTTCCAGACTTCTGGTACTTCCAGGAGGCCCGTTTTTCCCCCTCCCCAGGCTCTGGAGGCTTTCCTGGAGGCTTTCTTGGAGCCTCCAGGAGGGCAAAAACACAAAACACCGGTACTTCCGGGAAGCCTGTTTTTCGTCCTCCCTTTTTTTTTAATTTTTATTTTATTAATATATTCTATACATCAATACACAAATGAAATATACAATTCTGCCACCATAGTGTAATGTGAGTAAATTGTCCATAAATATAAAGTCATTCCTTTATACATACATACTTGCCATCATATATCTATTCTATCCCACCTTTTCTGGACCCAATCGTACCATAATTTCCAACTGTTATAAAATTCTGAATCTTTTTTACCATTGATCAATCTAGTTAATCTATCTGATTCCGCACACTCATTAATTTTATATATTATTTTCAAATCCATCAGTAAATATTGATTTTTCCACTCCTGCGCAAACGCTAATCTTGCTGCAGTAATAATATGAATCAACAAGAACCATACACCTGATTTAACATTCAAAGGTTTTGCCCCCAACAGGAAAGTCTCGGGCCTCAATTCCAAATTGATCTGTGTAATTTCCAAAATCCACTGCCGTATTTTTTTCCAATATTTAACCGCCTGCGGGCAGGTCCACCATTGATGAAAGTAAGTTCCATTACTGTAACCGCATTTCCAACAGCAGGAAGATGTCCCGGGAAACATTTTAGCTAGTCTCGCAGGGGGGAGATGCCAATGGTAGACCATTTTATATATGTTTTCTTTATACGAGGAGGCCATGGTTAATTTCATATTTTTCAACCAAATCTGTTCTCATTGCTGGAAGTCAAGGGGATATCCAAAATTTTGCCCCCACGCTATCATACAATCCTTCACTACATCCTGTCCTATCTGCAGAGACAATAAATATGCGTAACATTTAGATAGTACCCCTTTCCCTCCTTCTAATAAGATCTTATCCAATTCTTGTCTTTTACGGTAAATTCCTTCACTATATAAATCTTTTTTATACCTGGAGTGCACTTGGGAATAAGACCACCAGTCTATCATATATCCTTGGAGAGTTAATAATTCTCGTGACTTCGGATTACCCTGAGCATCCAAAAAGACTTCATAAGTCAAAGTTTTCCCCCCTTTATACAATGTCGGGTAGATCTGAGCTTCCTGCGCCAAAATCCAAGATGGGACTTTTAAATATACTCTTCTTCTAATCTTTTCCCAAGTGTACCCAAGAGTCCTACGTAAATAGTGATCGTCAAAGTGTCTGGGGCGGCCAGACGCTCCTGGCCATAAAAAATAGTGCCAGCCATGTTGAAGACCGGCTCCCTCAAATGTCAAAAGTTGTCTCTTTTGTAGGATCATCCATTCTTTCACCCAAATCAAGTTCGCTGCTTGGTAATAAAGCTCCCAATTTGGGAGTCCAAGTCCTCCTCTGTTTTTAGGTTCTTGTAACATTTTAAATCCAATCTGTGGCTTCTTTCCCTGCCAGATAAACTTGGATATACTCCTATCCAAATTTGTAAAAAACTCTTTGTTCAACCTTACCGGGGCTGTTTGAAATAGAAATAGCCATTTAGGTAACACACACATCTTAATGGTTGCCATTAAAAACCACCATGGTTTTTCATCCTCCCAGAGCTTCCATGCGAGCTCTGTACTTACCTGGCATCCAAAATGGGCCACATGGAGACTCCTGGGAGGGGCAGGGTGGCATGGGCATGCGCGTGCATCTCCCCCAGGGGCCCAAAAATCAGCTGGCCGGTGGGAGGAGCACATGCATGCACAGTGGAGCTGACCTAGGGTGATGGTTCGCGTGCCCACAGAAATGGCTCCACGTGCCACCAGTGACACATGAGCCATAGGTTCGCCATCACGGTTGTATGATGTCAGGAGTTGAGCGCAGGAAAGTTGTGTAGTCTGGGAGCTCATATGAGTGGTAGAATCAGGGCTATTGTGGATAGAGTCTGTATAACAGACTGTTCTGCCTTCTCAAAATAGCATTGAATGCACAGAATACAAACTTCCCAAAGGAAGAATAACACATTCATTTTAACATGCTATTAGAAGAAATCTATAGATATATAAAAGCAAAATCCCTCACTTATCACAAAATCTCCAGAACGGTAAAGCCTACAAACTTGAAATTTGGCACGTACGTTCTTGGCTTCTAGGTGCTTGCTAATGAAGGATTTTTCAAAATGGCCATCACATCATTAGTATTTCATATACAGTATATTCATATACAGTATATTAACACACTCTGATGCTAAGAAGTTAGACATTCTACTCCTCCTCCCCACCTGAAAAATTCCAACTGCTACTTGCCTCACATTCCGTTACCTCAGTTCAAACTGGCAAACATTCCACTCCTTCACTCAGGAGCGGCCTGGGGCTCCTTACAGTATTAAAAGTCCCCCCCAAATGTCTATACTTTCCACCTATGGAACTGCTTCCGGACTCAAGGCGGCAGGGAGATATTCCCTTATGTGTTTCAATCACTGACCACCACTGAGCCAATGGATTGTGAACTGATTTTTTCCTGCATAGTGTCCCAGCCCCAACTCACTTCTTATACTGACCTCCTCAGTTCAAACAAATCTGTTCCTTCTACTGTAACACCAGTTAAAGGGAAAAGACTGTATTTCTGCTGCCTGGAAGTACAATGGATTCTTCAAAATGACATCTCTTGGAGCTAGAGAAGTGAAGGAAGGAAATTTTATGCCAACATTCAAAGTACAGGGGCAGGTCTACCACAGGATAGGGAGTATCATGGTGGGGTCTCAGCAGCAGCCTTCATTTCTCCAGATATACTGTTGGTGATGATGAAAATGAGAGTCTATCAAGACCATGGGGATGCTACAATGGTCATAAGTGTGAAAAATGGTCATAAGTAGCGAAGCACGAGTATCCAGCTAGTATAATTATATACAGTAAATACAGATATACTTTAAATTTAGTATAGAGTAACTTGAGTAGCCCTTCTGCTAACTCTGCATGAATATAATCAAGATGTTACATGCCAAATGATTGAATTGAATTGAATACTTTATCTGGCTAAGTGTGATTAGACAGACAAGGAATTTGTCCCTGATGTCACAAAGGCATATATTCTACTTTCATCATATTAACACACTTCTGAACTGGGAACTAGAATCTTTTGAAAAACTCTCTGCTTAGGATCACATGGCAGGGTGGCGTAGGAGACAATCAGCACTGACTTAGGTTTAAGATATGGGTAGAATATTCTTTCCTTGAGAAGGTCTGTAGGTGAAAAGCAGAGGTTGTGCTTTGCAAACAGAAAGTCCTAAATTGAATCCAAATATTTATGGAAAATATTTATTCTGGAAATCCTGTACATTAGCCTTTCCCATCCTAAATCCCTCCAGATGCATAGACGTCAATTCCCAAAACTCTCCTATCAACATTGACCATTGCTGAGAACTATGGGAATTGAAGGATATCCTCTGCCCAGATCAGGTTGATCGACAAATCAGACATAATGACAAGGCAACTTGGTGCATTAAAACGGAAGCTATGTAATACTTAAAAGAAGAGCAAGTTACAACACACAGTGATACCATTACTTCTGTGCTGCAGGAATATTGTAGTTCCTGCAAGGTGTGGAAATCATGTCAACCAAAGCTTTGCAAAGACTGATTATGTGACTTACATCAGATATGGAGAAAATATAGGAAGGAACCAAATTGTGACGAGACAATTACAAGGTATAAAATTGCTTCTTGATCTCTAGTGTAGGGATTTTTAATGGGCACTGACGTTGGGACTCCAGCGTGAGTGTCTATTTCTGGATAAGAGTCTGATGGGAGACTCTTAGCATACAATGAAGTCATTGCCCTCCAGGATAACCACTCCAGTTGGATAATGGATGACCTTATTACATTGTCATAAGCTCGGTGGCTGCAGTATAGGGAAGGAAGATCAAAATAATCGGACTTCCTGGGTGTTTTTCTTTCCTATAAAAGGTATCCAAATGAAAAGCCCGAAACATTCATTTCCCTCTGTGCAAGGGGAAACGTAATACACCCAGAACAGCCCGAAACTATCCATTTATCTTTGTGAACAATGATATGGTTATTTATCTTTTTTAATTATACCTCAAAAGGAACATGCTGCAGCAATAAATAAAGCTGGAGAAAGGCAAGGGAGAGCCACATAAGAATGGGGAGGACTCGGGCTCTACATATCATCCCTGCTGGTGAAACCTCATTTCCAAAAGCTTCAATGAGGAAGGTTTAAAGGAATGGAACTAGGGATACATGGCATAACTGGGCATTTTTCATGTCTTCTTTTCTGTTCGAACAGTTATATTTCTGGAATCAAGCAAAACACAACTGATGGCTCATATACAAAAGATGGCAGGATCGCATTACATGTAGTCCTTGACATATGACTGTAATGGAACTTCCCATTACAGTCATATGTTGTAATGGTCACAACTCAGATCCATCACATGATAAACCCAATACTAGAGCCGTGGTGGTGCAGTGGTTAGAATACAGTACTTCAGGATACTTCTGCTGATCGTTGGCTGATTCTAACCCCTCAAGGTTGACTGAGCCTTCTATCCTTTCGAGGTCAGTAAAATGAGGATCCAGAGTTTTGGGGGCAATGCACTGACATTGTAAATCTCTTAGAGAGGGTTGTAAAGCACTGTGAAGCAGTACATAAGTCTAAGTGCTATTGCTATTATGATTTTGTGGAGGGAGGAAATGGACATTAAACAAATGTGGCAATCGTTAAATGAATGTTGTGATTGTTAAGTGAACCCATCGTTCACTATGATGCAGTTTTGATGAAAACTGGAAGTATCTTCATGTTTTTGCCACTAAAGTCAGACACTGTGATCCTGGGATCATGGGATGCTGCAAACGGCCATAAACATGGCTGTGTGGCTGAGTGCCCAAAGTGCAATTGTGTGACCCCCCCCCCATGGAGGGGCAACCATCAAAACTTCAGAACCAGGTCATGATTCCTTTTTACTGGAAGGTCGCAGCTTCGAACAGTCACTAAGCAATCATTGTTGTATACTTGAAAGCATTGCAAAGAATATAGGCTGTAACTGATAACGCTCACTTTCTCCAGAACCGATTAGTTCCCATATTTAATGATATCAATGCAAGCAAGAACACATATACATGTTTAAAGTTCCACTATGCCAATTTCAAGCTGTTTTTTTTTTAAAACGTGGATAAAATGCTCCCATGATGTTAAAAAGTTTTGAAAAATACACTCTCAGTTAAAGTCCGCCTTCTTTGTAATACTTTCAACAATGATTGCTTGTTTTGATCGTTTTGATCATTTTATTTCATAAATAAACTGATGAATGACAACAGTTATAGGCATCTATAGACATAATACAGCTATATACAGCTATATTTTGAATACAAAATGCAGTGATTTAAACTGGATTTGAATAGGCAATAGGATATGAATCACACATCCTTTTCCTGGATTCAGAAAATCTAGATAGGTGTTTAGGACATAGTACAGATGAAGGATTTGTGGTCTTCTAGATCAGATCTTCCAGATTGTAACCCAATCCAGAATTGGGTTATAATTCAGAACAATCCTTGCCATTGGTCATGCTTGCTATTGGGAGTTGTTGTTCAGCAACTTCTGGAAACCTACTAGATTTCAGTTGGTCATCTGTGCAGTTATTAGTTTGAGAACAGTTCACTGTAGTTCTCTCAGTTTTTCAGGATTCCTGAAAGATAGTTCTCATATTCAAATCAATCTGTTCAGAGTCCCCACTCAGTATTAGTAGCATGCATACTGTAAGTGTGGGCGCAGTGAGGGTGGCCCCATCTATTTTTTATATGCTTTTGAATTTGGTGCAGACATCATGCATGAATAAGTCATAGGTAGTCTACATTTACATGATTCTCCAACTCCCAGTATCTGTATGATAGTTTGCTTCAAGTTGACAGTTTCTGACAATTCTTAGACTTTCAGTAAAAGAAAATGAGAGTTGTGATCTGGAGAGATTAATTTTCTAATTATCCATTTCTTAATGGATATTCTATTCCTCCTCAAGACTCCTCGAGGCTACAAAGCAATCCTCAGCAAGATATATATATTAAAAAAGTATTAGAATTAAATCTAAATAACACCCCCACCCCACCCCCCAAAAAAAGCATTAGTAATAAAATGTGAAAAATGCATTACTGCCCCAAACAGAAAAATGGAAGGATACAAATGGTAAAAAAAATTCTGGAATGGGAATATATGTTTCTACTATTGTTTTTTGTTCGTTTGTTTCTTGTTCTGAGTTGGATTAGGGTCATTTTGTCTGTCCCCCATTTTTATGACTGACCTTGTCTGGGCTGAGAAGCTAAGCAAGGTCAAATCTAATCAGTACTAGAATATTGTTTCTCGACTGTGTATGTGTCAAGTTTCTACTCAAACAAAACTTTACCAGCCATTAATATATATGCACAGGCAGAAATAGATACCAAATTATGCCTATTTGGCACAAAAGATGGTGCTGGCTACCAGGTTAGCTGGTTTCAAAAAAAAGGTTGGACCAATAGAAGTAATGGGCATCAACTATAATTATTTCTGAAGGCCATCTGCTAGGTGGTCTTAAGTGGTCTTTCTTATACAATTGGTTGGCTATTGAGTGGACAGACAACTGAAATAGATGGGTCAGTGGTCTGATCCAGCATAGCACTGTTTGTTTTTATAGTGGAGCTTTTCAGGTTGAATTTTTGGCAGGATTGAGAATCCCAGATGCATTAGAATCAGGTGGATAAATTGGCTCACATAGAAATGCAAATGGGCTTAATTCAGTAGTAAATTCAAATGAAATGCAGTTGTCCTTCTGTGTTCTGTTTGATTGAAACAATGCTGCATTTTTATGCATCACTCAGTATTATTTAGACATCTCAGAATTATGTGATGGACTTCTCCATTTTTTTTTTTAAGTGGGCAAAATGTAATATAGTACAGAATATAATGCCAATCAATATATTCTACTGTAGAATCTTACTTCCAGAAACTTGTTTGTTAAACAGTACAGCAACACATGCATGCATAAAATATATTTGAATTTGTGCCTAATCCAAAGATTTGGGCTGAAGTATTCTACAGCTTTATGATTCTGTGGAGATGAACAGGCAATCATGAGGACTGAAATTATCTGCCCTACCACTGAAGGAGAAGCTCATATGCTGGCAATCCAAAGACCAAAATCCACATTTTATTGTTGGGGGATGTTGTAAGAAATGAAACTTAAAATTCCATAGATTGTGCATCTATGACTCTTAGAACTCTCCATTTTAGCTACCTCTTTGGGGTGGCTTAATAAATCTCTGCATTTGAAAAGAAGGATGGATTTGCAATTGGCTAATGAACCACACTCAATGTGATTCTCAGTGGAACTACATTTGGGTTTGGAGTACGTCTACTCCATGGAGTACATGGAGTGGGGTACCATTCTGCCTTGGATGTAGTGCTCCTTAACATCCTCATAAATGATCTAGAGGAGAGGAAGAGGAAAAGGAGAGGAGGAGGAGGAGGAGGAGGAGGAAGAGGAGGAGGAGGAGGAGGAGGAGGAGGACATCAAATTTGTAGATGACACCAACCTATGGGGAATTGCTAACATTTCAGAAGATAGACTCAAAGTTAAGAAGAATCTTGATAGATTTGAACACTGGGCCCTATCCAACAAAATGCAGTTCAGTGATGAGAAAAGTAATGTCCTGTACTTAGGCAGGGAAAACCAAATGTACAGATATAGAATAGGCAGCACTTTCCTTAGCGGCAGTACCTATGAGAGGAAACTAGGTGTCCTGGTGGGCCACCAATTAAATATGAGCCAGCAGTGTGCTGCAGCTGCCAAAAAAGCCAATGAACTTTTACATTGCGAAACAGCATCAAGATCACAAGAAGCGATAGTATCATTTTATACTGCACTGGCGAGGACACACTTTGAATACTGTGTCCAGTTCTGATCACCATGATACAAAAAAAGATGCTAAGACGTTAGAGAGAATAAATAAAAAAGCAAAAAGATGATAAGGAGTCTGGAGGCTAAACTGTATGAGGAATGGTTGAGGAACCTAGGTATGTTTAGGCTAATGAAAAGAAGGCCTAAGGGTGACATGATATCTGTCTTCCAATACTTGAAGGATTGTCACAGAAAAGAGAGGGTCAATCAAAAGTACTTGAGGGCAGGACAAAAAGCAATGGGTGGAACTAGCCAGAGAGAGATCCAATCTGGACCAAAAAAGAAATTTTTCAGTGAGAAAAAATACTCAATGAAATAGCTTGCCTCCCAGAGTTGTGGATGCTCCATTGCTGGAGTTTTTAAGAAGAGATTGTACAACCATTTGTCCACGATGGAATTAGGCATCTTGCCTTGGGCAGGGGGCTGATCTTGGAGACCTCCAAGGTCCCTTCTAGTCATATGATTCTATGATTCTGGAAAGATTTCTTCCATTCATACATCTTGTAATTCCTACAGTATGCCCTTGGTTATACATATCTTTGCATTTGTAGCAGCATCTATCAATCTTAATCTAATTCAGAAGATTTGTTTAATACAGGGATGGGAAACATCTGGGAATTCCAGGTATGTAGGCTAGAGTAAAAAGATAATAATGGAAGAAGGTATGATTATTCAGTTCTGTAACATGGCTGAAAGATCAGAATGGGTGCATTAACTGGAGATATTCAGGTACAGTCCACTCTCAGATAAAGACATTGGGTTATTTTGGAATGTTCACAACCCATCCTACTTCATAGAGTTGTTGATATAAAGCTAAAATGAGGACTGATTCCATATAAGATTCCCTTAGTCCTGAAAGGAAGATGGAATATAAATCACATCCATCAATAATACATGTATATCTAATAAATGTGCAGCTGGAAGCACAGAAACTTTCACAGCCACTGGATGCCCATGGAGCTTATTTCACGCTGTAATTTGAATGGGTTGGGAAGCTGACTTTTTCTGCACAGCATCATGCTACCTTCTGTATGAGTCTGCATATCACAACCACACATTGGGTGACAGCTTTCAGACAACCTTGACCATATCCATGCTCGTTTTTGAACTGACTTGCTTTGCCATGTATCTGCTCTTTGAAGAAAGACAATCTATATTTCTTCACTCACTCTTGGCCCCGAAATCTGGATAGGGAATGTTGCATGATAGATGCAGGGAGCTAAAAATAGTATGTTGAATGAAACATAACAGCAATTGATTTTTAATGTTTTATTTTGGTGAAAAGAATGTAGTTATAGGAGTGCAGAAACTCTGGCCAAAACAGCAATTTTAATTGCAAAAATAGAACCTTGCTTTCACCACAGTATACATTGTAGTAAATTGGGTAGATTGAGAAATACCCTACATAAATTATTTCTGCACCTACAAGTTTGGATGTCTGTCCATCCGTCCATCTGTCCATCTGTCCATCTATCTATATCTATCCATCTATGCTTCTGTCTGTCTGCATCTCTCTCTATCTATATACATCTATCCATCTATGTCTGTCTAGCCATCCATCCATCCATCGATCCACCTACCTACCTACCATCATTCATTTAGATGAATTATGCAAACTCTCTTTTGATTCCATGCCAGCTATAAAACAATGGTTTACCAAATTTGAAAGCCACCCAAACAAGGCTTCAGTGCCATACGGTGTTCTTTTAAAAGGGTTAAGGATGTCTGTCTACTTGATTTAGTTAGTGTTTTCCATTTAATATTCACATTTTGCATAGGCATTTCTGTAAAAGAGCTTTGTGATTTATCCTGGTTTTCTTTGTTATGAAATAAATGTAGAAGGAATACATCTTCACTACTAGCTTTACAGATGTAGGCACTTCTGAACACTGAAGTAGGCAGGCATTTAATGCCTTCAGTGAAGTTGGCTTATGATTGTATGTCAGCAAAAAGTCAAATGCTACTCTGCTGCTACTTAATTATCTTGGGCTTGAGAAAGCTGACCCAGAATAAAGTTGTAATTTTCATTTCTGTAAACCTGGAGGAAGAAGCTATCAGTGCTTCCATTAAGATGAAGCATACTGTGGAAATAGCAGAAAAACAAATCCTTGTGCCTTGCATAATTCACATTATTGCAATTGTGGCAAAGTTACTTCTGGATTTTAGACTGGAAGTTGAATCATGGGAACTGGACTTCTTTTCTGAAAAGATGTCCAGTATCCATGACTCAGATTCCAAAACTCTACCTGGATGATTGAGAACCAACCTATTCTGAGTTCATTTCAAATTGTAGTTGGAGGGGTTATGGCAGGGGTGAAATCCACAGGTTCTGACAGGTTCTGGAGAACTGGTAGTGGAAATTTTGAGCAGTTTGGAGAACTAGCAGTGGAAATTTTGAGTAGTTCGGAGAACCGGCAAATACCACCTCTGGCTGGCCTCAGAGTGGGGTGGGAATGGAGATTTTTCAATATCCTTCCCCCAGGAGTGGAGAGGGAATGGAGATTTTGTAGTATCCTTCCCCTGCCACACCCACCAAGCCCACCAAGCCCCGCCCATAGAACCAGTAGTAAAAAAAATTGGATTTCACCACAGGGTTATGGATAAGTCCGGAGTTGAACTCTTCTTTGATGTTTTGATTTAATGAGAGTAGAGGGAGAGTTTTAGACACATGAATTCAGTTAAGTGAGCCAGTTTGGAATGGATTATTCAATGTATGTTTTGCATAAAGAAATTCTGAAGTTCAAGTTTTGATATTTCTAGTTGAAAGCAGTCATTGATGGAAAATAAGTTGGTCATTGGATCATTGCTTTTAGAGTGGCTGATAATGAACTAGATAAACAATCAGACTAACCAGATATAGCACAGGTTTTTCATATTCCTTTTTTGGCCATCTATCAGTAATCGATACCAATATTTATTATTAGCCATATGCTATTTATTGCTTATTTGAACTAGGCCTTCAAGAGACATGATATCAGCCATCATAACTTGAAGTTGTCCCCATTGTCTTCTACAGAAAACAGTTCTTTGAAGTATCGGGTTTTCACAAAAACATTTCCAGAGAATATTTTTTCTAGCAGAGGCCCATTTCTTACAAGAGAGGTCTCTTTTCCCATAAGGAGAAACCTGGAATTTCATTAGGGTGTGAAAATAATTTTCTGGGCTAAGGCAATGTAAAGACTGCCATTAGTGACAAATGAAAAAAATGTGTTGCCCTATAAAATTATTTGAGGAACTTTCACATAGTAAAATTATGGGATCACACCTGTTTTCTATTAAGGTACACCCACACATTTGTTCTCCTGATTCAAGAGAGGATAGAAGTGTGTATGAGTGAGTGTGTGTGTGTGTGTGTGTCAGACAGAGACACACACAGAGAGAGACTTATTTTCCTCTAGTAATAATTTGTACCCAGTGCTCACACCTATTCTTTCATTATGTAAATAGGAGAAATGTGTAATTTTCTTGTGTTCACCCACACACACACAAAGACTGTTATGAACAAAGACTCAAAGCATTTGCAAGTACTGATATTAGATTGTGCACATCATTAGTATAAATGAGGTGGCAATTATGCCATCTGCGTTCAATTGCTCTTGGTCCAAAATCTTTTCATCACCTTTTCCAAAATGAACATCTTTTGAGGTGTTTTGTTTGTAAAGAGTCAGTGCATCTTTAGTCTATTTAAAGTTACTAAAAATGAATATAGATTTCATTGTAAGAAAATGACTGCCTGCTTGGATTTTCCCGTTTGGTTCAAAATAAAAAAGAAAACATCATTATTACATACACCAGATAGCATTTCTCAGTCTGAATTTTTAAATAAGATTCTTTTCTCTAATTTGCCTTGGGTAATGTTATTCATTGTACTTTGTTTTGCCTGACATAATAGTTTGCAAAGTAGTTGCATAATACAATCACTCCATATGGGTTCAGATGGGTCCTGTCAACTGTGTTGTTGTTTTTTAATATAAATGTGAAGATAACATTTGTTCATCATCAGATTTATGTCTTGCATATTCTCCAGAAGTGCAAGTCGACTCACATGGAGATCCTTTTCAATTTATTCTCTCAAAAACAATCCTGTGAGGAAGGTTGTTCTGAGAAACAGTGACTGGATCAAAGCTACCAAATGAGCTTCTATCAATGAAGGTAGACTGAAATGGCATGTTTCTGGTCCTTAACCCTGCGGTCTCCAAACTTTGCAGCTTTGTGGACCAGCAGAGGGAAAGAGGAGAAGGTTACGCACGAATGTAGGTGAGTGTGCGCAACTCTAGTTGCATAATCAGTGGGCAAGCGCACCCATTGCTCGCACAAATGGAGCTTCACACACACACTCACCCACCCATCCGTTGGGTGCACAAGTGGACATGCGCCCATGCTCGCCCACCTATTCCATGGCCTGGTTCTGAACAGGCTGCAGCCTGGAGGTTGGGGACCTTTGCCTTAACCAAATCCACACCTAAGAAAATATCTTAGAGTAAAGATGTCTCCACAATGTATATAGAGCAGGGGTCACCAATACCCAGGCTGTGGCCTATTCACAACCGGGCCACAAGCCAGCACACATGCATGCATGCATCTTGACTTGCATGAGGAGGCACACACATGCACACACACGCAGCTCAACTCGCAGTTGAGCTGTGTGAGCAATCGTGTGTGCCACACCGCCACTCACATGAGTTGAGCTGCATGTGCATGCACTTGCAGGCTGGCCTGCTGCTTGTGTGGCCTGGTTCACCTCTCTCTTCCCTGGCTGGGACACCAAGCTACAAAGGTTGTACCCTACTGATATAGAAGAAGTCACAAGAAGAGGGAACAAAGCTATTCTCTAAAGCACCTGAGGGTAGAACAAGAAGCAATGGGTGAAAACTAATAAAGGAGAAAAGCAACTTAGAACTAAGGAGAAATTTTCTGACAGTTAGAACAATTAATCAGTGGAACAACTTGCCTCCAGAAGTTGTGAATGCTCCAACACTGGAAGTTTTTAAGAAGATGTTGGATAACCATTTGTCTGAAGTGGTGTAGGGTTGGACTAGAAGACCTCCAAGGTCCCTTCCAACTTTGTTATTCTAAGTATAGAAGGTTTATCACAGAAGATTGGATATCAGGACTGAGCAAAAAGAAGAGGCTTACCTTTCTAGTAAATGATGATTTTGATGGAGAGAAAAAGGAAATTATGTGCAGGGAGGAACATGACAGTCAAAACAAGCTGCGAAGAACAATGAGAGGAACTCTTATAAGACATCGCCATTACTATATGGCCACCCAATTCACAAAAATATGGCATAAAACAATAAAAACAATCTATAAAAGCACCATTAAATCTATATCTGCCATTCCCAAGAAAAAAGCAGATAGTCTATGGATCAACAAAGAAAACAATTTGACCCATTCTTGTAGCTGTTCTAGTTGCTTCTGTCTGACAGTTTATGACTTCCATACTACAGTTTAATCACAATTATGTGAAGTACTTCCTTTTACTTATCCTGTGTTCCCCTGTTATCTTTACTGAATGATTCCAGATTCTGAGTCATCTTGATTCAGTTGGTATAAGTTGTGTTTGTCTCATCGAACAAAGAACATCATTGGCTGAGCATGTGATATCTTTGACTCCTATTGAAAATACTTTCAATACCTCAACTGGACAATGTTGATCTGGAAGCTGCATCTTTCACCTCCCATTAAAGCAGAGTTTTTTATGTTGGCCTTTACATCTCATTTCCCTTGTAGCATCCACAATCTTGTAGTGTGTTGGGTATTGGATACAGATAAATGACCTGTCTGAGACTATAAATAATGCAGCCGTAACTCTTTGATTAATGCCATTCGAAATATCTTTCTTGATGATCTCTTCAACTGATTTTAGAAAGTCTTCTCTAATCCCTATCTAATGAGTGGGAGGGAGGAGAAGAAGAGGAAATAAGTTGATGACCATTTGGGTAGAAATTAGGGCTAACCGTATGGAAAGAGACAAGGTTATGTATCAATGAAGGATGATCCAGCAGAGTAATAAAGGAATATGTGAACACATGAAAATATTGGAAGATTAATAACTAAGAATGTCTGCACTGGGTACGATATTTGTCAGTACATGCTATACGGAGTTTAGTAATATTTTTTGTTTATTCTCCTGATGTACTCTGTTCCACCTCTGTAATCCTTCTTATTGTCTTTTCTCTAATTATATATGGATAATGGATACTTATTGGAAGCAGGGCCTTTTCTATTGTGACACCCTACTTCACAGTTTAGTTCATTGTAAGAAGGTCTAGGCTCAAATGTTACCTTCACACTCCCAACTCCCAATAACCTTTGAAGTTATTAGAATCTATATTATTGTATTCGGTTTTTGTTCTGTTGTTTTCTTTTTATTATGAATTGAGTTATAGATAAATAATGGAGGTTTTAAATTTTGCTGTAAGTCATTATAACAAAATTGAATGATCAAATCTAAAAACATATACAGGTCATGTTGACACTCTATGTATGAATAAATACTGTATGTATGAAGGGATTTGGATGGGGAGGAACAGACTCAGGCTCAACCCATCCAAGACCGAGTGGCTGTGGTTTCCGACGTCCCGATATAGTCAATTGGTGCCATCACTAACTATTGGGGATGAGTCATTGCCCCCCACGGAGAGGGTTCGCAACTTAGGCATCCTCTTGGACTCACGGCTGTCTTTAGAAGAACACTTGACGGCTGTGGCCGGGAGGTCTTTTTATCAGGTTCGCCTGATTCGCCAGTTGCGTCCCTTTCTGGATCGGGACTCGTTAAATACGGTCACTCATGCCCTCGTCACTTCACGCCTGGACTACTGTAATGCTCTCTACATGGGGCTCCCCTTGAGGAGCACCCGGAGGCTCCAGCTGGTCCAGAATGCGGCCGCGCGGGTAGTTATGGGAGCAGCATGGCACTCCCATGTGGCTCTCCTCCTGTGCGAGCTGCACTGGCTCCCTGTGGTCTTCCGGGTGCGCTTCAAGGTCTTAGTTACCACCTTTAGGGTGCTCCATGACTTAGGACCGGGGTACTTACAAGACCGCCTTCTGCCACCAATAGCCTCTCACCACCCAGTACGCTCCCATAGAGAGGGGCTTCTCAGGGTGCCGTCAGCCAAACAGTGTTGACTGGCAGCCCCCAGGGGGAGAGCCTTTTCTGTGGGGGCACCCACCATCTGGAACGAGCTCCCCCCAGAGATACAGAAGATTCCGGATCTGCGCACTTTCCGCCGTGCCCTCAAAATATTCCTGTTTCAGCAGGCCGGCCTGGCCTAACTTACCCTTTATATTGCTTTTTGATTTTATTTTAAACTGGGATGTCTTGAATTATCTAGGACCAGAGTATTTAGTATATTTTAATTGGTTTTTTATTAACGTTTGTATTACATGTATTTTTATCGTTCGCTGTTCACCGCCCTGAGTCCCTTAGGAATAGGGCGGTATATAAATTAAATAAATAAATAAATAAATAAATAAATAAATAAATAAATAAATAAATAAATAAATAAATAAATATGAAGGCTTGCACAAAAAAATAGAAGGAAAAAACACCTAGTTTCAGCTTGAGAACTGATTAGATGGTGTGGGGGGGGGGATGGAAATTGTTTCCACTGTCCCAGTACAGCATTGCTTAGGTTCAGCTTTATCACTGTTTATGAATGACTTGCATTTTCTAGTCCTAAATATACCCCACTGTGAAGTATATTTATTTAATTCTATTGCTTTTGGAATGATTAATGTGGTCATGTTTAATAGCTGAGAATGTCTTGAAGTTTAGTAGTTCATAATATCTCCTTGTGCAATCATTGCTACTATTTTCAACCCCATTGCCCACTCTATTAGCAAGTTGTTCTGTACCTGTCTATTCATCTCATACCATAAAGTCCCTTTATACAATGTTATTTGTTGTATTCTTTTGTGGCTTCCAAACACACAACTGTTTTAAGCCTGGTAAATATTAAGGCATCCGTGTCATTCCATAGATCTCTTAAACCTTCTGCTGAAGGTCACCCTTGTTGGCTCAGTAATGGAGGATGACCTTCATAGAAGCTTGATCTGGCCCTTGAGCTGATATAAGTTTAGTATAATGGAGAACAATGTGTGGTTCTTTATAACAGTGCTAGCATTCCTGCTGTGGACCTCATGAAAATAGGTAAGACGAAAGACAACTCTGTTTATAAGGGAGAATATTTGTAGCTCAAGGTTAAAATGAAGGGGTTTTGGTACTCTCTCAGGTGGTTGTTTTCTTGCAGATGTTTCATTATCCAAACTAGGTAACATCATCAGTGCTTGTACTAGCATCACATCAGTGCTACTACTAGGAATAGCACTGATGATATTATCTAGTTTGGATAATGAACAGCCTGCAAGAAAACAACCATGCTCAGAAAACACCGGGGACCCATCAGCTCTGTTTATCTCTTATTTTTCTGGATCCCAGTTTCTCCAACCCAAGTTTCTATATACTTATATTTATTTCTATTTATACTATATTTATAGTAGGTCTCACCTTAGGTTCCAAGCAATTCTTAATGAAATGGTTAGCAGTGAAGTCAACTTTTTTCTGAAACAATGCCCCCTCCATATGCACACTGCATCACAGGGTGATGTTAAGCATGGCCAAAGGTGCCCCATACATGGTGAAAATGCAGGGCAAAACAAAAGAAGATCAGGCAGCATCCCAGGGGAACCAAGAGCACATCTTAGGCTACTGGTGAGAATCTATTATGGTGGAAAAGTACAAAGTTATAGAATTATGGCAGTTTTCTCTTGTCTAACAGAATTACACAATTGGAAGGGACCTTGGAGGTCTTCATGTCAACACCCTGCTCAAGCAGGCGACCTACCACTTTTGACAAATGGTTGTCCACTCCAGTTCCTTCTTAAAAGCTTCTAGTGTTGGAGCACCCACAACTTATGATGGCAAGTTGTTCCACTGGTTGATTGTTCTTACTGTCAAGAAGTTTCTCCTTAGTTTTAGGTAGCTTCTCTCTTTGTTCAGTTTCCATCCATTGTTTCTTGTCCTGCCTTCTGGTGCTTTGGGAAATAGGTGGACCCCCTTTTCTTTGTAGTAGCCACTCAAATATTGGAACACTGCTATCATTTCAAGCCTAGTTTTTCTTTTCACTACACTAAACATACCAATTCCTGCAAACGTTCTTCATATATTTTAGCCTTCAGCCCCCCAATCATCTTTGTCGCTCTTTTCCACCGTCTTTACCTTTTCCACTTTTCCACTTTTTAAATATTATGGTGACCAAAATTGGGTGCAGTATTCCAAGTGTGGTCTTACCAAGACATTAGTAGCGCTTCTTGTGATCTCGATTCTATCCCTCTGTTAATACACCTTGGGCCTGTGTTGCTGTAGCACATTTCTGGCTCATATTTAAGTGATTGTCTACTACAGGGATGTCAAACTCACGGCTTGTGGGACAGATGCATCACAGGCTGGCCACACCCACCTCTGGTTTAGGGGAGGAAAGTCACGATATGTCACATGACAACAACGTGATGCCACAAATTTGACATCCCTGGTCTATTAGGACTTGAAGATCCCTCTTGCAATTACTGCTGTTGAGCCGCTTTTCACCTAGTCTATACATGTATTTTTGGGTTTTCGTGCTTTTTTTGTAGAAAAAAACCCTTACTTTTTCTACACTGAATTTCATTTTGTTAGATAGGGCATAGTCTATTGAAGAGCGATCTCAATTTGCATTCCTTCCCCCCCCCCACACACACACACACCATTTTTTAGTGCTTTACACACAAAGTGGTGAGGCACTGATAGTTCATCCACTTTGGAGCAGGCTTCCAGTTCTGCAGCTTATTGATTTGCCGACAGTTATTACAGCAACTTCTATTACTTATCATTTGTACGTCTGCTACCCGAAGTCATCACATTAACAAACATGTGTAATTGTTTTGCATCTCAATGAATGTTTGTGTTTTTCAGGCTGAAAGCTGGAGGGTTGTGGGAACACATGTCATCATTTTCCGATCTATCAAGCCTCCTTTTTCATTCAAATGAATCCCACCTTTATCAATGATTAGAAGCCTGCTCATTTCTCCACTTAGCATCTGATTTAATGTTGTCCTTTGAGAATCGTAATGTCATCTAACAAGAGCTGGAAAGAGATGCTTTGCTGTTGTTGAAAGCTTCTGGTACATCAAGAATGGAGCCAGCTAAGATTTTCTCACCCTGTTTATGACCTGACTCCAAATGATACACTCTGCTGGAGAGAAAGTAATTTAATGCCCATTATTATCATATAATCCTGAGTCTTCTTTTGAAGCCATCAGCTTCAAAACCCAGCAGTAGCCGTCTAAGTTCATTTGAAAACATTATCTAAGCTTTTATCATCCCCCTCCAAGAAAGAAATACCTGTTTTCTACCAAACTCCTTTCTCCTTGCATGCCTAAATTAACCACATTTTTTTTTCCTTGTAAGTGACAACAACAAAATATTTTCAGGTTCAGAGGGATGTGCAAGCAGAAAAAGCAAAGAGGAAAAGCAGAAGAAGAAATCTATTAAATTACTTAGATCCTTAAGAACCATTAAAAACCTTACAAACCATTTAATTTAGTGATGGCAGTTAGCCTATTTCTGCTGGCATGTTAATGTGCCTGTGAAGTAAATTATTTTAACTAATCATTATTAAATCATTAACTACTTTTTGTTGTTGAAGCATTCCACAACAATTGTTATAATGATGGAATGCTTTACAATTGGTATGAAGACGGAAATATGTATTGCTGGAGATGTGCTATTGTTATTTTTCAAATAATCCTTTGGGGTTGCTTTCTGGAGGCCAGAGTTCATCCTATAGATTAGTCCTTAATCCAGGAATTGAGAGAGAAGACTTTTCAGTTGTTGGAAGTGAACTGGGTATTTCTCTAACCATATTATTTAAGGTGCTAAATTTAAAGGAGAAAAATAATCATGCAGTGCAAGAATATGTGCTGAGTGCTCAGAGGATTCTGCCCTGGCTTTTTCTTGTAACATTGGGAAAAGAAGTCAACACTATTGAACTACATGGACCAATGATTTGGAATGAATGAATTCTGTTTCCTATGTTCTAAAGGACTTTATAAGACATTCTAAAGGAAATTCTTCTAGGAATCCTTGCTGTCCAAACTTTCATTTACTGTACATGCTATCTGGATGAAATTGTGGGAGTTGAAGTCCACATATCTTGTAGTTGCTGAGAAATATTGTTCTAGACTATTGCAGAAATCAAAAATTTAGCAGCAAAGGCCTCCTTTCTCTTCATGACATTATGCTTATTTTGAAAGATGACAATATCATATAGAAGCTTGGATTTTATTTTATTTTGAAGAAGAAGAAGAAGAAGAAGAAGAAGAAGAAGAAGAAGAAGAAGAAGAAGAAGAAGAAGAAGAAGAAGAAGAGGAAGAGGAAGAGGAAGAGGAAGAAGAAGAAGAAGAAGAAGAAGAAGAAGAAGAAGAAGAAGAAGAAGAAGAAGAAGAAGAAGAAGAAGAAGAAGAAGAAGAAGAAGAAGAAGAAGAAGAAGAAGAAGAAGAAGAAGACTAATTCATTTTGCAAATACAGGCAGTCCTTGACTTATGTCCAATTACTTAGCAACCATTTGAAACTAAGACAGACTTCCCCAGAACTACTTACAACCTAATTTTGAAGTTCCAAGAGATGCCCACCCCAAGACATGTGATTGTCTTTTGAGTACTTGGCAACAGGGAGGCATTTACAGCCATCTGCTAAAATCCATAATCATAGTACCACTATTTATTTATTTATTTATTTATTTATTTATTTATTTATTTATTTATTTATTTATTTATTTATTTATTTATTTATTTAAAACCAGTATTTTCTTCCAGTTTTTGGCAAAAAAAAAATCCCCTTTGGTTTGCTTACTGATTGTTAAGTGATTAACAACCACTTTAATTGTGGTTGATTAACAACCATTTGATGATTGCTGCAAAAAAGAATCATAAAATTGGCTCCAGTCATGTAGTAACTCATTTGAGGAACACCATTACTTACAATCAATTCTGGGCTCAATTATTGTCCTAAACTGAGAGCTACCTGTACATAGGGTGATTTCTCCATAATTTTACTCCTCAAAATGGTATGCATTAAGAAATGATATTTGAACATGGATGAAATTGTACCTGGAGTGAACAAAGGCTGTACTTCAATGGAGGTTAAAATGCTTCGGTTTTGTTGCCTTCATGCATGCATATATGTAGATTATGAAAGCAGCTGATTTAGCTCAGTGGCAATTGATTTCTTCACACATTTTGAAGAAAACAGGTGCTGTGACGGGAGGCATGGGAAAGTTCAGTACTCTGTGATCAGAACCTGTAATTAAAAAGAAAAGAAATATAAAGATTTTAGAAAGGAATGAAGAGTTATAGATAGAAGGAACATTTAATGAATACCATTATTGTCTTGATGGGTTTTTAAGATACTCCAGGTTCTCCTTTTTTGACAGAGTAATAACAAAGGATCTGTCAAGCACCCAAAGAAAGGCTTAAGCATAGTGCTTAGGCAGCCTTGGGTGAAAGAATAACATGCCTGTATCATAATATACTCATGTGGTGCTTTAAAATAATAAAATTATTATTTCATTATGTATTTACACACTTTCAAAGGTTGATCTCCTTAGAAGGGAGCAGAATCTCTGTCTGGGATCACAAATCACAATAAGGCATAAAGTGGTTGGTCAGATATTGGCTTAGCATGAACTCAGCCATTGTGGTTTGTAAATTCTGGTTTATGACTTTATACCCAGCCAATTATGGCTTACTCACTAAATCATGGTTAACTGCGGCTTCACAAAAAGTAAGTACCCAGTCAGAGAACTGAGATTCTCAATCCACTTTCCCTCCTTTTGTTCTTTTGACAGAAAAATAACTGCAAAAAAGAGGAAAATACGATGCATTTCATGGCAGCTAGTCTGCTGCTGACATCACATGAAGATTAGTTTAATAGTGAAAAGACAAAGCAAGTCTGTGCTAAAAAATAGACCAGAGTAGGTTCTAAGTATCTTTTGCTGTACTGGAGCTCTTGCAGAGAAAGCTTGCCATATAAGAAAAAATGCTTAAAATCCAGAAATATATTTTTTTAAAAAAAGAAAACAGCTTAAGTTTTTGCTTATTTTTTTTAAAAAAAGTTTCTGGCGCTTGTTTCTTGTGAGGAAATTTTTTTGTCACCATTCAAGCTTTAAAAAACAAAATACCTCTAGATTTTTTCTTGCTTTGTTTTACTTTTTTGCAGATGAGCCTTAAAACTTGAGATGTTAACATAAAATACCGATGTACTGATTTACATTGAACACAGCTAGATTCTTCCTTCTTTCAAGGAAGAGTGTGTGAATTATTCTCCTTCCTTCCCTATCTTGTCTTGGTCCATATCTGCTTGTCATAAGGATAAGCGAATGGCCATTACTCCAGGTCTCTAGGAGGTTCGCTTTCTTTTGCTGATACTGCATTTCATTTTCATTTGCTGATACTGCATTCATGGGAGATGAAACTGTTCTGCCTTGGCTATTTTGATCCTTTACTGCAGGGAGAAGAAAAATATGTAGGAATTCATGTGTTTTAATCTCTGCTGATATCCAGTTGGTCTAGTGATGGAGGCACCAAGCTAGAAACCAGGAGACTAGTTCTGTCTAGCTATGAATACCGGTTGGGTGACTTTCAGCCAATCATCAGGAGATTGCAAATACTAGTCCTGCATCAGGAATGAAAACCAGCTGGGTGACTTTGGGCCAATCATCAGGAGACTGTGAGTTCTAGTTCCACCTTAGGCATGAAAGGTGGCTGATGAATTTGGGCCTCTCTCACACACACCATTTCACAAGTTGTTGTGGAAAAATAGGAAGAGGAAGAAGTATTAGATGTGTTCGCCACTTCAAATTATTTATAAAAAATAATAAAGGTGAGGTATAAATAAATATCTGTAGTTGGTCATGTAATAAGATGAGAATACTATACAATTTTATTCAGAGTTCCCTAATCCCTATGTAGGACTTTTGTGAGTTACACACATAATGTGCACACACGCACACACCCACTCACATGCACATCCATCTATACTAGTTTCCATCCTGTATGTAGAGAAAGCATTAAAAAAACAACAACCCTGCTTTCCTGAGCCCAAAATCAAACAGTTTGCATTGGAATTCATATTCTCCACTTGGTGATTTGTCCTGTAGATACATGAAGATAAAGACAATTCCTGTTTGGATTGAACTGGACTAAAAGATCAGAAAAACCTATTGTAATATATAAATCAAAAGATATACCGATGCTCTTATACTGTACATATGTTGTAAAATTCCACGTATCAAATCTTTCTGATTGTACTATGTGATCTACAATAGATTTGTCACCGTTAAAGTCCCACATGGCTTGGGGCCAGGTTATTTGAAGGACCCCCTTTTCCCAGTTACATCTTACCCGAGCAACCAAAGCTGGGAGGAAAAATATGTTATAGGTCCTGGACTCCCATCCTTAAGAAAGTCCATTTTGTGGGACTCCCTGTGGAACATGCTCCCCCCCACTCCATCTTGGCACTCTTTTGAAAGGCCCTGCTGGTTTTGCCAGCAGGCTTGGGGAACCCAAAGTGATATAGAGCCCATCAAATGGACTACAAAGATGAGGCTACAAAGATGAAGTGGGGGGGGGGTCCAACTTATTTTCCAAAGCATAAGAAGGCAAGACAAGAAACAATGGATGGAAATTAACCAAGAAGAGAAGCAACCTAAAACTAAAGACAGATTACCTAACAGTGAGAGCAATCAACTAATGGAATAACTTGTCTTCAGATGTTGTAGGGCTTCATCACTGGTAGCTTTCAAACAAGACCGGACAACCATTTATCTGAAAAAGTATAAGGTCTCCTGGTTGAGCAGGACATTGGACTAGAAAGCCTCCAAGATCTCTTCCAACTGTATTATTTTAATGTTCTATGAGTAGTTGGTTTGATTGTAGTGAGCAGAGGCATGGGGATTCATTGGGTTTTCTATTTGAAATTTTATTTCTGTAAGCCACCTGAAGTCACCATGAATAAGTTGGGTGGCCATATAAATTTTCTTAACAAATAAAATAAACAAACACAGGGGAAAATGCCAACCTCTGTTTTTTCCAAGATCCATGCATGCATACGGATTGTAACGCATGCTCCAGAGTCATTGGATTAGGTTGAATATAATTATACTTGAAGCAGATCAATATAGAGAGAGTTGGGAACTATGCAAATGAGCCATGAAAGACCTGAGTTGGTTCAGTAGCAGCTTATTCCATTTCAGAAATGTATTAGTTTCAGTTAATATGCATTGGATCTGAGAAAAACATTAAGGCTGTCTTTCAAGGACTTCAATAGATTGGCTTCTATAAATACCATCTGGTTTACTTCGGTGCATCCGAGCATGCCAAAGGAGGGGGAAGGTAGCCAGCAAATCAGAGAAATTAAAATGCATTTGTTTTGTGCCTCCTAGTTTGACTTTATTTGGGGTAGGAAGATATTTTCTATTTTAAAAAGAGTGGAGGGGATTATAGCGGTATTCCCTGATTTATTTCGACTGCATTGTTTCCATATGTCAGTTTTGGTTTCCCTGCTAATGAAATGGATTCAGGCAAAGTGTGTCGGTAGGAAAAGTTAAACCTGCAATTTGATGCAAAAATGAGCAAAGCCACTAAAATGATCAGAGAATAAATGAATGCAGAATTGAGTGAATCATATGTCAGACGGTTCCTTGAAAGGTGCTTAAGGGCGTTGATGCAGTGACAGGCACAAGGTAGAACTTCGATCCATCATAATATGGATCACATATGTGATTTCCCCACCCCCTCAAGCTCTTCACGGAAAACTCCAAAGAAATACTAACATGAATGTTTTGAATTTCCTTTGCTTGTACTAAGCACTGGCACTGATGTCATAGTAGGTGTATTTCACACACATTCCTGACACATAAAATAGAGAATATTATGCTGTAGTCAAAGAAAGCTGAATGAATATCAATAAGGAATGCTTTGAGATTAACCTGGCTCCAGTCGATAGGAGAGTCTGCTTTGTCAGGTTTATGAGTAAATTCATCACTTTTAATTCAGCGTGGAAAAGAGCCGATCAAGCACTACATATTTATTTAAATAGGTTTATATTTATTATAAATGGAACCATCCCAGTTTGGCATTTTCTGACGCTTACGTAGTATCATTTAGTGCAACCTTTTAAAGTGTCTGTCCCAGACTGGGTTTTCCCGAAAATAAGACCCTGTCTTATATTTTTTTGCCACCAAAAAAAGGCACCAGGTCTTATTTTCAGGGGGGGATGTCGTCCACTGACTCATCTCACTTGTGTGCATCACCCCAAGCCTCCTTTTCAGAGGCCTTCAAGAACGGCTTCAGCTGGCAAGGCCAGCAAGGTTTTCCTGAAGGCCTGTGTAGCTGATAACAGAGCTCTGGATCAATCCGGAGCTCTTGTTATTGACTACAGAGGCCTTCAGGAAAGCCTTGCTGGCTGCAGAAGAAATAGACAGGTGTTGGGGTGTGCGAGGCCTGGCTGCAACTGTCCAAAGGTAAGTAGTAGGGCAGCTTCAACCCCCTATCCCCACCCTAGCTTAATTTTTACCCGTGCACCCTGGAGTGGGCAGGGTCTTAATTAGAGCTTATTTTGGGGGGTATGGTACCCACTTATATTGGGCACATGTGTAAAAATCAAGCTAGGACTTACTTATTTTCAGGGAAACACAGTAACTACAAGTGATAACTACAAGTCTGTGTAGTTATCCACAAAGTTACACGGAATAAAGCTAGTTGGCTTTGAGGCAGATGTTGTGAGTGTATAAGTGCATAGATAATAGTATCAACAGATAATTCTCGACTTATGACATAATGGAGCCTGATTATGACAATGGTACACAGTGGTATACTGTGGTATACTGTGAGGTCATAAAACAGATCACCATGTGACTTGACTTGTTTTTACGATCTTTTTTGTGGTAAAGGGCCATTGTTTGCAAAGGGCCATTTTTGCCCAGAATTGGAAATAAATGCTGGTTTGGGGGGAAAAATTCGTAAAACACATTTACGTGACCATAGAATGCTGCATACGATCATAAATGCAAGTCAATTGCCATACATCTGATATGTGGCCCTAAGACTACAAGGGGAGCAGCTATTGGAATTTTGGAACTGGGTTCTAAGTATTTTGTGTGGGGGAGGGGTTTCCATGGTAACCTTAAACAGATGTTAAGCAATTTGTCATAACTCAAGATTACCTGTGTTTTTCATTCATGGTAGAGAGGCAGACTGAGCTTCTTTCAGATCTTGGGCCTTAGTTCCCATTAGCTTCATCTACTAAAAATCACTGCAAAGAGACTTCTGAGTTGTAAGATTACCAGACTACCGTGTCAAGGATAATACCATCTATTTCCTGTCTACAATGCAGCCTTTCAGCAGTTCCAAGAAGATTTGCGCTCTGATACAGGTGACCCTGAGGGCACAGATGAAACCCCCAAGTGGCTTCAAGAGTTCTCAGGAAGAGTGTTAATGACCAGATGACGGCAAAGAAAAATGATCTTTCCAACCTTCCTCCCCTCATCCAGTCAGAACTAATCCTTCCATTGCTTCCACATTCCTGCCAGAACCGATGAAGCTTCTTGGATGAGAAGCAAAATATCTTCTTTCTCAAGGAAAAAAACACTCCAGTTGCCTTTTGAAAAAGCACTTTGAGATAATTATGACCTGAATGACTGAGAATCCCACAGACATTTGTCTAGGATAAGAAATCTTGACTCTCCTTAAAATGTACTCCTTCCTCAACTTGGCCAAAATTATTGTGTCTGGATCTGCCAAGAAATGTAATGGCCCCAGAAATAATGGCACTGTCAGACAATAAATAACTTAATTTTGGCATACCAGAAAGAAGACATTCTTTGCATGATATCTGTCACTCACGAAGACTCTCAGGAAAAATCTGCTTTTGGCTGTTAAGAATGGGAAGTTTTCAGTCATTGCTCCTAAACTGTAGAAGCAGTTCCTTTTAGATAACTTCTTCAGAGGCCCTCAGCATGGGTCAGGAAGAAAAATAATAGTGCTTTTAATAGTGCTTAATCGTTTAAATTGTTTCAATACCATTTTATGTTTATATCAGTCTGTAATTTTTAAGATGTATTCAGATGATTGGAATTTAATGTAAACTGTGCTGAGCCACTTAGGAAAATGATGTAGAAATTAATATGAGGAGGAGGAGGAGGAGGAGGAGGAGGAGGAGGAGGAGGAGGAGGAGGAGGAGGAGGAGGAGCAGGAGGAGAAAAGGGAGGAGGAATAGGAGGAGGAGAAAAGGGAGGAGGATGCAACTGCTGACTATGTCAAGTGATTATATCAGCCTTGTCACATTCTCAGTAACACCAGAATTTATCCCAATGAGCACTAGTCTTGGATTTGGGGAAATTGTTTAACAGTTGCAGTTGGTACTTAAACCAGAATGTCCATCTTTCCAAGAAAATATTATTTCTCAGCCTTGTTCTTGAATAGCTATCACTCTAACTTGATTTGCTCTGAAAAAGAAGTGAAGATGAATGGTAAGAGAGGTTCCAATTGAAGAATAACTTTTTGGTGGTAACAAATAAAAAGATATCATAAAAAGGAGACAGGTTGAGCCTTGAGTTATTATTGAGAAGAAGAAGAATATGAAAAGATCTGATTGGTTGTCAGTTTACCCCAATGAAACTAGGAAATGGACCTTGGGCCTCTTAAAGGAGAAGATGTCAGCCACCTGGTGTGAAATCCAGAATGCAAGATAATCCTTGACTTATAAGTATTCATTTAATGACCATTCTAAGTTACAACAGCACTAAAAAAAAACTGACTTATGAATGTTTTTCACACTTACAACCACTGCAGCTTCCCCAGAGTCACATAATCAAAATTTGGATGGTTGGAAACTGGTATGTATTTATGACGGTTGCAGTATCCCAGGGTCACGTGGTTCTCTTTTGCGACTTTCTGACAAGCAAAGTCAATAGGGAAGCAAATCACTTAACAACTGCAGGGTTTTGTTTAACAACTGTAAAAAGAAAGGTTGCAAAATGGGGCAAAATTTTCTTAACAACTGTCTGGAAAAGACAAAAATAAATGAAGAAAAACAAGCCAATAATTCTAAAGCCAGGACATCCACAAGTGCTTCACTTATTTTCAGTGAGCTATTGTGTCCTTCCCTGCTGATAAAGTCAAGATAGAAATAAGGGCATTGCATATTCTTCCATTCCATTCTTTTTCAGACAGGCTGGTGCATCTCGGGCAACTTTTGAATGTCATAAGCTAAATCATTTGCCAGGATTGTGTGTCAATTTCCTCCTCTCTGCATCACAATTGAGGTGTGAGAATCCGTTGTGGAATTCAGGACTGGTTTTTAAAAATTGTCATCTTTACAGCCAAGGTGGAACTCTTGAGACAAAGTTGATTTTTGGAATCTCTGCTAAATTGAGCCTAAGCTATTATTTTGTTTCCAAGATTTCTATCTTAAGTGCTGTCCATCAACACAGAGCTCCTGTACATATTCCAGTTTTGAAAAATAATAATGCATTATGCACTGCTCAGCCACCAGTTAAGAAAAACACATTCATTCATTCATTCATTCATTCATTCATTCTTTCTTTCTTTCTTTCTTTCTTTCAAAATCTCCAAGTGGTTTTCAATAAAAGGTAATGATATTTAACTTTATGATGTACGCAACCTTCAGAACAATAAGGTGAAGGAATAAAAGGCAAAGGGTGCTACTTTAATAGTTTCATTCAGGTTGTTTGGAATTAAAGTACAGAAAACCATTTCAATTAAATCCAATTCTGAATACAACAGACTTTCCCCCCTTCTTTCCTCTGAAAATCATATTGCGTACTCTAAAAAGATATTTATTCTATTTTAGTTCAATGCATTTCCCTTTCTAAAACAGAAATTGAAATGGCATGATAACATAATCCAACAGGGGTAGGCACGTGTCAGCCAAGCAACGCTGAAAATTAAGAGCCTCCAAATGGTGGGACTACGTCATATCTGTTGGCCAAGAATGTTGAGTAGCTTTCTTTGTTTGTTCAGCTATGATTTGCTTATTTTAATATTCTCAAGGGCTTTCGAACAGAGAATGGCAGGAAGCCTCATTTTCAATAGTACTTGTCCATCTCCTGTTTTAAACAAACTCAGGACACTTTTTAAAGCTCAACAGACCTTAAGTAGTGCTAATTTTTTGCCACATCCTGCTTGTCAAGGTAGATTTAAGTATCAGATGCGGCTAAATACGTCAGTGCCCCAGCTTATTAAGTTCTTCTCGCTGGCATGATGGTAGCAGAAAATGAGTCTGTTTTGAAAACATCCCTTAGAGCTACACAATAATTAACAGGATGATGAGTGTTGAGAAGCAAGTAGTTGATAATGACTCAGCTTAATCTCACCGGAATGCAATTAATCATGGATACTACACAATAGACTTTAGGATTTATAGTTGCTTTAAAACAGTGGTTCTCAACCTTCCTAATGCCACGACCCTTTAATACAGTTCCTCATGTTGTGGTGACCCCCAACCATAAAATTATTCTAAGACCATTGAAAATATGTGTTTTCCTATGGCTTAGGCAACCCCTGTGAAAGAGTCATTCGACCCCCCAAAGGGGTTGTGACCCACAAGTTGAGAACCACTACTTTAAAAGAAAGTACTGATGAGACCCCCTTTTCCAGTCTACACCTATTGGTTGGGTGTAGGTTGGTTGGGTTAAATTGTACTTATGGCAAAGAAAGCAGAAGGAAAATACTCAGAAGTCTGGATCACCTAACATTGCTCCATTATGCAATTACAGGAAGCCCTTGACTTACAGAAGTTTGTTTAGTGACCATCCAAAGTTACAACAGTACTGAAAAAAGTGGCTTATGATGGTTTTTCAAACTTACAACTGTTGCAGCATCCCCAAGGTCACATGATCAAAATTCAGACCCTTGCAACTGACTCATATTTATGATGGTTACAGTGTCCTGTGGTCACATGATCCTCTTTTGCAAACTTCTGACAAGCAAAGTCAATTGGGAAGGCAGATTCACTTAACAACCATGTTACTAAAATTGCATTGATTCACGTACCAACTGTGGCAAGAAATGTTGTAAAATGGGGCAAAATTCACTTAACAACTCTTTTGCTTAGCAACAGAAATGTTGGGCTCAATTGTGGTCATAAATCAAGGATTACCTGTATTTTCTTATGTTCTTAGAACACAGTGCTATCAAAGAGAAGAAGCTCATTCTTCTAATCCAATGTTTCTCAACCTTGGCAACTTTAAGATGGGTGGACTTGCTGGCTGGGGAATTCTAGGAGTTGAAGTCTTCCCATCTTAAAATTGTCAAGATTGAGAAACACTGCTAATCTTCCCTGCAGTCATACCAGTTGTCAGTGTGTCTTGTTGTCTAAAGAACAGGGATCTGGATATTTGGGGGGGGGGAAATCAGCTTCTTGAGGGATGGTTTTCATTGACACAAACACACACACACACACAAGAATATATCTTGTCAGTGAGTTTTTGTTTTCCTTCAAAAGACTTCGGTGCTGAACATTTCTGATAGTGATCCACAGGGGAGTCAAAAAAGTCAAAATGGCAGCCTCGACCACATGGACAGAATTGCCCTCTCAATTTTTATGACATCTCCTTCTCCAAGATGTTT
This sequence comes from Pantherophis guttatus, assembly GCF_059756535.1. Taxonomy (NCBI): domain Eukaryota; kingdom Metazoa; phylum Chordata; class Lepidosauria; order Squamata; family Colubridae; genus Pantherophis; species Pantherophis guttatus. The sequence goes on from NC_142066.1 coordinate 145,920,647, forward strand.
GCTTGTGTCTTTTTCTTTTCTTTTAACCTTACTGTTACTGTCTTCTCTCCCATGTGTGTGCATAGGAGGCCTTGAAGTGTATTCACTGTGACAACCCTCAAGAATATCTAGAATAACATCACAAGTGTTACCATTGGCAATTGACTTAAATATCTACATGGAAAAGGGTGGGACACACATACACACACACACAAGGATTGTGGGGAAGGAAAAAAATGACAAAAATTACCATCTCTAATATTTGCTAGAGTAGCAATGACTACAGTGAAACCTTCCCATTAATTATTAGGCCCTCAATCTTATTTAAAAAAAACCAAACAGATAAGATGAAGAAAGTTCTGACAAACATAGTATCTTAGACAATTGTTGGAAGGAAACAATTCATCTGGTTCAGTTCCAAGCTGGGAAAAAGACACTGGAAACATGGAGCCTGATTGGAAAGATGGTTTAATGATGAAGCAGAACCACCTACCAAATGTGATTCTGGGCAGCTGACCAAATGGTTGAATGAGTGGATGGATCTTTATGGGTTTCTGTGATTTGAAGTTTGAGCTGTTCTGGTGTGTGTGTGCAATGAAGGGGCTTGTATTCTGAAAGGCGGTTAGGCAATTCCTATCGTAGCTAATTGATTTTGTCCTGTTTTGGACCTTGGGGTGAGGGGCTACTTTCTAATCCTCTCATTCTGCCTTTATTAGCTGTGCTGGAAGGAGTTTCAAAATATCCTGTCTTGAGTGGATTTTTGCCTGCAGTATTTGCTTTGCTTATGAATAGAGCTATCTAGCTACTTATCTTCCTCTTTCAATAAGCTCTTTATCTCTTAAGTGCTGGCATCTACTGTGGGCTATTAAGAAAGACTTGGGGGCTGCTTTCTGTCCTGAAGAGTATGTTTCTCCATTTCTCCTTTAGGGAAATATAATACTCTGCCTTTTTAATATTTCCCAAAATATTTTATTCCAGTGATAAAATTCAATTTTTTTACTACCGGTTCTGTGGGCATGGCTTGGTGGGCATGGCGTGGCTTGGTGGGCGTGGATCTCGGCAGGCTTGGCAGGGGAAGGATTCTGCAAAATCTCCATTCCCACCCCACTCTGGGGCCAGTCAGAGGTGGTATTTGTTGGTTCTCTAAACTGCTCAAAATTTCCACTACCAGTTCTCCAGAATCTGTCAGAACCTGCTGGATTTCACCCCGTTTCATTCTTCTAGGGGGTAGGGGGCTTCCCACACATTGTACAGCCTTGGTAGTACAGTGGTCTAAAGCACCCTGTTATTAAGACCAGCTGTCTGAAATTACTACAGGTTCGAATCTCACCAGGCTTAAGGTTGACTCAGCCTTACATCCTTTCTAAGGTAGGTAAATTGAGGACCCAGTTGTGGGGGCAATAAGCTGACTTTGTATAAAATATACAAAAGGATGAAGGCTATTGCTTAGCACATTGTAGCCCTGAGTTTCCAGAGAAGGGCGGCATATAAATCAAATTTTTTTTAAAAAATTATAGCCAAAATCTAATGTTGTGGTTGTCCACATGAAATATTTATAACAAGATCACCCCAAAGAGAAGCCTTAAAGAAACACAGCAAGTCCTCATTTTACAACTGCTCACCTAGTGACTACTGAAAGTGCCAACTAACCTACAGTATCTGGGTAACACTTCCAACCCTGATTTGAAGTTTCAACAATTTGGGGGCCCTGTGGTCACATTACTGCACTTCACATGCTCAGCAACCAGGCAGTATTTACAGCTGTTTGCAGTGTCATATAAACATGTTTTACAATAGTTTTGCCGAAAATAAGCACTTATTTCTGTTTATGGCAAAGCTGTCCCCATAGGGAAGATATTCACTTAACAATTATGGTGAGTCACTTAAGAACCACTTCAAAAAGTTCATAAAATTGGATCGGTCATGTGACTGACCCACTTTATGAATGTCACAAATTATTATCATGATGGACCCTGTCCATCAGGATCCATTACAATTGTAATTTGGGGGCCACCTGTAGTTGGGATGATATAAATGTAGAATAACACAACTTTAAGCAGCGATTTTTCTCTCTCTTCAACCATTTTGCTCATTCGTGTTATCCGGGATCACACATGATCAATTCAAAGCTACATAAATACTTATAAGAGGCCAACAATTCTGAATATTTTCCTCTCAAGAAGTCAAATGAAGTAACTTCACAGTGAGCCACAGATATGGAAAAGCTTAGAACTGCCAAATCATGACATTCAGATTCTATGTCCAAACATAATTCTATTCTACATTAATCTTTGTGTGTTTTCAATGTATGGGAAAGTGAAAAAGATTTGCCGTTATTGAGCTTCCCAAATAGTACATTGGAGCCGCTTCATGAAAATCACCAGTCTCATTAAGCAGAGAAAGCATGGAATTCCAGCATTTGCAAAGCCTGAAGCAAGCTGAAAAATAAATGGACGCTTACTTCATTTGCAATCCTTCTCTTTCTCAAAGCAAGACCGCTTACTTGGTTTGAACACTGTCCATCAATTATTCCATTCTGTTCAGATGTCTTCACAATCATCTCTCTCTTTTTTTAAAAAAAATGTACATATTCTTTTTTTACCTTCTTTTGTTGCAACTGCTATCATGTTCCATTCGATCGATCTACTCTAATAGCTATTTTACCTTTGGCAACTGACTTGAATGTTAAACCTCGAAAGTGCATTTGTATCAAGCCAAGGTTTAAAAGACACTGAATTCCAGGAAATATAGCAAGATGAGAGGGAACACAAGTGCACATATAGACACACATATTGTGCAGCTAGTATCTACTGAAGAACAGTTGTCCCATGAGCCTTCTCACTTTCAGGTCTCATTGAAGAAATTCCTTTGATTAAGTTGCTTAGGGTGTCCTGCAGAGATCTGAAGTAGCCACTAAACCTGTTAAGATTTAGCGTTCTGCCTATTTTCCCTGTAAAATGCTAAGAAGTACTGCTATGTGGATCAAACTAAATCCAGCCAGTTTTAAATGTAAACACTTATTTTCAACACATTTTTTGGGAGAAAAAAAACATTCGAAATCAATATTACTTTTTTTCAGCATTTGCTAATAAACAACTTTTAATTAATTTTCCGTAATATTTTTATTTCCCGTTTATTTATTTATGTAATCTGTTTTTTGCCATATGCCAGACTCGTGACAGTGCAGTAGAATCCAAAACAACCCGCAATACAGCATAACAAATAACAATTATAAGCAATTGTTGTAGACTGCCCAGATTCACTTGATTTGGGAGATGGGCAGCTTTATCAATAAGACAACCATATAAAGTTAGTTTTAGTTTTGTGCTTTTTTTCTAACTTCAAAGTATTTAATGTTAATAATATTAATAATATTCATATTCATATTAATATGTTGTTTTGAACTTTGTTGTATGCATCCAGGGGTGGTATTCACTTAACTTTGCTACCGGTTCATAAATGTGAGCACACGCACCATCTCCGCACATGTGCAGGACCTTCTGGGCGTGCACAGAGCATCAAAAGTGGGACGTGATGATATCCGAGTGGAGCCTTCCACAGCTACAGTTACCGATTCACCCGAACCGGATAGAACTGGCTAAATCCCACCACTCTATGCATTCCAGAGTTATTTGATTGCGAGATGGGTGGCCTTATAAATATGATGTATAAATATAACAAACATATAACAAAACAATATAAATAGGTATGGACATTGCACACTTTGAAATGTGACTTCCCATACTTTTTTTTGGAACACATCTAACTCAAACATGCACCTCTCCATATTAATGTTTTGAGGAGAAAAGGACAGATGCATTACTAATTCATCTGCTATGACCCTGTCTTTATTGGCAAATTAAGCCATATTTTCCTAATAAAGAAAACTATGCTGAATTTGTTTTATTGTTCCTAATGCAAGAACTAAATGGCACTAGAATGAGAATAAAAATAATTGACCTGATTTCCTTCTGCAATTTTTTTTTCCTGAAACAACTGAAATTAAATCACATGCAAACTTTCTCTGGGGCAGTTCTTCATATGAAACAATACAGATGCAAAACTATCAAAATATGACCAGTGAAATAAAAAAAAACCCCTTCTTTGACCCAAGCAAAATCAGTCATCTGGTCCAACCTACTGTCACCTTCCTTGGTTATGATAATTTAGAGCCAATTGCAATTCAGAGCTTTTTTGCATTCTGTCTGACCTTTTTGTCTACTTGTATGAATCAAATGTTTGACTATGTCCCCAGGGTTTGATTCAACTTGCTCTCATCCACAAAAGTGGTTTGGGAAAAAAGAAATTGCCCTATTTTTGGAGCCTAACATGGACATGATTGATGCCAGTTTAACTCCTGTTAGAAGTATGCCTCCAACAATTAGGCTGTGCATCACAGACAGCTGTTTCCTCAGGATAGAAATGTTGACAGCTGTTAAGTTCAGAAGTGTAGTGGGACTGTTACAAAACACCTTCCCTCAAAATCATAATGAATGGAGGATAGGCTTAGGTTGTTTTCTCAAGTAATGGGGATCACTCTTAATAGCACTGATGTCAGGCGCAAATAATAAGGAACATTCATTGAGTTCAAAGCACAGAAAAAAATTATTATTACTACCTCTATATAAGAATCTAGTCAACCAACGCTCAAAGCTAAAGTGGCACTAGGTCAATGGAATTCACGGGAAGCTAGACTCGGGTCTTTTGTAGCAATGCAATGCAATGATTCTAAACTGATGACATGTTTAACCCCGCCTTCCATCTCATCCTGCTGTTCTTCTACAACCACTGTTACAAGAAATATGATGAGATGAGGTGCCTCTCAATTCTAAAAAAAAAAATAATAATCAGGCAAAATTCTGTTTTAACTCAGAAAGTACAATAGTATAGGATGTGGGAGTGTCCTTGGTGTGATCAGGTAAAAAGAGGGTGGATCTGCACCTGGATAATGGGCAGAGAAAAACAATTCAGAAAACATCCTCTTTCAATTATAAAGTAATGGTGGGAGATTTGTACTTTCAGACATCCATAAATGTAGCCTTCTAATAAAGTGGAATTAGGTCATATGGTTGGTTTTCTTGTCTGGTCAACCTGGGAAGGCTGACAGAAAAACAGGAAGAAAAAGCCTTAACTCTGGAGAACAGATCCTGACTTGGGTTGTCTTGGCACATCCTATAGCATGAAGAGGCTTCTATGCAGAACAGGGGAAGTACGAGAACATTGTGCTTGCTGTTTTGCAAAGTGTCTTGGTTGGGAGTACCCTTGCTTGAGCTTCTCTCAAAACAACATAAACCTTCAAAGATCTGAAGAGCTTTCATGTACAAATAGTTCTGGATATGTCTGAGGAGCTATTTGGTGCAGAAAAGTAGTGCTAAAAACAAGCTTTCATTAAATGCTTATGGAGATTTTCAGTCATCCAGGTTATGGAGCTGAAGAAGCTTCTTGGATGAAAAGCAAAACATCTTCAAAGAAAAACCAGAAAGTTCAGTTTCCTCTTGAAAAAGCACCTTTGGGAAAAGCTTTCATTATGTTTTCCATTGAGGCAGGTAAAAAGAAAAAAAAAACAAGCCAGCCGAAAACATAGGTCCACCTGTTTTACAATCTGATATTCCCTCAAATAGTCAAGGCATGTAGAGGTACACTCTGCATTGCTTTCCATCAAAGAGGGGGGGAAATGTCATTTCTTAACTGCCCTGGCTATTGCAATGCTGAATTAATGTTTCGATATGTGTGTTACACTCATGATGAACATTTAATCTTCCAGGTATAATATTCAGTCAAGAAAAGTCATTTTATTTCCAGCTGAATAGGCATTCTATTGTACTGAGCCAGTCAAAGTTATTATTTGGCACCTTGCCAAGATGTACAGTATGGAAAGGTCATATTTTTAATAGCTTTGTACTCCATAGTAATCACATTTGTAAGCCTCGAGAAATAAACTACTTGAATATATCAATGTGCATGTTTAACCACTGCCGTGCTGCGTTTAATGTAGAGCGAAGTGTGAGGTTGTTCTTTCTTTGCTCTCGGGCTTTATACAGGAAGACGTAGCCAGCTAATTGAAAGCTCATAGTCACTAAAAAAAATTCATTCAGTGCAGCTCCTTCTTATGTATCCATGCTTCAGATACCCAACCTATGGCCGATACAGGTAGCCCTTCACTTACAACCATTCATTTAGCAACTGCTTGAAGGTACAACAGCACCTAAAAAAGGGACTTATGAACAGTACTTGTCCATATTTGCAGATGATACTAAGCAGGCAGGAATAGCCAACACCCTAGATGATAGGCTCAAGATGTAGATGGATCTCAAAAATCTTGAACACTAGGCCCTATCTAATAAAATGAAATTCAACATAGAGAAAAGTGAGGTCTTACACTTAGCCAAGAAAAAACAAAATTACACATACAGATTAGGTGAAACTTGGCTTAATAGCAGTAACTGTGAAAGGGATCTTGGAGTCCTAGTGGACAATCAACTGAATATGAGTCAGCAGTGTGTGGTGTCAGCCAAAAAAGCCAATGCAATCTTAAATTGCATTAACAGAGGGATTGAATCAAGATCACATGAGGAATTAATACCACTCTATAAAGCCTTAATAAGACCATACTTAGAATACTGCATCCAGTTTTGGTCAACATATTATAAAAAAAGAGGATGAGACTCCAGAAAGAGTTCACAGAAGAGCAACAAAAATTGTTAGAGGGCTGGAAGCTAAAACATATGAAGAATGATTGCAAGAACTGGCTAGACTGGTGAAGAGAAGGACCAGGCATGACATGATAAGATTGTTTCAATATTTGGGTGGCTGTCACAGAAAAGAGAGGATCAATTTCTTTTCCAAAGCACCTGAAGACCAAACAAGGAAGAATGGATGGAAACTGATCAAGGAGAGATTCAATCTGGAAATACAGAGAAATTTTCTGAGAACAATCAACTAGTGGAACAGTTTGTCTTCAGAAATTATAGGTGCTCCATCCCTGGAGGTTTTCAGGAAAAGACTGGATAGCCACTTGTCAGAAATAGTATAGGATCTCCTGCTTGAGCAGGGGGTTGGACTAGATGACCTACAAAGCCGTTTCCAATTCTGTTATTGTTCTATTCTATATGATTGCAGCAGCCTCCCAGATCCCATGATTAAAATTTGAGCACTTGGGAATTGGCATGTCTTTATAATGATTGCAGCATGCCCAAGTCATGTGATCACCAATTGTGACCTTCTCAAATGGTTTCTGAGAAACAGTCTATGGGGAAACCTTGATTCACATAATCACCATGTGATTTCGATTTTGAGAAACAAATGGCAAGAAATCCAGGAAAATGGAAGGGGATGGGAAGAGAGAAGATACATAGTATTTAAATCTTGGGTCTGGTATAAATATCACTCTATTTTGTCCCTAAGGTGGGTTCAAGGTGGGGAAATGTTCAGTTTTTAAGAGGCTTCTGGTTTTTCTTTTAAGACTTCTTCAGCTTCTTGGATGAGAAGCGAAATGTTTTCAAAGAAAAACCAGAAAGTCCAAGAGCCTCTTGAAAAAGCACTTTTGGGACAACCATGACCTGGATGACTGAGAATCTTCATCAACATTACTCTATTTTGTTTTGTTTTCTTGTTGTTGCATCTGGAAATACAGGCTCTTCTATTATAGTATTTATTTATAGCTTTTATGTTTGTACACTGTCCAAAGTCGCTATATGAGGCAGATAGGAAGTTTCTAAATATGATATGTAAATAAAGATGTATATACATAAAATAACTGCTCGAGATTCTTTTACCACAGCTTTTGAACTGTGGTTTGAGTTTCTTGGAATAGATTTATTGTTGGGTCCAGTTTTATATAATTTTTATTAAAGTTTACAAATCTAAAGATAAAGATCCCCACAATATACATACACACAGTGGTGGGATTCAATTTTTTTAACAACCAGTTCTGTGTGCGTGGCTTAGTTGGGGGTGTGGCTAGCTGGTCATGTGACCGGGTGGGCGTGGCTAGCTGGTCATGTGACCGGGTAGGCATGGCTAGCTGGTCATGTGACCGGGTAGGCGTGGCTATCTGCATAGGGACTACAGAGGGCTGAAAAAAGTCATTTCCTACTGGTCCTCGCACTTTTAACCGGTCCTCACATTTATGCCTGTTGCGGCATTCTTAACAACCGTGTCACTCATTTCACAACTGCTTCTCTTCATTATGGTGACAAGATAGGGCAAAAACGTAAAATGTGAGGACAGTCGTAAGTTCGAGGACTGGTCAAAAGTGTGAGGACCAGTCAAAAATAACTTTTTCAGCCCTCTGAGTAGTCCATATGCACAAAAGGACTACCCAGAGGGCTGAAAAAAGTCATTTCTGACTGGTCCTCGCACTTTTGACCGGTCTTTGCACTTATGACTGGTCATCATTTATGCCCATTGTAGCATTCTTAACAACCATGTCACTCATTTCACAACTGCTTCTCTTCACCATGGTGACAAGATAGGGCAAAAACGTAAAATGTGAGGACAGTCGTAAGTTCGAGGACTGGTCAAAAGTGCGAGGACCAGTCAGAAATAACTTTTTCAGCCCTCTGAGTAGTCCATATGCATAAAAGGATACAGCAATAGAGAGGGATGAAGGAAGGGAAGGGAAATTAGAGTAGGAGGGAGGGTAAGAGAGGGAGGAAGAGAGGAGGAGAAGGAGAAAGGAAGAGGAAGTAGGGAGGAGAAGAAGAGGGGGAGGAAGAGAAAGTAAGAAGGAAAGAAAATGAGAGGTGGTAGGTTTGAGGAGAAAGATTGCTGTACAATAAAAAAGATGAAAGGGAAGAAAGCCAACCCCAAACAAATATAAAGATATTAAGATAAAGAATGAATTGTTAAACTTTAAAGAATAAAAGAGAACAAATATGAATAAATAACAATAATTAGAAACACACATACAAACATACAATGTATTTTCTTTGAACAGAGTATTTGGCTGGTTCACAAATTTAAACAGTGTTTAGTCATTTCAATTAAATTTACAATTTCTATATTTCCTTTTTGCCATATTTATTCCTCATCTATTTTTGTAAAAAACCAATATTACCCTTCATCTTCATCTCTAATCTTAATCAAATTCAATTTTTCCCTTCTATTCTATATTATACCCCTTCCCATTGTCATCTATTTTTATATCCATCCTCACATTGGTTAATTATGTAATATTACAGTTGTTTAATACAACTTCAACATTTTAATATAAATCAATAAGTTATATAACTATTTTTTTATATATTAATCAATATGAACATGAATATTCCAATTATTTCCATGCAATCCAATTTCTTACAAATCAATTAATTATATTTACCAATAATAATAAACCAAATAATTTCCCCCATATATTCCGCCAAACCACAACTTAACCATTTCTGCTTTCAACACAATATACAATTAATAGTATCTCAATTATTACAATTCCCTAGTTAAATAGAGCTTTTTTTCTTTTGTGTTTTAAAATCTTGAACTCTCCTCTTTTCCCCTAAATTTCCCATTGTTTGCACCTACCTTTTTTGGTGAGGAAAAAGAAAAGAAATCTGCCTGCCTAATTTTCCAACGTGCAAAGCCAACAGCCTGCTTTACTTTCTGTTTCGTTTTTCAGTATAGCTAGGGGGAAAAAAATCAGCACTCTTTGCAAGCAAGCAGCAGAGCCGTTAGCAAAACAGCTGAGAGCAAATCAGCTGAGACTCGGGAGCCGATCTAAGCAAGGGCTAATTAGCCTATGCTGAAGCTCCGCAGGCCAATAAAATTTAAAAAAAAACACCGAACCCTTTGTTAAATTGCTGGCTTGCCCACCCCTCGCCCACCACTATTTATTGGCAATAAATAGTGGTACAGAGGGGCGGGGCAAGGGGCAGGGCAAGCCAGCAATTTAACAAAGGGTTTGGCCGAACCCCCTAGAACTGGCAGAATCCCACCACTGTATACACACATACATGTTATATAAAGAAATAATTTCCCCTACCTCCGGACAGGTACAAACAATTTCAGTAACTCATTATGTTCTCTCATATTTCAATAAAAGATTTCTTTTTCCCTGTCTTTTATAAATAGACAAATTATAAAATCTCATCATTCAGTCTTAATCAGCAAAAGTCCATTAAGAACTATCAGGAAGAACACTGTATATATTTTAACCTTAATCAAATAAATCAGTTTTTATATTGGTTTCCTTTCAACACCGTAACTTATCGAAAAATAAAGTAACCTTTCTCTAAAAATAAAGCAAAAGACATCTTTTTCTATAACTTAGCTATTATCTATAAATAATTCTTTAATACCTCACTTTTCCACAAGAGGATTTCCTACAGTTAGTTTCAAAATCTTCACATATATTTTTATAAAATGTTAAACAACCCACAGGAAAATATTCTTTCAAGTCTATCTGGTTCTTAATCCATTTCTAACTTTCCAAAATCAATGTTCGACTCACTCTTTTGCTGTTTATTCAAAAATATTTTTTTTAACTTTCATAAAATATATTTCGTCTAAGATGGAAGAAAACTTATCAAGTGTAATAAAATTTGTTCTTCTCAAGATTCTTAAAACCCAATAGGCAATTAACAAGCTATTTTCTAAGATGATGATCCTGGCCTCTTCCATGCTCCTAAGAGAAATTCAAGGAACCGATCTATTCACTGGTTTTTTTGAATACAACTACTGGCTTCCTTCTCCATCCATTTTCAGTCTGCCATTGCTTATGTGCAAGTTTCACAATTTACTGTTGTGTCCTAAGGTCATGAAGTAGAACAGTGTTGATGTGTGTTACCTACTCATTTTGACTCCAAGCCAGAATCTATCATAATTTGAATATAGTAAGGAAATCATAGTTGGCTTGGCTCTGGTTTGTCTAGTTTGGGGGGGGGGAAAGCAACTTATTAAATCTGAAATTAAAATAATGAATTAGGATGTTCTGTTTAGTTTGTAACCAATAGATGTAATCAATCTATTGAATTAATTCATCAAATAAATAAATAGAGGGGAAGTATACTGCTCAAAAAAATAAAGAGAACACAAGCAGAAGACATCCGAGATCTGAATGAATGAAATAGCCTTATTAAATACTTTGTTCTTTACATACAGTAGTTTATACACTGCTCAAACAACTAAAGGGAACACAAAACTACCGTATGTAACGAACAAAGTGTTTAATAAGGCTATTTCATTCATTCAGATCTCGGATGTCTTCTGCTTGTGTTCCCTTTATTTTTTTGAGCAGTGTATATATGAGCCTGAAACATTAACCCTACTTACAAAACCATTATTTTGTTATGAGTTATCCGGCTACATAGTAGTTTAAATATGTTCAGGACCTCTAAATTAAATGATAATATTTTCTGATTATTGAAATAATTCATCGTCCACCACCTTTACTATTTTCAAAACACTCAACTGTTTGTCAATGCAGGAAATATTTGATTGCAATTTCTCCCACATTTTTCTATTCATGGATGATTTTAGATTGTGTTAAATGCCAGGAAATGGCAAAAATGCCAAAGCTAGAAGCAACCTGAAAAATTTAATGGAGAGAAACACTAACTCTTTCCACAATAATTTGAACAGAAAAGGGAAAAGAGGTATTTCCTTCAGCACTTCAGCCAGCCAGAGGTCTTTGTAATTTTAGCTTGGCTTCTACTTTTGCAATTTTGTGGTAGCAGTTATTATAAATTGGCTTTGAGTCAATGCCCAATCTGATTGGCTGCAAGATTTACTAAGAAATAGCACAATAGCTGGGAATTGAATGTCTGCCAAAGGCACTAATTAATGTCAATTGTATCGATGTTTTTCCCTGATATGGGCCTATGTCAGCCTTCAACAATAATGACAAGTTATCCTGTACACAGCAATATCTCTTAAGGTCCCTGGTCTCATTTGACCCAGCCAATCAAGGACTTAGGGAAGTCTGTCCTTTTTTTTTCCAGTTTACTTTCCTTGAATTTTGATTGATATGCTAGATAGTGTTGGCCTTTATTGTTTGATTTCTTTGGGGCATGAAGGACAAAGAAGATAGAGTGCAGTTCTTGCCAGGCCCTGCAGTGGCACAAAACTGAACAGAGTTTATAACAAAGCACAGCATCTGTCCTTTGCAATACAAGGTGTCCTCAATTTATGACCACAGTTGGAACCTGAATTTCTATTACTAAGCAAGATCATTTTTATATGGGTCACATGACATGGAGCAAATCCAGCTTCCCCCATTGACTTTATTTGGCCAAAGCTGGCTCAGAAGGTTACAAAGGGTGATCATATGACCTTCAGTTTTTGTGTCTCCCCCCCTCCCACCCAAGTTTGATAATTTCTTTAAAATGTCAAGTATGTCTAGTTTAATGAAAAGAAGTATTAAGGATGATATGATACCAGTGATCCAATATTTGGGAGACTGCCACAGGGAAGTGAGGGTCAGTATGTTCTCCAAAGAACCTGAAGGCAGAACAAGAAGTAATGGATGGAAACTAACCAAGGAGAGAAGCAATTTAGAACTAAGGAGAAATTTCCTGACAGTGAGAACAATTAGCCAGTGGAACAACTTGCCTCCAGTTGTGGCTGTTTCATTACTGAAGGTTTTGGTCGTCAAAAATCTCTTTTTTCAAGCAGGTAGCTGCTGTTAAAAACTAAAATGTCTACCTCTTTAGAAACTCATTTTTAAGACATTTACTGTTATAGCAAATTACGAATTACAAATTGAGTTGTAACTTTTATAACAATAGTCAGTCTTACCCAGTGATTCAGTTGGACCAAATAGCTAATAATTGTGAAACTGATGAAGTGTAAGATGAACTGTCCTTAGTTAAGAAATCATTCACCCTTTTTAAAAAAAATCCCCAAAATGGTAGCCCCAATGAGTTTTCAAACAGATTTCTTGGCATCTGCCAAAATTCCTGTCCTATAAAGGCTTTCTAATTCTTTTAATTTAAAAATGAATGGGTAATAAGTATGTTGCCAAACATCAGTGTGGAGTCCTTTCTTTGAGTTTGATTGCTTTCTTGAAGACATTTCATTACCCAACTTGGTAAGATCTCCAGAAGATCTCCAGAAAATGTTACTTAGTTAAGTAATGAAACATCTGCAACAAAACAGCCAAGCACTAAGGACTCCACAGTTCAACTCTGAACTACGAATATTCACATCTATTGGCACCAAACATCACTGTAATTTTGAAGCATGTCTCCATGGCCCACAAGACCTCAGAGGCATTCCTACAAGCTAATGAATGGCTGAAACCTGATTCTGGATTTGTTTTTTGTTAATGGTTGTCTTGTGTGACACCCATCACTGTCAGTATATGATTTATGAGAATTCCCAGAACATATTCTCAAAATTCCAAATATATATCCACTGATTCTGACAGTTTGGAGATGCCATTACAGTATCTTGGTCTAAGAAAGACTATCCAGAAGCACATTAGGGTTGAAAGATTATTATGTATGTATCTTCTTCCAACTTAATAGTACAATAAAATTTTGCAGAGTGACCAAGCTGCTTTCTCACTGGTGATAAATGTGGTGGGAGAGATAAGGCTGAATTTGCAGATCTTCAGCCAGACAGCTCCTAAATGGGAAAGGTAATCTCTGTCTGCAACATCTGCAACAAAACAGCCTCTGTCTGCAACATCTGCAACAAAACAGCCAAGCACTAAGGACTCCACAGTTCAACTCTGAACTACGAATATTCACATCTATTGGCACCAAACATCACTGTAATTTTGAAGCATGTCTCCATGGCCCACAAGACCTCAGAGGCATTCCTACAAGCTAATGAATGGCTGAAACCTGATTCTGGATTTGTTTTTTGTTAATGGTTGTCTTGTGTGACACCCATCACTGTCAGTATATGATTTATGAGAATTCCCAGAACATATTCTCAAAATTCCAAATATATATCCACTGATTCTGACAGTTTGGAGATGCCATTACAGTATCTTGGTCTAAGAAAGACTATCCAGAAGCACATTAGGGTTGAAAGATTATTATGTATGTATCTTCTTCCAACTTAATAGTACAATAAAATTTTGCAGAGTGACCAAGCTGCTTTCTCACTGGTGATAAATGTGGTGGGAGAGATAAGGCTGAATTTGCAGATCTTCAGCCAGACAGCTCCTAAATGGGAAAGGTAATCTCTGTCAGTTTTGAAGCCATTTAGGGCTTTCAAGATTAGTACCAACAATTTAAACTGCTTCCAGAAAACCACTAGTCCAGTTCTAGGAATTATTTGATGTCTGCTGTCTGCACTAGTTTAGCAGTCTAGCTGCTGCATTTTACACCAGCTGCAATCTCCAGCCTCTTTTAAACAGTAGCATCATGTTAAAATTATTGTAGTAGTTGAGATGGAATGTACCACAGAGTGAGCATCTTTTCTGCTAAATAGGGACATCATATATTCCCATTTCCTCATGACGTTACCCTTAGTGTACTGCAAGGATTTTTTATTCATCTCAGTTTTCTGCTGTTATTAGAGAAGGAAGAATGCAGAGAAAATCTGGTTCTGTATTTTTCAGAAATTCTCAATAGAACATAGACGATATATAAAAAAATAAAACATCCCATTACAGCTTTAAACCCACTTAAAATTAATAACTAATTAATACTGGCATGAATAATTCTACTATGTTCTTTGCATGGGGTACAATTTTAAAGATCTCTCATTTGAAAAATCCACTAATTTGAATTTTAGCTGCCTATTTTCATATTCGGATTTAAAGTTTACAATGAACATATTTGATGCTCTCTCTGGGTTTAATAATCTCTTCCATTGTTATGAATTTAAAGTTAGCTGCAATGATTCTGATTAAGGATGGCTATTTAGCCAGGGAGGAAAAAAGTTCTGGTAACCTAATCACTTACTTAAAAATGAACTGAGATGACTGAATGGTATCAGAATATCCACTGGTTTTCTTTAAAAAATGTTTTTAAGTTGAACTAGGGATACGTCATTAGGAAGGCAGGTTGATTGTCTGTGAAAAAGTATTAGTTAAGCTTGAAGGAAGAAGCTCAATGAGCATGAAATTCACAGTAACACAAGTTCACAGTTTGAATGTGTCAAACTGTAAAATGCTAATATCTTAGCATTTAGTGAACTTTCAGACACTTTTTGAAAAGTTAGGAATGGAATCAGAAGCTAGAATTCAATTGTGGTTCTTAACCCACCATCTACCCCTCTCTCCCTCCCTTCCTCTCTCCCCCCTTTCCCTCTCCCTCTCCCTCTGTCTCTCAACAATTGATCTTTATTTTCCAATTATAGTAGGACCTATAATAGATCAATGAATATACATATATATATAATCATTATAGGTCAATATATATATATATATATATTGACTACATATAAATATACTATAACAGGCCAATGATTTTATATATAGGATATATATATATATATATATATATATATATATATATATATATATATATATATATATATATATATATATATATATATATATATATATATATATATATATACACACACACACACACACACACACACATAGGATATATATATATATATATACACACATATATATATATACATACATATATATATATACACATATATACACACACACACACACATATATATATATATATATATATATATATATATATATATATATATATATATATATATATATATATATATATCCTATATATAAAATCATTGGCCTGTTATAGTATATTTATATGTAGTCAATATATATATATATATTGACCTATAATGATTATATATATATGTATATTCATTGATCTATTATAGGTCCTACTATAATTGGAAAATAAAGATCAATTGTTGAGAGATTATTGATTATTATAGGTCCAATATTATTGACTATTATAGGTCCTATACTATATTGATATTATCTCTATGCTGCACTGTAGATAGATTGGCAGATAGGCCCACATGCGAATTGATGACGCAGAAATTGTGAAAACATTTTCTTCCTTTTTATTTCTGGTTGCATCCAAAGAGTAGGCTAAGAACTTCTTCTGAATCTGACTCCTTTTTGTAAACAGAGTAACAAACTGGAAGGTTTTTTAGAAACAAGTCTAGATTTTTAAGCAGATCTTCAGTGTCAAACTGCAGAATTACAACTGTAAAAATAATGTAATGTTACATTTCCAAGGTGTTGCTTTGACAATGGAAAGCATAGCAACTTTATTAAGTTACCTTTCTTTCCCCACCATAACTTATTTGTCTGTTAGTTAATTGTTGTTTGGGTGAGCTTTCTTTACAACAATATAATCTTGTTGAAACACTATAAAGTCATTTTAAAGGACCAGTTTTAGGATGAAGTAATAACAATTAAATCAACAGTATAAATAACTCTTCTGTTTCCACCCAAATCATAGAATCAATATTGATTCTATTGATGTGCAATGGTTGTCTGGTATAGCTTTTTCCTAACAATACCTGCTCCATCTCTCCAAAACCTGCTGACATATGGCATTCACTTAGCAGTTGCTTCCTCATATCCAATTTTTTGAAGTCCTGGCACATTTGTCTTCAGGTATAGTAGCAATCTCTTATAAATATAGTTGCAGGATCCCAATGAAGTCAATCAAGAATTAAATTGAATTAGATAATTGGCAAAAGCTCTGGGGGGAAAAAACTACAAATTGATGATGGCAACTACATATAAGGAAAACTTGTACAAAATGTTTTATAAGTGGCACTTACCACCAGCCAGATTAGCCAAAATGTTTAAAAACATGTCTGCTAAATGTTGGAAATGTAATCAAACTCCGGGTAGATATTATCACATGTGGTGGACATGTCCAAAAGCAAAAAAAAAATAAATGATGAAAATACATATGTGCTTAGAAAAAATTGTCAAGGCAGCATATAGACTATAAGCCAGAATTATTTTTGTTAGGCTAATTGCCAGGGAAATATGAAAAAAGGAATGTATATTTATTACATGTTTTGACAGCAGCAAGAATTGTATTTGCCAACACTGGAAAAACGAGGAAACACCCACAGAAAAAGAAATAATTAAAAAAATATTAGACTGTGCAGAAATTGGTAGACTAACACTGAAGATAAAAGAAAAGGAAGACACAGAATATTTTTGAATTTGGGACTTGTTTTACCAATGGTTGGATCATAGAGGTAGAAACTAGGAGTTTAATATTGTTATGTAAACAAATTGACTCAGCCATTACATGGTTCAATAAGCACTTATTGTATATAAAGAGAAAATATATATTAAAAAATTAAAGAATTAAATTAAATTAAATTAAATTAAATTATCTAACGTAATATAATGTTCGGAATGTTTTTAACCTGGTCACATTGCTGGCCTACTCTTTCTCTGAATCTATGGGTAAGACAGACAAGCTGATTTTATTTTTCTTGTGCTCATAGTGGGCAATTCTATAGGAAAGAGGCCTTATTAAAATAAATTACCAAGGATGGCAGTCACTTCTTTCTCTTACCATGTTGCATGCCTCCAGACCACACAGCTTGAGAGAAAATAGACAGTGCTATTAAAAAGCTCCAAACACTGCCTTACCAAAGTAATGAGAAGGGCAGAGTTTATGCCAGCCTGCTGAATTGCCTTTAATTGCCTGCCTTTAAAGAGACTGATAGATTGAAGAAATAATGCAAGTGATATGTACTTAAACCAGACATAAAAACACCTAGTAATTCCCTAATTGCATTCATTTGTATAGCTGTGCCACCCAAAAAAAAAAAAAAAAACAGGGAGAAGGAGAAGAAATGGCTTCCAACTCAGCATTCAATTTGCACTTTTAAAACAGGGGCAGGAGGAGAGGGGGGGAAAGAGGGAGAAAGGAAAGGAAAATATTAAGCTCTTCATGAAGAACAAGGAAAGCCTTGAAGTATTTCAGATGAGAGAGATGAAAATCTGTATTCCAACTGTCTGAAAGCTGAAATATTATATTTTTGATATCTCTCATTCTTCTGTGAATTGGGGGTAGGGGTATCACTGCTTATGTTAAAGTAGAAAGGTATTTCCAATAAGCCCATTTTGTATCCTTGCAAAAATCCAGAGCAACCAATTCATTCTACAAAAGGAAGGAAAACATTGGTTGTAGCTTAAGGTATCCTACTTTGTACACCTTATCCTTTTCTTCCCTTCCTCCTTCCCCCAACCCCCTTCTTTTCAAATTATGTATTTATCTCTCAGCCCAAGGACAGCCAATGGTTAAGTGCCAAAGAGAAAACCCATTGTGACAGGCAGGTCTCTGCACAATCATCAGAAGAACTAGCTATTATAGCCAATTTAATAGCTTGAAAATGAACTCATTAGTGCTCCTTTATCACTAGAAAAAAGTCTATTAAATCCGGATGTGTGAAGAAGCTGTGCGGAGACTCATTTCCATCCTGCTGATGACCTGAACAAATCGGAAAAATGGTTTTCAAGGAAAAGGGTCAGGCTTGGCTGCAATGTGATATTTTTCTTTTACAGGTTTCTCTCCTTCAGGTTTGGGTGCAATTAATTTTCATTTGTACAGAATTCACTCTTCTCTTCCCCCGCCCACCATTGTGTTTCCCTCATCCATATACACGCCTGCTTATTCACTTGCCATATTGGTCTGCCATGCACTTGATGCCATAATATTGCCATTCTTAAATTGCGCAAGCAAACACATGGTCTGAATCACAGTTTGTATTAATGCCATGCCAAAAAAAAAAAAAAGAAAAAGGGAGGGAGACAGAGAGGGAGAGGGAGAGAAAGAGACAGTCCCCCCCTCCCATCATCAGTTTGATCAAAGAGAATTGGTTGTTGCAACTTGTTTGAAAAGGACAAGAGAATTTCAGTGAAATTCTTGTAAATGGATAATGTGCAAAATGTGACATTTGTAATATCTGTCTCGTCCCTATACAGATGTGTGACATCTTACACTCCCGAGCTACAAAATTTTTCTGCCAGTTCCTGCAGTAAAATAATTTTTTTTAAAAAAAAAGAGGGGGGAGGTAGAAATATTTGGGCGCTGCAGAAAAATGAATAGGAAAACAAAAATATTTTTTTGTAGTGGAAGAAAATGTTTGAGAAATTACACTGAAGATTTTAGTATTTTATGTATATTTTAGTATAGAATAATGATGCAGATATGATATATCTGTATAATATAGATAAAGAGTAAAAATTCAGTATATTATACTTACCTAAATGTGATGGCACCCACCTAAAATTCACAGCCAATCATTGCTAATTAAAATACGTCTAAGTTAGAACCCATCAATTTATGTTAACTGCCCCTTTTTTCAGTTTTTTAGTTTATGTATTTATTTTATATATTAAAATTATTGTCCACCTATATCGCCACAAGGCGATTCTGGGCAGCTTAAGTTAATTTTGGATGATTTATTTTTTTATATTTTATATTTTTTTTAACATTCTAATTGTTTTATATTATTGTTTTATGATATTAAAAGCCAACCTGAAATTAACTTACTGTAGTTCTATATGTTGCTTTTTATAAATTGAATTTAAAAAATAATTTGGAGTTCAAATTGAAGTAAGGACTGGATTCTATGTTACCGTAATCAAATTTTAATTTAAAGGGTGCAATATTCTGTCTGTTATTCCAATTGTCTTTCCTAGAGATAAGGAAGTCATTTTATCTTGTGTCTGAAAAAATTGTGAATTCTTGTAAAAAATAATACAGGCAGTCATTACATGAACTGTTGTAAATCAAGGACTACCTGTATTCCAAACAAAATTCTCATTTATACTGCTCTTATTCAAGAGGTATTGGTATTATTAGCACAGAGCAATCCACTTCATATTAGTTTAAATTTGGACTGGGGAGCAAAGTAAGCAGGATGTTTTAACCCTCTGAAAAATTCAAAGATAGAATGTTCATTTTATCTATTGCTATACACTTCTTTCTTTTTGCATGCTGTGTCAGGATGATTTTTTTTTAATTGAAATCAAAGGCCAAGTAAATCAGAGCATGTAGATAAACCCAAAATACAAAAATCATTTTTGGGATTCTGTTTTAATTTAGCTTTATGCCCTTGAATGAAATTAAATATTGAACTTTTAGTTCCGTTGCCATGAACTGATTATATGTGATTATTCTCAATCTTTTGAGAATGATAGACGCCAAAGGGGCTAAATTCTAAATTGGCAGAAATGAGTTTTATTTTTTGCTCCATTCATTTTTTTAACTGAATGCCTTTCTATCGTGTTTATGAAAAAAAATCTTACAAATTGGGGTGAGGACCTAAAAAGATTTTCATCCATCTCCAGCCTACAATACAGTATTAACATAACATTTTTCATAAAATAATACACTTTTCTCGGTACTATTGAGAATAATATAATTACATTATTCACAATGCTCTAATAATGCAAATCAACTCATGTTTCATTTCTTCCAGATTTAAAGCACCTTTTTATTTCTGTAATTCTTATCAGTTAAGATTGTTGTTTCTTCATGCCTGCCTTTCTCACAATTGCTGAGGTGGGGATGCAGAAATAATCTGGAAAGAAAATCTTAGTGTGGAAAAGAAAAAGGAGGTTTGCAAAACATGGTAGAATAAAGAGAAGTTGGAAATTTCAGTCTATTTCTAAAATAAGGCATCAATTCTTCTATTAGGTCAGTGCTTTGATAACTTATGATACGTGAACTTCAACTCTGGCTTAAGATGAAATTTTTAACTGTTTTTAAATGTTTTAAACATTTTTAATTGGTAAATGAGTTTTAATTGGGCCAAATTTATATATCTTTTAATTGTTTTTAATATTTGTTCTGCATGTTTTTTAATCTGGCTGTACACCGCCCTGAGTCCTCAGGGAGAAGGGCGGTATAGAAATCCAATATAAATAAATAAATAAACTCCCAAAATTCCCCAGCCAACATTTCTCTTATATATAAAATGTTATGCATAAGGGACTCCAGGAAAAAGTTGATCACATAGGATTGGTAAATGATGTTGTTTTCTTCTCACAAAACTCAGAAGAGCCAGGTTATGCTTAATAAATTCATCAAAGAAAGAAAAATTTTTACATCTGGAGAAGAACTAGATGTAGTAGACCACTGCACATACTTTGGCCAACGAATCTCAATGGAAGGTGATACAATAAAAGAAACTGAACAACCTGTTAAATGTTGGCAGGCATTCAACAAGCTAAGCATAATTTTCCAGAACAACCTCCCCCTATGCCTGAAGAGAAAAGTTTTCAATCAGTGTGTGCTATCTGCTCTAACATATGCTGGTGAAACATGGACACTCACCTCACTATCGTTATAAAAGCTATGAGTGGCACAAAGAGCCATGGAAAGAGACATACTCGGCATCACAAGACAAGATATAAAGACCTGCACATGGATTAGAGAACAAACAAAAGTATATGATATTATCAAGAGAGTAAAAGAATGGAAATGGAAATGGGCTGGTCACCTAGCAAGAACAACTGATGGCAGGGGGACCAAGGCAGTCATAGAATGGATCCCAATTGATAAAAACATGTCCATGAAGAGACCTAAAACAAGATGGATTGATGACATACCTAAAATAAGATGGATCAATGACTTCAGCAAGTATTGTGGGCCCAATTGGCAAAAGAAAGCTCATATTGGTTGGAAACATGCGGAAGATCCCTTCATCCTGCAGTGGATTTTGTTGTTAGTTGCAAAGTGGTGTCCGACCCATTGTGAGTCAACCTTGAGCCTGGTGAGATTTGAACTTGCAGAAATTGCAGGCAGCTGATCTTAATAACAGTGCTTTAGTCTGCTGCGCCACCAGGGCTCTTTGAACTTCAATCATTTGAATTTGAACAATCATTCAACTGACCATAGGAATCATTTGTTCAATTGAATAAACTGTGCAGCATCATTTTCTGTCCCCAGTCTTAGGAGTAGATCAAAATTGGTACCACCACTTCTGTTGTCAGGCATTCTTATCTCTAACCTTTAGGGAAATCTGCATTTCCCTAAATTCCCTCAGTTTTGGATTGTAACCTTTGTTTCTTTCAGGTATTATAGTTCAGTTCTGATTATAGGCATCCTTTCTTTCCTTGTTGGTTTATAATCACTATGCTTTCTAATGATTTTGTGTGTTTTTAAAATCAAGAGAATAAATAGGCATTCTACAGTAGTAAAATCAGTCATGGTTACCTGATGTCTTGCTTAAAGACCATGAAGTTAAGTAAGATTTGCTTAATGATCATGGCAGAAGTAAGGTTTTAAGTCCATCATAGTCATATATGGCTTAATGGTTGTGTTGCTTAGGAATGGAGTTACCAGTCCCAGTTGTGATTGTTAATTGAAGACTACTGCTATTTAAAATGCGCAGTCAGATGAGGAGAGCCAAACTCATTGGTAGTCTCACACTGCAATGAACAAGGACAAACATTCAATTTCACCGTTATTAAGATTGTTGGACGAGCAAGCACAAAAACAGCCAAGGAAGTGATTGAAGCCTGGGAAACAGTCCCCTCATCAGTCAACGGGAATGCTAATTTACCACCAGCCTTAGAAGGCAAAGGGTGGGCAGCACAAACAAATGACAGCTAATGACTTAAAAGCCAGCCACCAACACACCCCGATCAACATCTAAAAAGCCACATACAACAGATACTATAAATACCACACAGAGAACAACACACTCTCTGTTAGAGAGAATTTCCCTGAAGATGGGCTCCAGCATGAATCCGAAAGCTCAGAAGAAAAAACCTCTGGTCCTGGTGACCGACTCAAATTGGATCCTGCAACAATATCCTGGGATACGTATATTTGCCTTCATTCGTGAAACCTTTTAAAGTTGTAGATTTTCCTATTCCTTTGCTCCTTCCTTTCTAAATGACAGATAAATGAAATCAATGCCTCTGAAGTCCACTAAAAATATGGGACATTGAGTTCTGTGTAATCCTCAAACTTGTAGGATGCTCCATATCCTGTCTTGAAGACTAAGACAAGTACTTATTAAAGAGTAACAACATTTCCTCTCCTGCTATCCTGACTTAAAATACAGGTGGTCCTTAAGTTATGACTGTAACTGAGCCTGGCAATTGTGATCTCAAGTCATGACCATCCTAAAGCAGATCACCAAATGCGTGGGGCCATTTTTCACAGCAGACACTAAGCAAAAAAATTGTTAAGCAAACCCATCGTCCACTAGGAGCCAGGTTTTGTCAGAAACTGAAAGTAAACACCAGTTTCTGACAAAAATGTCATAAAACATGATTGTTTGATCAGAGGGTACTGAAAATGGCTGGTTTGGAATTGGTTGCCCAAAACACCTGATCATGGGATGGGGGGCAGTATCAGAATTTCAGAACTAGTTCACACAGCTTTTGGGGATCTACTGTAACAATCACTAAGCACCTGGTTGTAAATTAAACACTACCTGTACCGTTTCAGCTACGGTATATCCAGTGGGTGACTGCATCATTATTTTGCAGAACCCCAAAAAATACAATTTTCTTGAGTTTGGCACTGAGTATCCAGTGTCCTGTTTGTTCTGATGAGTTGAAGGTTCACATGTTATTTTATTTTTTAAACCATATTCTTTTTCTGTTTTTCCTCTAGGGTCTCTACCTTGCTATAATTGTAGTATTTGGATCTTATCTTATGACTATGATTTTAAATGGTTGTAAACTGGAATAGTGGGATCGAAATCTCTCCGTATAGAAATTATTCTGCTATAATCCTTATCTGGAGTAGTTTAAGATGACTGTCTATATACAGTAGATAGAAAGTGAAAGAAAATGCTATAATAGACCAGTGTAGAAAATTATGGCCAGCTTAACAATATTCCAACTGCTGCTAGAATTACCTAAGAAACACACTTTTAAGGACTCTGCCTGATCTCAAACACCGCATACCACATCTTTCAGTCTTACAATAGGACTGCTAGGTTATTATAAAGCATTGTTACATGTGTACAATCACTTTGGAGAATCGCTTCAATGCCCTTTGCCTGGGGAGGCTTTTGAGTTTACACACTATAAATTTGTATGTTTAAAAAAAATGAGGTCTTTTTTTAAGAGCCCATCTATGAGCTAGTAACTAGTGGGAACGTATTTATTGTCATGAACTTAATTTAGTGTTATCTGAAGTCCTATTTTTCCTCTTTGAAAGTCTTTTTGCATACATCACTGGGATTGTTAAGCTTTCACAAAGCCGAGCAGGGGGCAAGGGATGGCCTTTATATAACATGTGCATTGTAAAACTGCTGCCTTTTTAATTCTCTTTTTCTCCCACACTATGTACCGTATAAGAAAAGAACATGGTCACCTATCTCCTTGCTGGAGAAACTGTCATTTTTAATCCATTTATACATGGTACTTAAGTTGCCGTAAGCAAAACAAGAGAGCTTTAAAGGGGAATTAATGTCATTTGACAATAACAAACTATAGTTTCTCCCCTTCCTTCCAGATCTTCTAGATGTAAAAAATATTCCTCTGAAAGAAAAGACTGCAGGTTCTTCTAAGACAATAGAAGGGGGGGGAGGACACAATATTGAAACTTTATTTTAGAATGAAGTGGACCCATTAGTGGAAACATGATAAATATTACAAGATGCATATCTATCTATCATCTGCTGGCCTTTCATTCAATCAGAATAGAGCTGGAGACCCTATACTAGAGGTCTGCAACCTTAAACACTCAAAAAGCCATTTAGACCCATTTCCCACAGAAAAGAAAACACCGGGAACCACAAAACCTTTCCCGTGCCTGACTATTTCTTGAGCGGCCACAAAACTACCATATGTAGTTGAACTAATGTTCTTCTGAAATTTTTCTTTTCTTGGATTTATCCATGGTTGGCCTACCGGGGGGTTGAAAAGCTCATTAAATTGCATGCCAGTGGGTGTCACACATTGGCGGTTGTGACACATATTTTGAGTGACAGGGAGCCGCAGCAGAGGGGTGAAAGAGCCACATGCGGCTCCAGAGCCGCAGGTTGCTGATCCCTGCCGTATACCATTTCAAACAGGTGGATGTCCAATCTTTTCATAAAACCCTTCAGTGATGAAGCATCTGTTCCATGGTTAATTGTTCTCACTGTTAGGATCTATCCATCTATCTATCCTCAATATTATCTCCCACCGTTTTTTCATATACCATGCAAAGCAATGAAAATACCTAATATTCTTTCCTACTAATTTCCCATCAGTGACAACCCTATGAAGTGAGCTGGGCTGTCTAAGACTGAGTGACTGGCCCAAAATTACTTTGTCAGTTTTCATGTCTGAGAAGGTCTAGAACTCACAGTCTCCTGGTATCTAAGCCAGCATCTTAATCACCCTACCAAATCTTCTCTCATTAAATTACTCAGAAGTATTCTTCCGTGTTCTCTTCTTCTTCTTCTTCTTCTTTTTAGCTGCTCTTAAACTAAATTTATTCATTTGTACTGGTATTTCTATGCCACTCTACACTACAATGACTCCAAGTGGCAGAAATAGGGGTCAAGACATCAAAACGGTACTTAAATATATTACAATGGGGCTAATTAAGAGAAGTAGATTGTAAAAGGGATTTTTCCAAATGTTTTCTTCCAGAACTAAATCTTAAAATCTCTTTTTGAAACTCATTAGGGAGGAGGTGACTGCCTTATGGTGAGACAAATTGTTCCACAGAAGGGAGAGTTGAGAAGGTCCTAATCCAGGAGAACAAAATTCATTTCCAAAGAGTGTCCTATTAAAGTCAGATCACAGCTTTTGGTAATTTAGAAATTGGTTTTCAAGAAAATATTATTGGAGAACAAGGTACAAGATATCAACTCCTTATCATAGTTCCTTCATTTCTTGTACCTACTTGTTTAAATATTTCTAAAATAAAAATATTTTTATGGCAGTAGGTGCATGCTAAAATATGTACCGTATTTTTCGGAGTATAAGACACACCAGTGTATAAGAAGCACCAAGATTTTGAAGAGGTTAAGCAAAAAAAAAAAAGTTTTTGTCCTCCCTGGCCCCCAGGAGCACTCTGCAGGCCTCCCAAAACCACTGCACACCCCGTTTTTTGCAAAAAAAATTGGTGGTTTTTTTTTTGCCTGTTTTTTGCATTTTTTGCCCTCTCCAGCCCACACGAGCATCTGCAGGCCTCCCAAAGCCTCTATGTGCCCTGTTCTTGTGAAAAATGGACCTGTTTTTCACACGCGGGGCAGGGCTTTGGAAGGGCAAAAACGGCTGTATTCGGTGTATAAGACACACCAACATTTCCACCCTCTTTTAGGGGGGGGGGAGTGCATCTTATACTCTGAAAAGTATGGTATATGCCGGAAAGTAGATAGTACCAATGAAAGAGAATATTTGTAGCTCAGGGTTGAAATGAATGGTCCTGATGTTCTCTGAGCTTGGTTGTTTTCTTGCAGCTGTTTCATTACCCAAACTAGGTGACACTATCAGTGCTAATCATACATCTCAAAGTAGATAGTTTTACAATGTTTTACTAGTTCCTTCCTTTTATGTGCCTACAAATAGGCTGAGTCGCTTTTTGCAAATTGGCCTGCCATATATAAACCTAGCAAACAAAACATTAAAATTACATAGAAATAGTGCCAGGTAGAGAAATTCTACGTTTTTTTTTCTAACCCATTTTCATTCATTTGAATGAAAGTCTGTTAATATAGAAGCTTCTTACAGAGGAGAAGAGAATTGGGGAAATTCTCAAGTAGGGGTATGTTTTTCCATTTACTGGATGATAAAAGTAGAAAATAGATGCATGTTTGAATTGAATTCTGGCTTTGCTCATTTTTCTCCAGTTTTTCCAGCTAAGAAGTAGATTTCCCTATCACTATTTATCCTCCCATTATCAAACACCGTTTCTACATACACAAAGAAGAATAGAGATAAAACACGCAAAGTTATCTTTGTCTCCTGGGGATAATAAATTAATGACTAGGAATCGTATCTAATATGGTAAAGCATAATCATCCTGTAAAACTCACACTCTTGATTTATTATTTTCACATCTTCAAAAGAACTGTTACACTCCTTCTAATAAGGAAATGGCAATTAAGCTTTGTTTTGTATCAGCTTCTTGAAAATGTCAATATCATGTTAATCATCAGCATAACAACAATT
Organism: Pantherophis guttatus; assembly: GCF_059756535.1. Lineage (NCBI taxonomy): Eukaryota > Metazoa > Chordata > Lepidosauria > Squamata > Colubridae > Pantherophis > Pantherophis guttatus. The sequence goes on from NC_142066.1 coordinate 145,947,639, forward strand.
ACCTAGTGACTTGTGCAACATATGTTGTGTAAATCTTTTGAAAGGTCACAAATTATGTTTTGTTCTTTTTAGTTGGGAGGAAGATGTTACCTGGGAAATATAAGACTGAAATAGTCACACAACTTTTAATTTTCTATGGTAGTTTATTCTGTAACATCCAGATGTTTTGGCATTTGAAGAAGCTGCAGTAAAGCAATGACAAGTCTTCAATTTATTTGAATGTTTAAAGAGACAGATTCAGAATTTTAAAAAGGGATCAATGAAAACCAAAACCAGGAAAGTTATTTATCTCTTCCTTCCCCCCTTAGGGATGGTAAATCATAAAATCCCAGGCTTTTGGCCATTATGTCCAGGAATTTGGAAGGTTGTAGGCCAATGTCTGAGAGCGAGTTTGATTAATGTACCAGGCTAGAAACTGGGAGACTCTGAGTTCTAGTTTCATTTTAGACATAAAAGCCAGCTGGATGACTTTGGGCCAATCTTGCTGAGAAAACTTTATGGATTTTTCCAGGCAGTTGCTAGAGGAAGGAAGGAAGGAAGGAAGGAAGGAAGGAAGGAAGGAAGGAAGGAAGGAAGGAAGGAAGGAAGGAAGGAAGGAAGGCCAGCACATGTAGATCAGTAATTTGCCTAGTAAGAGATTAAGGACTGGATTTAAAATGAATTTAACACTGCAGAACAAGAGTTGAATTGCCAGAAATAAAGGACAAATTTTGTCTCCTCCAATGTGTTCTTATTCTTATCAACGATGTATTGTTTATCGTTTAATTTTAAAAGGTCTTTTATTCTTCAAAATTGAGTTCTTACAAGATGATATAAAACATACAAATGGACATACAACTAATAGTGTACATATCATGTACACAATCAGGTCATCCAATAGTGGTTGCTCTATCTGATTGGGAATAAGAATTGCCACTGAAGTCAGTCAAAATTTATTTTTGGCATTCAAAATTTTTACTCCAATGTACCCAATAGACTTTTCTTTCTTTCTTTCTTTCTTTCTTTCTTTCTTTCTTTCTTTCTTTCTTTCTTTCTTTCTTTCTTTCTTTCTTTCTTTCTCTCTTTCTTTCCTTCCTCCCTTCCTTCTTTCCTTCTTTCTTTCTTCCTTCTTTCCTTCCTTCCTTCCTTTCTTCCTTCCTTCCTACTGTTATGCCACCCATCTCCCTATAACGTTACTCAGGGCAGCTTATAGACTATAAAACATATAGAAAAATAATTAAAATGTATCAAAATAGTAAAACAGCAGATTGAAATATTTTAAACTATATAAAAATTATTGTAGGAAAAATATGACCAAAGACCAATCTTGACTGCATGGATGTTGAATGAAAAGGACATAAATAGTACAAATAAATAGATAAACATATACATATATATTGATTATAACAGAATATATAAATCAATGAGAAGTTATGTAAAAGCTTTGCTGCGGCCTATCAAGTATTGTTGGGTTAATGTCATAAGGCAGAGAATAAATTGACAAAGAGATAAGCACAGGCATGCCTCAATGGGCAGGGATTCTAAAGGTGTAAGAGACATTCTATCAGCAGTACCACCAATGAAGAGTCAGTCTTCTCCTGAGCAGCCCCTTGCAGACTTCACCATAGACACTTGAAGAAGACCTCTGAGGATGACTGAGAGTATGTGTAAGAACTAACGAGAAGCCATTATAAACCATTTAAATGGTATGTGGAATCACCTTGAGAGATGAGGCAAGAGATGCTATCGAGAAAACAATCATATAAGAGACAGCATAGCATGCAAATGCATAATAGGCAGGGAGAGAAAAACTCAGAAAGACACCTCCCTAATTTATCAGGCAGGTGAAAGAGATTTGTACTTTTCAGACATACAAGTTTCTTTTAACATAGATTTATAATAAAGTAGAATTAGCTCATTTGGTCATGTTTCTTGTCTGGTCTACTTGGGAAGGCTAACACAGGAGTCACATGGTGAGGTCATTGTTTCTGAAGGATAAGAAATACATGTATTTGATGAGTCATTAATGCAGGGGTGTCAAACTCAATTTCATTGAAGACCACATCAGGGTTGTGTTTGACCTTGGGGGTGGAGGCAGGGTGGTCGAGGCCTGGGTGGGCATGGCCAGTTCAATATCAATCATGTTGTGGCACCTGTGGCAGCCCGAGAGCTCTGCCAGTGAACAGTGAACTCTATTTTTGCCTGCAGAGGCCTCCTGCAACTCTCTGCCAGCAAAAACAGAGCTCAGGAGAGCCACCTGCAGCCGTCGTGAGCTCCATTTTCGCTGGCAGGGACATGGCGGGCCATTTCCAGGGTGGCCCTGTAGGCCAGATCTAAGCACCATACGAGCTGCATACCTTCTTGCATAAAACAGCAAAGGGAATGGTCTATTTGGAAAATAAAGGTATTTGTATTGATTGATTTGATTTTTATCCTTTATTACTTTTTAAAATATTTTAAAATATTATTATTTTAGCCTTTATTACTTTTAAGTAATCCAAGGTGGCAAACATACATAAACTTCCTCCTGTTTTCTCTACAACAAGAACTCTGTGAGGTACATTTGGCTGAGAGAAAGTGACTAGCGCAAAGTCACTCAGCCATCAGACATAGAAAAAAATGGTTTTTAAAAAAAATGAAATTGGAGTATTTATGGTTTCAGATATTTTGGTTGTGCCAAATTTGGTCAATCAGGACAGTAGTATGTACGAATGTGAGACTGCATGAATTAGAGGACTAGTTAAGAGTCATGCCACTCTTTCTGTAACAAAAAAACAGGCCTTTCAGTCACTTCTTTCCCTTATCAAAGTTGTCTCCCCTCCTTCCGTTGGAATAATAGTGAATAAAGCAATGTTATTTTGCCTGTCTGCAAATTGCTGTACATATTCAGATGGCCCCTTCCATTAAATTAAAAACAGCCTGGGCTGAGTAAATTGCTACGATGCTAAGAAGAAGATGCAGCAACTGATAATGACTTACATTTCCTAGGCCATTCTGTGTCACAGTTTCCTTATTCCAAAGGAAGCATTTCATAAAACTACCTAAGATGAGCACGGTGAATATATGGCCTGGCCGTTGAGATGCTGTCTAATGAAAGCAGGCTTTGAAGAGGCAAGACATGATTATTCTGATTTGCAAGATGAGGGAAATCATATTTTTCCTTTAACAATCACTGGCTGTGGAAAAATGGAATTGTTTCCAGCATCTGGGTCTTAGTGTTATCATAGTCACTGTGGTTCTATATATTCCTTTTTATTGGTCTAGCACTGATGCATGCATACATTTCTGACTTTGTCCATTAAAAGGATGTGGGTAAATTTACTATAATTATAAATCATACGCCTTTAAATATGATGCAATTACATTCTTAAGGGCACAGCTGTATCACCAAAGATTGTGAACTAGGATGCTTCAGCAGCCCCTCTAAAAGTAGTCCTCGACTTATGACCACCAGAATGTCTGTTGCTAAGCAAGATGGTTGTTAAGTGAGTAGTGTCTGATTTATGACTCTTTTTGCCACAGTTGTTAAATGAATCACATGGTTGTTAAGCAAATGCAGCTTCTTGCTGAAGTTGTCCCCAGCATGCTACAACTTTTGCAAATGCATCCCAGTTGGAAAGCACCTGAATTTTGGGAATGCTGCATCATTTGTAAATGATGGACCATAAGTTATAGGTAGTTCTCGACTTACAACCACAATTGAGCCTAAAATTTCTGTTGCTAAGTGTGACAGCTGTTAAGTGAGCTTTTCCCTTTTACTCTCTTTCCTGCCATGGTTGTTAAGTGAATCACTGCAGTTGTTAAGTCAGTATCAAGGTTGTAAAGTGAATTTGGCTTACCCATTGACTTTGCTTGTCAGAAGCTCAAACATGGTGATCACATGACCCCAGGACACTGCAACCATCATAAATACATGCTGGATGCTAAGCATCTGAATTTTGATCATGTGACATGGTCGTAACAGTGGTGGGTTGCTCCCGGTTCGCACCTGTTCGCAAAAAACGGTAGTAAAAATTTGTAGTCGTTCGGAGAACTGGTAATAACATTGGCTGGCCACGCCCCCGAACCAGTCCCGGTCGCTGCTCGCTTACCCCGCCCACCTCATCAGAGGCTTTTTTTTTTTTACTTTTAAAAGCATTTTTTCTACAACCTCTTCGGCTGAAAAAATGCTTTTAAAAGTAAAAAAAAAAAGGCTGCCGATCAGGCAACTCAGCTGGGATCATCAGAGGCTTTTAAAAGCATTTTTTTTCTGTAACCTCTTCGGCTGAAAAAATGCTTTTAAAAGTAAAAAAAAAAAAGGCTGCCGATCAGGCAACTCAGCTGGGATCATCAGAGGCTTTTAAAAGCATTTTTTTTCTGTAACCTCTTCGGCTGAAGAGGTTGTAGGGGAAAAAAATGCCTTTAAAAGCCTCTGGCGATCCCAGCTGAGTTGCCTGATTGGCAGAGGCTTCTAAAAGCATTTTTTTCTGCAACCTCTTAAGGTTGTAGAAAAAATGCTTTTAAAAGTAAAAAAAAAAGTTGGCCATGCCCACCCAGTCACATTACCGCCCCCCACCAAGCCACGCCCACAAAATAAGCCACGCCCACAGAATCAGTAGTAAAAAAATTTAGAACCCACCCCGGGTCATAAGTATGAAAAATGATGATGTCACTTTTTTTCCAGTGCTGTTATAACTTCAAACAGTCACTAAATGAAACTTGTAAGTTGAGGACTGCCTGAACTTTTTTCAGAGCCCCTGTGACTTTGAACAGTTTCTAAATCAATGGCTGTAAATCAAGGAATAACAATAGAATTTTCAGCACCAAAAAGTTAACTCACCAAATTGTATGATCAGCAAAAAAGAAGAAGAAGCATTTCCATCATGGCTGATATCAGACAATATTGCATCACCCTAAGTACCAACTTTCAAAATACTAGGAAAGCTACATTTTCTGAGAAATATCCAATAGGGTTTTCACTTTCCTTCATTGGAGCAACTGGTTTTGTTTCCAATCTCTCACTCAATCTAAAGAGTTGACCTCTTTTTTTTTTGTCCAGATACAGTATTTCAAATTTAAAGCTGAAATTAACATATATCTGATATGTCACATCAGATCCAGTTTGATCTAATGAGTAAAAAATCAAACTAGAAACTAGGAGATAGTGAATTCTAGTCATGAAAGCTGGCTGGATGACTTTGGGTCAATCACCAACCTGAATTATTTCTTACAATAATAAAAGCTAAATACAAGCAAACAAATAAATAAATGTTATTTGGCCAAGTCCCTAGGGAGTTGGGCAGCATAGAAATGTGACTAATAAATATTTGTTAGGAAATGAATGTGAATTATATTTCTCTATTTGTTTTGAAGCAAAATTATCATTTTGAGATATGTTCCTCCAAATATTGCATTTCTCAGCTTGAAATATAGCTATAAAATATAGTTTTAGGGAAAACTGTATACAAATTAAATGCACATTTTTCTTTTAGTCTTGAAAATCAAAATGAACTGTCCCTATCTATACTGGAGATACGCTTTTGCTAAGTCTGTATCTCCATGTAGTATTACAGAGCAGCTGGAAATATCCAGCTAATATTTTAGTTGATATATAGCAGTTATAACTATTTATCAACTAAAATATTAGCTGGATATTTTAGTTGGAAGAAATGTCCATCTGGGTTCAGTTCCAAGTGGGGAGAAAGACACTGGGAAGCTGCTTGGAAGGATGGTTTAATAATGAAGCAGAACCACCAAGCACATGTGATTCTGGGTAGCTGAACACATGGAGTAGAGAATGAGTGTTATTTATGCCCTCTCTTGGGGTTTGAACTTGAGCTTCCTGTTCCTGTGGCAAGGGCATGTATTCTATTGGCTGTCAGACTCAAAGGAGTCACAGCTGAGGTTGTTTGAATTAAGGTTGGTTGAACTTTGCTGGGTGATGTAATGTCCCCAGGTGATTTCGCAATGCAGGGAGCCCTACTGCTAGATGGGTAGAGGGCTAATCCTATTATGTCTTGAGGGTCATGTCTTAACCCCATCACCCTGGAGCTGAAGTTCTAATTGTTTTATAGATAGGCTGGCCCAGTCTTAATGTGCACCAAATATCTGCTGGGGACAGGGAGATGCTCTTTATCTTTAAAAACATGTTTCTCCTTTTCTCATCCAGGGAAATATAATATTTTGCCTTTTTAATATTTCCTAGAATATTTCATTCCTCTAGGAGAGGGGTGGGTGCTAACTTTCTACACCCTGAAATTTTGTGTTTGCTATAGAATTGTTGCACTCACATCAGCTTTTATGTAACTGATTCCTGAGCCATGGTGGTGCAGTGGTTAGCATGCAGTATTTCAGGCTAATTCTGCCTACAGCCTGGTGTTTGATACTGACAGGGCTCCGGGTTGACTCAGATTTCCATCCTTCAAAGGTCAGTAAAATGAGGACCCAGATTGTTGGTGGCAATATGCTGACTTCTCTGCTTAGAGAAGGCTGTAAAACTTTATATAAATCTAAGTTCTATTGCTATTGCTATCCATCCATCCAATCAACCAACATTTAGGGTAATTAGCACTGTTTTCAGAAATGTTTGAAAACTACAAATACAGTTTGCATAATCTTTAGTTTTATATGGCACTAATAAATTATTTAATTCATAATTAATTCATAAATTAAATCCTCGTTCTCTCCTCTATTTGCTGACTGCAAAGAGGAGGGGAAATCCTTTCACTCCATTGAAAAGCAGTTCACTTTCAAACTCAGTTTGTGTTCTATTTCCATAGAAATTAATATTTTATTCCGTGCTGCTGTTAAGTTGTTGCTTTCTGAATATGTTAATTATACACTTCAATTCTCTACTTTGCATCTTTCCCTCCTACTACAAGTTAGCTTTTCAATAGACTTGAACCACCTCAAGAGCAGAAGGGATTCTAACTTTTCAACTTGGCATGTGTTGAGTTGCCATGACAATGTCTTAGTCTACTTGACAAGTAACAAAAAAGGCACAGATATTGTAGCCAAAATAGTCAAAAGACTGGCAGCATAAGGATTTTTTAAAACCAACCTTCCTTCCTTCCTTCCTTCCTCCTTCCTTCCTTCCTTCCTTCCTTCCTTCCTTCCTTCCTTCCTTCCTTTTCCCTTCCTTGTATTCCATTTTTTTTCTATTATTGCCCTACTAGAATGAGATTCTATTAATAAATCCAATTGGAATCATAACCCAGCTTCCTCTCTGTGAACCCTCTCTGTCTCTTTTTCTGTTTTCACTACACACACACTAGTCTATTGTGGTAACTCCAAACTTGCTGACTGGAGAATTCTGGGAATTGAAGTCCACAACTTAAAAAAATGCTCAGGTTAAAAAACAGTGATTAGATTATGGATGCTGGATCATTTCCCAAATTCAATGCACTTTTTCTTCCCACTGACACTCAACAGCTCTATACATGTAGGATTTGGATTTCTTGGATTAAGCATTATTACCTTTAAGATTTTATATTCTATTAATTTGTTGATATCTGTGAAACATACATTTTTTCCTCTTTTATTCTAACCATTTATTTATCTTTTAAAATATACACATTCTTCTTTCATTGCAAAGATAGACTGAATGACAGATTAATTTAATACAAAATGGCACAATTTAATAAAATAAATGACACCATGGTTTTCAAAAGCTGATTTAAAGGTGGAAGTTGGTTTTTAAAACTTCAATTGGCAGAAGCAAACACCTGGTTTTTTTTTTTTTTTTAATTTTATTTTAGAACAGAGAGCAAAGAGCATTTGCTGGGCATTTTTCCCAATAGACTCTACAATTCTCTGGTCAAATAAACTAAAAATGTTTCTATACCTCTTTACAGAAAAAGAAAGTAAAATAAGTTGCGAGCACTCTCCCCGCTGATTTTTTTTAGTTTGTGTCCTGTACATTTCCTTATTTGGTTGCACAAAAATCCAAAAGTAACTTCCAAGCCCTTCTTCCTCCAATATTTAAAGACGTTTAGCAAGATACTTGGCAACTGGTTTCTTTTCCTATAACTTTTCTCCACCCCCCACCCCCATCCATAGCTGCATGTTGTTACAGTGACACAGAGCCGAAGAAAGGGAAATACCTTCTAACAATTCCTATAGGACATTAAAGTTTATAATTAGGAAGTTGGAAAGCAAGAATTCTCATTAGCGGGAAAGTAAATTGTTCACAATCTCTGGAGGACTGCAGGATTGCTCCAGTTTCCAATAACCTGATGCAGAACTTGGAAAATAAAATGATCCTGTTCTTGATGTCACTGGATTTAGAGCTGGTCCAACATGGAAATATCCAAATTCAATTTGGAATTCATATCTGTGGAAGGTTTACTTTTAGTAGTTCTGAAGCCAGTATAAATTCTCTGTTGAAGAGAGACAGTTTGGTCTAGGGATTAAAGCACCAGACTGAAAACCAGCATACTGTGAATTCTAGTCCCACCCTAAATATAAAAGGTAAATGTGGGCCAGTCCTTTTCTCTCAGCTCACAATATCAGGTTTAGATACCAAGCTGATTGGCACCCCTGAAGGAATTTCGCTATAAATCAAATACATAAATTAATGAATAGGGACAGGGGTGGGTTCTGCTTACCTTTACTACTGGTTTGCAACGGAATCGTGCGTGCGCGCTCACTTCGTTCATGCACGAACCTTCCTTCTGTGTATGCGCAGATTGCTTCTGATGACATCAGGGTCAGTGGGCGGAGCCTCCCGCCAGTTTTACTACCGGTTCTATAGAACCGGTCAGAACTGGGGGCAACCCACCACTGAATAGGGATAATCCTGTTACAGATTTAATTCATTTTTAAGAGCTCTATTTTCAACTGCATTCTTCATGCTTGAAGAACTAACATTTTTTATGCTTGAACTAACTTGTTTCTTCCTCCGCATTCAATTCATTTCAGGTAGTCCTTGAGTTACAATCACTTAATGTCTACTGAAAAAAAAAAAGTCATAAAATCAGATCAATTGTGTGACTGACCTGTTTAACAACCATCATGACCTTGATGGTTGTAACTCAAGGACTACCTGTTATTCTTCCTCACATGAGCACGTTACAACTTTTGGACCTTGTATTTCTTTTAATAGACCTAATTTCATTCTGCTTCTCCCACCATGGTGAAGATTAATGAAAATTCTATTTTAAATATTCTTTTGTTTATTGTACTTCTGTAATGAATGTATTGCTTTTTAAAAATACAAGGGAAGAAATATTTCTGCAATAATTCCCTGGAATTTCTCCTGATTCTAGATAGATTTGCCCAGGAGAGCATATTTATCTATAACTGTAGAAGTCACTTTTGCGGTAGGTGAGTGTATCTGTAGTAAGAAACTTTGTACTCAGCTCTGTTCCTGAAGGAGCTCAATTCATTTGCTCTGCAGTCTTCAACGCTAATAGCCCTCATTATCCTTTAGCAGCTCACCTGTCCATTCCCGGAAACCAAGCCTTTGCTAAAATTGTTAGTGCTGGAAGAAGCAAAAGAACAAAACTGGAATGAGAGAGCATCTTTTTTTCCTCTTTCAAACGTCTCTGAGGACTGCCTGGACTTCATAGCAAGATATTTCCAGAAATTTTGCCATTGCTTCCTTCCTAGGAATGAGAGAAAGTGACTGGCTCAAGTGTTTATATTTACACAAGAATAGTTTGTCACGAAAGCGACTGCCTGTGAAGGCTCCTGGACTGGGGCTGAAAGACGAAAGCAGAAGCAATGTGCTCCATCCCATATTTGGATAGACCAGGTTGCCCTGATAAAAAATATTTGACAGGTTTAGGGTAAGTCAGCTGCTTTGTGCCTAAGGCAAAACTAAATAAAAGAATAACAGAGTTGGAAGGTACCTTGGTGATCTTCTAGTGACTAGTCCAACTCTCTGCTCAAGCAGGAAAACCTACACTATTTTAGACAAAAACTAGAACTCACAGTCTCCTAGTTCCTAATGCCTTAACCACTACACTAAACTGGCTCTCAAAGCAGCATCTATAAATACATTTAGTTTTTTTTAAAAAACACAAATGATTCATTATTTCTAAATTACAAAAAAATTCATTATTATTTGCTATAATTCCATATAAATGTAAAATGACATTCCAATAAAGGACATGGGGAAACTTCTGTTTGTTTGTATGGAAAACAGCAAAGGGGGAAAATCCTGAATGGCTTTTGACAGAAAACAAAGGAACTGAAATTGTTTTAGATCATTTCACACAGTATTAATTTTTTTGTTTGTTTAAATATCATAATATTTTGTCCTTTTCTGTTTGAGATTCCCCTGATCTGCTTCATTGTTGGAAGTGATCCCACACTCAGTTTTACAGAATCGCTGGGAATTGGGCAGCATATATATTAATATCCTTCTTATGATCAATTAAATATTGAAAGAAGAGGGAGGGAGGGAGGGAGAGGGAGGGAAATTCTTTATTTGCCATCAATTTATTTTCAATTCATTTCAATTCATAAATTTTATCAATGCCATTATGTCCTTAACCTGATCTTTCATATCTTCCAATGATCAACCCATCACTCCTATATCTAAGTCCATCCATCCAGTTGTTGATCAAACTATTCTCTCCTTCCACCTTTCCCACCATGAGAGCTTTCTCCAGAGAGCTAGTCTTTGCATAATATGTCTGAAGTAGCATAAGTTAAGTGTGGTCATTGTTCCTTGTGTGAGAACTCTGGGTTTGTTAAGGATATTGTTGTGTTAACCAACCAGCAGAGCATAGAGCACAGGGAAACGGTGCTGAGAGCAATCAATAAATTACATACAAACTGGTTTATCAAAGTTTTTACTTTGTGGTGAAAAACAATCTCATAGTCTTTAAACAATCCAAGTCTTTGCCAGTTAAATCAGTCCAGTGATACAAAAGTCTTCTTACCATACAAAACAGCAGTAGGTAATAAACAGCAGCACATTCACGCTGGTAACAGATCACAATGATAGCATATCCACACACGATGGTAGCATATCATCAGTGACTACATTTCAGCTCCCTTCTTAAATACAGTTACAACAGAGCTTATCCAATCAGAATACAATGACTCAGCATTACAATGACTCAGCAGTACTTATTAATGTCATAGAATAAATATTCATGTTAAAGTCATAGAACACATATATTGTCCATATATTGCCTGGACAACCTGTTAGGCTTACACCATATCGTAACAGGGTTGATCTGTTAATGTTCCATGGTAGTGGAAGTACTATTCCATGGTATAGGGTTTTCTGCTAGAGCAAGGGGTTGCATTGGAAGACCTCTAAGGATCCTTCCAATTCTGTTATTCTATTATTTGTTTGTTTTCTTGGCTGCCCACAGTATTTCCAGGAGTCTTCCCCAACACCAAAGTGATATCTTCTAGTACCAATTGGAATGTATACAATTCACTGTGTTTACCTGGGAAAACAGCACTTTACTGAATGATGCCTTTGGAAAATTTAGAAATTTCCCCATCTCACCTTTTATAAAGAACAAATCTAGAAGATAACAAAAGCAAGGAGGAAGATCTAGAATCCAAAAGAAAAATGAGATTTAAGATCCATAAAACCACTCAGTTTAGGTTAGTTCAAACTAATTTTGTAAACCATTCACCCAGTTCTGCTTTTTGTTTCCCATCTCATTTTCTCTTCTCACTAAAAAAACAAATGCAGCAAATACCAGCAGACCTTGAAAAACACATTAAAATTGTGTGCATGGTTCCTCTTTCTTTCAATATATCTCCACTAAATTGAAACACCACCATATTTTCAAAATGACAGCTTAAAACAAAAAAAGATGACACCATGTGTGAACTTTTTAAAAGGGGAAACATACAAATCACTTTTCTTTGATTTCAAAAGTTTGGGCAAACAGAAACCTTCTTGACCTGTTGTGTAAAGACCATTTATCAACAGCTTTTTTCCAAATATACACTTGTATACTATGTCCACACGATTATATGTTATCTTCACTTTTGAAATGAATAACAATTTTTTAAAATGTTGTATCCGGTGTTTAAGGGCAGGAGGTAAATATAATTTTTGATTTCAGATTCAAAGAAGTATTTCTTTCTATTTGTTCAGGGTTAGCCAGTTGTCTATCATGAGAGATTTAATTCTAAGAGTTATTTCTCTCTCCATATGTCATGTCAAATGGGACTTTTCCTTTATGCACAAGGAGTACCTGAAAAGTTCATGTAGAGACATCACTGCAAATGTTTTCTACCTTATGCTCTGAATACAGGAGCAGAAAGATTATCTTTCTTTCATATTAACCTCACCAAACAAGAAAAAAATCCATAGTCTCTAATAAGTTTATATTTATTTTATACTTGGTGGTCTGTACTTAAATGATCTCATATCTCACCAGAAGCCTTCCTCAAGTTCTTGAGAACCTATAACTTAAAATGTCTCTAACACCACTTTTAGAACTGGCACGGTGTTAAATACTAGTTGATCATTTGGCAAGTACCATGTTCTGCAGGTGGGATTACCACAAGTATGGTATCTGATTCAGCTCTGTTATGTTGACTTAGATTTAACTTTTCTAACCTGATTTTCTCCATAATGTATAGCTTTCATCAGCTCCAACCAATAAGGCTAATAGTCAGGATGGGTTGTAATTTAATATATAAATAATCCTGAAGTGCAATAAGAGAAAGCATATAGTTAACCGTGACTACCTTGAGATTCAGCAGATTCAGGTCTACTTAGCACTTGGATGGAAGACATTAGGGCAGGAGAGACTGGGAAATAGAAAAAAACTTTTGGAAGAAGACAAGAGCAAAATTCTTCTGTATCATGTCCAGTAAAACTGCATGGATATGTCCATCAAATCACTAGTAGTTGAGTTCAGTTCATAGGAGACTTTACCTACATTGATGAACTACATAGACCAGTGGTTCTCAACCTGTGGGTCGGGACCCCTTTGGGGGTCGAACGACCCTTTCACAGGGGTCGCCTAAGACCATCGGGAAATACATATTTTCAATGGTTTTAGGAATAATTTTATGGTTGGGGGTCACCACAACATGAGGAACTGTATTAAAGGGTCGTGGTATTAGGAAGGTTGAGAACCACTGACATAGACATTTGGTCCAGACAGGATCAAATGTTGCAGGATCCAATCTAGGTTGGTCACTGGGACCAGATGTTTTGACTTCCAAGCTTTCAGACTTGTGCTGGAGCCCATCTTCAGGGACTTGTGCTGGAGCTAGCTAGAGAGAAGTTCCCTGAAAATGGTTTCTAGCACAAGTCAAAAGCTCAGAAGACAAAACCTCTGGTCCCAGTAACTGACCCAGATTGGATCATGCAACATTGTCCTGGGATATATATATTTGCCTTCATTCATGCTTTGTGTTTTTTGAGAAGAAATGAGGTAAAACAGAGATCCAGTACCCTCTATAGATTATAGGTCCTTATTTTTCAAGTGAGAAAGAACAAAGGCATTGTAAGGCTTCTACATTGTCTTTCTGCTAGTTCAGAATCTACTGTCCAACCATACATTGTTAACTGTGTTTCTTGCTGGCTTAGTTCAGTGCACCTGAAGTTGCAGTTTGATGGAAATCAAGAGAAAGCTACCAGCAGCTAAACAATCTGATTTCCTATAGGCAGGAACTTTTAGTTCATCCTGCCTCCTAGCTCTCTTGTCTACTTCTCTTCCAGAAGTTTATCCACTTGAAAATGGTTCTCGCTATTTTGAGGACTGTAGATTTAATTTGTTTGTTTACATTATAGACTACCTGCCTTACTTTGTAGAGTGACTGGCTTATAATAGCATAAAAACATAAATATAAAAGCATTCAAAACATTAAAATTAACAAAAATGAAATAAAGGTTAAAAACCAAGAGCATGGGCCGTCAGAGGTGGGCTTTTGTCTCTTACACAATCAGCGGCCTCCAGCCTATTGCATTCCCAACGGGGCCCCAAGCCAACCAGCAGAGTCAGGTTTTAAGCCTCTTCTGGAAGGCCAGATAGATGGAGGCAGATCCTACATCCAATAGCAAGATGTTCCAGAGCTCGGGAGCCATGGCAGAGAAGGCTTTTATCCTTGACCATTAGCTCAAATTCCTTGGCTAACGAACTTCAAAGAAGGCCTCTTCTGCCAGAGTGAGTGGGGCAAATCAATCCCATTGGGGTAAGACAGTTCCTCAGATAATCTGGTCCCATGTCATAAAGGTCTTTAAAGGTGATAAACAACACCAAGATAACTGTGATTTGTTTTCATTTTGCTTCTAGAGCAGGAATCGGCAACCTTAAACACTCAAAGAGCCACAAAGGTCCTAACTGGTAGCTCCTGTTCAATTCTGGAGCTGACCAGAAGTCCAGTTCCCCCATCATAGTCTCTTCCTCTGCCGACTGGAAGTCGGTTCCCCCACCAAAAAGTCTCCTCTTAGTGTGGCATCCTTTTTCCTCTACCTGTCTCATCCTTTTTCCTAACCTGTCCTTATCAATTGTGGAGCCAACCAGCAACAGGGAGCTGCAGCAGAGGGATGAAAGAGCCACATGTGGCTCCAGAGCAGCGGGTTGTTGATCCCTGTTCTAGAGCATCGAGGAATGGATACAGAACTGAAGTGCCCTACATTCAGTGATAGAAGGGCTCATTGTTAAGAGGTAGGCATACACAGTTCGCATGTTGGATGGGAAAGACACTTGACTGAAACATTGGGGCACCAGCATCAATTACTAGAAATAATCCTGAAATGGATTGCTTATTTGTTAGCGATGAACTAGATACAGTGTTATGTTTAATTAGATTCTGCTTTATTTTTGCTTGTGATTAACGTGATAATTCTTCTTGGACAATTTCAACTTTTTCTTTTTACCTTAGATGAATTTCCTAATAGCTTATATTCAAAAGAGAGGGGCGGACTTATTTGTGTATTGCAACAGCAGAAGAAACTTCAGTGGAGTTAGAGTTCTTAGTCATGCAACCTGAATATTTATTTACCATTTTAGCATTCAATAATCTGTAATAATAATAAACTAGCAGGAAAAAGTCTCATTCGCTTCTATCCTGCTGCCAAAACTGGTGTCCTTTTTATAGCCCTAGCATACTTATGAAAATTTATGGTCCCTACATATTGTTTTGAAGCCAAATAATGTCGCTCGTCGAGAACAACTACAATATTTTGCATAATTCCTGTTCAAATGAAAAATAGTGGTCTATATATTGATTTCATTTAACTTGTTCTATTTCCATTTTAGAACTCATTAAAATGTAAATGGTAGTGACAGAAAAATAATTCAATTTACCCTTTTATGGGGATTATATATATATATATTAATAGAAACTTGGTGTTTGCTTCAGCAGGGGAAAAAGATAACCTAAACCCAGCTGATAATCCATTGCAAATGAATCGAATACATATGATAAATTCAGATCAAAAACCATGAAAGACAGTACCTGCCATGAAACATAAATGTATTTATTTATTTATAGGTAAAATCATCATTAGCTCAGCTCAAAAGGCAGCCTGCCAAACCAGCAGCATTCTTACTATAAATTGAAATACATTCCTTTGCACTCATCACATAGAGATACATTTTACTAACCATGTATATATATTTTTATAATGTTTGAGACTTCCATCCATGCCCATCATGATTCATAAAAGCAACACGATACAGAAGGATTACCGAATGAAGGCATATATATGTATCTCAGGCAGGGGTGAAATCCAGCAGGTTCTAACAGGTTCTGGAGAACTGGTAGTGGAAATTTTGAGTAATTCGGAGAACCAGCAAATACCAACTCTGGCTGGCCACAGAGCGGGATGGGAATGGAGATTTTGCAATATCTTTCCCACTGGAGTGGGGTGGGAATGGAGATTTTGGAATATCTTTTCCCTGCCACACCCACTAAGCCACGCCCACAGAACCGGTAGGGAAAAAAATTGGATTTCACCCCTGATCCCAGGATAATATTGCAGGATCCAATGTGGGTTGTTCAGCGGGATCAGAGATTTAGTCTTCTGAACTTTTGGACTCGTGCTGGAGCACATCCTCATGGATTTGAGCCCATTCTCAGAAGGATTTATATTTAATGTCATTATCAGTGATTCAGGATATGCTCATTTTTACTTAGAAAATAGATACAGGTAACCCTCCGCTTATGACCGTAAGTGACCCCAAAACTTCTGTTGCTAAGTTAGACATTTGTTAAGTGAGTTTTGCCCCATTATGACTTTTCTTGCCAGAGTTGTTAAGTGAATCATTTGCAGGTGTTAAGTTAGTCACACAATTGTTAAGTGAACCTGGCTTCCCCATTGACTTTGCTTGTCAGAGGGTCGCAAAAGGGGATCACATGACCCAGACACACTGCAACCATCATAAATATGAGCTCGTTGCCAAGTGAATTTTGAACACGTGACCATGGGGATGCTGCAGTGACCATAAGTGTGAAAAATGATCATAAGCCACTTTTTTTCAGTGTAAGTTCGAACAGTGACTAAATGAACTGTGGTAAACTGAGAACTATCTACACCAATATTCGTTTCCATTACTTTAATTAAAATCAGACCTGTCCCACCAAACTATTTGCGATAATGAAAACGAAGATTAAACAACTACTCCATTTTTCGGTAGTGGTGATACAGTGTCTTAGACTTTTTCTACCAATTCACTTTGGCTGCTTGAGTTCAACAGATTTAGCAGATTAACAGAGTTGGAAGGGATCTTGTAAGTCATCTAGTCCAACACCTCACCCAAACAAGTTACCCTACACCAGGGGTGTCAAACTCAAGGCCCAGAGGCTGGATCTGGCCCGCAAGGTGCTTAGATTTGGCCCACAGGGCCACCCTGGAAATTGCAAAGGACCAGCATGTGGTGCCTCTGGCAGTGAAAATGGAGCTCAAGAGGGTTGCGCAAAGCCCTCCTGAGCTCCGTTTTCTCTGGAAGAGGGTTGCAGGAGGCCATCCCAGCCAAAACAGAGCTTACGTGGGCTCTGTTTGTGGGCCGTGTGTGGCCCTCCCCGAGCTCTGTTTTCTCTGGCAGAGGGTTGCAGGAGGCCATTCCAGCTGAAAATGGAGTCTCCGGAAAAGGGCGGCATATAAATCGAACTAACAATAAATAAATAAATAAATAAATAAATAAATAAATAAATAAATAAATAAATAAATAAATAAATAAATAAATAAACAAACAAACAAACAAACAAACAAACAAACAAACAAACAAACAAATGCTGGCCATGCCCAACCTGGTCAAACGCAACCCTGATGCAATCCTCAATGAAATCGAGTTTGACACCCCTGCCCTACACCGTTTCTGACAAACGGCAGTCCAATCTCTTCTTGAAGGCCTTCAGTGATGAAGCTCCCACAACTTCTGAAGGCAAGTTGATTGGTTGTTCTCATTGTCAGAAAATTCAAAGAGTTCAAAGCAAGACATCTTACAACTAAGAAAAAAAATATGAAAATGAGCAAGTAGTTTGAATACTTCCTATATGATACAAAGCTAAAATATTTGGATACTTTTACTGGGAAGAAAGGGACACTTAAATGAATCAAGACAGAATTTTAATGGAGTGTACAATTTCTGATCAAATAGTCGAAAAAAGGTTGTTTGGTTACCTTTTATCATACCACAACTTTGAATGCACATTAGAAGCAATGTGAAGAAAGAAGCTTCTTCATATAAAGCATATTTTACTGGCCACATTTTGTGTTATGGTGTGTGTTAATGGCTGTCTGCTTTATAGTGCAATTGATATCAGCATTCAATGAATAGAGGACAAATATATCTGAATATGAGCCATTGTGGAGCACGAATGAATAAACTGTTATTTATGGATATTGCTAGTAAGTTTCAATGAGTATTTTTCCATTTATTCTTAGAATCAGGAAGTCTAGTTAGGACCCATATTTTGATCCAGCAGATCTAGGAAAATACTGGGAACTTTTGGAAAAAGCATCTTGATAGCAAAATATGAGTGATACAGACTACAAAAGCCACAATTTTCCTTGCCCTAAGGTACTCATCTCCTATTAAATTTATCTTCCCATCCCATCCATCACATAAATGAAATGCAGAACTGCCCCGTATTTCTTTAAGAGGCTATTAGCCTGCTAAAGAAAGTATTTGAGACTTGATTAGATTAAATAAGTAGACACGGACTTTACATTACAATGTAGTCTGTATTTAATTTATAGCTCAAATGTCAGAAAATCTGATGAACCATAATCATACTTCAGCATCATCAGCTTCAATATATTTCTTGTGTGCTTTTATTTTCAGAAAGTCATAAATCCTTGAGCATGCGTACGTACAAACACAGACACCAAGTCCATAAAGACAGCTGCTAGCATGTTATATTCCTAGGTCTTTTTTGTATCTGTATCATGGAATTTTATGTCATCCATATTCAAAAGCATTTCTGAGAACTTGCACATATAATTAGAGCACAGGTAGTCATCTCCAGGCGTGAACTTGGCTGTGAAGAGCATTTGTGTTCTTCTTCAAGGATTCCACTAACACAACTGCAATCAAAGCAAAAGGTGATACAGTCCAGAGGTGGGTTCTACTTACCTTTACTACCACTTTGTAATGGGATTGCGCGTGTGCGCGAGGGAAGCAAGCTTCTGCGCATGCACAGATTGCTGATGATGACATCCAGGGTGGTGGGCGGGGCCTCCACTGGTTTTTCTTGTGAACCAGTCCGAACCGGGGGCAACCCACCATTGATACAGTCCTATGAACTGCTGTGGCCATACGACGTGAAGTGATATTCATATGAAATATGGAAATACAGAGTTGGAAAGGCCTTCTAGTCCAACCTTCTGCTCAAGCAGGAGACCCTACACCAGTGATGGCTAACCTTTTTGCCATCGTGTGCCAAAAGGGGGGGGGAGTGTGGAGGGATCGCCCACACCCATAATTCAATGCACCCTGCGCTCCCCCCACATTTGGCACACAATGGCACGGTGGGCCCATTTTTTGCCCTCCCCAGGCTCCAGAGGCTTTCTTGGAGCCTGGGGAGGGCAAAAACGGCCTTCCCCACCCCCCAGGCCCTCCAGAGGCCAGAAACAGCCCATTTCCTGATTTCTAGTGGGCCCAGAAGGCCCGAAAATCAGCTGGCTGGCACGCGCATGCGCGCTGGAATGGAGCTAGGGCAACACTCGCATGCCCACAGATATGGGCCCACTAGCCACCTGTGGCACACATGCCATAGGTTCACCCTACTCCATTTCAGACAAATGTACAAATTGTGCAGTAGTGGCCACAGTGTCAAATCCTCTATTCAGCCATGGAGCTCCCTGGAACTTTTTGTTAGTCCTTCTTTCTTTCTTTTTCAACTTCCCTACCTTGCTTTAAAGATAGAAGAAGGGATGAGAACCATATATGTTGCCTTTTCCTTTCTAAAGATATGTGAGCAATGCCATGTTAGAAATAAAAATGGTTCGTCTCTTCTTATGTGGCATCTATCCTTTATTCTTTTTAAAATTATATATATTAAAATTTTATGGTATTTTAAAGTTTGGAGGCCAGATTAATAGGGAATGTGTTTTAATATTTTTTAATATACTCATTTAATTTCCATTGCAGCCCAAATGTTTGCCATTACGGATCACCTGCAGAGGTGAATGATCAACCCAGCCTTTACCTATCAAACTAACAAACAAGTGGTAATAGCAATCCATGTCTGTTCAGGTGTTGTTCCAACTTGTCAGTCTCCTAGAGCAGTGGTGTCAAACTCAATTTCATTGAGGGCCACATCAGGGTGGTATCTGACCTTGGGGAGGTTGGGGGGGAGGCATGGCCAGCTCAACATCACTCGTGTCAGGGACATCCATGGTGGCCAAGTGCTAAGGCAGGACTTCCTTCAGACCCTCCCTCACTCTCATTATAATCTTCCTTCTTTCCTTCCTTCCTTCCTTCCTTCCTTCCTTCCTTCCTTCCTTCCTTCCTTCCTTCCTTCCTTCCTTCTTCTCTTCTTTTTCCTTCCTTCTTCCTTCTCCTTTCTTCTTCCTTCCCCTTTCCTTATTTTCCCTTCCTTGTTATTTTCCCATTTTTCTTTTTTTTTCTTTGTCTTTCTTCTTTCTCTTTGTCCTTTCCTGTCCCTTCTTGTATGCTCAAATGCAAAAGGGGAAACATTTCTCCTTTTGTTTTGTTTTTAGTTTGTTTTGATAGCCCTCTGCCAGCAAAAACGGAGCCTGGGGGGGCCGCACAGGATCCCCCAGGCCCTGTTTGTAGTGGCAACAGCTTCCTGCAGCCCTCTGCCAGCGAAAACAGCCCTGTTTTCACTGGCAGAGGACTGCAGGAGGCGGTTGTGGCTGAAAACGGAGCCCAGGAGGGCCATGCGCAGCCCTCCCGGTCTCCATTTTCACTGGACCATGGGCTGGTCTTTTGCTGTTTCCAGGGCAGCCCTGTGGGCCAGATCTAAGCACCTTGTTGGCCGGATGTGGGCCTTGAGTTTGACACCCCTGTCCTAGAGAATTTTTTTTTTTTCATATTGGGGAAAGTGATGAATGAGTATGTGTGGTTTTATTTCTTCATTAGATTTATATCTTGCCTTTCATAATATAGCACTTTCTTCCCGTGTAAAATCCTTCAAGATAGGCTGTGTTGCGACAGAGTGACTGGTTTAGCATCCTCCAATGAGATTCCATAGATGAATCTCTCTGGTTCTATTCTCAAAATCTTCTCTACTCATTGACATATACACAACAGAATATGTCATGTAAAAACTTTCTGTTGAGCTAGGGCAACTTTTAAATGAGCCCATCAAAGATTTGATAAATGTCCTATTCATGCAATTCCAGGAGAAGCTGGCAAGTTTATGATGCCTTCTACTGGACCTCAGAAATCATGAGTTGTGAAGGCCCAGTTTTAATTTCCTAGAAACTTTCCAAGAAGGAAGCCCATGATGCTCCATTGCTAATTAGTATGCCTTCATCCATGACTGCTATAATGTCTTTTTTTCAGATATTCTTTTTTTTATCAATCCAGAGTCCTCATGCCATTTGGTTTCTGTTTTAGCACTGAAGTATGTATCATTTTATCTAGTAAGAGTGAAGTGATGAAGGGTTCTTCAAATCAATTGCTTCCTGGAATTTTTATATCAGTATAATGACAAAGCCAGTCCCTTAGAATTCATGGAACCTACAATTTCTCAGTTTAAAAGGTTTGTGTGCACTGTCAGTATAGTGCCCTTAATGGATGTAGGGTTGAAATAAATGTACTCCAATAAGTGAAATCAGTCCTTTAATTCCCTTTAGTGTCAACCCTTCACTTTTTACTATCTCAAATCAAAGCTGCCACCTGCTTAGAGTCACACTTTCATTTAATTTAGTTATGGAGAGGATTGCCCCAACATCCTTTTTGAAACTCAGATTACTTGCAAGCTAATACTAAGTGAACAATTTTGCCTCTTGACAAGGAAGAGAACTAGTTAGAAACCTCAAGAATTGGAAGAACAGGGAATAAATATAGATTGGTGGCCTTGCTTGCAATTAAAATCACAATATATAAAAGATAAAGATAAATATGGAATTGAAATGCAGCCACAACAATTGGATAAAATATTGATTGGCTGGGATGAAAAATTAATTACCAAAATTTACAACTATCTACTAGAATTCGATAGAGCTGAAGACATAGTAAAGGGTGCTATGATAGCTTGGGCAAAAAATGTTGGGCATGATATTGAATTAGAGGATTGGGAAACAATTTGGAATAGAAATTACAAATTAACCAGATCGTCAAAATATAAAGATAATCAATACAAAATGTTTTATCGTTGGTATTTGGCACCTTCTAGATTGGCAAAAATATATCCAAATTTAAACCCCAACTGTTGGAAATGTGGACAAAAGCAAGGTACCTTCTTTCATACATGGTGGTTATGCTCCGAAACAAAAATATTGGATGAAAATACATAGTTGGATGCAGGAAGTAACAGGCTCCCAGATAGAATACACACCGGAATTGTTTCTTTTAGGAATAATGAAAAGGAATTATGGGAAAAAAAACCAACATCTTACACATGACAACTGCGGCAAGATTGGCCTTTGTGCAATGTTGGAAAAGCACAAATGCACCCTCTGAAGACTTAATAATTAAAAAAGCATTGGATTGCGCTGAAATGGACAAATTGACGCTTGAATTGAAAGGATTGATGGACTCAGATTTTTACGAAAATGGTACAATTGGATCGAAAATAGAAAAATGGGGAAAAAACAGACAAAATAGAATGGTAGATTTAGTAAAAATGTACAGAGTATAGGTGAATTGTAGTGTGATGATATGTAAATGATCACAGTCATGCACAAGAAGTGAATAAGAAAAGTTTAATTTGTGAAAACTCAATAAAACAAATTTAAAAGTCTAGTAGGTGAAAGTCAGTCTTACTGTTTATTGGACTCATCATCTGAATATCTACAGCACAATTGTAGCAGGATTCTTCCACCCAGATAGTTAGATGCTAGTAGGATGGGTGAAAAATATATTGTATTCAGACTTTTATTAGTTTTCCTCTTAGCACTATTGGATAAACATCTTGGGACAAATTGAACCTTGTTACTATCTATGTTAAACAATTTCAGTGAGAATTTTATATGTGCCAAAATGGAAAGATATGTCAATTCCCACTATGGAAGAAATTGATGGAAAAAGGAATGGAACTGACGGAGATAACAAAATTAATTGTTTTAATTAAGAAAAAGAATGTATCTAGCCTTTTTTCTACTTAAAGACTGCTTGTAGACTTTGTGCTCAAAACAGAAAAAATGTAATTTTGACTGTTTTGATAATTAGATTAGCTTGTTGTTATAGAAATGGCTAGTACTTACTAATTGAATAAAAGTAAAAAGTTGAGAGAGAAAGTCCGTTTTGTCCTATACAACAGCAATTTTTTTTGAAGCCACTGCTTTTTTTCCTTTTCCTCAAATCACTTTCCCCTTGTCTTCTTTCCCTATTTCCCTATTTCCTATTCCTGTCTTTAATTTCATTTGTATTTTAAATTAAGATAATATTAAATAAAGTTTATGAAACTTAAGGAAAAAAGAAGACAGAAGGGTATCGACAAAGAATTAAGAACTTACACTCAGTTTTCTCTTCATCTAAGAGATTGCTGGTGTGAAGTTTCTTCTTTCTGCCTTTCCTCCTAGGCATACACACAGAAACGGAGGGAAGGAGGGAGGGAGAGAGAGAGAAGGGGGGAGAGAGGGAGTGGGATCCCAGAAGTAAACACACACACAAACACACACACACACACACACACACACAGTCAACCTCCCATAAACTTAAATTTTTGTTTTGTTCCACTTCAGAAAAATGAAGCTCCTAAATTTTATTGTGTTTTGAGCAATCTTTCTAGCACTCCATTGCCTGATATTTATTCATCTCCCCTACCACACACTACTATACATGATTATCTTGAATTGTTACTGTCTCTATAATCTTGCATACTTTTTCTTTGAAATATTTTTTTTAATCCCACCTATTGTTATTTTTCAGAATTCTGCCTACATAGCATCCCCTTTGCTTGAGTTTTCCCATCTCATGATCTTCTCCCAAAGTGCATTCAGGTTGTGCAAAACATGTAGCATTTGAAATATTTTAAACTCAATATGTAGTATCTTTAGAGCTCAGACCCTCATTTATCATTCAGGGTTGTTTCTGGACTGGTCAGAACAGCCGTTTCTGTAGAGGGCAGCGGGAATGGCATGTAGGACAAGAGGAAGAATCACTTTCAGATAAAAGGAGTACGAACCCAGACCAAGAAATTAACTTCAGAAAATATCTCAGACAAGCCCCTTTCTAGTTCACACAGAAATAAAGGAAGGGAAGAAGTACATTCAGACTTACACGATTTTGTACTATGGCTGTAACAGTACAGATAACAGCCTTGACTTATAACCATCTTCATAGTCACAAGAACAAAATCCAGACGCTTGACAATCAACATGTATTTACAATGGTTGCAGCTCCCCAGGATCATATGAATACCATCTGCAACCTTCCCAGCCATCTTCCAGCAAGCAAAGGATTCACTTAACAACCTCCTGATTCACTTAATAACTGCAATGTTTTGCTTAACAGCCTGGAAAAGGAATCATAAAATTAACTGCAGCTCACTTAGCAACCACCTTGCTTAACCATGGAAATTCTGGTCCCAATTGGAGTCAAAAGTCAAGGACTACTTGAAAAAAAGTAATTCTGATCTTCATGGCATTGTTTTCTTAGTCTGGTAGGACTGATGGTTTCAAATGTGAAATGGGGCCTCTCGTTATCTCTAATAGGCAAACCAGTTTTCTTTCTTTCATGATGCTAGTCTACATTAACATTTATTCTCTCATGAACTATTATCTGTGTCAGCCTCTGACACTGACTATATCAATTTGAACAATCTGTGCCCCTGTGAAAACTGAGGCAGAACTCTTCGAGCCACAGGCTGTTGATGTATTTGAGATAACATAACTTAGAAACAAAGTTATGATACAAAAAAATAAAATAAAATAAAGCTTGACAACAAGCTCTGGTGGCACAGTGGTTAAACTGCAGTATCACAGGCAAACTCTACCCACAGCCTGGAGTTTAATCCTGATGGGGCTCAAGTTTGACTCAGCCTTCCATCTTTCCAAGGTTGGTAAAATGAGGATCCAAATTTGTCAGGGACAATATGCAGAAAATGCTTCTTTGTTTTAAACCACCCAGAAAGTGCTATAAAGCACTGTGGGGCAGTATATGAACTTAAACTGCTATTGCTACAGCTATTTTCTGTAAGATTGGATGTCTATGGAGATTCTCAGTCATCTAGATTATAGTTGTCCAAAAGGTGCTTTTTCAAGAGGCACCTGGTTTTTCTTCGAATTGGTGCCTATAAAATCATTTATAAAATCATTTAAGTCCAGTTGCCTCTTGAAAAAGCACCTTTGTAAGATTGGATATTTATTATCTTACAGTAATAAGATATTTTGTTGTTATTGTTGTTGTTCAACAGCAGAGAATTCAGGATGGGTTCATACCCTGCTTCCAAGGATCTCACACCGATTGCAGGAACGTTGTAACACCCAGTTTGGCACATGGCTGGATGCCACAGATCACCGCCTCTCCACACAATCAGAAACACCACATGGTAAGCCTTTGGAATGACCCTTCTGTTATGTGGAAAATGGACTCACTTCTTGGTTGTGATTTATTGGTGGTTAACATAAAAAATAGGGCTCTCTTTTAGAAAGAAAGAAATACAAATATTTTCATATCCCAATAGTTATAAAATTACAGCAATATAATCTTCATATGAAGGACGTGGTTGCTCAGTGGCTAAGATGCTGAGCTTGTCAATCAGAAGATAGGCAATTCAGCGGTTCGAATCCCTAGTGCCGCGTAACTGAGTGAGCTCCTGTTATTTGTCCCAGCTTCTGCCAGCCTAGCAGTTCAAAAGCACATAAAAAATGCAAATAGAAAAGTAGGGACCACTTTGGTGGGAAGTAACAGTGCTCTGTGAGCCTTCAGCGTTTAGTCATGCCGGCCACATGACCACGGAGATGTCTTCCGACAGCGCTGGCTCTTTGGCTTTGAAACGGAGATGAGCACCACCCCATGGAGTCGGGAATGACTAGCATGCATGTGCCGGGCAAACTTTACCTTTACCTTAAACTTCATATGAAAATGAGTCAAATTATGGAGCGTATATATAATTATCTTTGGACTGCTTTCTCTTTTTTAGTCAGGTTTTTTTGAAGTTTCTTAAAACAACAGAAGAATCAGTGCAAATTTTCTCAACAAAAAGTGTTGCTAGATTATTATTTCTACCTGCAATTGAAGGTAAGATACCTTGTAGAAGAGGAAAATGTCTGGGGCACTTCTACATTGTAAATCTTGTACAGTAGTATCTCGGTACTCATCATTAATTGGTTCCAGGAGGCACAATGAGTACCAAAAATAATAAGCACCAAACAAATGTTTCCTCTAAGGAATAATGTAGTGAATCACAAGACAGACAATAGGAACAGATTCTAGCTTATGCACTCAGTACCAAACAAACAATAAGTACCGGGACAACATTTTCACATCAGAATGTGTTGAGTACCAAATTTGATGAGTTTCAAAGCAGTTGAGTACCAGGTGATAGGAAAAAGTGAATGGTCTTCAAAATTTAATATCGAAAGAAAATTTTTAAATTGAACCTGCTGTGTAGTGGAAGCTTACTGAGTGGAGAAACAAGCCTGACAAAGAAACTACAATGGATAGGAGTGAGGAAATGGTAGAAAATAAAGGCAGTTTGTAAGATAGACATATAGGCAAAAATTAGTTGGGTTTTCAAAGTGGAAAAAGGAAGAATATAAGCTGTAAAAACAGCTGTGAGAGGAAATGGCTAGCTAGGGAAAGATAACTGAATGAGATAACAGGAAAGGCAAACTGAACTGAAAAACAGGAACCTATTGTTCTAAAGAGCCATAAAATATCCCCAGAACTCAAAACTGAGCATGCCTAATAGCTGATTAATATTAACTGATACACCTTGCATAAATTATCTCCTAATTTTAATGTGCATGTGATGTATGATTTAGTATTAGCAGGAAATATGTAAGAGGTGTTGGAAAGAGTGTAATCTCACTGTAAATCATGAGATTGCTGTATTTTGGCAAAATGGAATCATCTCTGGAGTTTTTTCTCTTCAGTCTTCAAAGGTAGAAGTAGTGTTGTAAATGCATAAAGAATGTATGCTGTAAAGTCTAGTAAAGACTCTTGAACAGTGTTTCTTAACCTTGACAACTTTAAGATGTGTGGACTTCAATTCCCAGAATTCCCCAGCCAGCATTCTGGGAGTTGAAGTCCACATATAAAAATAGTCAAGGTTGAAAAACACTGTCTACCAAAATGTATCTTTCATACTAACTGGGATAGGCAACTTTTGATGGCCAGAAACCATAGGACATTTTGTGGGGAATGAGATGCTTCAGTGGAGACAGAATCATGCCAAGCATGTGAAACTGGGTCATTGATATAGTTAGACTAAGATTATTCCTGAATTTTTGGAGAGAGAATCTGCTTTTTTGATAAGGTGAAGTTTATTTTAGAGATTATCCTATACTTTTTATTAATCTCCCACTTCAGAACTTTGGAAGGGGTGGGATTCCACTGATGTATTATTTATTTTATTTTATTTATTTATTTGTCAAGAACATATTAGGTAATAAATATAAGTATAAGCATGAATTGAATACATAAAATAGATACAAATAGAGGAAACGTTAGGACAGGGATGGTAGGCATGCTGGTGCTCTTATGCACGCCCCTTACAGACCTCTTAGGAATGGGGTGAGGACTGCAGCTTGACAGAAATGGACATGTTTCCTTCAAAAGTAATCTTTGGCTTCTTTAGTGCTTTAAAAAAGATGAGGCAGGGGATGGGAGAAATCTTTTTATTTCTCAATAAAAAGGACTCAAAGGAGCCGGTCTTTTGGCGATACTGGTTTAGATGGAAAATCTGATCTGTTAGAAAGCAGCTTTTCACATATGGCCTCCAGTAGATTTGAATCGGCCATTGCTTAAGAAAGTTCCTAGACAAACCATGAACTGTGAAATTGTAAGTTCTAAATCTCATCACGTAAGAAGTTATTTTCTACAATATGAACCTCTTCGGAAAAGAAATTGGGAAGGACAATCAGGCCCCAAAGATCTTATTGCTACTTCTAGAGGATTAGATATTCCCTTTTTTCTCTCTCTTATTATGTGGTCTGGCTGCGAGACTTTGGCATAATGAGCTTTCTCCTGCATCAGGTTTGCCAAATTCATTCTGTATTTTTGATATATGAGGATGGAAAACATTAAGGAAATTATACACATAAGCACGGTGTTTGGCATGGGCTGTTTCTTTCCCCACAATTGATTTGCTGCGGTGTCTTGTAATTTATTCATACAAGGAAACAATGATGGATAGTGTAAATTATTCTTCTTTTTCCCTTTTGACTTAAATAATAATTGCCAATATCTCAGAACTGTATGGAAACATATAAGGGGGGATAGACAGTATACATAGAGGGTTGCAAATGTTTGCTGATAGCATTTTTCTTCCTCCTTTTTCAAGGGAGGGCAGTTCAGAAAGGGGGGGGAGTTCAGAACCAGCTCAAACTCCTTGGTTAAGGGTTCCAGAAAACGTTTGCTCTTTGCAAAATATGTAGATTCACATCTTTCTTGAGCCTGTTTTTCTTTGAAGCTTTCTCCCAATGTTGGGAACTAAAGATAGGGAAAGAAGGAAATAAAACAACAGGAAGACTTCCAAAAATTCAGCCTGAATCAAAATGCATTCAGCCCTGATACATCATCTCAACTCATCTTTGGGATTGATGTTCCCTACCAAGGTATTCCTTGAGTGAAGAGAACGGAAGTCTTTGTTTTGGAACCAGAAACCCATTACTAAGTGACTCAGGCATAAGGTACAATGTCACATGACTGGTCCAATTTATGGCAGTCGCAGTCATTAACTGAATTCTGCGGGGTTGCAGCAAACACCCAGACAGGTGGTCATTATTTGGATCTCCTGCCAACTTCTTCATTGACTTTGCTTGGCAGAACACTATGACACTGTAATTTTGATCTGGTTGCCAAGCACCTTATTGTGATCATGAGACCATTGTGGGTGAAGGGGTTTCTTCAACAGCTGCACCTATTGTAAATCCTCCTCATTCAGCACCATTGTAATGGTTACTGAATGAGTGGACATTAAGCATGGAATACTTTTGTTTTGGATTTCTTTAGCAGGTTCTTCTCAGATGTTTGGGATATTTCTGCCACTGGGTGATAGTTTAGTGATGTGTAATTGGTGAAGGAGACCTTCACCTCCATAGCATTGTAAAACCAGGACAAAGAAAGCAAACAAAGGTAATAGGAGAAGGAGTTGAGCATGAAATGTCTTATTTATTTATTTATTTATTTATTATTAAATTTATATGCCGCCCCTCTCCAGAGACTCAGGGCGGGTCAATGTGAGTATTCCATTCCTCAGTGGGAAACATAGTACAGGTTTTTTTTTTAAATTCCTTCTTTTCCTGTTGGAAACTACTGGTTTCATGAGTAGTTGATTTCCTATTTACCTCTGTCTAAAATTCCACTTTGCTACAGAGGACTGAAAGACCCTCCTCCTAGACTGGGGTTCTTGCTGGATAAGAAATCCTTGCTTAAAACTTGCTGCTTGGTCCAAAGTCTCCTAGGATGTAAGCTGTAATTCAGAACAAGAGAATGCAGACAAAATAACAAACCTATCTTGAATTCTTCCTTGCAATTATTCATTCCTTTTGTACTGGTTTATATTATTTCTGGGTACATTTCTCTGTATCCACAGCCAGCAGACAATTGTGGGAATCATGAGAATGGAAAATCATATATTAGAATTATCTTGGGAATGTTTTCATGGGAAAAAACTTTCTCTGGTACCGAGATATCAAGAAAACACGCAGAAAATTTGTCTCTCTACGGAAGGCGTTCCTCGACTGAGGTCCACAATAAAAAATGCTTTTTTAGAAATTATCATCTACCTTATCTCAGATGGTAGCACATGGATAGGTGGGTACCCAGGGAATGAGTTGATCCTTCAAAGATAATCTTCTTTATGGTTATTCCTTCATTCACACACTTATGGACACAGGCATAAATATTTAGAGTGAACTGCATTTTGTAATGGGGAAATTGGTTAGAGTAGTTGTGAAATCCAGAATTCTATCAAAGATTGTCTTTTCCAGAGGTGATTGGCTTGATCTGGGAATGACCTTGGAAGGCAGGAGGAAGTGACACAGGCTTAGACAACCATCATGCAAAAGGTATCTCGGCCCACCGGAAAAAAAAGGGAGCATGGGAAATGGTTCAGAAGGGAGTCTCCCTAGCTTTCTGCAAACTAAACATAAAGGAGGAAAGAAATACTTTCAGACTTGCAAGATTCTTACAATCAATATAGTGTTAATGTTCATGATTTGTTCTTCTTGTCTAGACTACCACAAAGGGCTGAATTTTACCTGGTGTCATTTGGTCTATACACATCTTTGTGTATATGATCCTTCTCTTTTGAGTTAATTTTGAACTGTCTTTTCTCATTGTGGCTCTCTTTGAGAGTCCTTTAATTTATTTGTAGTCTGACATGAAGGTTAAATTATTGTTTGTTGGAGTCATTGCAAACCTTCACAGCAAGTACACTCACTTGATCCTGTCCTGGGCATGTTCCCCCCTCCCCCCTTTTTTTTCTTTTTCTTTTTAGGATTAGCAACATTAACAATCTATCTAACCATTGAAGCATTTTCATTTGGCAGCCCAAGCAATGTCAATTGAGAATCAAGGAGAAATTTAAAACTTTTTCTTTTTTTTGCCTGAAGCAATGGCACATGGACACCAAAGACAGATCACCTGTTAGGTTAAGGTGCGGGGGGAGGAAACAGCTTGAAAAATAGCTTTGGGATAAGCTTTCTGTGCACACTGTGTATATTCCATCATTTAAGGAAAAACAGAAGGAAAATTTTATGCTTATGTGGTGACAACTGGAAGCAGAAGTGCATAAGTACTCTCGCCCACTTTTCCTCTTTCCTTCATTTTCATAAACAGCATAATTATGAATGACTTATCCATAGTCGTTTGCAGGTGGCAAGTCTAAATGAACAAGGTAGAACTGCTGGAATAACACAGTTCAGGTAGAAGGGAGCTTCTTATATTCTGTAGATCCTGAGAAGTTTGGTGGTTGACCAAAGCAGAAATTGCCATCACTATCATCATCATGGAAACAAAATTAAGAAAAAAATCCAAACTCCATTGCTTTTCTTTTTAGATTGATTCCTACTATTTGACCATGTCGCCATGTCACTATTCGACCATACACACATTAATATGTGTACTAATCTACCATGAAAAGCAAAACTGGGAAGACTCATTTTACATTTCTGAAGCTTATTACATGCCTTTGGGTCAACCACTAGCTCCCAGCTGTCTATCTCCCCTGTCAGAATAAAACATTGGGTGGAAAGTATGTTGCCCATGAAATGAAGTAAATTGTTCCTTTTCATCTCTTGCTGTTATTCTGCTACAAGAGTTAATACGCTCACCTGTGGTAAGTTCTCTGTGACCCATTAGTTAGTTGTTCCAATAAATTGATAAAATTCTCTAAGAAGTAAATACAATACTTTTTATAGAATAATTTATTCTAGCCTTCTGAGGCTCTCTGACATCATAGTTAAAGTCTCCCTTACTTTCCCCAAGTTTTCGAAAGTAAAGTCTCTTTCAATAAACTATATACAATACATTTCTTGGCAATGAGACAAGAATAGTTTGCTGATACCTTCTTGGGTGTTTTTCAAGAGCTTATATACCTATTATTTCCTGGTTAATTCCAGTCTCGGTATTAAACTGGCTCTGATCCTGTTTACCTTGTGTGAGGTTAGCCAACATCAGCTATGTGCTGTCATTTAAATGGCCTTTCACCAACTAGAACAGCGGTGTCAAATTCGCGTCATCATGGCATCATAATGTGACATATCGTGCCTTTTCCCTCCTTCACTAAACAGGGTGTGGGCGTGGCCAGTGCGTGACACATAATAATAACTTTATTGTCATTGTACATGTATACACAGTACACCCATACAACGAAATTCATCTAACACTGAAAGACCAGGTCCAGCACACATAACAATCCCCCAAAACACCCCCACCCACCACAAATTCCCCACCCCTAATTCACCCAAACATCCACACAACAGACCAAGTAATGCTGTCCAACAGCTCACTGATGGTGGCCCTTTAGTTCATTTTTGAATGCAATTATAGCTCTGGGATAAAAACTATTCAGACGACGTGTAGTCTGAGTTTTAATTGTTCTGTATCTTCTACCAGAAGGCTACAGTCCAAAAAGATTGTAATCAGGATGGGAAGAATCTCTGAGAATGTTGTGCAACTTCCTCAAGCAGCGAGATTTGAAGATGTCATCCAGGGCTGGTAGCTGGAGCCCGATGACATTCTGGACAGTTTTAATGATCCTCTGTAGAGCTTTTTTGTCTACTACAGAGCTGCTCCCATCTCTGGAGTGTCGAGCCGCTGCATATACATGCGCCACCATCCTATATCCAGCCTGTAGGTTGCGAGTTTAACACTCCTGAACTAGAACAATGTTTAACATATCTAGGAAGTGCATTGTAATCCATAAATACTAATGTCATAATTTCTTTGTCTTTAAAAGACACAACATTCAGTCTATTCTGCTGTAGAAATTTCTCCTGGAAATTGTTCCTTCGTTGACATGGCTTTAATGAATGGTGAGATCCGTAAGCAATATCTGATTGACTTTGCAAAATTGGGCATGATCACAATATTTGTATTCTAGTAACTGTAACATATATATAACGAGAGGGTTGGATCTGTTTGGTGATCAGGAATGGGAACTGTCTGATCCATGTAATGTTGCTTTACATAGATGCATTAAGCAGTTGTGTCATTGTGCTTCCCTTCCCGCAAAGAGCATCGCCTAATGCAAGTGGACTTTCTCTTCTCTCTTGAGAGAGATAATCTTGCCTTTAAATTATTGTGCTGCTTTTTTTTTTTTTTTTTTTTTTGCCTTTGCTCCAGTCTGCTGCTGGTGCTAATGTTTAGTGACAGTTACTCAGTGCTAATGATCACCTTTGGGGATTTTTCAGAGTGTTTGCTTCTTGCTGGTCACTGGTGAAATGTAATCAATAAATCTGCCAGACAAGCTTTTCATGTTGTCTTTCCTCTTGGAATGGAACAAACACTACTATAACTGATTTGTGACCGAGCCCCTTTAATAGCCAAGGGACCACTTTCCCCCGTGGGAATTTGGCTAGTCCAATTGATCTAGGCAGCCGTCTGGTAAATCTGAAATGAATCAAAGAGAAAACAAGGAACATTACTTACCCCAAATAAGGAATCTTGCTATGTAGATGTCTTGCTTCAAATGATAGCAAGAGGAAGGAAATAAACAAGGGAGTCGTGTGTGTTTTTTTAAAGTATCTTTGCTTTTCACATGCCTGCTAACATCTATTTTATAGATAGCGCCAGTACCATCGTCATATCTCAATTTATTAATGTTTATATTAATAGAGGCAATGTGTGCTGTATACTGTATCAGTATCAGCAAGATATTTGCAAGATAATTCACTTTATTTAGTTAATATATTTAGCTATTAAACGTATGCCTACTTTTTTCATTTGCTTAAATACCTTGTCAAGTACAAGGAACCAAAAATAACTTAATGAACTGATCTGAGTGGTATCTTTATTGTTGCTCACCCATAGACAGGAATCTCATTATCTAAACAACTAGATAAATATTGCTAAGTTTTAGAAACGATCTTCCTTTGGCCAACTTCTCCCTACAAGTGGCATAAGGACAGTCCACTATTTCATTCTTCCCATCAGGAAAGCCCCAGATTATACCACATTCAAAGTGGATGTAGTTAATGCAAGTTTCATTGCAAGTTTGTCTTAGGCTAATTATAAATATCATGGAGGTTCCCTCAAGACTCTTCCAGAATTGGAATTATTTTCCACATACTAAGATGCAATTCCAATATCTTGTTGGGGATCATGTGAGAGCTTAATAGAAAATCATTTGGCTTAGATGTTCTCGTGTACAGTAGTGCTCCAGATTTTTTGTTTGCTTGTTTGTTTTTTATTGGATTTATATACCGCCCTACTCCCGAAGGACTCAGGGCAGTGAACAGCCACAGAATAAAACACATAAATACAAAAATTTAAAATAGAATAAAAACGAATTAAATAATTTGGCTGAAATTTAAAATACCCAATAATTTAAAAGCAAATTAAAATTTACATTTAAAAGGGGAAAAGATTTAAGCCAGGCCAGCTTGATGAAATAAGAAAGTCTTGAGCTCGCGATGGAAGGTGCGCAGATCTGGGATCCTCCGTATCTCCGGGGGAAACTCGTTCCAGATCGTAGGTGCCCCCACGGAGAAGGCTCTCCTTCTAGGGGCCGCCAGTTGACATTGTTTGGCTGACGGCACCCGGAGGAGCCCCTCTCTATGGGAGCGTACTGGCCAGTGGGAGGCTATTGGTGGTAGCAGGCTGTCCCGTAGATAACCAGGTCCTAAGCCATGGAGCACTCTAAAGGTAATAACCAAAACCTTGAAGCGCACCCGGAAGACCACCGGGAGCCAGTGCAGCTCACACAGGAGAGATGTTACATGGGAACGCCACGTCGCTCCCGTCACCACCTGTGCGGCCGCACTCTGCGCCAGTTGGAGCCTCTGAGTGCTCCTCAAGGGGAGCCCCATGTAGAAAGCATTATAATAGTCCAGATGGGAGGTGACGAGGGAGGTGACAAGATGTTGCTGAAGTTCAAACTTCCAGGAACTTTGGCTGCTATGGGCCATCTTGAGAGAAAGCTTAGGACTTAATTCAGAAACATCTGAGATGTGACAAACTCCCCACCTTTGAGTTAAAGAAAATATAGTTACCAGATTTGGAAATTGAGGTTTTGCTATAGTAGAAAATACACATCACAGAGTCCTAGTGCTACAAGTCTCTTCAGAATAGACATGTGTATATGTGTGTTTGTGTGTTTCAGTGAGTGAGTGTGTAATCATGTGCATGTCTTTTCTAGTGCATGTCTTTTTCAGTCTGCTATGTTCATACTAATTTGGCTGTCACACTGAGCTCGCTTTCAGTTGTTATGTATAACAATGACATAACACATGGATTGAGAGAATTTTTTCATGTCAGCAGAAACATCCAAAAATGGTAAGATGGAAACAATGCTTTCCCTCATCTATTGTTGCCAGTTATCATCTAGCACATGTTGACATCAAGCTCACAATGGGATTCCAGGGTGTAAAATAAGACTCCCCACTTGATTAAAATAACTTCTGAGGGGTCTTGAAAAGAGCAAAGTACTCCCCACTTGATCTGGCTGTAGTAATGTGCCTCAATTTCATTCATCATTAAGTTGATTGCAATACATTTTATTTTATTAAATCAGGTAGAAGCTTCAGATGTTCAGAATGCAGATATAAGAATATTGATGGACTTATTTAGGGAATATATCTGCTTTTAAAACATTTTCATGGTGCCCTATACCACACTCTAAGTAAAGGATAGAGTTTAGTGGAGTCAACACAGGGAATTCCTTCCTGAGAGCACATGGACTCCAGTAGCTCCCCAAGAATCTTGAAGCTATCCCAGCTCAGTTGTGACTTTTGGACTGCTTGGTCACTATTATGGAGTAAGTGAATATTCTTCATGTTTTGCACAATATACTAATTAAAAAGAAAGCAATATTTTCTTGTCTTTCAATTCAATACCTACAAAGGTTTTTGACACTTTATTGCATCAGACCGCTGGATGTGTTGACATTTATTTTTTAATTAATGGCTAGAGTAATCGCTCCTTTGAGTTACCTGCGGTGGGGAATGGACAGCACTAAGGCAGATGCCAAACTTCTTCTCAGAAATTATTCTTCTCTGTCTAATAAAAGGGTTATTCGCTTTGGGATTTACAGCCAAAAGCTGAATATAGTGAACATTGCTCCTTTAAACTGAGGACCCAGATTGTGGGAGCAATAAGATGACTTTGTAGAAACACTGCTTATGGAGGGCCAAAAGCCCTAATAAGCAGGCATATACAAAAGAATGAAGGCTATTGCTATAAGTGCATTGTAAGCCGCCCTGAGTCTTCAGAGAAGGGCAACATATAAATTGAACTAATAAATAAATAAATAATAAACCTGCATTAAGACATGCAGATAAATAGCAATAGCACTTATATACCTCTTCACAATGCTTTTACAGCCCTCTCTAACCAGTTTACAGAGTCAGCATATGGCCCCCAACAATCTGGGTCCTCGTTTTACCAACTTTGGAAGGATGGAAGACTGAGTCAAACTTGAACCTGTTAGGATCAAACTCCTGGCAGTGGGCAGAGTTAGCTGGTTAGAATCGAACTGCCAAACTGCTGGCAGCTGGCAGTCAGCTGAAGCAGCTTGCAGTACTGCATTCCAACCACTGTGCCACCACGGCATAAACCAAGAGAAGCAATACAATACTTTGCCTTTCAGTGGCTTGTGCTAGAATTTCTTGGTGTTGCTAAAGAAATATCTAACAGCTCTAGTCTTCTCCTTGTTACATTCCATTTAGTCATCACATTTTAAGAGCCACTTTCGTTGTTACTTTCTGTCCCTTCACTCTGGCCATTACTTGGTCCAGTATCACATTCCTTCTCCAACCAAAGAAGAAGAATACCATTGGAAAACCTTTTTGTCGCATGGTACTAGTATTCTTGAATGTTTCCTGCATACAAGGCTGCTTGGCTGACACTTTTACATCCCTTTATCTATCTCAGAAAATGAGTCTTACCTTAAGGCTTTGAGAGGTAGCTGACTGAGAATCCTGGAGATTTCCCCTAAAGATTTTATTCATTTTTAATTGACATATATTTCCACCAGTCTTCAAAGCTTTCCAGAGTGGCTAATAACAACTAATTGTAGCATCAAAGCTTGAACAAATGCTAAAGAGGCTCACTGGAAGAGCTACCACTGTATCCATAACTTTACAAGTTTGTTGTAGCTGATAGGGGACAGATTCAATCAAACTTGAGATAAAATTATAGGTTTCCTTTAGTAGCTATGTTCAGGCTGAGCTTGAACCATCATCTTTGGTGAAGTTTTAATGTGGATTCCTACACTGAACAAAAGTTTGGAAAAACCAAGCTTATGTCAAAATGATGTTGCAGAAGTAGAGATGTCGTGGTGCAAATCCCATTCAGATGTACTTGCATTTTAATTTTTTATTGAAGTATGTAAGTAGTGGGTCTTGTTTAATTGGATCATAATACTTACTTTGTTAATTAGAGGTACTCCTTGATATACAACTGGTTGCTTACTGACTGTTTGAAGTTATGATGGAAACACCCCCCACCCCTCAAAAAAAAGGTACTTATGATCTGGTTCCAAAGTTATAATAGCTCCTCTCCTAAGACCACGTGATTGGATTTAGGTGCTTGGCAACCAACCTGCATTTACAATCATTGTCAGCATCCCACAGTCATGTGATCACAATTTACACAGTTTCGTGATAACCAGGATCTACAACCTACTTCTACCTATAAAAGTAGACCTATAGCGAACAATAAATTTGCTTAATAACTGCAGTATTTGCTTAACAACCATGGTGATTTACTTAGTCACAGGTACAAAAAAAAGTTGCCAACTTGAGTTGGTCATCTAATGACTTGTTTATGGACATCACAACTTAAACAGTAATGGGCACAATAACCATTGTGGTTATAGGTCAAGGACTACCTGCACTGCTCTTCTTGCAGACACTGTTTAATGGACCTGATAGACTAAAAGTCTCTTTCCAATTCTATGATTTTAGAATCTCATCAACCTTCTTAAATGTTGGGTCTTTGGAAGAGTATATTCATTCCTAGCCCCATTCTCATTATCACCAAAACATTCCACACCAAACATCTGTATTGAAAGATATGCATCTTCAAAGTTTTCCATTAGGATATATGAAATATGTAGCAATGTGTCATTCTGATTGCAGACTAGCTCTTTCAAACAGCAAAGCATTGACAATAAAATAGATGTTAAAATGACACAAAAAACAGAATGCATATGAAATTGCACCTAAAAGGCACTGAAAAAAAATAACAGTTTGGAATGTAGGTTTCATTTTGTTCTACTGAATGTTTGACATTTTTTTAAATTAGTCCATGCTGTTATTTTCTGTTCTTGTCTGATTGTTTTTTCCCTGAGATTTTGCTGTCGCATACTTGATTAGATGAACTTTGGCTACAATTTGTGTTTAAAAGATCCTGCTTTTCATATCCCACTTGAAGGATGAGCAATACTGGGACTTGTAATACACCACCTGTCTTGGCTCAGGTAGGCAGGATAGAATTCTGAGTTAGATGGGTGGCTGTTTCTTATATGGAAATGTATTAGTATTATTATACATTATTATAAATATAGAATAGAATAGAATAGAATAGAATAGAATAGAATAGAATAGAATAGAATAGAATAGAATAGAATAGAATAGAATAGAATAGAATAGAATAGAATAGAATAACAGAGTTGGAAGGGACCTTGGAGGTCTTCTAGTCCAACCTCCTGCTTAGGCAGGAAACTATACCAGTGACGGCTAACCTTTTTGCCATTGCATGCCAAAAGCGGGAGGAGCGTGGGTGGTCACGCGTGTGTGTGCCCACACCCATAATTCAATGTCCCCTGCTCCCCATGTATGTGCATGTGACCACCCCATGCTCCCCTGCTTTTGGCACGTGATGGCAAAACGTGGGTCCGTAGGCCCATTTTTCACCCTCCCCAGGCTCCAGAGGCTTTCTTGGAACCTGGGGAAGGCGAAAACGGCCTTCCCCACCCATACTCTGAGGCTCTCCGGAGGCCGGAAATGGCTTATTTCCCAACTTCCAGTGGGCCCAGAAGGCCCGAAAATCAGCTGGCCAGCACGTGCATGAGTGCTGGAGCTGAGCTAGGGCAACACTCGCGTGCCCACAGATATGGCTCCGTCTGCCACCTGTGGCACGCGTGCCATAGGTTCGCCATCACAGCTCTATACTATTTCAGACAAATGGTTGTCCAATCTCTTCTTAAAAACTTCCAGTGTTGGAGAATTCAAAACTTCTGGAGGCAAGTTGTTCCACTGGTTAATTCTTCCAACTGTCAGGAAATTACTCCTTAGTTCTAGTCTGTAAAAATGGGATGCTTGTTGGAAAATACAAATTGTAGTTAACTATGTATCAGAATTATATATTTATTTCCTACAGGATTATTAAGTCATAGGATGTTACCAGGTATCTTATTCAATTGCTTAATCGTCATATTGCTCTTTGTGCTCAGCCCCAATGTGATGAACTCCAGCAGGAAGGGGGTGCACCCCAGCAGGAGGAGGTGGTTACCCAGTCAAGAGGTGGACTCCCAGAAGGAAGGGTGTGCATCCCAGGAATGAGGATGGTGGGTCCCAGGAGAAAGAGATGGTGCATCTCAGGACTAAGAGGCAACTTAGCCAGATATCATCAGATATCACCATATCACTTCAAAGATGATGAAGACAGCCCCTCCCTAATAGGTTCACAGAGTATATTGTAGGTGCAAATAGTAGAGTCCTCGTTTTTGCAGGACTCTGCCTATTATAGATGTAAAACATTAAAGAACTCTGCTTTGTAAGAAGCACCATGTGTCATTCTTGGTTTTGGGCCTAACACGCAAAGCATACAGAGTATACTTTTATTTCAGAATTGGGCAGCATTTTATTTTATTTATTTATTTCGTTCAGCAAACATGTTAGAAATATTGAAAAATCGTTTTAGGTATTTGCAGTGATTGGCAAAGTTACAAAACATTCATTTCCCACAAGGCAAATGTAATGAAATTCTAGTGCCTTGGATGGTCCTTATTAACCTAGCTTCGTTTCCCCCCCTAGTCATGTAGGCTTATTCCTAAAGAAAATACTCCTAAAGAAAACAGATAGTAGTGCTTTGCTTTGTGGCATATCGGCTTGGAATTTTTTTTCAAGGAAGGTGTCATGAGAGTCAACGTTTCTCTCATGGTTGAGAGAAGTTCCCTGAGAATGGCCTCCAGCATGAGTTCAGATACTCAGAAAAACAAAACCTCTGGTCCTGATGACCAGATTGGATCCTATTTAAGCAAGCTTCAAATCTTCTAAAGTACCCTATGTAAAAACTTGCTGTGCATTGACTTGTTCACCAAATAATACAAAGAATACAAAGTAATATGTCAAAGCTATATTGGGATGGAAAAAAAGAGCTGACAATTACGATCTGAAACTCAGTTGTGAAAAATGAACAATCCTGAATTGTTTTGCTTTCCAAGTGACTTTAAACTTCTTGCTTAATATATGGAATACAGCAGGGGTGAAGTGCTCCTGGTTCGGACCGGATCGCCTGATCTGGTAACGATGGAGGCGGGTGGTTCGGAGAACCGGTAGCAAAAATCCCTTTTAAAAAAGCCTCTGCCAATCAGGCAACTCGGCTTGAATCGTTAGAAGCATTTAAAAGAAAAAAGGCCTCTGATGATCAGGAAACTCAGCTTGGATCGTCAGAGGCATTTATGTTGAGTTGCCTGATCATCAAGCTGAGTTTGACAATCCAAGCTGGCGATCCAAGATGATGCCTGACGATCCAAGCTGAGTTGCCTGATCGTCAGAGGCTTTTTTTCTTTTAAAAGCCTCTGATGATCCAAGCCTCTGACAATCCAAGCTGATCGGCAGAGGCATTTAAAAGAAAAAAAGCCTCTGATGATCAGGCAACTCAGTTGGGATCGTCAGAGCCTTTTGAAAGCATTTTTACAACCTCTTCGCTGAAGCGGTTGTAAAAAAAAATGGTTTTAAAAGTTAAAAAAAAATTGGCCACGCCCACCCAGTCACATTACCCCACACACACCAAGCCACGCCCACAGAACCAGTAGTAACAAATTTTAGATTTCACCACTGGAATACAGGTAGTCTTGAACATATGATGATTTGTTTAGTGACTCTTCAAAGTTACAATAATGCTGAAAAGAATGATTTACAAGTGGTCCTTCCACTTATGACCATCATAGTTTCCTCACATGAT
The DNA here is from genome assembly GCF_059756535.1 of Pantherophis guttatus. Classification (NCBI taxonomy): domain Eukaryota; kingdom Metazoa; phylum Chordata; class Lepidosauria; order Squamata; family Colubridae; genus Pantherophis; species Pantherophis guttatus. The sequence continues at coordinate 145,988,138 of NC_142066.1, forward strand.
CAAAGTTTGGGCACTTGACAACTGACATATATTTATAACAATTGCAGTGTCACATGATTGCCATTTGTGACTTTCTTAGCCAGCTTCAAAAAACAAACTCAATGGGGAAAGCCAGATTTGCTTAATGACCGGCTGAATTTACGGCTGAAGCAAAAATGTCATAAAATCACTTAAATACCACCTTACTTAGTAACAGAAGTTCTGGTCCCAATGGTAGTCGTAATTCAAGGACTATCTGTAACTGCTTTCCCATTTGAGGTAGGGAAGAACAAACAACCATGGATATCTATGCAGATTCTCAGTCATCCAGGTCATGGTTGTCCCAAAGGTGCTTTTTCAAGAGGCAATTGGACTTTCTGGTTTTTCTTTCAAGATGTTTCATTTCTCATCCAAAAAGCTTCTTCGGCTGTGACTGGATGGTGGGGAATGGAAGGTATATGCAGTACAATGCAGTGAGGTATGTGCAGATCTGTTCATTAGGGAAACAAAACAACCACTTTATAAACTCATGGCACAACATAGAAGAACAAACACATCAGGACTAGATTCAGCAGTCCATCTGCATTTAAAAGACAAAGGTCACTCTTTTGAAGATAGCAAAATCCACATTTTGGATACAGAGGACCACTGGTTAGAAATAGGGGTCAAAGAGGCCATATTTGTCAAAATTGAACACCTTCTCTCAACAGAGGGGGAGGGATACGACATCATCTATCTCCAGTCTACAACACAGTCCTTTCAACAGTTCCAAGAAGGCTCCACACCCATTTGCACCACTCAGGTGACCCTGAGGACACAAACAAGCATCCAAGTGGCCTCAACAACTCTCTAAAAGAATGCAAATGACCAGGTCATTTGCATTATACTCTGCAAGGGGTATAAACCCTTCCATTCCCCCACCATCCAGTCAGAGCTGAAGAAGCTTCTTGGATGTGAAGCAAAACATCTTCAAAGAAAAACCCAAAAGTCCAGTTCCCTCTTGAAAAAGCATCTTTGGGAGAAACAACCATGGATTTCTCCTTCCAACACATACACACACACACACACACACACACACACAAAATTCAGTACCTGGCAAATTGTACTTGTTAATTTATAGACCTCTAGGAAGAAATGTCCTTGTGTTTCTCCATGGAATAATTGGTAGAGAGGTAAACCTTAGCTGCTGTGCTTGGGGTGTTTCTGAGCAATTCCAGAATAAATGTGCAGGGTCCGGAATGCCGACATGTGATTGGCAGGTCTATTACAGTTACCCTGTGCTCCTTCTTGTATTTCCTTTTATTAGTAATTATGATATGGAGACTCAGGCTTCGGAAGGCTGGGCATGAAACTTACCAACAGTAATGAGATGGTTGTCAATAATAATTGCAAGAAGTCAGGATTTAATTTGAGACCACACTCACCAGGACCTGGGCCAAGGACTCTTTTCAGTGCCAGTTCACCCCTTGGATGCCAAGTGAAATTAATGTATTATATGAGAGGCTTTGATCTCTTTCCAATAGGAGTAAAGCTACTCTTCAAGCAACAAATATCAAACAGCTCATTGTCCTTTCTTTCATTTTAATATATTTCTCTTTAACCATTTTTTTTTAACCATCATCGTGCTATTTGCTGTTTTCTGCATCATCTCCCAACGCTATTTGAGCCATCTATATATAACTGCATCCTCCGCTGCAGCAATAAAAGCAGTCCTCGATTTACGACTGTAATTGAGCCCACAATTTCAGTCATGTTGGTCAGAAAGCAGGACATAGCATGAGCACAACCAGTTTTATGACTTTTTTGCAATGGTCATAAAGCAAACACTATGGTTGAATTCTGTGGTCATTAAGCAAACCAATTATTTGCTAGGGGGCATTTTTTGCTGGAAAATGAAAGTAAACACTGGTTTCTGATGAAAACCTTGTAAATCATGGTCATGTGAATACATGGGCCGTAATGTTGGCCCTTTGCCCAGCACCCGAAATATGGTCATGTGACCACATGTGGGGCATGTATCAGAATATCAAATCCAGATTGTACGTCCTATTTTTAGAGTCCGTAGTAATTTTAAATGGTTAATAGACAACCTGTCATAAGTCAAGGAACGCTTTTCTAGGATCTTCCATCTCCAGTGTCAATTATAGCGGACCCACAGCAACGTGCTAAATAAAAAAAGGAAGGCCACAAAATCAGAACTAGAGAATGAACCAATAAAGTTTCTTATGGGACAATTTCTGTAAGGAAGGTGTGGATATTCCATTTTCCAAGGCATGTATTCCATGATCCTTGTATACCCTTTCCCATCCCATAATTTTGTGATTCCATTACTGTTATCCCTAAATCATCATCATTATCATCATCCTACCCAGGAAGTCTTTATAATTGTTCTTGTTGAAAGAAAACAATGGCCCATCTAGATTGCTTAGGATAATCACAATTGCACATAGAGCAGGGATGAAATCCAGCAGGTTCTGACAGGTTCTGGAGAACCGGTAGCAGAAATTATGAGCAGTTCGGAGAACTGAGCCCTGAGGGCATAGATAAACCTTCAAGTCAACAACTCTCAGAGAAAGAGCTAACAACCAAATGACTGCAAGGAATATAAATCCTTCCATCCTCCACCATTCAGTCAGAACTGAATAAGATGCTTGCATGAGAAGCAAAACGTTTTCAAGCAAAAACAAAGTAAGTCCAGTTGCCTTTTGAAAAAGCACCTTTGGGACAACCATGACCTGGATGACTGAGAATCTCCATAGTCATAGTTCACCACGGGTGTGCGTAGAAACAAGCTGGCCACATTTTCTGCAATTTGATCACTTGCTAATTAATATTCATTTTTCTTTTCATTTTCATTTTATTAAATTTGTATACCGCCCTACTCCCAAAGGACTCAGGGCGGTGAACAGGCACAATAAAACACATTAATACAAAAGTTAAAAAACATAATTAAAACCAAATTAAAATAATTTTGCCCGAGACAATTAAAATTCCCAATAATTTAAAACAAAAAAATTTCAATTTAAAAATTTAAAAGAAGGGGAGAAAATTAGGCCAGGTCGGCCTGCTAGAATAGGAATGTCTTCAAAGCACGGCGGAAGGTGCACAGATCCGGGATCCTCCGTATCTCCGGGGGGAGCTCTTCCAGATAGTAGGTGCCCCCACAGAGAAGGCCCTCCCTCTAGGGGCCGCCAGTCGACATTGTTTGGCTGACGGCACCTGGAGGAGCCCCTCTCTATGAGAGCGTACCAGCCGGTGGGAGGCTGTTTGTGGTAGTAGGCGGTCCCGTAAGTAAATATGATTGACTGATGTTTTTAGAGGTAGTTAAAGAAATTCACTTTTGATAGCTTGAGGTGACTGGTAGCTACCTAGCCAACTGTACCAACACATGCAGACATTCTTAGGAAATAATTGAGAATTGGGAATGTTTGTGGAAGAAGTTGAATTTTAGAAAATAATTTTGGAAGTCCTCCAAGCTCCTATTGCTTTGCTCTACTTCCTAGAGATTAGTGTTATATTTCTGTGAACTTGCTTTATTCTCCATGCTGAGATCTATTTTCTCTCTACTGACTATATAGCACTTGCCTCTTAACATTTTTAATTCTTGGGGAACAGGTGCACTCTATATTTAAAAAATAGTACTGTCCCTCTGTCTCGTAATAAGTCATTAACTTGGGCTAAGAGTAGCGTTATTAGCAGTTTCCTTAAATTAAATGTCATCATCTGTAAGCTGTGTCAGAACCAGTGGGATATCAGTATGTAATTTATTAAATGGTTGTCGTTCCGTTCCTTTGGCATTTGGCAATAAGTGGAGAAATTCAGGGCAAAAGCAAAGCTGTTTCCTGTGCTTAACTAGACACCATTGTGTTGGAAGACATTGAACTCTGGAGCATTTTCACAGTAGGGGCATTTTTATCCTTACATTTCAGAAGGCTGGGATTGAATTCAGAACAGCGAGGAAACTCTTTGGTTTTCAGGAATGAGTAGTGCTACCTGAAAAAGCTACATCAGCAGTCAGGAATGGAAGGAAATTTGTATTGTTTGTCGAGAGAGAGGGGGGGGAGGGAGAGGGAGAGAGACAGACAGATGGGTGAAAGAAAGATAGGTAGAAGGCAGGTAGGTAGGTGGATAGGTAGGTGGATGGGTAGATGGGATGGATGGATGGACAGACGGATGGATGGATGGATGGATGGATAGATGGGTAGATGATAGATGGATGATAGATACATAGGTAGGTAGGTAAGTAGGTAGATGGGTAGATGGATGGATGGATGGATGGATGGATGGATGGATGGATGGATGATAGATATGTAGGTAGGTAGATGGATAGATGGGTGGATGGATGGATAGATAGATAGATAGATAGATAGATAGATAGATAGATAGATATGGATGGAGAGGTAGATAGATGGATAGATAGATGGATAGAGGGAGGGAGAATAGATGTAGTGTTTAAGGCATCAGGCTAGAAACTGGGGGGCAAACTTCCAGGAAAACTGCAAAGACGTGGCCATCTCTAATCTCTGAGAATCGGACATGATTGAACATATCTTTAAAAATTCCCTTCTCGTCTTTATGGGTGGCCTGTGCCTTCCTTCCTTCCTTCCTTCCTTCCTTCCTTCCTTCCTTCCTTCCTTCCTTCCTTCCTTCCTTCCTTCCTCTGCCCAAAGCCTGGGAATTCGGTGGTTCCTTGCAATATCTTAGTTCTTCTTAGCATTGCACTCTTCTAGACAAAGAGCTCTGATGCTGTTCCTAGGATCTGTTGGAGCAACTCTCCCACCTTAGGAATCACAGCCCCAGTGCTCTTACTATTATTGAGACCACTTTAGCCTTTACTTTCTACATTCTCTCCAGTTCCTCCTTCAGGCCCTGATACTTCTCCAGGTTCTCTCATACTTCTTCCTGATTTTGTTGTTATTTGGCACTATCATCTGTGTGTGTGTGTGTGTGTGTGTGTGTGTGTGTGTGTGCATACATGCATGTTTGCGTGGGTCTATATGTGTTGATACATATTCCATTTTCAAGAGTTTGCTGGATGAATATGAGATCTGCATCTGACCATCATCTGCCTGCCAACATACTGCAATGTATTAATCTTTTTTTACAGCTTTCCTGCATGATTTGTGGTTTTCATTTCTCTACCCCCAAAGGCTATAGTTTTCTAAAGTGATGGGTATGCTCAGATCCTTATAGGGAGCAAAATTACATACATAATACATTTATGGATCCCTTTTAGTTTTTCTGTGATGAGTTCCAGATTATGGGTTTCTCCCAACCCCGAAGAATGTTTCAAGAAAAGGAGCACTTAGGGTTTTATGAAAACTGACTCCAGGAGGGATGTTGCTAAGACTTTGTTCCCATCCCTTGGCAACAAAATGAACACAGATGGAATGCCAGTTAATTTTTATTAGGTATGTTAGGCATTCCCCGTTGCTAGAGTTGTGCTTTCTTCCTGCTGTTAATAAGGCACCTAACCTATCAAGTTGCAGGTTTGAAATGGCAACTGGATATAAGGGAGGGAAATTACTTATTATTTTAACTATGTTTTACAGTTTTGACCTTATTTAGCTTTATAATAATTCTCAAGATTGAACTCTGTCTGTCAAAATTCTTGCTCCATTTACAGGTTGTTAGCTGAAAAATGAAATGAGACCAGTTTCAAGTCTCAGCGGTTTTTTAAGGACTAATATCTCAGATTCAACAAATTTGGAATCAGTGGCCCACTGAATGTTGCTGAACTGCAACTTCTGTAAACCCCAGTCTAGATAATCCATATTTAGAGATGCTGAGAGCTGGAGTTCATCGACTTCTGGAAGACCAAAGATATCCCTCTCTATACTCTTATCTACTCCTGGGTGGTCCAAGGTTTAAATAGTGATGTTAAAACCTTAAATTTTAGGTTCCTAGTATGCAACTCAGGAGTTACATTGTTCTTCCACTCCTTTTCCACTAAATTAAAAAAAAAATGAGAAGCCAGCATTTTTGTCAGCAAATTTGTCATCTGAAGAATAAACTCTGTTTCCAACAATGCCACAAGTTCCCACATCAACAATTTAGAAAGTAAACGGACAGGATTACAGTTGCTTTATCTTGTGATATATGGGTGTTGTAGGATACATTTTGGATATATAGCACATCCACTATTTTATGGGAGTTTTCACAGCAAGGCTTCTCTCTCTCTCTCTCTCTCTCTCTCTCTCTCTCTCTCTCTCTCTCTCTCTCTCTCTCTCTCTCTCTCTCCCTCCCTCCCTCCCTCCCTCCCTCCCTCCCTCCCTCTCTCTTCCCCTCTCCCTCTCTCTCTCTCCCTCCCTCCCTCTCCCTCTCCCCCTCTCACTTTCCCTCCCTCCCTCCCCCTCCCTCTCTCCTTCCCTCCCTCACTCTCTGTTTGGTTTGTCCTTGCCTCATTCTTAGGGCTGAGAGAAAGTGATTCTGTTTCTCAATTTCTAGCTTGACATCTTAAACTTACCCACTACACCAAATTGGCTTTCCTCCAAATAATTAGGGACTCCAATATTTGAAACCGCATCTATTACTGTATACATTAATAAAATTTTAGCATTTGTTGAGAACGCTATTGTATGCATTTCTCCATCATGCACGCTATGCTATACACGTGAGGTTCAGCTGCCACCAACATTAGTTTTATTTCATTGTGAAATCAAGATTTAGCTACCCTGTTTCCCCAAAAATAAGACCTTCCCTGATAATAAGCCCAATCGGGCTTTTGGGCACATGTGCTAAAATAAGCCTCCCCCTGAAAATAAGCCCTCCCCAAAAATATTTAAACACAGAGCTGGAAATCAGGTAAGACGGCAAGAGGAGCCCCATCTTTCTCCATGTGCCCCAAAATAATAAGACCTCCCCAAAAATAAGGCCAAATGCTTATTTCGGGGTTCAAAAAATATAAGACAGGGTCTTATTTTTGGGGAAACACAGTAATTCATCCAAATTTATGGACTATAAAATATTTGTTTTGTTTGTTGGTTTAATTTGGGGCTTTCTGGTTATTTTATTCATTTGGTTTGATTTTTGCTATTGTTTATCCCCTATGGCTAATGTGCAACTTATAAATAAGCACATTTTTGCAATTGACTCCTTATAATAGCCACTACATTAGATGGTATTGTTATTCAATTACTTATTTGTGCTGATAGAAAGCAATAACAATTCCTATCTCATGCTATCAGATACACCAACAGAGCTTAATTAATTAATTAAAGCTATTGGATAAGCCCAGAATTCATGATCAATTTTCAAATCTGAATATCTAGTCATTTGTTCATATCACTATATACTTGCAAATCCTATGTATTAATAATTTCCTTTGATGGGTGTCCAGTAGCATCAAAGGTTGATGGGGAAATAAGATGATAAGCAAGGAGTTTCCTCTCTCTGGCACATTAAAGAGCCAGATCACGTAATACTGATGACAGGCTTGTTAATGCATTTAGGATAGAATGTGAAATGAGAGGGAATACTTCTAATTAATTTTAATTCACATCTCAAGGAAATCCTGGGCAGATTGATTCCCTCCACTGATTATATTATATTATTATATTATATGATTTGATGATACACCAAATTTTCCATATAAAAATGTTCATACTGTGTAGGTAGTTCCTGACTTACAACCACAATCGGTACTAAAAAATTCATCGTTATCTGATATAATCACTGATCATCACATAACTACACCTGATTTTATGACCTTTTTGCCATGCTTGTTAAACAAATCACCATGGTCATTATGAGAGGCCCCATGTGACTTGGACTTGAGACCTTTCCTGCCAGCTTCCCCCTTGACTTTGCTTGTTGGAAGCCAACTGGGCAATCACGTGACCCTAAGACACTGCAATCATCATCAATGTGATTTGGTTGTCAGGCACCTGAATTAGGATCACGTGACTTGTGGGGAAGCTGCAATAGTCATAAGTGCTTGGTCATAAGTCACTTTTTCATGCCATTGTAACTTTGTAACTCATTGATGACTAAAGGAATGGTTGTAAATCAAAAACTACCTGCATTTCTCTAACCAAGCCTTCCCTTTGTTTATTGTTGCTGTTATTTCCTCTACCTCTGATCATTTTATGAACTGTGGTGGTATGCAGTGGTTACAGTGCAGTACTGCAAGCTATTTCTGCTGACTGCCGGCTGCCTGCAGTTCAAATCTCACCAGGCTCAAGGTTGACTCAGCCTTCCATCCTTCCAAGGTGGGTAAAATGAGGACCCAGAATGTTGGGGGCAATAGGCTGACTCTGTAAACCGCTTAGAGAGGGCTGTAAAGCACTGTGAAGTGGTATATAAGTCTAAATGCTATTGCTATTTGCTATTATATCCCTAAAAGTTCAGAAATATTTTCATACCAACAAAGCAGCAATGACCTGAACCTTTCTTTGATCTTGGTTCTGAATTAATTCATGCCAGAATATGTATCAGATTCTTCTATGATACAGGAAAATCCTATGTGACAGCTATAAAGGTGTTGCCAAATGGACAAAGAGTTTTTCTTGGAAGGAAAGTTACAAATAGCCAGTTCCTTAAAAGTGTTTATTCACTCAGGTTTTCAAAGGGTGTACATAGACTGAATAAAACTTTCCTTGCTGGCTCTAATTTCCCACCTTGAGCTGGGAATTCTAAGTGTCTTCGCTAAGCTTTGCTAAAAATGCTTCCCATGTTCTGAAAAGTGAACAGTGCTTGAACATAAGAAAGAATCAGAGTTTGTACAGGTAAATATGAGAAATCCTTTTTTAGTCCTCCATGCTCATGGGAGGAAAATGAATGTGGGAACAGCCATGGAGGAGAGATGTTGGGTCCCTGGTGCTCTCTGAGCTTGTTTGTTCCCATGCAAACGTTTATTATCCAACTAGGTAACATCAATGCTAGAAGGGAGTGGGGTTTATTCTCTTTTCATAAAAAAGTGGTTTACCCTGTCCGTGTTGACGGTGATGATGGTTTACTGTTGTTTACTGTTAGGTTGTTTATCTGAGTTGGTAGTTCCTTGATTGGGGCATTGTTGATTGCTTGATTGTTGATCTAGTATTAATATTGGTGTGCCTGTTACCATTGTTACCTCTCCAGATATATGAATCCTGGAAAGTAATATGGAAGTAATATATCTTGGAATGTGGCTTTTAGTATAATGTCCACTGTTTGATTTCTTGTTTAGTATCTGGCTGATCTTGGCTGATCTAAAAAACTAAAAGAGAGTCGGTTCTGGGTTGGACTTTGGGTGGGGGGGAATCACTTGGGAAATCCAGGTCTTGTGTATTAGACTGGGAAGTAGGAAAAACTGTGGAAGAAGGCAGCAGCAAATCACTTATATAATGTTTTTTTAAAAAAAAGAACACCTTGCATGAATGTGTCCATATTAATCAATGGTATTGAACTTCACTTGAAAGCAAGTGATTTTTTTAAAAAAACAACAACAACTTGCATATAACTTTTCCCACTTTTGAAATATTTTGTCTATGCTTAGACTATCAGATGTTCTGACGGAATATAAGGAATATGGGTAATTTCAAAATAGGTAGCCAGTTGTCATTAATTCATTTCAGGCTCATGATAACGCCATTAATCATGATTTATGCATTGGATACTAATATGAAGTTGCACTGAAACAGTGCTCTGACTCTAATTTTATTTCAAGCAAATAATTGGATTGCTTAAAACCTGACCTCTTGTCTCTCAGTCTTTCAGAAGTGTTGCCTGTGGGGAAATTAATCATGTTGTTGAATGGCAAAAGAACTTACCATTTTGTTAAATTCTCCATTTTAGATGAGGCAAAACAGAAACCTGTGACAAACTATATTAAATAAGGTGATGTGGCCCTTTAAGGTTAAGATAAGCAGACCAACTACTAATCCAGATTAGAACTCTTTCATTGTTTTATATCTCAATTTACAAGCATTTGTTTAAAGTTACAATGGCACTGAAAAAAAAATGACTTACAATCAGTCCTCGCACTTATGACCATCACACTATCCCCATGGTCACATGATCAAAATTTGAGTGTTTAGCAACCAACATGTATTTATGATGGTTGCAGTGTCCCAGGGTCATATGATCGCTATTTGTGACCTTCCCAACTGGCTTTCTACAAGTGAAGTCAATAGGGGAAGCCAGATTCGCTTAATGACCACATGATTGAGATAAAAATTGCAGTGATTTATTTAACAACCATGGCAAAAATGTCATAATGTCACAGGCATGACTCAATGAACACCTTGATTAGCAATGGAAATTCGAATCCCAATTTTTGTTGTAAGTCAAAGACTGTTTGTACTTCCAATTTTCTTAACAAGAAGTCACAGCATATCACTGTCCTGACAAAACCAAAAAATTTTCTCCGGAAAAAATATATTTCACTGCTTGAAATAGCTTGCATTGTTCCTGGAGATCGTGGCAAATAAGACAGGCAAGAATTTGCTAGTCATGCTACTCTCTAACCAGAATACACTTAAGGTCAGTATCCACACCTTGCCTTGACCTAGGGAAAGGAGTGTAAAGCAATATAGTTGTTTAACAACAGATGTGATATGTTTGTGGAAACATATCTCCATTAATAAGCAGCGGTAACAGTTGTTTAGTCCCTAAGCAACAAACATAGTATTCGCCTGTGTTCAGATTAAATGCAAACTGTCTGTTAAACCTCTAATTATCTGCTTGGTTTGTGGACAAGATGATACTATTCAGTTATTAGGTTTTTTTTGTTCCCTTGTCAGCTGCAAAAAAAAAAAGAAAAGCCAAAACCTTAAAACCAAACTAGAACAAAATACGGTATATTACTAGCAACCAGCATAAAAGACTGGAAATTCAAGAAATTGCTTTCTCAGTATAGTTACTATAAAATTACATAATGGTATAGATTCCATTATAAATTTAGAGGCCTAAATTCCATTCAGAATATAGAAGCTCAGGATTTGTATAAGCTGCAATTAGTTTCATTTTGACAACATTTTATTTCATTGTTTGTTTTATATGTCTCCCCATCTTAACCAATTTAACTCTGGTGAACAAAAACAAAAATAACCTATAAACAAGCAAAAACTAATTTTAAAAAAAGGTTAAAGCAGAAACAAAACAAAATCTTAAAGCTGGCTTTGAATGAAATTAAATACAATCTAAATTAATCTCTATTTTCTGGTATTCTACACTAAATTGTCAGGAACCCCAAAATTAAATATTACTTTCTTTGTCTGCAATCTCATCCAAGACCTTAATACTTTTGGAGACGGTATAAATAAAAATAGAAAAATAAGTTATAAATAAATATGTAATGAATCTTTTGTAAATTCACGGTATAGAAAACTGATTCTCCCTTAGTATACATGCTAGGGCTTATATGTGACAGGAATTGACCAATTAGTTTGTCAATCAAGCGTGACATCATGGACTGAGACTGAGCGATTCAACCAAAGTCATCTATCTTTCATGCCTAAGGTGAGGCTAAAACTCACTGTCTCCTAGTGATTGGTCCAAAGTCATCCGGTTGGCTTTCATGCCTAAGGCAGGACTAGAACTCATAGTCTCCTAGTGATCACCTACTTGGCTTTCATGCCTAAGGCAGGTTTCTAGTATGGTGTCTTCACCAATGTTAGGAATAAATGCCTTGCTGCAGGAGGAGTGGGGGGGAGGAAGGGATCCAGTGGTATTCCCTAGGAGGACATGATCCAATCTATTTATTTATTTATTTTATTAAATTTCTATACCGCCCTTCTCCCGAACGACTCAGGACGGTGAACAGCCACAAGATAAAACACATAAATACAAAAATTTAAAATGAATTAAAAACGAATTAAATAATTTGGCTGAATTTAAAATACCCCATAATTTAAAACAAATTAAAATTTACATTTAAAAAGGTGAAAAGATTTAGGCCAGGCCAGCTTGATGAAGTAGGAAAGTCATAAGCGCATGACGGAAGGTGCGCAGATCCGGGATCCTCCGTATCTCTGGGGGGAGCTCGTTCCAGATCGTAGGTGCCCCCACAGAGAAGGCTCTCCCCCTAGGGGCCGCCAGTTGACATTGTTTGGCCGACGGCACCCAGAGGAGCCCCTCTCTATGGAAGCGTACTGGCCGGTGGGAGGCTATTGGTGGTAGCAGGTGGTCCCGTAGATAACCAGGTCCTAAGCCATGAAGCGCTTTAAAGGTGATAACCAGAACCTTGAAGCGCACTCGGAAGACCACTGGGAGCCAGTGCAGCTCGCGCAGGAGAGGTGTTACATGGGAACTCCACGTTGCTCCCATAACCACCCGCATGGCCACACTGTGCGCCAGTTGGAGCCTCCGAGTGCACCTCAAGGGGAACCCCATGTAGAGAGCGTTACAATAGTCCAGACAAGAGGTGACGAGGGCGTGAGTGACTGTGTGTAGAGTCCCGATCTAGAAAGGGACGCAACTGGCGGATCAGGCGAACCTGATGAAAAATCCTCCCGGTCACGGCTGTCAAGTGCTCTTCTAAGGACAGCCGTGAATCCAGGAAGACACCCAAGTTGCGAACCCTTTCCGTGGGGGCCAATGATTCGCCCCCAATAGTCAGCGATGGCACCAGCTGACTATATCAGGACATCAGAAACCACAGCCACTTAGTCTTGGATGGGTTGAGCCTGAGCCTGTTTCTCCCCATCCAGATCCGTACGGCCTCCAGGCACCGGGACATCACTTCAAGGGCATCGTTGGGGTGGTCCAGGGTGGAGATGTACAGCTGGGTGTTGTCAGCGTACTGATGGTACTTCACCCCGAAACCACGAATGATCTCACCCAGCGGCTTTACATAAATGTTGAACAAAAGGGGCAAGAGGACCAATCCCTGTGGCACCCCACATATGAGGGGCCTCGGGGTCGACCTCTGCCCCCCTATCAACACAGACTGCGACTGGTCGGAGAGAAAGGAGGAGAACCACCATAGTACGGTGCCTCCCACCCCCAACTCTTCCAACCGGTGCAGCATGATACCATGGTCGATGGTATTAAAAGCCGCTAAGAGATCTAACAGGACTGGGACAGAGGAGCAACCTCTGTCTCGAGCCCTCCAGAGATCATCAACCAACGCAACCAATGCTGTTTCCGTGCTGTACCCAGGCCTGAAACCCAACTGGAACGGATCTAGATACGACATTTCATCCAGGTACTGGGGAAGCTGTCGCGCAACCACACTCTCAACAACTTTCGCGACAAAGCGAAGGTTGGAGACTGGACGATAATTAGCCAATACTGCCAGGTCCAGGGAGGGCTTTTTGAGGAGAGGCCTCACCACAGCCTCCTTTAAGGCGGCGGGGAAGGCACCCTCACCCAATGAAGCATTTATAATCCCCTGGAGCCAGCCTCGCGTCACCTCCAGGGAAACCAGCACTAACCAGGAGGGACACAGGTCCAACAAACATGTGGTCGCGTTCAATCTGCCCAGAATCCTGTCCATGTCATCTGGGGTCACAGATCATCCCAGATAACATTCTCAAGACCTGCCTCTGTCACCCTTGCTGGACCTACCCAGTCGGAGTCCAGACCTTCCCGAATCTGAGTGATTTTTGTCATGCAGATATTGAACAAAATCCTTGGTTCTTCCCTCCAAGGGGTCCTCCCGCACTTCCTGGTGGAGCAGGGAGCAGGTCACCCTAAACAGGGCGGCCAGGCGATTATCTGATGATGCAATAAGAGCAGCAAAATGGGTACATTTTGCTGCTTTTATCGCCACTAGGTAATTCTTAATATGAGATCTTACCAGTGTCCGGTCCAATTCAGAAAGACTAGCCCTCCAACTACTCTCTAGGCGTCTTTTTCGGCGCTTCATCTCCCTCAGCTCCTCGGTGAACCAAGGAGCCAGGTGAGATTGGTGCCGGGTCAGAGGCCGCAAAGGCATGACTTGGTCCAGAGCTCCAGTGGCCGCCCTATCCCAGACGGCCACTAGGTCTCCAGCCGAGGCGTGAGCAAGATCCTCAGGGATTGGCCCAAGCTCCATCTGGAACCTATCAGGTTCCATCAGGTGCCTGGGGCGGTACCATCTTACTGGTTCCGCCTCCCTGTGGTGGGGTACCGTGATTCGAAGGTCAAGGCGAAGGAGAGAGTGATCCGACCATGACAAGGGCTCGGTGACTATGTCCTCTATCTCAAGATCACTCAACCACTGTCCAGAGACAAAAACTAAGTCCAGTGTGTTTTCCCCCATGTGTGTAGGGCCATGAATTAGCTGGGTAAGGTCCATGGCCGTCATGGAAGCCATGAACTCCTGAGCTACCCCAGACACCTCACCCACAGACAGCAGGTTAAAATCCCCCATGACCATAAGTCTTGGAGTATCAACTGCCACTGCAGCGATAACGTTGAGTAGCTCGAGCAGGGCTGCAGCCATGTGGCAGGGAGTCAGGTACGTGATCAGCAAACCCATCTGAACCCCATGGCCCCACTTCACAAGGAGGGACTCACAACCGGCCGTCTGAGGAACAGTGGTCTCCCTCGGCCTAAGGCCTTCTCTGATAATAACCGCTACTCCCCCACCTCTCCCCTGTGGCCTCAGCTGATGGAATGCGTGGAAGCCTGGTGGGCACATTTCTACCAGAGGGACCCCTCCCTCCGGGCCCAACCAGGTCTCCGTAATACCTGCCAGGTCCGCTCCCCCCTCCTGAACAAGATCACAAATGAGGGGGGCTTTATTTACTATAGACCTGGCGTTGCACAACATCAGTCGAAGGACCAGGCCCTGAGGGTCTGTGCAACCTGGAAAACGGGTAGAGCTTTGGAGGCCAGAGCGCCCTACCACTTGAAGACAGTGGGTGCATGCTCCCTTAACATGATATGGCCCCCTGCTCCCGCCATATCTACCCCTCCCACTCACAGTACCAATGGTGGAAACACAGTCTGGACAAGCTTGACCTCCCCATTACCCCCGGATCCCCCCCACCCCCGCCGCACATCATGGCCTGCCCCGCCCCTCCCCTTGGTGGGTTATCCCCCAAACCCACAGCCCTAGTTCCTATCCATCCCCCCTCCCCTCTCCCCAGACCCCTTAAAAGTTTAAACAGAGACAATTTTAAAAAACCCCGCAACCCCCTCTTTGCGGCATGCCACCTCTCGGGGTTCCAAAGCCCATCATCGAGGTAGGCCCTTGATAGAGTGGAGGGCCAAACCTGTGAGATGGGGGAGTCTCGCAGACCAAGAAGCTCCGCTGCTGAGTACATCTTGAACATAACGGGTAAGCACGACCATATCCTAAGGGTCAATAGAAAGGACCAGGGGAGAAGACAAAGAAATGGGGGATCTCAAATACATATTTACAGGACCAAGACCACTGTCCCCTCACAACAGGGGACAAAGTCCAGAACCAAGACGACCACAATCCAAGGGGGCAATAGATCCTACCACCCTCTCATGGTGGATTAGGTCAGCTGGTCAGCCCCCTCTTGTGGTGAGATGGCAATGATGAACCAATGCAAACAGACAGTGTCCGGGGGTCAGGTCCAAAAACCGCCCTCTCACGGCGGTTGGTCCGATGGTCAAATCTCCTCCGCTGACAAAGTGCATATATGTAAAGACATCCCAGTTCAGCCCCCAGGGGCCCCGACATCCAGGCCACCCTCTCACTAGGTCTAGATCTAGATTGATTTCAGAATGGACCACTGACAGACATCCTTTTCACACTAAAGGAATGGATGCTCTAATTATTAGAGCACATATCAACAGCTTCATTTTTCACAGTGTTCACTCTTTTTCAGAGTACACCAGTACAGTAGCCCCTCAGCATTTAAGCCTGTAATCCTAAATCTATAAATATATTTGTTGCTGTCTATGAGCATTGACTTGTTGAAGGTTTCGGTCCAAGGAATTAGGGTTTTGCTGGAACATTTGATGGCATTTATTCCTCATTTTTTTCCATCTTCCTTTTACCCAGCCTGTGATAATAAATAACTTCCTGCCATAAGGGATCAGAGTAAAAACTCTTGAATGCGATTGCTGGTGTCATTACAATTACAACTGCTATAGAGACACTGTCTCGTTCTTGTCCTAAAATATAGGGATTCATTTAATAGTTGACACATTTGCATCAGCCACCTTTGCTAGATGTTTATAGTTCGTTCATTTTCTATTTTAACAAAACCTGGCATCAGAGAGGATACTACTCACAACTGTTAGGATCCCTCACCCTCCCTTTGTATGCCAAAGTAGTAAGTAGACTATGGTTGATCAGTTATATATGAGCTGTTGTTGTTGTTATGGTTCTTTCCATTTTTATCTGAGTATGTTGTCCATAAGCCATTCTAGAAAGCTATGTGACATATGGATTTTGAGAAGAATGGATCAGAGTTGGGACGAGCAACTCCATCACTAAACAATACAGTTGCTAAGTGAAACATCACATGTCCATGATAGACTTATGGCAAGGGTCCCCAACCCCTGGTCCATGGCCCAATTCCAGGTCACAGCCTGTTCAGAACCAGGCTATGGAAGTGGTGGGTGAACGCACACACATGAAACCATCCCCTATTCCCCCACCCTACCACCGTTGCCTCCGCCAGTTCACCAGCTGGAAAGATTGGAGACTACTGACTTACGACATCATTTCTGCTGCAAGTGTTAAGCAAAACATCAGGTGACCATGACTTTCTATTTTACTGCTGGCTTCTACATGGAATTTACTTGCCGAAAGCTGGTTGTAAAGTGTGAGAATGTTGATCATGTGACTAGGAGATCATTTCAATGTTGATAAATGTGAGGACTAATCATGAAGTTAATTTTTCAGTGTCATCAAAACTTCAAATAGTCACTAAGCAGCAGTCGTTAGGCAAGGTCTACCAGAATAGTACACTGAAGCAATGTTTCGGTATAGATCAAGGGTGTCAATTTCAAGGCCTGTTGTCTAGATCCGGCCTGTTGGGTGCTTAGATCTGGCCCACTGGGCCACCCTGGAAACAGCGAAATACTGGACTGTGGTGCCTCTGCCAGCGAAAACAGAGCTTGGGAAGCCTCGCAGGCTTCACTTTCGGCCATGACAGTCTCCTGCAGCCCTCTCCATTTTCACTGGCAGAGGGCTGCAGGAGGCCATTGTGGCTGAAAATGGGGCCTGGTGGGGCTCCATTTTAGCTGGCAGAGAACTAGTAAAACAAAGAAAAAACAAAATAAAAGGAGAAATGTTTCCTGTCCCTTCTTGGATGCACTTAAGCATCCAAGAAGGGACAGGAAAGGAAAAAGGGAAAAAGGGAAAGAAGAAAGACAAAGAAAAAGATGGGAAGATGGGAAGAGAACAAGGAAGGAAAAAGAAGGAAAGAAGGGAAGGAAGAAGAAAGTAGAATGAAGGGGGAAGGAAAAAGAAGAAAAGGAAGAAAGGAAGGAGGGAGGGAGGGAGGGAAGGAAGGAAGGAAGGAAGGAAAGAAGGAAGGAAGGAAGGAAGGAGAATATAATTAGAGGGAGGGAGGGACTGAGGGAAGTCCTGCCTTAGCATTTGGCCACCACAGGTGCCCTTGACATGAGTGATGTTGAGCTGGCCATGCCCACCCGACCACGCCCAGCCCCGCCTCCCAAGTTCAAACATAAACCAGATGCGGCCCTCAATGAAATCAAGTTTGACACCCCTGGTATAGATAGTCCTTAACTTACAACAGTTCATTTTGTGATCATTCAAAGTTACAACAGCACTGAAAAAGGTGATTTATGATCATTTTCATACTAACGACCATTGCATCATCGCCTGTGGTCACTTGATCAAATTTCAGATACTTGGCAACTGATTCATATTTATGACAGTTATGGTGTCCTGAGGTCATGTGATCAACTCTTGCAAATATCTGACAAGCAAAGTCAATGGGAAAACCAGATTCACTTAACAACTGTGTTCCTAATTTAACAACTGCACTGATTCACTTAATAACTGTGACAAGAAAGGTCATAAAATTAGGCAAAATTCACTTAACAAATGTCTTGCTTAGCAACAGAAATGTTGGGCTCAGTTGTAATCATAAGTTGAGGTCTACCTGTATTTATTAATTAAGTTTATATGCCTCCCATCTCACTATCCAAAGCAACTCTGGGCAACGTACATTACAACTGTTAAAATTATTATTTTTTTTACATTCTTAGCGGAAATGAAGAGAAGAAGAATAGTGATCTTACAGTAGGGCAATGATCACAAAAAAAAAAAAAAAAAACCTAGTCCTCATACAAATCAGAAAAGGAAGCCATGAAAGAGATGATAGGGTATAGTAAAAAAAGCATTTTAAAATAACAGTTATTTTTCCCAGTAGCGTTAGCATAGTACCATTTTAATACAACAGTAAATGGTATTTTATCATAGTGCACTCAAATCCTACTATATAACAATACTTTACAATTTGATCTTACCCACAAAAGTCACTGCAGCCTCACCTATATATTCCCTGAAAGAAAAAAAAACAGTTTTTTATGAGCCATCTTTCTCTGAAAACAGGAAGATTTTATTATCTTCCTGATTGATTTTTGATTTTTTGAAATTTACTTCTTTCTACATCATCTTCATTTAATGACCCCATAATCCCTTGCGGGGTGAAGTCTGAGCAACTGAATGGAGCTAGGAGAGTGATTGTATGGCCAGATGCCCTTCCTCTCGCCAATGCGGAGTTTTGTTCAGCAGATATATTCTCAGTGTGCCCAGAGAGAGAAATATCTGCCTCTACCTAGGATCTGACACACAGCCTCCTGATTGTGAGGTGAGAGCTCCAGCTCTAAGCCACCGCACAATTCCCTTCTTCTTTCTACATGGCTGGTGCAAATTCTGGATCATATCTTCACCTTTTAAATCCATTGGATTTCTTGGCTTTATACTCTCATTCTTTCCAGATATCAGGTATCAAATTTATGTTTACAATCATGCATTTCCCGGATTGGGGAATCCCTAAATTTCAAACATGGCATACAAATGAAGGGGGTGGGGGGAAGAGGGAAATGTCAGCCAAAGCTGGAAAGCAGGAAGTACGTTCTTCCCACAGTTTTCTTGGCGTTCTCATCATCACCTGCCCTTAGTGCGATGACAAATGATGCCATGACTTCTATTGACTGAAGAGAAACCACCAGGGTCAAAAGCAAGGAGATACAGTGAGGTCAGCCATGCAGAGGGAGTCAGCCAGTCATGCCTCATTAGTAAGCATGGAGGTAGTGGAGATGTTAGATTTGTTTCAGGGCCCATTGCAAAATGTCCCCTGACAGCTTGAGTTATGTTGACAAGATCCCCTCAAAGGGAAGGAGTGTTTCTCGCAGGAGAGATGAAACATGTTTCACTGTCAGCCTCCACACAGAATAAATAGATGGCTGAGAATCTTTCCATCAGCGTCATTCCCTTCTGAAGAGTAGAGGGAAGGAGAGTTGAGTTGGGTATTATAAATCACCATAATTTGTTACAATTTCCAAAGACAAATATGACAGACTGGAATTACTTTGCAATGCTGAGATAGTCATTTGCAGAGGCCATAAAATGCCAGTATAAATCTAAGAACAAGATATATTTAATCTGAGGAAACAAGAGGCACGAATCCTCTTGTTTTAGTGTGTTTACGAAGAACCTAGCGGCACGGACGCTGTCTAATTGCAAGTCGCTTCTTCAGTGTAATTCTTCCAGATCAAGCTGTTGTGTAAGAATTACATCAACTTTAGAGGGCTTTTAAAGACGGGAAAGCCCATATATTTATGATGCCACCAATAGAAGGTATATGATTAGTTTGAACAAAGACATAGATTTCTTTACACATTTAAAAAACGAGACTGGAAGGCAAAACAGAAAGTAGAGAGTGGGTAAATACTACATGCTAATGGAACATTTATTTAAGTATCCTGAGGATTGTCAGTATCTCCAATTTGGTGGTAAGAATAGCTTGGTTTGCAAGATTGTCACTGGGTTGGAGATCTCACCAACAGCGGGATCAGTGTGAGCAGACTTGGGTTAAAACTGGGTTTGGCCTGCATTTATGGCATAATAGTCCAAATATATCAAACTAATCTTGTTATTAGAGAGAATGCTGCCTATGCTATAGATACATCAAAGGCTAATAATCTAATTTTGGGAGGGAGGTTAAATAGTCAAGAAATGGAATAGAACAGAATGGAACAGAATAGAACAGAATACAGGTAGTCCTCAATTTACAACAGTTCATTTAGTGATCATTCAAAGTTAAACACCATTGAAAAAAGTGAATTATTACTGTTTTTCACAGTTACAACCTTTGTAGTATCCCCATGATTATGTGATCAAAATTCAGATGCTTGGCAACTGGTTAATACTTATGACCGTTGCAGCATCCTGTTGCAGTTTTTTGCAAACTTCTGACAAGCAGAGTCAATGGGGAAGCCAGATTCACTTAACAACCAAGTTACTAACTTATCAGCTGCAGCGATTAACTTAACAACTATGGCAAGAAATGTCGTAAAATGGGGCAAAATTCACTTAATAAATTCTCATTTAACAACAGAAATTTTGGGTTCAATTGTAATCATAAGTCAAGGACTACCTGTAGAACACTTTATGTGGCCAAGTGTGATTGGACACACAAGGAATTTGTCTGCAGTGCATAAGCTCTCAGCGTACATACAAACAACCAGGTAATATAATCAGTATACAAAAGAATAAATTGTTAATAGCAGTTTAGCCCAGGTAATCTTATTAATGTAGAAGTAGTAAGGAATAGCAGTATAGCCCAGGTAATAAGCAAATTAGGAATAATCATTTCAAAAAATGCAAAGAGACTGCTTTGATAATTCCACTGAAAATGAAGGTTTGAAAGTCATTCTGGGGTTTTCAAAATTCTCTGTTTATCCTTGGACCAGCATGAAAGCTCCCTTACTAATGTCTGGGTAATTTTTGCTTTCTTGAACTTGCCTAGCTGTGTTAACAATTCTGTTATAGAAGTTTTTTTCAATATAAATATTGAATTAGAAGGCCTCGAGTGACAACTCATTGGGCTAGCAAATATGCCACCTTTGCATGTTGTTGAAGAAGGAGAAGGGAAAGAAGGTCTCTGTGAAGATCAGTGAATTGCAGAAGAAGTGGAAAGAAACCAATAGGACACCAATCTTGCTCTATTCACCTTGTAGAACTCATCTGAATTTTGTCTTGGCTAAACTCTCAAACAACCAAATGATCCAGATTTCAGTTCAGCTAGACCCAGTGGTGGGATTCAGCCAGTTCGTACCACTTCGGGAGAACCGGTTGTTAACTTTCTGAGCAGTTTGGTGAACTGGTGTTGGAAGAAATCATTAAGGCAGAGAACCGGTTATTAAATTATTTGAATCCCACTGGCTAGACCACAATCCACCCAAAACAATCCAGCTGAATTACTAAACTGCAATTTATTACTCTACGCAGGCAACAAAACACATCTAATTCATGCACACAGCTATAGTATTATATAAATAGGGCTGAATTGATGTAAAAACATTCCCTCGTCTTGTCCTTGGAAACCAAAGTAGTTAACAGAGTGAGTTCCTAGGAGAAAATATTTGGCTTCTGGTTTTCAGCATTTTAAGATTGACTGTGGATGAAAAATAGTGTGGATCGTCTATCTTCACATTGATTTTTTTTCATAAGTCATAAGTTTATTTGTCAAGCATATATAAGATAGCAGGTAAAAGTATAAACATAATTTGAATACATGAAAAGAGTAAGTAAAAAGGGATATTAGGACAGGGATGGTAGGCACGCTGGTGCACTTATGCACGCCCCTTACAGACCTCTTAGGAATGGGGTGAGGTCGACAGTAGACAGTTTAAGGTTAAAGTTTTGGGGGTTTGGAGAAGAAACCACAGAGTCAGGTAGTGCATTCCAGGCATTGACCACTCTGTTACTGAAGTCATATTTTCTGCAATCGAGTTGGAATGGTTTACCTTGAGTTTGTATCTATTATTTGCTCGTGTATTGTTGTGCTTGAAAAAATGGGGTGGAAAACAGTGGCAACCATTCCCAGAGAATGCTTAAAGATTTCCAAAACAGTAAAGACCACTCATGTATCCATGATAACTCTTTCATTGATGAAATATTCTTATTGTCATAACGTTTCTACCAATATTTAAAATTTAATCTGCTGAAATGAAAGTCCATTAAAAGTAACCCTGCTCTCCTGAAGGAGTAGCAAGCAGCTCCTTAGTCTCTTCAGGGATTTGAAGAAAGTAATCATGTCACTCAGTTATTCTCTGAGATAAAAATACTCATTTCCTTTCATCTTTGCTCATAGAATTTATGATATAACACTCATTCTCTCTCTCTCTCTCTCTCTCTCTCTCTCTCTCTCTCTCTCTCTCTCTCTCTCTCTCTCTCTCTCATACAAACAACCATCTTTGTTGTTGTTTTCTAAACTTGCTTTCATTTATCAATATCCTCCTTCTGGGATACAGCTAGGTATGTCTAATTAGCATGACGTGAAGGGAAGAGAAAGAAAATGGATGTTGCCATCAAGCCCTGTTTCCAAAACTAACCGTAGCATCTGTCATGCCTGTTTTTCTGACGTAGGGATAGAAAAAGCAGAATTTGAAATGTAAAAATTTGCCTTTTTGTTTAAGGCACCCTTGGCTGGATCTACTCCGTGCAAAGACCGATTGCTATGTTTGAGGGGTATGCTGTGACTAAGCAAGCAAGCAAACTACATTATGGGTTAATATGATGGGCTGATTTGCAGAACCTGCTAAGACAGAGACTGAATTATGAACTGTTCAGCACCATTTACATGGTCAGTCCCATTTGCATTGTAAATTGTCACAATTTACATTTTTTCTCTAAGAAACTCCAAACAGTATTAGCCCCTTGCTTTTTCCAGCCTCAGTTCACAGCTTATCTTAGATTTCCGCCTGTAGTTTTAAATAAACCAGCCTGTTTCTATTTCCAGCAAAGGAGGTAGATCGAGTATCTGATTACCTGTGACAAAGAACATTCTTCCCTTATTATGAATGCCTGGCAAGTAGGATACATTCACAGCATTTTTAAAATAATAAATACAGGTAGTTCTCAACTTATGACACTTCATTTAATGATCATTCAGAATTATTACCATGAATTTTATGACCATTGCAGTACCCCCAAAATTCAGACATTGAATTTTGCAGTGTCAGTTGCAGTGTCCCAGGGAATTTTGCATTTTGACAGTTGCAGTGTCCCAGGGTTACATGATTACCTTTTGCAACCTTCTGTCGAGCAAAGTCAACAGGGAAGCCAGATTCACTTAACAATTGGCTTACTAACTTAACGACTGCAGCGATTCACTTAACAAATGTGGCAAGAAAAGTCATAAAATGGGGCAAAACTCACTTAACAAATATCTTGCTTAGCAATAGCAATAGCACTTAGACTTACATACCGCTTCACAAGTGCTTTTACAGCCCTCTCTAAACGGTTTATAGAGTCAGCATATTGTCCCCAACAATCTGGGTCCACAACACAAATTTGGGGCTCAATTATGCTCATAAATCAAGGATTACCTGCATGCATTTAAATATCCACCCTATATTTATTTTAAAACACTATTTCATCTTTAAATATTCATCAATATTTAAGACTACTACAATTTTAAGACTACTACATTGCAGAGAACTATGCGACATCCGCTGGATAGCATTGGACACTTTTTGATCTGAGGTTCAGGTATCCTTGCTTACTGACTGCCTCATTTAGCGACTATTCAAAGTCACAAAGGTGTAAAGAAACCGATGTTGAGACCAATACTCATGTTTGTAATCACTGCAGCATCCTGCCGACATGATTGCCATTTGTGAGCTTCACACATTTACAACTGTCACAGTGTCTTGAAGTTACATGATCATCATCTGTGTGCTTCCCAACCAGTTTATGGCAAGCAATATTAATGGAGAAAGCAGAAGTAAAATCACAAATTAGATGTCATCTGTAAAATTTGTAAATGGCTCATCCATGTTTGTTTTTATAATGCAGTTACTTTGAATTTGATCAAAAGAAAATTCTACGTGGAAGTTTGCAAGCATTTTATTGATCAAAATGCCCCATCTGAAGCTTTTAACATCTTAGTTAAAATGGTTTTGAACAGAAACAAAGATTTCACAAAACAACACTTTATGTTCCCCGTATGTGCACTATCTTGATCAAATCCACAAATATTTGCGGTTGAATTTTCTTTTTTTAAAAAAACCCTTCATCTGTTTCCCATGCCAGGTCTGTGGTATATTAGTCTATATAAGGACTACTTATTTCTTGACAGAGAAATAGATTACATAATCTAGCAAATTGTTCCATACTATAGGATCTACGCATTTCTGACACCTTATTTTGTGAGAGAAAGTGCTGGCAACTGTAAAAAAAAAAAAAACCACAAGCAGGAAAAAATTTAGACAAAAATAGCTTAAAAGCATTTGTAGCTTCGCAGCTCTCTCTTTTTTATTTTTTTTTTCTGAGACAGTTCTCTGTTTGTGCTTGCTCAACTCAGGTAAGCCAAGAAAGCTGTGCTGATTTTCTCTGGTTTGCATTTACAGTTCATCAAGAATTTCATAAATCCCAAGAAGATGCTACAGAAGCTCTAAAACATTTCAAGGCAAACATGAAGAGAAAAGGCTCTTAAGGCACTAGTTTAATCTCCTTAGACACATAAGTAGTGCGACATGACCATAAACCTGGCAGCATAATAATGCCCAAGGATTTCACCATGAATCTTGCTCTGCTGTCTGACCACAGGATCATATTCTTTGTATTTTATTTGCAAATAGGAGAGAAGTTCACGTTATCCCAAACCAGACAAAGTAAAGTACAGTTTTGTATGAACACATGACTCCTTTCTGTGTGGGTCTGAATTTTAATTTGGAAATAATTATGATAATCTGAATAGAAAGATAATTCTATTTGCCTCACCCAAGAGTTGCCCAATCATCTTATCCAGATTCTAACCAATTCAGTTGCCAAGCCAAGAGTGATTACACTAATTACAAAGCTGAAGAAGCTTCTTGGATGAGAAGCAAAACATCTTCAAAGAAATAAAACCAGAAAGTCCAGTTGCCTCTTGAAAAGGCACCTTTGGGACAACCATGACCTGAATGACTGAGAATCTCCATAGTCCTTATACTAATTTTTCATCCTGATCTCTCCAACCACAGAATGCCATTGCCTCACTAATTACTTTTAAGAGGCGTGTCCTCATGAAATCACTGCTATCCTTTTTCAGACCACTCCAGATACAGTCAGATACGTCAGATACAGTCTGACGACCACCTTCAGATGTTCCGTCCTGTTCTTTAGAGGCATATTTTTGTTCTTCTCCCAACACAGATCTTACCTTATGTAGGTAATCCTCGGCTTACAACTGTCCCTTTAGTGATAGTTAATGATAGCAGTAAAAGTTACAACAGCATTGAAAAAAGTATTTTGCAAGTAGTCATCACGTTTATGACTGTTGTAGCATCCCCATGGTCTGAGGATCAAAATTTGGGCACTTGGAAACCAGCTCATATTTATGGTGGTTGTAGTATCCCAGGGTCATGTGATTGCTATTTGCAGCCTTCCCAGCTGTCTTCTGAGAAGCAAAGTCAATGGGGGAAACTAGATTCACTGGATGACTGCATGACTCACCTAACAACTGCATGATTCACTTATCAACATTGGCAAAAACTATTGTAAAAGCTGGTGCAACTCAGCTAACACTGGCTGCACTGGCTGCACTGGCTGCCGGTGGCCTTTCGGATCCGCTTCAAGGTGCTGACTCTCGCCTATAAAGCCCTACATGGCACGGGCCTGGGGGGTACTTGCAGCACCACCTCCTACCGGCCTCCCACCGCCCAGTGCGGTCACAGAGCCTGTAGTACAGTGGACTGAAGGTGTACTATTAACATCTGCTGCTTGCAATTACTGCAAGTTCGAATCTCACCAGGCTCAAGGTTGTCTCAGCCTTCCATCCTTTCCAAGGTAGGTGAAATGAGGACCCAGATTGTGGGGGCAATAAGCTGACTTTGTATAAATATACAAAGTATGAAGGCTATTGCTTAATGCATTGTAAGCCGCCCTGAGTCTCCGGAGAAGGGCAGCATATAAATTAAAGCAAAAAAAAAATAAATAGGGCAACAATGTCGACTGATGGCCCCCAGATTGAGGGCATTCTCGGTGGCCGCGCCAACCCTCTGGAATGAATTACCCACCGAGCTCCAGATAGCCCCTGATCTCCGTTCCTTCCACAAAGATCTTAAGACCTGGCTTTTTACTCAAATCACCTGATCTGGTTGGGTTTTTTACTTAACTGTGGGATTTTAAATTGGACTTTTAATGCTATTTAGTGATATTGTTTTTATTGTCATTTTATACTTGTGAGCTGCCCCAAGTCCTTCAGGAGAAGGGTGGCATATAAATTTTAATTAATTAAATAAATAAATAACAGCCACCTTGCTTAGTAACAGAAATTCTGGGGCCAGATGTGGTCCTAAGTCAAGGACTCTCTGTACCCAATGACAATCCTGGCAGAGGTGGGTTTCAGCAGGTTCTGACCAGTTCTGGAGAAGCGTTAGCAAAAATTTTGAGTAGTTCGGAGAACCGGTAGTAAAAATTCTGACTGACCTCATCCCCACCTATTCTTTGCCTCCCGAGTCCCAGCTGATCGGGAGGAAATGGGGATTTTGCAGTAACCTTCCCCTGGAGTAGGGTGGGAATGGAGATTTTACAGTATCCATCGCCTGCCATACCCACCAAACCACGCCCACCAAGTCATGCCACACCCACCAAGCCACACCCACAGAACCAGTAGTAAAAAAATTTGAAACCCCCCACTGAATCCCGGTAATGATAATCCACACATGCTGAGAACTGCCTTCTACAGTTTTTAAATTGGCTGCAGAGAGACGGGACATGTTGCTTGAACAGAATAGATCTGTTATCTAGGGCACTGTTGTCCCTGTTGCTGTTGTTTCATCCTTGTCATAGAACTGTTGCTCTTCTATGGGGGTGATAGGCCTATTCCCTTGGAGTCCCAAGTTGGATATATGAGGAAGGAACCATTGATATAATCTGAGCATCATCCTAGCCAGCAGGTTTAAATTTACATATGAATGCAAGCAGGGGAGATTGATTGCCCTCTAAATAAATTCTGACTGACTAATCAGCAGGATGAAGAAGAGGCAGATCTTGTAGTTCTCTCATTGTTCCTTACCATTTGCTTTTGGTAAAAGTTGTGTTCTTTTTCTGCTAGTAGGGTTGCTGGGTGAGAGAGGAAAGAGAGCAGTTCTGAAACTATTTTGCACTGAAACTGTAAGGACAGCATCATTGCCTGCCCTCATTGCTGAGACAAAGTAAAGCTTGGCCTTGGGGGCAAAGCAAATTATGTCATATAATGCAATTTTCTGCTGATTCAAGAATGGAAGGAATGGGCATTAATGAGGAAGTAGCTTCACATTAGCAAATGAGGAATGGTTGTGCAGAGTATGTGTGTCTTCGTATAATGGGAATTCTATTTGTAGGGTGAACAAAGAGGCTGGGTTAATGTAAGTTGAAGAAGAAATGCTTCGGTTCAACCATGCAAGGAGTAAAGGATGCAAATTAGCAAAAAAAGCCAGTTTGATATTAGTGGTTAAAGACACCAGACTCAAAACTGGAGACTGTAAATTTTATTCCTGCCATAGCCATGAGGCTGGCTGGTTTTGGATCAAGTCAGACACTTTCTTTCAGCCCTACAAAGAAGGCAAGGGCAAATTCTGAAATGTTTCCAGAAAACTTGCCCAGGCAGTCACCAGCTGAAGGCCCACACGCACACACACGTACGTACGTACGTATGTATGTACGTATGTACGTTAGTAACACTTACAGATGTAGTCCTCAATTTATGACCAGAGTTGAGCTCAAAATTTTGGTCACTAAGTAAAACATTTGTTAAATGAATTTTGCCTCAACTGTGCCACATTTTTTAAGTGAATCACTGCAGTTGTTAAGTTAGTAACATGGTTTTTACGTGAATCTGGCTTCCCCATTGACTTTGCTTGTCAGAAGGTTGCAAAAGAGCATCACATGATCCTGGAACACTGCAACCCTCATAAATATGAGTTAGTTGCCAAGCGTCCAAATTTTGATCACATGACTGTGGGGATGCTGTCATGGTCGTAAGTGTTTAAAAAACAGTCATAAGTCACTTTTTTCTTTGCCATTGTAACTTTGAACAGTCACCAAATGAGCTGTTGTAAGTCAAGGACTACCTTCTATCTCAATCACTGTAAGCACTTCTGTATCACTCCCTCTCAGAAAAACACTCAAGAAATACCTTGTTGATCATTGTCTTTTTAAAGTATTTGTATTTTGTTAAAAGGAAAAGGCAAGTAACTAGAAATACTTCAAATAACTCCCTACAGATGGATAAGAAGCCAGGGTATGGTTATTGTCTGCTGGGAATAGGGAATGATGGGAAAAAGGGAATAGATGTGAGGAGATGATTCTGAGGGTGAAAGAAAATGGGGTTGAATTGTGATCTTCAGATCCCTTTTATGGTTAATTAAAAAGTTCTTCAAATGGCTTTCAGATTCCTATTTGATGAAAGGTTCATTGTGATCAGCCACATTTCACATGGCAGCCACATATGTTTGGCCACCTCTCCATGGCTGCCATTTTGTGATAACAGTTGTGGACCTCTCTAAGCATTCAAACATGGCTGCCTTATCCTTGGAGATGTCTTCTCTGCCCTAGTTTGTCCTGGACCCGCCTCCCATATTCTTCCTCATTAATAGCTAGCTGGTTGTTGCCCTCCTCTTGGCTTTCATCTTTCTGCTCTGGCACACCTTTTCTCCCTGAGGACTGTGGGAAGAGCATTTTTTAACTCAATGCGTGAGAACAGTAATTGCCAGGCTGGAGCCTGCCTGAAGTGAGGCACAGTTCTTAATGGAATGTGCTAGGGACAGAGATGGCTTTATTTGACACAAAGTGCAAGTCTATCTAAACGTCAGCTGGTCAGCCCATACTGTGCAAACCATTAACACCGCCTTTTCCCCCTTCCCTAACCCTCAGGACTCAAGCAACCTTTTGCTTCAGTGTTTTTTCACTGTGGAAGGTAACTTTAATATTTTTAAACTGCCATCAAATACAAACAAGAGGAGAAAGGTGCAGGTACACATTTAGAGTCATGTCACCTTTTGGAAGCTGTTGCTAAACCGTGTAAAGGTTCTTGAGATGGTTTGGGGGCAATGTCAACAAGAAGGTGAAGGAAACTGAGAGAAAGCTTAGAAATAGTACAGAAAATGCTTCAAATGCTTTTGGGTCCCTCATTTTGAGAAGTCTTTGTGACTAGCAGGTGGGAGGGTGGATTGTTTTTATATTATTTTTAAAAGTTGCTACAAAGAAAGAGCTAGAGACATAAAGAACATGCAGCTTACCGAAGAGCTACATGGACTTCCTGCTATGCAATATTTGCCTTTATTATCCTTGATATATAGTTAGTCCTCGACTTAGGACGTCAATTGAGACTGAAACTTTCATTGTCAAGTTGCTAATTAGTTATATATGATTTTATCAGCTCTTTTGCCACAATCGTTAAGCAAATCACATAGTTGTTTGCAAATTTGGCTTCTCCATTGACTTCGCTTGTCAGAAGCTCTCCAGGATGATTGCAAATGGCCATTTGGTGACTCCCGGGACACTGCCTCATAATAAATCTACACCTGTTGCCAAGTGCCCAAATCCTGATCACATGACCAGAAAGACACTACAATTGTCATAGGTGCAAGGACAAGTCATAAATCACTTTTTTTTCAGCACTGTCATAACTTTGAACAGTTATTAAATAAATGTTTATAAGTCAAGGATCGCCTATTCAGATTTTCAAGTCTCAAGGGAAGGCACATATTCACAATTAATCATTTTAAAAGAATGATATTGTTTTTAACTAAGAAAAGGACTAAATTTGTAGGTGGGAGAGATAGGATGACTATTGTATTCTTGGCCCACACTGTTTTGGTAGAGTAAAAATTTAGATTTGTTAATTCACAATATGCTCAATATTATACTAGTAGCCTAACGTGACCATGTTTCTTGACCTTGGCCTAACTTAAACCTAGGCCAGGTCAAGAAACCAGTATCATCTGGTTCCAGGAATGTTATTTTATTGTTGTAGGATATATTTAGAATTAGAATCTTTAGATCCTGTCCAAGTTTCTCTCTGCCTCCTCTTATATTAAACAAAATCAAGGCATGATTTTGAATTTCTTTCTTACATTACATGGATTGTGAAATCTCTTTGCAAGCCCCCTGAAAGACTCTCTCCTACTTTCCCCAAGGTCAAGTCAAAATTTCTTTACACAGATAGAATCATAGAGTCATCTACTTGTGTCTACTCCCTACTCATTACAAAAAGCCAAATAAAAGTTTCCTAAAGAAATGTGTACTCAACCTTAGCTACTCAAAGGAACCTCCATTTCTTATGAGATAGGGAAGCCATTTGTACCTTCCACCCTCCATACACATTTACTTAGTTTTGTTATAGTTGGGGATTAGTTGCTCTAATCTGAAATTTATTTATTTTTGGCTCTGCTTTATCTTGTTCTCTCACCAGTAGCTTAACCATTTATCAATT
This sequence comes from Pantherophis guttatus, assembly GCF_059756535.1. Taxonomy (NCBI): domain Eukaryota; kingdom Metazoa; phylum Chordata; class Lepidosauria; order Squamata; family Colubridae; genus Pantherophis; species Pantherophis guttatus. The sequence continues at coordinate 146,018,608 of NC_142066.1, forward strand.
ATTTATTGGGTTACCTGAAGGATCATCTTTTTCCCAGACTCTCTGCCCATCCAATTTGATCCAGTAGATTGGGCATGACCATCTGCAAAAGAATGTCCAACGGTGGGAACTAGAAGACAGGCCTTCTCTGCTATAGTCCCTGCTATGTAGAATATTCTCCTTTTGTCAATTTGAATGGCCCCAATCCTGTTGGCCAGACTTTAAAAACCTGGCTGTGTACTCAAGCCTGGGGCTCAAAATGTATTTGTCGGGGTTCCAAGTAATCGACCCATAGCAAGCAAAGTTCCAAGGCAGATGAATTCCTCAAACAATAGCTTTATTGCAGGGGTGAAATGCTACCAGTTCGGTCTGGTTTGCCCGAGCCGATAGTAAAAAATGTTTTTAAAAAGTTTTTTAAAAGGTTCCCAAGATCGCGTGCCATAGCTGATCACCCCCACCCGTGCTGTTCTACTTACCTTCCCAAGCCTCCTTTTGGTTTGCACTTCACGTGCTCATGGCCAGCTCGCATTTGGCATGCACTGAGCATGTGTGAATGCAGTGTGCATTTGGCATGTGGCGCATATGCGCAGCCAGCGAACCAGTAGTAAACCGGTTCAGATTTCACCACTGTTTTATTGGATATATCATATTGGCACAGATCTAGTGAAAACTAACTCTGAAGTTTCCAGCAGTTTTCACATAGTTAAAAAAAATGTTTTTCCCTCAACCCCAATCAGTCACATGATCCAATCACGATGCTGCCTGGTTGCCTGGCGACATCACTCCTCCTTCCTCGGACCAGGTATGAGAATGTCCTTAGTTCCCAAGAGAAACCCCATTTTATTTTGAATACAAAACCAGCTATCTCTAATCACCCCTCCTTATCCCTCAGGTCCAGTATGGCAATACTGAAGCTCCAAGATGGCTTCAGTCACGTCAGCTTCAGTGTTGACATTATTAAGGGCCCAATTTTTGAGTTTTATTGTTAGTTGGTTAACTATCTTGGCTGCTGTATGTATGTGTTTTATTTTTATATGTTTTTATTGTTTTTCATTATTTTTATAGTTTTAGATTTATAAGACATCCACTTGGGTCACTTGACTAAGATGGGCATCTATAGAAATTAAATAAATAAATCTTAGTAACCATCCAGAAAATAAGCAGCGAGATCACTTGCCCTTTGATTGAAACGGTTCAAAAGGAGATATCCGAAGCTTATGCTGAAGAAGATGGTATCCCTGGCCATCCAAATGCCATGCTTTGAAGACATGTCTGATAAGGTCCCAGGGATCTTCAAGAGAAATGTGTGCATGCTGTGATGACATGTATAGAAAAGCCTGGACAATTTTGCATTGAGGTGGCTGGTTGTTTCAAATGGCAGGTTGGAGATAGGATCTGTTCTAGGCCATTATATTTTGTAGTTTCCAGTCAGCTGCCTGAGTATGCCCTCTCCCTGTCAATGATGATAGGATCAGAGCCCTTTCCTTGCTAATCCATTCCTTTAAAACTATATCTCTAAGAAGCATTGATATTCTTGGTGTGCTTTGAGATAGTCTTCAGGGCCACATGCAAAGTCATTTAGAGAAGTCCGATGTGTTCCATTTACATCAAAGAACTGTCTCAATGTACAGCTTCCACTTTTAAAACTGCAGCTGATAAGCATCCTGACTCACCAATCAGATAATATTTCATTGTGTACAGCACATACATATCTTGCTTAATTGGGTTCTGCCACTGGATACAAGCATACAATATTAATTTTTAAGCATTTTCTCATAAATCATTTCCAAGGGTGCAGTCTGCAATGGACCACCATTCTAGCCTCTGACAATTGTCCCTTACCTATCTTGGAATTGTTTTACTGACCTCATGTACGTCCAAGGAGAAGATTTCTTCCATTATAATACAAATAAAGACATGGGCCTTTAATGGACTAGAATGGTTCTTCCAAGGAGCTTGAATGAGCATCCAGATAGTTCTCACTTAGTAATCACAATTGGGGACCAGCAACTTGGTCACTAAGCAAAGGGATCATCAAATGCAAAATTGTGTGATCTCTTACTTCCCCTTCAATTGTTAAGTGAAGGACTACAGAGGCTAAGTGAAAAATCATGCGACTTATTATTTTACTTCTGCTTTCAATATAGTATTATCTTAACTAATTTTTGGCATCCTTCACAAGACTCTGGAATGTGGGATGATTGTTTGCACCCTTTAGGCCAGGGGTGTCAAACTCAAGGCCCACAGGCCGGATTTGGGCTGTGGGGTGCTTAGATCTGGCCCATGGGGATGCCCTGAAACAGTGAAGGACCAGCCCGTGGTGCCTCTGCCAATGAAAATGAAGCTTGGATGGGCCGTGTGTGGCCCTCACGAACTCTATTTTCGCTGGCAGAGGGTTGGAGGCCATCACAGCCAGAAACAGAGCTCAGGAGGGCCACATGCGGCCCTTCCAAGCTCTGTTTTTGCTGGCAGGATGCTCAGGCCACCACTGATACCTCTAACACGAGTGACGTTGAGCTGTCCACACCCACCCCAGCCCCCTGAGGTCAAAGACAACCCTGATGTGGCCCTCAATGAAATCAAGTTTTACACCCCTGCTCTAGGCAGATATTGCATCCTGGTTCAATCTCAAGGTTTTCACATCCATCTCTTTCCCCTCCAAAATCATAGTGTGTCCTCCCTTCCTGTTACACACACACACACACACACACACACACAATGCCCAGCATTACAATTACTTTGTTTTATTTGCAGAAAATTTTATCTTGGCAGCCTCTGTGAAATCCTTAGGTTGCAACAGGATCGTATGGATCCTTTGTATTCACTCTGATTGCCACAAGTGAAAATGCACGTGTGTAAATGGTGATCACAAATTGCAGGATGCAGTTTTACAGCAGTAAATGCAAGGACTGGCCACACAAAAAAAATTGTTTCAATCATTGCAACTTTGAATGATCACTGCATTATGTAGCCTGTAAGCAAGGACTACCTGTATACTAGTTTTCTCCTCTTCACAACAACCCCATGAATTCCACCAAGCTGAAATATGAAGACCAGTTCAAGGTCACCTTAATAGCTGGATCTTTCCAGTCCCTTTATTTCAATACTGTATCCACTGGGAGATTGTTCTACACTCCACTAGATCTCATCATTAGCAAATGCTCATAATATTCAAGAACTTTGCTATGGATCATTACTTCTTCCCTTTTGAATATATGTGCCCAAACTTCCTTCTCTTGGTAACAAGATATTCCATCTGAAAATAATTCTTGTACTTCAGTAGTTCACATACATTTAAACAATATGTCTCAATTGCTTGCTATCTTAAGCAACAGCATTGTTTACATTACAACACTTCAGATGTGTAATTTGCTATATATGAAATAGTGAACCGGCAAAGAGAAACAATCTATACTACATTCAATATAATGCTATTCCTGAGAAGCGGATGCTGTAAAGACACTAAAAAATAACAGAGGAGCTAAAGAGTGCAAGTTGATGAATTTCTGAGGAACGGTTGAGGTGTATATCAAAAGCAAAGGGAGAGGTTTGCCATAAATAACAACAGTGTGTACTTTATATGCTGCACCCAAGGGAAAGGAGGAGTAATCTATGGTTTAAGATTTTGAAAGAAAGATGCATTCTTGAAAGGAATCCATTCGCAATCCCCTCTCTATCTGCTAAGTAGCTTCACCACAACCGCCAAAGCAGAAGTCACTGTCTGTATAATGTGGAAGCAATATGGATTAATAAAACAATGCAAACTGGCATGGTAAATTGGCCTGTCTTTTCACAGCCAGACTAGCCTTCAGTTACTTCAATCTTACTGCTCTTTTCCTAAGCTGCTTCTCCAGCGCGTCACTCTCCTAAGCCCCCCGGAAAGGATTCAGTTGATTCACATTGCTTTAGAGATGGCGGTGGAGGCAGTAGCTGAATTGCTGAAGGATTCTTCTCTTTGGAAACATCTTTGTGATGCTTACAAATGTTTTCCTTGGTTTGCTAAAGAACACACAAAGGGCACAATGGATAATTGAGTGCTAAAATTAAGAATGGACATTACCTTTCTAGGAACTATAAGAAAAAAGATCCTTATGATTGTTGCTAAAATGTTATTAAGGCTCAAATATTGTCAATATCCCAAAACACAGTTTACCATTCGTATAAGCTTGCAAAAATGTTGTATAATTACTCTAGTCAATGTAAAATTGACTCTCATTTTCAGCCTTGATTCTGCTTATTAAATAGGAACAAAGATATAGTTTGAGTGGTTTGAAATACAACCTCATAACCAATGTCAATATTCCATAAATGGAAGCGATAATGTAAGAATGGGGTGGCTCAGTGGCTCAGAGGTTAAGATACTGGGCTTGTCAGCTGGAAAGCTGGCAGCCCAGGTTTGAGACCTGGGTGCCAAGTGATAGGATGAGTTTCCGTCCTTATCTATTTAGCAATTCGAAAGCATGCAGATGCGAATAGATAAATAGGTACCAGCAGGGTAGGAACGCAACAGTACTCTATGATGTCTTGCTGGCCCCATCATCACAGAAATGTCTTTGGACAGCATTGGCTCAGCAATGGCCTTGAAACAGAGACAAGCACTGCCCCCTATAGTCAGTAATGATTAGCAGAGTAAAATCTGACATACTTTTATTTTTATGTAAGAATGAATGAAAATTAAACTTAGTTTTCACTCTTGTCTTGCAGTAATATATTTGAAATAATTGTTTTCAACCATATTTTTATATTCTTCTCTTAAGCACTTTAAATACTCTATAACTCAGGCTAAAATTATTTATTCCTTTACATTACCCCCTTGAAAACACATAGATTTGCTGTTAGTAATGTGAATGAATATATATTGAATACATATATAGATTTAATGAACCATCCATTTAGACAAATAAGACAAGTCAGAGTCAAGATTAAACAAAATAAGGAAATAATGAAAGCAACTATAGAACAGGATAAAAAAAGGAGACACTGATTTATGAATAATAATTTTTATTCTAATTATATCAGAATTTTGGAGCTTTATTCTAAGTTCATTGTGGATATGAGACAGCTCAACATCAATGAAGGTTCACAGATAGTATTGGGCTTCATCAACATAACCTAAAAAATCTACATTCACATCTCTGTTCAGTTGTGGAACTCATTAAATGATAGAACCAAAACTTTCAACCTGTTGTAAATTCAAGCAGTAGCTCAAGGAAATAGGGCAGGTGTAAAGTTAGGGCTGTATAATCCTTTTGATGGAGTGTACCTGGAAAGAGAAAAGGGAAGGAGCTAGATTTGAAAAAGGGGAAAGAGTTTATTTTAAAATCATTAAAACATACATATACAGACTTCCCTATCCATCACTACCAAGAGAATGTAATTGCACAAAGGAGCATTTAATAAAGGATAGTAAAGAAATGCTGGAGGCAGCTCTCTATACAGAGAAGAATATTTCTTATTTTTTCCACAAAGTATCAACATGTCTAGAACCACAACAAATTAAATATTGACATAAGTGAATAAATGCCACAGAAAGAAACACTGGGGCAGAATTTATACAATGCTGACATACTGCTAGTGGAAAATGTTTTGGGAAAAAATAACCTTGATGTACACTTTAACCAAGCTCAGATAGGAAATTCTGGTAAAGGAAAAAAAATACTTGCAGACCATTGGCTCATTCAGAGGAAATGTCTGCTTTTTAGGAGATATCTTTGTGATTTTCAAAGAAAAGCACAATGAGGTAAAATGATCAGGATTCCTTCTTGTAACAAGGTAGACTATATATTTTTGAAACATGCGTATGGAACAAAACCTGAACAACATCTTAGCTACCGTAGGAAGTTTCTTCATTCTACAATTCCAAGAATTTGCCATCTGTCATCTTAATACTAAATTTATTTATTTAATTCAAGTCGATTTATATGACCATTCATCTCAAAAAAAAAAAATACTGTAGGCAGTGCACAGTTAAATACATCAATATAATGACACAAAATGAAAATTAAAAAATAAGAATAAACAACAAAAGTAAATGAAAAAGTGGGAGTTAAGTCATATCACCAATAGTAATTTCATCACAGGACCTTTTATTCGTTTGTGACAAAACTCAAGGAAATATTAGCATGCATATTTGTCAAGCAGCAGTTTTATCCTCCTAAAAATGAAAGCTAGATATTTGAAGACACAACGATCATAATTTAAAGATTTTTCTACTTTATCTTTTGTGTTAGCAAAGATGGGATGCATTAGAAACAAGATATTTTTAATTTTCTCATTTCTTCCTGCAGACTGACAGTTAGGTGCTTGGCAATATATTGCTACATGGTAGAAAATACACTGTGCTGTAAATTTAGTAAAGCCACGTCTGAATTTTCTCCATCTCCTTTGAAGAAGCCATCAATGTTTTGATGATCTTTTAAAAGAAATGGTAGGTAAATTAAAGTAGGAAATACCCCCTCTTTCTGTCAAACTTTTGAAACTAGCAATTATTATTGGTTAAAGTTATTTTAATTCCCTTCTGATGAAATGGTCCAAATTTTGCTAATTGAACAGTCTGTTGGGATCAATCTGAATCTGAATCTGAAGATCTTGACCTTCCTATGCCTTAGAAGAGTAGAGGAACAGCTCCTTGAAACACAAAAACATGATACAACCAATTAGATGAAATAATTCTACTGTATTGTTAAACTTACAGAATCTTGTAAGTCTGAATGTACATTTTACAGCCCAAGAAAAGGAAGACTGTTCCTGATCAACATGTCCTCTCCATATTCCTGCTGCAGTCTAACTTGCCTAACTGGCTGCACCTCTTCCCTCTGTCTCCCAAGGTCATTCTCACATACCATTGTATAAAATGGTATAAAAGAGATGGATGTTATGTCCTACCTGTGACTCTATCTATGTTGTTGGAATATCTGGAGGCTAGGATTGGAGAGGGACTCTTATTGGATCTTCCTGTCATAATTATCTTTCTGGGGTCTTTTACACAAGTAAGATCTTGTGCTTGTTTTCTATGCAGAAAGCTTTGAGTTTGCAGCATGCATTCCTGTCACTTTGATTAAAGATTTACAATTGCAATGAGTTTGTTATGAAAAGCTGACTTTGTGTCTGTAATTGATAGCACAAACACTGGCTCCCTGAAAATTGCTCTAGCTCATGGTTTGATTTGGGCTCAATCTTGAATGAAACGTTAAGGTTTCCATTCAAGAAATTAAGTGACAGAAAAACAGTAGATGGACACAAAGGGATCAAATCTATACAGAATTCAAATTTGAATAGTGATTGCCTTTGAATTAGTGCCTTTTCATTTTAATTATTGAGTATGTATGGTACAGCTTTGAGTCCTTGCTAATCCCTGGTGACTAGTCCCTATGTTTTCTTGGCAAGGTTATTCAGAAGTGGTTTGCCATTGTCTCCATCCTCTCAGGGCTGAGAGAGAGTAATTGGCTCAAAGTCATCAAGTTGACTTTGTGCCTAAGACAGGACTAGAACTAATGGTCTCCTGGTTTCTAGCCTAGTGTTTTAATCCCTACACCAAACTAGCTTTCTAATTGTTGAGAGAAAAATTGCAAATTTGGTGATAAAATAAAAAAAATATTTCCCTCTGGAATGTCATTCTTTCAAAATATACTTGTCATAACCACAAGGTGATTCATTCTGTGTTTGTTTGTGGTGGATTGTAGTCCAGAGTCAAAGAAGGGAAAGGCTCTTTCCCAGAGACCAAAGAAACAGTGTAGTTTGGAATGTTTCATATGCAGGAAGAGGGTCGCATTCACATAATTATTAAATAGTTATGCAGATAACTTTTGTTGCTTTTGTCTGGCGAGATTTCTGTCTATAGGTGAACAACAATAAATAAACTACTTAGAATGTCTAAGGGGATTCTCAGTCATCCAGATCATGACTGTCCCAAAGGTATTTTTTCAAGAGGCAACTGGACTTTTTTTAATTTGTCTTTGAAGATGTTTCACTTCTAATCCAACAAGCTTCTTCAGCGTGAACTGGATGGTGGGGAATGAAAGGATTTATACTCCTCACAGACAGCTGGTCATTTGCATTCTTTTAGAGAGTTGTTGAGGCCACTTGGAGGTTTATCTGTGTCTTTGGGATCACCCGAGTACTGCAAATGGGCGTGGAGCCTTCTTGGAACTGCTGAAAAGACTGTTTTGTAGACTGAAGCTAGATGATGTCGTATCTCCCCCCTCTGTTGAGAGAGGGCTGTTCAATTTTGACATAGATGGCCTCTTTGACCCCTCTTTCAAAACAGCTATTTTCTCTGTCCAAAATGTGCACTTTGCTGTCTTCAAAAGAGGAGACTTTGTCATTTAAATGCAGATGGACTGCTGAATCTTGTCCTAATGGGTTTGTTCTTCTGTGTTGTGCATACATACATACATACATTTATGAAGTGGTTGTTTTGTTTCTCAAACGTACAGATCTGTACATATGTCACTGCATTGTATTGCACTTAGAGGGTATGACTCTCTAAAAAAATGCAAGTGACCAGCTGTCTGCAAGGAATATAAATCCTTCCATTACCACCATTTAGGCACAGCTGAAGAAGCTTCATGGATGAGAAGTGAAACATCTTCAAAGAAAAACAAGGAAGTCCAGTTGCCTCTTGAAACAGTACTTTTGGGGAAACTACTCAGAAGTAACTCCTTATGTCACTCTTGGTTCCTTGGGCTGACAATGTATGATATTGGTGCTGAGCTACAGGAAACCAACATAACTATCCACTTTATAAATAGGATTCCCTACTTCCAAAGAACAAAAACAGTTGGCATGTTACTATCCAGTTTACTCTTCCCAAAAAGTAAAATTTCACTGGGTCAGAAAATTAGTCAGAATTAGTCCGAAAAATATCTACTTTGTTTTCCACTGCTTGAGAACTATGCATAATTAAGAGCCAGTTTTGTGTAGTGTTAGGGCACCATACTAGAAACCAGGAGACTGTGACTTCTAGTTCTGCTTCAGCATGAATGCCAGCTAGGTGACCTTGGCCCAGTCATTTTCTCTGAGCCTAATCCATCTCATAAAGTTGTTGTTGTGGGGAAAATAGGAGGAGGAAAGAGAGTTATGTATGTTCACCCCCATGAGTTATTTTTAAAAATAATAAAGGCAAGGTAAAAATAAGTAAATAAATAATACAGTAATTCTTATTCCATTGTGTGATTCCAGTCTTTTATAAGCCACAGAATGACCACGATGATGCAATTATATTCCAGCATTCCATAGCAAATTAGAATGGGCTATGTCATGATGCTATGAGTGATTAATGTGGGATATCTAAAGAAGGAATGTGTAGCTAAAGAGAATTTGGGCCAGGAGGAAATATAAGCAGTAGCATAATAGCATCCTAAGGAAGAGGCAGCACATTCTAGAGAGAGGCTTAAGACAAGAGACTGCGCAGTCCTGACTGAATGCGGCTGAGAAGAAACAGGTTCAGGGTAACCAAACCCTAGAATCTCCCAAGATATATCTGATAGGTTAGAACAGGGGTGTCAAATTGGTGGCCCTCGGGCCATATGCATCACATGCAGGCCACACCCACCCTGGCACCGCAAAGACAAAAAACGTCACAATATGTCACGTGATGCAATTGAGTTTTACACCCGTGGATTAGAAGGTTAGAAGCTTTAATATGATAAGATTCTGTCTGTTATGTGTAAGCAAAAAAAGAACTGGACTCAAATGGATGCCATTCTATCATCTCTGGAGTTTAGACCTGACAGCCACACAAACCAGTATTATCGATCTATCCTCACTATGTAAGCATTTCCAATGCACTTATTTGCATTTATGTCAGAAGTGGGTTTCAACAAGTTCTGACCAGTTCTGGAGAACCGGTAGCGGAAATTTTGAGTAGTTAGGAGACCCGGTAAATACCACCTCTGACTGGCCCCTTCCCCATCTATTCTCTGCCTCCAGAATCCCAGCTGATTGGGAGGAAATGGAGATTTTACAGTATTCTTCCCCTGCCAAGGGGATTTTACAGTATTCTTCCACCAAGCCACACCCACCAAGCCATGCTACGCCTACCAAGCCACACCCAGAGAATCAGTAGTAAAAAAATTTGAAACCCACCACTGATTTACTTATAGGCAACATAACCAGGTATGTTCTGCATCAGTTTAATAATGTAGACTAGAGATAGTCATCAATGATGTCCAAATTCTGCTTTAGCTATAGATCTGTAGAAAAATCAGGTAAACTAAAAAGCCTGTGGTGCTATTCTAGTGGGCAAGGCAATAAGACCAAAACTGGAATATCAATAGAAACTTCATTTGATAACTCTAATGCAGTCTATATACATCCCACTTTGATGTTTAAGTTTGAAAATAATGAATATGTATAGGTGCACTGGCGACTGGCCCCTATATTCATGCTGTTGCTATAAGAAGCAATCCATCAATGATGCTTTTTTCTACACAGCCTCCATCCATTTTCATCAGGCTCAGCTTGTACAGCAACCTGTACGAACCTTATGGAAATGATGGTTTACCTGGCTGCGATGCATGATGAATGGGGTCTTGGATGACCTACCTGTCCAAAGGCAAAGGTTAAAGTTGGCTGTCAAAAGAGAGGTTTTTTTTTTTTTTAAGAATTTTACCACCTTTATCACCCACTCAGTGTATCAAGAAAAAATACATTGGCTTTCCTGCCTGTTTCAGAGCAAGTGCTAAATGATGTATGAAACGAAAAACTCGTCCACTGCACACAGGGACTATGACAGCACAATACATTCTCAATGGCCTTGCTCTGTCCATTATGCCAATCAAATAAGACAGGGTCATGGAGGAAGAAATTCAGTAAACAGGAAGGTGCTAGCAGGAGAAAATATATACGTGGAAGCTTATGCATTCATATTTATACTTTGTCAATAGAAGACAATATTTGTAGCTCAGGATTGAATTGTGGGGTTCTTGTTGCTTTCTGCACCTAACAGTTTTCTTGCAGATATTTCATTACCCAACTAGGAACTATCACAACTAAACTCATTCCCTTCTAGCATTGATGTTACCTAATTGAGTAATGAAATGTCTGCAAGAAAACAACGAACCTCGGAGAACATCAAGGACCTCACAATCATACTGTACTGCATCCAGTTTTGGTTGTCATGATGTAAAGAAGATGCTGAAAGTACTTTAGAAAGAGTGCAAAGAAGAGTAACAAAGATGATTAGGGGACTGAAGGCTAAAACATATAGTTTAGTTTATTATATTTATATACCGCCTTTCTCCCAAGGGATTCAGGGCGGTGAACAGCTATGGTAAAAACAATATACAACAAAAATTAAAAGCTTATTAAAATAATTCAATCATTCGGCCAAATTTAAAGCATCCAACTAAAATCATTTTAAAACCCCTATCAAAACCCAATTTAAAAAACCTTTATCCTGTCAGACCAGCTTGCTGGAATAATAGGGTCTTCAGAGCGCGACGGAAGGCACAGAGGTCGGGGATCCTTTGTATGTCCGGGGGCAATTCATTCCATAAGGCCGGGGCCCCCACAGAGAAGGCTCTCTCCCTAGGGGTCGCCAGCCTACACTGTTTGGCTGACGGCACCCTGAGGAGGCCCTCTCTGTGGGAGCGTATTGGTCGGTGGGAGGCAATCGGTGGCAGAATGCGGCCCTGTAGGTAATCAGGTCCTAAGCCATGGAGGGCTTTAAAGGTGGTAACCAACACCTTGAAGCGCACCCGGAACACCACTGGGAGCCAGTGCAGCTCGTGCAAGATGGGTGTTACATGGGAGCGATGAGTCGCCCCCATTATTATACACGCGGCTGCATTCTGGACCAGCTGGAGCCTCCGGGTGCTCCTCAAGGGGAGCCTCATGTAGAGAGCATTACAATAGTCCAGTCGGGAAGTGACTATATATAAAGAATGGTTGCTGGAAGTGGGTATGACTAGTTCAATGAAAAGAAGGACTAGGTGTGATATGATAGCAGTGTTCTGATATCTCAGGGTTTGTCACAAAGAAGAGTGAGTCAAGCTAATCTCCAAAGCACCTGACAAGAAGCAATGGGTGGAAACTAATCAACCTAGGGATTAAAGAGAAATTTCCTGACAGTTAGAACAATTAATCAGTGGAACAACTTGCCTCCAGTAGTTATGAATGCCCCCAACACTGGAAGCTTTTAAGAAGAGATTGGCCAACCATTTGTCTGAAATGGTATAGGGCTTCCTGCCTAAGAAGGGGGTTGGACTAGAAGATCTCCAATTCCTTCCAACTCTGTTATTCAGTTCTATTCTATAGTTCATTGCTTGACAACACACACTAAAACAACTTGCAAGTGAAGATCTGAAAAGCATTCTGTCAATGCACAAGCCTTCCAGGTATGATAAGGATTTGAGTGTTATATTGATGGAGCTTGATCTATGGTGGCTGCCTCAAACAGATAAGTAAGTTTTATTTCTTTTAACATCATGGTCAGGGAGGCACTTGTTGGGGAAAAAAAGCATTAGAAAAGCTATTTGGGCATTCAATCTAATCAGAGAAAACTAGGATCATCGGTATTGGATAATGGAATTCTGCTGAAACATGGAAAAAACAGAACAGTCTCAGTTTATGCATGAAAAGCATTTGTTACTTGGGAAACAAATTAGAGATTGATAAGAAGGAAAGATTCTTGTACAGGAATCCTTGTTTACTATTTGGGATTTGCAACTTAGTCATTAAAGCGAAGCATTAGTTAAATGAAACTGTGATTGTGCTTATGATTTTACTTCAGTTTCCCTTCATTTAATTTTATCAACAAAATTCACATTTATAACACATTTATGACATTTATAGGGGCCCAGAGCCCTTCTATGAGGGAGTTGAGCTGTTATGAAGTTTGATATATACGATAAATAAATAAAACTCACATTTATAACTTTTGCAGGTCTGCAAAGCAAAGGAAAGGTGAAGTAAGATCAAAAGTACAGGTAGTCCTCAACTTACAACAGTTCATTTAGTGACTGTTCAAAATTACAAAGGTGCTGAAAAAAGTTACTTACGACCATTTTTCAAACTTATGACCTCATGGTCACGCAATTTATATTCAGATGCTTGATAACTGATTCATATTTAGGACTGCTGTAGCATCCCGGGGTCATGTGATCATCTTTTTCTTCCTTCTGACACATAAAGTCAAAGGGAAACCAGATTCACTTAACAACTGTGTTCTTAATTTAAGAACTACAATGATTCATTTTACAAATGTGGTGAGCATAGTCGAAAAATGGAGCAAACTCACTTAACAAATTTCTCACTTAACATAAATTTTGGGGTCAATTGTGGTCATAAATTGAGGACTCTCTGTACAGCCATAATTTTACTTAGTGACCACTTTGTTTAATGATTGGATTGTGGTTGCTAAATGAAGACCACCTGTCTTTGCATAGCAGTGCTTTTAACCATGTGCAGTTTCACTGTCATATGGTCGCAACTGAGCTAAAATTCAAAACATGGCTGAAGAGGAACCCCATCCCCAATGAAGCAGACCTTAGTGATATGACTATGAATGGAGGCCAAATGGTTACAGGTGAATCTGGAATTCAAAACCATCATCCAGAGCCCAAGACATCTTGTGACTTGACTTTCAACATGAGGTCAGGGAACTGTAAGGAGTGACATTTAACTGTAAGGTTGACATCAAATTTCTAGTCCACCATTCCTTTCACCATATAAATTCTTCTATTTATCACCATCCTAATCCTCTCTACCCTCTTCAATCTCACCAGCAACCCAGCCTTGGACATCTAGTACAGGAAACCAATTCTATACCATATCCACACAGTCCCTAAACTAATTCCCTCAAATCTCCAATCACCCTACCCCATTCTGGACTCTACTCCACTCAAATCCCATACACAAAGAGACACAGAGAGAGACATACCTCAATTCAGACTTGATCCAAGAATGATCTACTATGATTCTCCATCTCTAACTTAAGGCTGGCTCCTCCAATTACTTCCCCAATTCTGCTCCACCAATTTCAAATTACAAACATCTTACATCATCTTACACCAAAAGCTCACATCTCCACAGACCCACATCACTACTTCCATCCTCTGTGCACTCCAGTAGCTTTTGGTGTTACGCCTCCAGGCTCTTTGCAGAACAGTGCTGAAGTGGCAATTGTATCCCTGCTGCCATTTTTTCTCTCTCTGCCTGCCCAATGCTTTCCTGATGCCGATGACTGCAGATATACTTGGCTGTCACAGCTGCAACCGTTGATATACAAATAAATTCATATGTCATGCTAAAACATAGGGTTGTTGTTTTCTACTGTAGCTATAGTTTGTCAAATAATAGTTGCCTGGATTCACACATAATATTAAACCATAAATCATGATTTATAACCTACAATGCTGCATTGTTTCACAGCAACACCAAGAAAAGAGTGTCCATGAATAAAGGTTAACTCCTGGTGCTGTCGTGGCCATATCCATATAGTTTCTTGGTAGCAATATAGAGATGATTTGTCATTACCCTCTTTTAATACTGTGTGCGTGCGTGTGAGCATGTGTATGTATGTGTGTATTTTCAGGTGATTTCCTATTCTAATCGTGTCTCAATGTGCTTAGACTTTTTCAAATCAGCCAAGGTCTAAGCTTGGCCAAGCAAATCACAACATAGTTTTATATGAGGTGTAAACCCAGGCCTTATTTTGCTGCCAATAATTTCTAATGTTGCGTTTACTTGGCCCTTCCTGGAAACCATTTTTTTTTTCATCCTATTGGGCCAGGAGAATTAAAATGGCACATTTTCCCTTAGTTCTCTTTATAGATGAAATTGTTTCATCTATAAGAATGAATGTTAGATTTTTCCATTTTCAAAGTTAGTCTCTTCAGACATCTTATCTCGTCTCCTTTCAGGCTCTAGCTTTGAGTGACAGGCTCCCTCATGTGCTCAGCATTGAGGATTCATAACTTTGACTTCAGAACTCCAGATAGGAGATTTTTCTTGAGTGGTGGGTTGAATGAGCTCGTAGCCATACATCTGCTCAAATCAACATGATGAAAAAAAATGGAAACGGGGGGTCTTGGGGTTTTTTCAAAATGAAGTGGCTTGCCATTTCAAATTAATATTGACTGACCAAATAGTCAGACCCTGTAAACTCCAAGCCTGAACAAATGTCTTATAAAAAGCATTCTCCAATACAACATTTAGGCTCATTGTAAAGGAATTTTAATATAAAAAGTTGTGAATTTAATATTAGCTGTCTGCCCTTCTCCCCTTGTGTGCTTTTTTGAAATTCACACAGCACGATCTTACATTCTCTGTTAAACAAAAAGAACAAAGTCTGTGGAAAGAATATATTTTTACTACTGTACACCAGATGTTTTTGTTGCTGTCCTACCTGATTCTGAAGCCATTAATATATATCATCCTAGCCACTTTCAAATCTTTGAATTTTAAATCTATGTGGTGCAGTCTTCCTTAACCATCAATTTTATGAGTCCAGGGGTTGTGGGGTTGGGGAAAACCCAGGAAAGGAAAGAATGGATGAAAATCAATCAAAGCCAAATTCCTATAGAATATCCAATGAGGTTACATTTTGCTGAAGGTTATTTGTTCAGGCAAATTTCAACTCATATTTTGTTGAGTTTGGTTGTTGAGTTTTGTTGAGAGAGGAACATACTATGGTCCTTGTTTTCTTTAGACCAAATTATGATAGGGATGGAAATATCCATGCTTTTTCAGAAAAAGCATGACAGCTAAATTGTTGGTCTGCAAATTCCCAGTCGTGGGTCTTTCTTATCATTCCTAATTTCTGAGTATTCTATTCATATAAAATTAGCAAGCAAGATTAACAAATTTATTAAGACATGCCATTTCTTTTTAAAGATGCAGAAAATCTTAACCTGCCTTACAGGTCTATATAGTCATAGCTACCCAAGTAACTCACAAAGAAAATCTATGTGTTGGAGTTGATAATTATTTAATGGCATATAAACAGTCAATCACCAACACAGCAATAATGTCAATTCTTTTTATCAATTTATTTGCTCTGTAGTAGATCGAGTATCACTGTATCTTCTGCTTCACCTTGTGCTATTTTTCCTTCTGTGAACTTCCCTTTCCATTTGAAGGATGCATAAACATTTAGGAGAGTATGGTAAACAGTGAAATTACAGGAAAATGAAATCTTTACTTTTGATTTTGCAACCACATCTGAATATTTCCCCAAAGGTCATGTCCATGGTTCTTTACAAGTACAGATAGTCCTCAACTTACAACAGTTTATTTCATGACCATTCAAAGTTATAACAGGACTAAAAAAAGTGATTTATGACCATTTTTCACACTTATGGCCATTGCAGTGTCCCTATAGTTATGTGATCAAAATTTGGATGCTTAGCAACTGACTCATATTTATGATGGTTGCAGTGTCCTGGAATCATGTGATAACCTTTTGTGACCTTCTGATAAGCAAAGTCAAAGGGGAAGCCACATTCACTTAACAACTGTGTTACTAACTTAACAACTGCAGTGATTCACTTAACAGCTGTGGCACAAAAGGTCGTAAAATGGGGCAAAACTCACTTAACAAATGTTTCACTTAGCAACACAAATTTTGGGCTCAATTGTGGTCATAAATTGAGGACTACCTGTATTCCCATTTTGGGCAATGTATCTAAGGAGGAATAGCGGCAGTTTTCAAGAATGCATTTTCCTGGAATGTACAAATTCATTGGACCCTTTACAATAAATTTTTCAAGCCTAGGGTTGATTTCAGCATCAAAACTGTCTTGGACCCTCTGACAGATGACCTGGTCTGGAGGAAAAGATAGGAGAAATATGGCTCTTGATCTTCCTGGATCTGTTTACAGCTTTGGTTACCATCAAGCATGACATTCTACAGATCTAATTCTGGTGTTGGGATAGTTGCACTGTTCTTCATTGATTCAATACTTTCCTTCAATGTCAACTCCAGAGGTTGTCTTTGGAGGGTTCTGCCTGGTCCTGTGACTCTTTGGCAGTAGAGTTCCAAACATGAGGCTATTTTGCCATTCTGGCATTTAATATTTATATGAAACCATTGAGAATAAAGTAATCCTCCTTTAAAAGTATTCTGATGATGACATAACTATATAAACTCTGTTTGTGTGAAAGAGAGAGGGGAGGAGAAGAGAGAGAGAGAGAGAGGATATGTATGTATTTATCTAATAATTTGAAACTCTAATAATTCTTTCACTTCCAATCAATTCATGCTGCTGGTTAGTGCACTTACTGCTTTTTAAAGATTATATATTTTAATCCTATATTGGAAAAATTCCACAGTTGGAATATAGTTGGAGTTTGATTTGGGGGACAAGCATTGTAATCTATTCAAATAAATATATCTTCAAATTACCTTCACAGACTGCTTATGCATGACAATATAAATAGGCCATTTAATAATTTCAAGTTCTTGTATTACCATGTGCAAATAGATATCATCTGAATAATTATTGCAACAACAAAAATACTACAAACTATTATAGGTCTTCAGAGATTGCATTTCATATTGAATATTTGATTTACAATGAATTATAGTTCACTATTACCAAGATTCTGTTCAACTTTTAACTAATCAGTGTGCACTGGTCTTTGACATTCCTTCTATTGTTTGGAAAATCTTAATGTTGCTATTACTTTCTGAATATAGAAGTCAATATAATATTCGTGTCATTCAAAAAACTTAACTAGTTAAGCTTCCATTAACTAGCCTATTAGGTTATGGTTATTTTTGTATATTTGTAAATACATCCTTTGGTTGAAAACTAGTTTAGTGATTATAAAAGAAATATATCCTTTAAAAGTAGAGTTAAGACAATTCCATGGAGTTAAAATCGATTCAAATTTCACAAAGTTATGCAACTAAATAGTTTATTTCATGGTTCAGTAGGAGGTAAATTTATGACCTTAAAAATTTGAATTCTCCCAAGTCAGCATTAGACAAAACAAATTAATTGACAAGGTGGTATGAAATTACTTTCAGATGTATGTTAAATAGTTTTTTAAAAAATATTTGAAAGGATATAAAAATTCTTTTGAATAAAAGATAAATATAGCAAAACATTACTTTAGTCATTTAGCTTGTTTCCATTCTTTATATCTTGTTTCTTTTTCTTCATTGCAATTGACTTAAATCTTGAGTATATCACTATCCTACCTACAGTTGTACACATTTATAATCAAATAGATGCAATTGCACTGTAGTGGTTAAGATAGACTAAAAGTGAATGAGTGTGTGTGTCAGTGTATGGGTGCACACACACACACACATGTGCGTCTGTGTATGTGTGCTTGGGTGTGCATATTTGTGTATGTGAAAAAAAGAGATGTACCTTTTAATTAATAGTATTGAGTGATTAATAGCAAATCTGAATTCTTCATAAGGATTAAAAGCTGAAATCCAATAGTATTTTGAATCCTTCTTTGATTATACTAATCTCCAAATTAATAGCTCATATGTAGTACATAACTCCTTATAAACTCCATAAAAATGAGTAAGGTTCTTGCTGGTTGTGATATGGCACCAGATTTAAGATGCAAATAAGGAATTAATTAAAGCAGCTTTTTTTCTGGAGAACACAAAGCTATGTTATCTTTTATAGACAAACAAGATAATAAGTAGATTCAAGTTGGGAAAAGGGATAATGACTAGTGTGGATATTTGGGCCTCACTCATTTATTTATTTATTTATTTATCAAACTTATATGACCAGCTGTCTTATATTTTGATATATATATGCTGCTAATCTCACTGTTGAAGATTCTGGGCAGTTTGCAACATCCTATATACAGTATAGCTCTGGGCAGTTGACAATTAGAAAAGGAGAAAAGCAGAATAAAAACACAACCAACCAATAATTAGAAACACACACACAAAAATAGCAACCAAGAATCTCACAGCATCCCACAATCAATACAGCCAAGAAACAGCCTCACCCACACTTACCACAGTAGAGACAAAAAGCTGACAAGGAATGGACCTGAGGCTAAATGAAGATTGAGTTAACCTTAGAGCAGAGCTAAAAAGCTGTAATTGTGAACCTTTCTATCTTCCTTTCTTTCTGAAATCAGAAGGCAAAGAATAAACATCATGTTCAAATTTAAGGGCTGGATGTGTAGGTGTTCATGGCTGTGAAGATGGACTCAGAATGAAGCATAATGAAAGAATCTATAGTTTGTGGGAAAATGAAAACTTTAAAGATGTTCCTAGCTGTTGTTTTCTAGAATTAAAGTGAATTGGTCAGAATAGATCATGCTATGGAAGACATTTGAATACCATGACTATAACACTCCTAAAAGTTATTAAGTATCTGATTGGTACTATAAACAAATGGATCCATCATGACACGTTAACATTTCAAGACTGGGGAATTCTCCATATCAAGGTTATAGATTTTTCAATTCATGAAAATGCCTTGAATTTGATGGCCAGGCCATAAATTGGCAGTCAGGAAATACTACCACATATCTACAATTTTATGAAGACATTTCCCTATAAGTAGTGATTAGATCATGTAAATAGATACTGTATACAATAATTCCATGTAGTTATCTTGGAAACTATTCTTCCTGTATAGTCTGAATTTTCTGCTTGGAAAAAAATTAACCTGGACAAAAATGGACTCTGATAATGTTAATAATAAACTAGAGAAAGGCCAAATGTCTGAGGGGTTTTATTTGTTTGTTTGTTTTTTGTCTTAAGGGGATTCGTGTCACAAGTCAGGACAAAGAAGTGTCTGAAGAAAATTGATTTCCTGGCCTAAAGGTTGCCAAGAAAACTGTCATTTTCAGTGGCAACCATGTCTTACATCTTGTAAGGTCCACATTTTTGGTGTACTTTTTTTTTGTCTAGCATCTCCATATACATACATGTGATACTGCTGTTTACTAAACTTTTGGATATTATCATACACAAAAGATAATACTTTCTTCTTTTCTCAAAAGATAAATACTTATACTACAAAGGCTTTGGAATGCAGTGTTTTGGATAATAACACTTAGCAGGGAAACTGTATTAATAGCAAAAAACACAAAATCAGCCAGTATTTAAAAACATCATCCTAGACCAAAAGCATGAAAGAAAATTTGGAATTTTGTTATTGCATATGTTGACAATAAGAATCCCATATGCCCAAAAATGGAATGTTACACTAATTTCCACAATTGAAGAGTGGATGATAAAGGTGATGGAATTGGCAGAGATAGAAAAAATGACTGTTTTAATTAAAAAGAATTTGTCTAGTTTTGTTTGAAACCACTTTTTGATTTTATGCTCCAAACTGAAAAAAAAAATCCTAATTATAGTTTTTGATGATTAGAATGATTTTGTTCTTATAAAAATGGCTTGAAATATATAGAAATATAAAGAAAAGGTTTGATGGTGTAATTATTTTTGTATTCTACTGCATTGAAAAAAGTCAAAAATCACTACTTTTTTCTTTCTTTTTATCTCTTTACCCTCTCTCTTTATCTTTCTTAATTTTCACTTGTATTTAATTTGTATCTTACAATAAACTTTTAATTTAAAAAAATTAAAAAATATTTTAAAATGTCATCCCAAAGAGAAGCATCAACTTCAGTATTTGCTGGGTGGGGAAAATAATCTTTGAAATATTTTTTACCTAACCTATTCTGGTAGATTTATTTAAAACTAGTTAATACCAAGAAAGCATTGAACTAAATTTATTGGTTATAGTCTCTCGTGATTATATAAAGTGGGGAGGAATTAAAGAGAGGCCTCTGAAGAATCCTTTATCAGACTTGGTAATAGCATCATCTCTGACAGAGAGGCAATAAAAGCATATTAGTGAACCCCGATGAAATATGTTTACAAGCTAAGTCGAAGAGATGGATCATTTCTATCTGCAAAGTGACATTTTAAGACTGCACACCCATTCAATTAGTCACAAAAGTACATGGTTTTTGCAGTGTGTATGGAAAGGTAAATTGTCTGAAATGTGATCTAATAATTAAATGCCATCTACTTCTGGGAGAAAAAAAAAGGAATGTCCCTTATGATGTATGTTAGATTAAATTCAAATTGAAGCCACACCTACAATCTCCTTTTTCTGACACAGATTTCAAAAGGCCCTTCAAAACATTTTCCAATTAAGAGCTGAGATGGCTCAGTGGTTAGAATGCAGTACTGCAGCAGTGGTGGGATTCAAATTTTTTTACTACCGGTTCTGTGGGTGTGGCTTGGTGGGTGTGGCATGCCTTGGTGGGCGTGGCATGGTAGGTGTGGCAGGGGAAGGATACTGTAAAATCTCCATTTCCTTCTGATTAGCTGGGACTCGGGAGGCAGAGAATAGATGGGGGTGGGGCTAGGCAGAGATGGTATTTACTGGTTCTCCAAACTACTCAAAATTTCCACTACTGGTTCTCCAGAACTGGTCAGAACCTGCTAAATACCACCTCTGTACTGCAGGCTACTTCTGCTGACTGCCGGCTGCCTGTAGTTCAGCAGTTCAATTCTCAGAGGCTTAAGGTTGACTCAGTTTTCCATCCTTCCAAAGTTGGTAAAATGAGGAGCCAGATTGTTGGGGGCAATATGCTGACTGTTAACCGCTTAGAGAGGGCTATAAAGCACTGTTGAAATGATATATAAACCCAAGGGCTATTGCTATTGCTAATTCTACAGCTAGTCAAAAATGATGGCAGGAACTTTCATTTTTTAAAAAAATAAATTAAAATAAATGCACCTATTTCCCTTTTTGAAATATGGATTTCTCTACCTCTCGCGCTTTTCCATGTTCTCATTGGGCCCCTGATGAATTAAAAAAAGAATATCTGTAAGTGTAATGCATTAGCTACATAAAGTTTATTGTCACTTAAATCAAATTCATAGCCACCATAAACAGCTGTTATGATGCACAGGAAGGATAACCTGTGTGTAACCTGAAAGTAGGGCTTTTTAAATATGATCTTGCTAGGGTTGCTACAATACACAAATATTAAAGCAAGGAGAAAGATTTTTTCCCCTCTAACAAACTAAGGGACAGTGAAAAAACCTAAAGACAATTTTCCACAGGTGACTCAAAAGCTTCATTAAGTGCCTAGCTGCTCATCAATCCTGTTTAAACCAATTGTTGAAAATAATGTAGATTACTACCTGAAGATAATTTTCCAGGTTCAAACACCAAACATCTTTCAGTACTTTCTTCTCCATTTATGCACAACTCACAGCCAGGAACGAAAATCAGCATGGGATATAATATATCAAAACTGATTGAAATGGAAACAGGCACCGTCTCTTGCAATCTTGTTTGTTTGCTTCCCTTTTCAGTTTAAACAGGAGAGAAAAGGCAGTTACAGGAACCAGAAAATAAATGAGTCGTTTAGCTGGAACTTGTTCAGCCAGGAGGAAAAAGACAGCAGCGAAAGATAGATAAGAGAAATCAGGAGCTTTGTTTAAGGCCCAAGTCAACAAACCAAACATAATGTCCTTTCTTTGTTAAGCCCAGAAAGTGATGACCAGAAATTCAAAGTATTGGAAGGACAACCTTCAGTGCAAAAAGTCTGTGATTTGCTGATTGTTAGACAAGGTTATAGAGGTTTACATAGCCAAAATTCAAGTTATGCCATGCTTGCAATTATGTTTATGGTATATCCTTGAATACATTTTCTTGTATATTACAGTGGTTGAAGTAGAGTACATAACAACATAGCTAGAATGAGATGGATAGACTACCATAGAATGAGATCGATAGATGATCAGATGGATTCACAGTTGGCTAACCAATTGCACTCAATGTGTGTTCCTCAATGAAACTACCTAGAGGGAAGCATGCAAGATTTATGGGGTCTACCAGGTTCCATGCTCTCTCCTGTTCTGTTCAACATCTTTGTAAAATTTCAAGAGGAAATAATTTATACTTTTGAAAGTCACATACTTATGTCACTCTATTTTATTACACCTTTCCATTCAATTTTCAAGAAGTAGTCAAAACCCTTGAACATTGCCTGAGTTCAGCGCTGGACTGAATGTGGGAGAAATGGTAAAATTAAATCCAGACAAAATGAAGGAACTATTGGTCAACAAGAAACTGTTCTTATTGACTGAGCTTCAGTCTGTTTGCACTCCCTCTTCACTATTTGATTCAGAGCTGTCACTGGATTTGTGGTGATATTTAATAATATACACTTGATTAGTACTTTTGAGATATATCAATTATTTAGTTACAATCTACATGAAATCCATAGAATCTCAAAAAGCTAGCCACATTTGTACTTCATTTCTTCTTGCATAGGAGGTTGGATTAGAGCAGTAGGTTGGATTGGGGAATCAAAAGACATCCCCAAAGAAGGAAGTGGAAAGCTCTTTCTGTTGTTGCTAAGATATGGCCGTGGAGTTACTACACATTGCACTCAATTAACTCAGTGATTACTAATGCAGTATTATTTACTCACACATTTTATATAGGAAACAGCTTTTCTGAAACTAAAATTTCATGGGATTGCTGAGATCTCAGCTGAGGAAATCTTTGTTCACTGCTCATTCTCTTAGCTGTTACAGCATATTAGCCTTTATAATATGCTCAAAATTGAACAAACAGTCTGAAAATAGAAGGGCATCTGTAGTCTCTTGAGATTCTATGCACTGGCAGTGCTTAAGGAGATGCTGCCTTTAAGGGATAACAGCAACAGCAACATAACACAGCAATTGTCTAGCAATTGCCTTTGACTCAGTTTGGCAGGAGCTCTCTCCAGTTATGCATTGGACTACTGCTTCTCCTCAAAGGTTAAGAAGATTTGTGCTACCACTACCACTGTCATCTGAGACTCACAACTCTAGATCAGCAAACCAGATATTCACCAGAGATTTCACATATTTCCCATGCCCCATAAGTGGGACACTCAGGATCCTTCATCATCTTGTACTCAATTATATTTTCACTATCTGAATATTCCAATCCACTTCTACCTTCAACATTAATTGCTTTCCCCACCGCAAAAGTAGAGTAGAGTTATCAAAAGAACCTGGTCCACAGGACCAGTCTAGAAAGCAGAAAAACCCTATAAAATGACCTTTTATCAGTGTTGCCTAGTCTGGATACCATCCAGATAAGTGGATTTCCACTTCCACAATACTCAGCCATCAAAATCATTGCTGGATAGAGTTCCAGGGTATCTAGGATAGGTCTCAATATTTGGATGTGGCTGTATGCCCAACATTTAAGGTGGCAATGTTGGTTACCAAGTTTGCAGCAAGACACTAGATGTGGAGTAAGCTTCAGAAGCCCACTAGCATTCACAATGGCACCCAAGTCGGAGTGTTGTTTCTACTCTTACTCTGCCTCTATTCTGCTAATAAAATTGCCCCAGCTTGAATCCATAAGAGTCAAGCAAAAGCAACAGAATTCTGATAACTATTTAGGGGAAAAAAGCTATTCCATTTGAGATGAAGTACCCTATAGATCAAACATAATAGATGTAAAACTTTTGTTACCACTATTCCCCTTAAATGAATATTTTTCTATTTTAGAAGATTTATCCTCAACCAATCCATATAAAAGAGCACAGGCAGTCAAAGTACTTTAACACAGGAATGAATTATTTCACATCCTTATTCCAAAACTGTTGCTACTGTCAGCTCATAAATAAAAATTGGTTGTGAACTATTAATGACAGAGAATAACGAATATCTGGATTTTTTTTTCCATGAAGAGATCAAGTTGTTTTTCATCATTTCTCTATAAACGTGCTTCTTCCTGGTAGCCTAGAATAAGATTCACTCTTTTTATATTTCATTTTATTGGGAATCTCTTAATATTCATACTGTGAGAATAATGTATGAATCCATTCACCTTTTAAAAAAATTATGAGTCTACATAAATATTTTCAGAACATTTTCAAAATATAATAGACACATACACACACAAACCATGCAAGCACTATCTAGAACTGTCATGTGATTAAATGATGGAGTGGATTTTAGCTGATTAAATTAATAGATGAGTCTGTCACCAAGTAAAAATAATTGCTCTCCACTAATAAGAGTAATTTTAAAAATAAAGATGCCCTTGGACTGAACTCAACTCCTTTTTATGTATAATTTCATTTTTTTAAATAACAAAGAAGATAACAATTAATACAGACTAATATAAAATGATAAAAAGAAAAGAAGAAAGAAATAAAAAAGAAAGCTATAAGTACAAAAAAGAAAAAAAAACCCTAAAAGAAAAGTAGGAAAAAAAAATACAAAAAAGTAGCTTACAATATTTTTACAGCAGTTATAGGTACAATTACAAAATTTCCTCTTACTCCATGGTTACAACATAACTCACTTTTTTCTATGATCTATTCTGCCTAATCAGCAAAACCATAAGTAATAAATACATTTTTTGTTGTCAGCCAAACAGTTGTGTCTGACCCTTGACCACTCTATGATCAGAACTCTCAATGCCTCTCTAACTCTACTGCCTCCTTCAGTTCCTCCATGGTCATTGCAGTGTCCAGTTTCATAATGTCCATTTTTTCACATTAATGAAAAAAATATATATAAGGAGCTTTCGGTCAGAAATTAACTTCTTTCTGATTGTCTCAGCTGATAATCTTGCTAATTGTTCCTGCAATAGAAATAAAAAAAAAGTATTTGTTTACAGGTAGTCCTCAACTTACCCTTAGTGACCATTCAAAGTTACAATAGCACTGAAAAAGTGACTTATGACAGTTTTTCACACTTATGACCATCACAGTATTCCCATGGTCATGTCATTTACATTCGGATGCTTGGCAAGTGGTTCATATTTATGATAGTCACAGGGTCCTGTGCTCATGTGTTGTGACCTTCTGACAAGCAAATCAGTAGTAAGCCAAATTCACTTAACAACCATGTTACTAATTTAACAAATGTAGTGATTCACTTAACCAATGTGGCAAGAAAAGTCATAAAATGGAGCAAAATTCACTTAACAAATTTCTCACCTAGCAATATAAATCCTATTTGTAGTCCTAAATTTAGGACTACCTGTATTTATATCCCTCCCCACCCCTGAACATATTGAAGACACATTCTTCCTTCTATTTTCCTCACCACAATCCCACGAGGTAGGTTTGGCTGAGAGAGAGAGAGTCACTGACTGGCCCAAAGTCACCCAGCTGATGACATTGATGCAATCTGTGCATCGAATAATCTTGCTGCAGTCATCATATACAAAACAAAGTTTTGTGACCTTTTTCTAGTTATTTTGTCCATTAATTAATTAATTTGTATAAAAAAGAACACTGCTTAGAGGGGGCCGAAAGCCCTACTAAGCAGGTATATATAAAAGTATGAAGGCTATTGCTTAACGCATTGTAAGCTGCCCTGAGTCTCCGGAGAAGGGCGGCATATAAATCGAACCAATAAATAAATAAATTCCGAAAGGAAAACCTCTGATCTCAGTTGTAATTTTCAAAGGCATTTGAATCATGGTATGTGTTCGAATCCAGAATTTTCTAGCCTTTTTACTGATCCAACAAGTAGATAAAGTGTCCCTTCTTGTTGTTCATATTTCCAGGATAAATTTGAAATGCTTTTACATACAGTCTAAACAATTTCTATGGTGTCATATATCAACAAAACATCATTTTATAAAATATTTTTTTAAAATTAAAACATCATGTAATTTTTAATCCCTTCAACTACATATTTCCCACTGTTCCATTTGTATATTTTAACCAAATTGTAACCAACCTTACCACACATTCTTTCAGTTTTTCTTCTATTTCAATGTTTAATAAAGATTTATACATTTCAGCAATTACATGTTCATCATTTGTATCAAGTTCTTTTTCAACCTGTCTTTCAATTTTCAAAAAAACATTAATTCTTTTCTCTACTTTAAATCTTTCTAATAATTAATAAATAAATAAATAAATAAATAAATAAATAAATACTCAAAGAAGTAATACAAGATCAGAAGATGTAGAGAGACCTAACCTGATCAGACCAGATTCTAGAATCACCAAGTCGGAGATGACTGAATGGATAATGTCATTATCATCAATAATTATAAATAAGAAAACCATTGGCAAGTATAATGTCAATGTATTGACAGTATACCACTGCCAGTAATTCTTCTCTTAGTTTTGTTTTGTTTTTATATTACCCTTAACAAAATTCTAATCTCTTAATAAACTAGCCAAACTCCTGGTGACTTCATTTGACATCACACATTTGGCCTGTTAGCCTATGGAAGAAATGCATTTACTTACAGTAACAAGGGTTCCAAGTATTATGATACAGATAAAGCTGATCAGTACCATGGAGAAATGATTTGGAGTGGAAAAAGAGCCATGGCAAAGAGATAAGGACTGATTGAAAGTATCAAGACCTTGGTATATTAGCCTGAGCAAGTGGCTCAAACACTCAAGTAGCCCATAAGAGGAAACTTGAAGAGAAGAACTGTTCTAAGGTGAGATACATCATTTCTTGGCAATCTACATAATCTCTATAATCAAAATTAGTCATCAAATTAATAGAATATGAATGTATTATAACCAGATTATAGCTATGTTGAAAAGTATAGACCCATAAATTTGACCCTTGAGGTCTGCCTTTCTCAACTATGGCAGTTTGACAATGTGTGGGCTTCAACTCCCAGAATTCTCCAGCCAGCATAAGTTGAAATCCGTGCATTGTCAAGCTGCCAAAGTTGAGAAATATTGCTTTAAGTTAATGTCTTCTTAACAGATCACTTGATAGGATATTATTGGCATTACACTGTTTTCTAGTAAGGCCACATTAGATAATAATTTAGCAAATTTGCATAAGAGTGAAATAGCTTAGATTCTGTTGTAAACTGTTGGAGAAGATATTGTAGTACAGGGCACTTCAGGCAGGAAGAAATATCAAGGGCATAGCATATGGTATTAATTCTGCATCTGGAAACAGCCCTGAAGCAATTTGCTCTCTTATCATAACTTTTATGCTTGTAAAGTGGAGGAAAATGGAGCAACATTGGCTGAGTTGAAAGGAAACATGATAATCCACTATGATATCCAACAATTCCAGTGTGAGTTACAAGAATGAATATGTAGTTGAACATGTCTTTTATATTATTCAAATCTTCACTGGCTTAGTAGGAAAGCATAAATACTAAATTTTCTGTTTCTCTGTCTTTCATACGCACAGAGAAAGAAAAATGCATGCATCCATCTCTTTCACAAGTGAGCAGATGTAGCTCCCCATAGCCCCCTGTTTAGCTATCAGCTAAACAATCTACATTTCTTTATCTCTTTAGATTTCTAAAACAGTCCAAACTTATGGATAATTCTTGATGATATGCAAAAACAGAATCACTGTATATTAAACAAAAGACTTTTGTAATCCAAAGAAAAGACATATACTCTAAACAAGCTAGACATAATGCAATCCAACTGGACACAACCCAACCACTTGACTCTTCAAGACCCACCACAAGACCCTCACTTGACACACCCACATCTGACCCATCACAAGCCCTTATAAACAGAAGAACTCTGCTGAAGCTGTGACCTAGCCTGGTAACAAAACATTCGGAAACCAATCCACAAGCTCGGAGAACAAACCTTCACCCTCACAACCCAACCAGCCCAAGCAAGCTGAAAAGCAAACAAAGAATAATTTAACTATGAGAAAGTACTGGTGGAAATATCCTCCACCTTTAAAACATGTCACAGTGGCCTTAAAGCAAAAACCTAATGTAGTTGGTGCTATGTGTTGAGCCCTCAGTAACTCAGTTCATGGCCAAGATTGCCACATGGCTGTGAATACCTGAACCATTCTATATGCATGAAGGATGGTTGAAGTCTCTTGGAGATTCCATTGTCAACCAAATAAGAGAGTTTGACAGGCCTGGCAAGGAGGTCACTGCAAATCTAACTGCCTCTAAGTGTCCAACCTTACCACAGGGTCTGACATCTGCTTATCTATGGAGCAGTTCTTCAGAAAGCTATTAAGTCTTCTCAGATAACAACTGATATTGCATCTCATCTTAGCAGGTATAGGTTTTAATTAAAAGGTTAACTTTTTGTTCTCATCATGGTCCCAACCCAAGCTAGGTCTCCAGAAGTGGCAATAGGAACTTCCTCCCATTACAAACAGCAATAACACTTAGACTTATACACCGTTTTACAGCCATCTCTAAGCAGTTTACAAAGTCAGCATTTTGCCTCCAACAATCTGGGTCTTCATTTTACCCACCTTAGAAAGATGGAGTCAACCTTGTTCTGGTGGGAATCGAACTGCTGGCAGTCGGTAGTCAGTACTGCATTCTAACCACTGTGCCAACACGATTCTAAATACAGGTACTCCTCAACTTACCATCATTTGTTTAGCCACCATTCAAAGTTACAACACTAGAAAGCAGTTATTTATGACTAGTCCTCACACTTACAAGCATCACAAAATCCTTACTGTCACATCATCAGAATTCAGGCACTTGACAACCTGCATGTATTAATGATGGTTGCAGCATCCTGGGATCATGTGAATTTACAACCAACCTTCCTAGCCAGCTTCCCATCAGCAAAATCAATGGGAAAAGCTGGATTTGTTTAACAGCCATGTGTGGTTCACAAACAAGAGTGATTCCACTCAAAACTGTGGCAAAAAGCAATAAAATAATGCATGACTCACTTAACAATCATCTTGCTTAGCAATAGAAGTTCTGGTTCCAGTTGTTGTTGTAAGTCGAGGACTACCTATAATAAGTATCAAGAATGCTGAAGCTTGCCTGCTTTAAAAAAATTGCTAATAACAGCTAGCCATACACTATGCACATACGCATAGAAAGTCCAATCCTGGACTTAGAAAGTCCAATACTGGAGTTTCTCCTTTATTTTATAAAGGAGGGGAACAATAAGGGCCTATATTTTCATCCATATTAACAGCACCAGCTGGTGACTTCTCTTTTTTCATTCTTTAGAAGGGAATTTTGTCTTACCAGCGTATAAAATATATGCATGTACTGGTAGTATAAGCAGTGCCCTAGTTCTCCATTGTTGGATGAGGAATAATTAGAGGAACAAGTAGACTAGATCCCTCTGGCAAGAAAATGGTGTTTATTTTGGTGTTAAGCACTAATGATTTTAGCAGAATTCTGGAATTTGAAATTTATGCAACTGGAAGATATCCTAGTTGGAAAAGGCTGATGGAAAAGATCATTTGTCTAAAAGAACATTTGGACATTCTGTGTTATGTGGTTATCAGTTAATCTACGTTTGTTTCAATATCATATGGGCCTTGTTGCAGACATACAGGCAGTCCTCAATTTATAACTAGTTGCATAGCAATTATTCAAAATTATGATGGACTCCCTCCCCCAAAGCTACTTACAATCTAGTTGTAGAGTTCTGACAGTTGCACACAACCATATTTACATGCTCACATTGTGGGCATTTGACAACTGACTCACCTTTACAGCCAGTTCAGCATTTCAGCATTTCAGATTTATGACATTTTTTGCTAGTTTCTGGCCTTTTCAGTTGGTTTCTGGCAAAACAACACTCATAGCAATACATTGATTTGCGTCAAGACTGCAATGTTTGCTTAACAATATTTGCAAAACAGTCATAAACTCAGGTTTAGTTGCACTTACAAACTCAATTTGCCATGATTTACAATGAAAATTCCATACTCCATTACAGTCATAAGTCGAGGACTATCTATATCATCTTTTAAGCTCTGCAGTCATAAATTATTAAATGCAAATGTTAAGTACAGGTAGTCCTTGACTTACAACCATAATTAAGCCCAAGTTTCTATTGCTAAGCAAAACAGTTGTTAAGTGAATTTTGCCCCATTTTGCAACCTTTCTTACCACAGTTGTTAAGAGAATCACTGCCGTTGTTAAGTTAGTAACACAGTTGTTAAGTGAATGTGGCTTCTCCATTGACTTTGCTTGTCAGAAGTTTGCAAAAGGAGATCACATGACCCCAGGACACTGCAACTGTCATAAATATAAGCCAGTTGGTCAAGTGTCCAAATTTTGATCATGTGACCATGGGAATTCTGCAATGGTCATAAGTGTAGGAAACTGTCATAAATCACTTTGTTCAGTGCCATTGTGACTTTGAATGGTCACTAAATGAATGGTTATAAGTTGAGGACTACTTGTATGCAATGTGTGAAAAGAATCTCAGAATCAAATCTTAATGGAAAACAGATTGTTTTCAATTGTAGTTATTGAAGATACTAACTTTGCCTCCTCCACCCCAGATATTAATCCTTCAAGTATCATCACATCTGTATCTTTCCCCTCTCTTAAAGAGCCTCAGTGTAACACTACATCCCTACAGCAATTTTGCTAGAAAAAGAGAAGTAAGTGGTAGTTTTCCCAAGGCAATGTAATGGGGTTGGATGAAGTTTTGAAGTGGTCATCAGATTTAAATCCAGCATATTATCCCTTAGATTTCACCAACTTCATAATTAGACTCCAGAGTGACTTCAGAGCAGCTGAACAAAACAATTTTTATTAAGGCACATCAATACAAGCAGAAAGAGAGGCTGAGATATAGATCAATAACAGTAATCGATCCATGCCTGATTTTAAAAGTAGATGCCACTAGAGTAAACACTTCCACACATTTTGAAGAAATAGATAAAATGGTCTGGTTAGAAGGCATTTGTTTTCCTGATGGAATAGACAATGTAAAAAATACAAATTCTGCTTAGCACCCGAAGCTGGTTTTTAAATGCAGCTCTGCTGGTGCAAACATATTGTGGCTTATTGCACAAACTCTTTGTTTATGTTGGCAAGAAGCTGATTATTAAGACCCAGTTTTCAAAAGTTGTCCTCAAACACATCACTTTGATGTAAACAGCTCCAAAACCAATAGGGTGTGCAGATAATATTAAAAGTCAGCTTGGGGTTCTTTTAAGATAGTTCTTGGACTGAGAGAATTATTAAAAAGGCAAAGGTTAGCCTCACTCGGTGATTCAAAAAAATTTCCATCCTCACAATTCGGACCACTTGGAAAACGATGGTAATGCGAACTCAGATTAACTGCCAAGTTTTCAAAAAGATAAAAAAATTGGGAAAGTTTTAAACACCAGTGACTGTTAATTTTGTGTGGAGTCCTTGGTGCTCCACAAAGCTGGGTTGTTTTCTTGCAGATGTTTGATTACCTGACTAGGTAACATCATCAGTTGCTAGAAGGGAGTGTGGCTGTTTATATACAAGTGGCTTGTCCTGTCTGCTGTTGGTAAAGTGTTCTTGGTGGGTCCTTGATTAGGCTGTTGTTAATTGTTTGATTGTTTGTCTGAGGTGGTAGTTACTTGACTGGGTTATTGTTTACTGCTTGATTGTTGGTGTGGTATTAATCCTGGTGTTAACCCCTGTTTATCTGGGTGTTTATTGCTGGCAAAGAGGTGTTTTGGTCTTTTTGATTCTCTGTTTTGAATGAGAACTGGGTGATCTCATCTGAGATGTTTTCTTAGGTTTGAGTTCTGCCCAGGTTTCAAGTTTCTCTTATTTGACTGATGTGTTAGTAGCAAGGCAATCAAACCGGTCAGTCCTAGAGGAGATCAACCCTAACTGCTCTTTAGAAGGCCAGATCCTGGAGATGAAACTCAAATACTTTGGCCACCTAATGAGAAGGAAGGACTCACTGGAGAAGAGCCTAATGCTGGGAAAGATTGAGGGCAAAAGAAGAATGGGATGACAGAGAATGAGGTGACTGGATGGAGTCACAGAAGCAGTAGGCATGAGCTTAAATGGATTCCAGAGGATGGTAGAGGACAGGAAGGCTTGGAGGAATGTTGTCCATGGGGTCATGATGAGTTGGACACAACTTCGCAACTAACAAATAGTAGCAAGCTTTTCCTTTCAATTCTTCAAGGTCATTCCTTCTTCCTATTATACTACAAGCAGTTTCACTCAAGAATCACAATTAGGACTGAGTGACTCAGTGAGCGACCACATCACCAGGACTTGCAATTATACTGCTGGGTTGTCCATTGACTTTTTATTTATTTTATTTATTTATATTCCTTTACCAATAGCTCAAGGCAGCAAAGATATGCACAAAAAACCTTCCACTTCCTCTTTTCTTCACAACAACTACCCTATCAGATGAGTTGGACTGAGAGAGAGTGTCTGACCCCAAGGTCACCCAGTTGGCTTTCAAGACTAAGGCAAGGCTTGAACTCAACATCTCTTGATTTCTAGCCTGATGCCTTAACCACTAGACCACTAGACCAAACTGACTCTGATTCTCAGAAGCCTGTTGTGAAACAATCCCGTGGTCATCACATAACCATGGGACTCAGTGATGTTGTAAGTGCAAAGTATCAGCCATAAAGTTATTTTTTGCATCATCGTAACTCTGAACAGTCATTAAACAGGGCAATAATTAAGTGAGAGCTACCTCTATGTACTAAATATTATGCAGTCCAGTAAAAAGTAAATATGTAGCAAAGCCACAGAAGAAGGATATTATCTAGAGCCAAGGGTGGGTTCTACTTACCTTTACTACCGGTTTGCAATGGGACCACTCACATGTGCACGCACTCTTCTGCGCATGCGCAGAAGCATTCTGATGATGTCGGGGTCGGTGGGCGGAGCCTTCCCCTGGTTTTACTACCGGTTCTATAGAACCGGTGCGAACCAGGGGCAACCCACCACTGTCTAGAGTGGAGAGAATAGAAAAGGCAGTGTGGTTCAGAGAAAAGAAACTGAATAGACTAGAAAGATTTGCTATATATTTCACTTTTGTGTTTTAATAGTAGAAATCTGTTTTGTTGTGTGTCCTATTTTTTACCTTTAGACAGGATAACTTAACTTACTGATCTAAATGTATTTTGTTGGTACAGTTTCCTAACTATCCTCATTATGGCACATTATTGTCATCAGGCTGAAGTAAGCCAGGAAACAGAGCTTAAGGCTAGATCAAGGTTTGGTGATCTGCCAAGCTGAAAATAGCTTTTAACAGGCTTTTAATCTATTTCATAGGTTATTGTCCCCAGGAGGGCTGTTAAGAGACTGCAGATAAGAGGAAAATATAAGAACAAAAGGTTACCTTCCACTTACGATTCAGCCACTGATGGTTGGGAATGCAATAGAGGTATACTAATAACAATATCCTTATAGGATATAGGAGGTTTTTTAAATATGTGTTTAAAATCCAGTTTTTTTTATAATATTTATAAATTATTATGTATTTGTGCTGCTCTGAGTTGATTTTATCCTTGGCTCGTGAAAATATTTTAAAGCAGGAAAGAGCTGAGTTTGAAGCTGATTTATTATTATTATTATTATTATTATTATTATTATGAGTTTATCAACAGAACATATGCTGCTACTTTAACCAGGTTGAAATATATGAGTATAATTATGAATATGCAAAAAGAAAAATGAAATACTCTTGTTTTATTTCAAAACTAAACAGGC
The DNA here is from genome assembly GCF_059756535.1 of Pantherophis guttatus. NCBI lineage: Eukaryota > Metazoa > Chordata > Lepidosauria > Squamata > Colubridae > Pantherophis > Pantherophis guttatus. The sequence continues at coordinate 146,052,933 of NC_142066.1, forward strand.
AAAAAGATATTTGCAAACTGTTCCTATCCAAGGTTAATAAGTAAAAGCAGCGGTGACTGATCCAGGTATTCATGTCTTATTATTGTGAGAGAAAAAATATGTCAGAAACAATGGATTAAATCCAGAAAATGTTTGAAACATTTAAAAAATGTGTCTTTTCCCTTTATTTTTTCCCTTTCTTTAAAGGATAGGTTAATAGGTCATAGGCCATGGGTGTTAAACTCGCTGTGTCACATTGCCGTCAGGTACCGTTTTGTGGCAATTTTTCCCCTTCACGGAGCTGGGGTGGGTGTGGCCTGCGTGTGAGGCATCTGGCCCACAAGCCGCCACTTTGACACCCCTGTCATAGGCAAATGACATCTATTGTGATAAGGATACAACAGTTTCAGTATTTAGCTTATAATTTTAAACTGGTATCCACACTTAGTGGGCAGCACAATGGGGCAGCGGTAAGATGCTGGACTTCTTGGCTAGAACAGCCTGGATTTGAGACCCAAACATGTGCGATGAGGGAGATGAGTACCAGTCTTTGCCTAGCTGCTGCCCACCTAGCAGTGAAAGCATAGAGAAATGCTATGCTTTTCTCTATGAGAAATAGAGAAAGAGGTACCACTTCAGTGGGAAGGTAACAGCACTCCATGACATCATGCTGGCCACATGACCATGTCTTCAGACAGCGCTAGCTCTATGGCCTTGAAACAGAGAGTACCGATCCTATAGTAAAATCTGCAAGGACTTCTTTCCTTAATAGAGAATGGGTTCAGTTCTCCCCCTAGATTGTCTATGGAGATTCTTAGTCATCCAGGTCGTATTGTCCCAAAGGTGCTTTTTCAAGAGGCAACTGGAATTTCTTGTTTTTCTTTGGAGAACTTTCGCTTCTCGTGCAAGAAGCTTCTTCAGCTCTGACTTGACTTCTTCAGCTCCTTCCATTCCCCAACATTCAGTCAGAGCTGAAGAAGTTTCTTGAATGAGAAGCAAAACTTCTCCCCAAAAAAAACAGAAAGTCCAGTTGCCTCTTGAAAAAGCATCTCTGGGATTCTCACTGGAATGCTTTTTACTGCAGGTAAAATCTCTGTAATTAGAAAATTAAGAAATTGGGGTGAGAACTACGTCATTTTAATGATATAGTTTGTGGTGGGGAATACCCAGACCTTGCTCTGGGGGTGATTTGGACAGAATCTTTGGAGAGTTGAAGAGTTGGCCTGTTTTATGGCTGGATCCTACATTATTACAATCTTTGGAATGGCATTTACAAGTTGAAATGGCAAGTGAGAAGACCATTGTTATTTCAAGGAGTTTAGTGATTTTTTTTTTAAAAAAAATCTTCATATTAAGAAAAGTCTAGATGTTTAGGGCTCATCCTGAACTAACCTACTTGTTTTTCACTTTGTTTATTGAAAGGGGGGTGGATGGAATCTTCACACAGCTTCAAAGTTTTTTCCCACTGTGAAAATCTCAATTTTTAATTCCCACCAGAGAGCCATGTGTCACCCAGTCAAAAAGTCAGGTCTTGCAATCTCCTGACCATAGCAGAGCTATGAAGTCATAGTACCTGGTCTTGATAAAAACTTTGGTGTTGTTATTGTTTGTTGAGAACTTCTATGCAGAGCCTAGTGCTGGGTACTTGGATTTTGGCCATTCTTGGGGTATCTCTGCTATTATTATTAAGAAGCTCCTAGCAGCTTATAAAATATTTGGATAATATTATCTTGCTTGTATGTATACTTTTTAATGTTACTTTTTTAACTCTGTTTGATAATAAATGTTAACATTTCTTAATTTACTGGAGTATTCATTGTGTCTGAATCCAAAATAGCCAATTTCCTGGGCATCTGATGACTGCCCTGATACTTAATGAAACAGGACCATGGATCCATTACTCAAATTTTTAATTGCTTTTGCCACTGGGGACATAAGAATTGATCCTCATCTGTTTTTCTGCCTTGTTAGATGTATTGGTTTCCAGTAACATTGCAGGGGATGGACCAAGTTCTTTTCTTGCCCTTGGGTGGCATTTAGGGGTGGGGGAGTGGGGGCTTAATTCACAAGTGATAAGACCTGTTGCTGTCAGAATCTGCTGGCATGTCACCATCTTGGCACTGGCTGAGAACTACATAATTTTCCACATGCAAGTATATTTGCATGTGAAAAGACATTACAAATATACAAATCTCAAATGAGATTTTATCAATAGAGAGAGAGAGAGAGAGCATTGTTGAAGCTCCAGGTAAGGTGAGCACCTCCTCTGTACAAATAGTAAAAACAAGACAGTCATGTGATTAACATTCACTAATACAAAAGTATTTCAGGAAAAGTTTGGGTAAGAGGATCTCTGATTAAAGTGAAATAGTTACAAAGCTAAACTCATCAAAATGATTCCGTGTAGACCATAGTTTCAGATTCCTATAACATTAGTTTAGTGCAAATCCTCTGATGAACTATCTACTTCCATAGGGATATTTTTTTATTCGCTGTGAAAAAGCTGTAGGCCCATCACAACTAGCTCTCCTTTGTAGAGTGGTTATACTGGGTTATACTGAGCATAAGAGTGGAATTTTTGTAGATGGAACATGTTGAATGAGAAAAAATTCTACAAGATCGTAGTAGAAAGTTGTGCATGAATAATACAATTATATACAGGTAGTTCTCGGCCACAGTCAAGCTCAAAATTTCTGTTGCTAAACAAGACAGTTAAGGGAGTTTGCCCCAGTGGTGAAATCCAAATATTTTTACTACCGGTTCTGTGGGCGTGACTTGGTGGGCATGGTGTGGCTTGGTGGGTGTGGCTTTGTGGCCATGGTAGGGAAAGGATACTGCAAAATTCCCATTCCCTCCCCACTCCTGGGGGAAGGATATTGCAAAATCTCCATTTCCACCCCACTCGGGGGCCAGCCAGAGGTGGTATTTGCCGGTTCTCCAAACTGCTCAAAATTTCCGTCACCGGTTCTCCAGAATCTGTCAGAACCTGCTAGATTTCACCGCTGGTTTGCCCCATTTTGCCATCTTTCTTGCCACAGTTTAAAGGAATCATTGCAATTGTTAAGTTAGTAACATGGTTATTACTTGAATCTGGTTTCCCTATCAAAAAATGTGATTTTTGTCAGAAAATCACAAAAGATGATGACATGACCCTGGGACACCACAACTGTCATAAATATAACCAGCGGTGGGTTTCACTTTTTGTTACCACCTGTTCGCCCAGGTTTGAAATGCTCCTGGTTCAGACTGGATCGCCCGATCTGGTAGCGATGGCAGCGGGTGGTTTGGAGAACCAGTAGCAAACATTCCTGCCTCCCCACCCATGCCCAGCTGAGCTGCGCAATCATCAGAGGCTTTTTTTTAAGTTTTAAAAGCATTTTTTCTACAATCTCTTTGGCTGAAAAAAATGCTTTTAAAAGTAAAAAAAAAACCCTCTGATGATCGCGTGGCTCAGCTGGGATCATCAGAGGCTTTTAAAAGCATTTTTTCTACAACCTCTTTGGCCGAAGAGGTTGTAGAAAAAATACTCTCTTAGAAGGCTGACGATCCCAGCTGAGTTGCCTGATCGTCAGAGGTTTTTAAAAGCATTTTTTCTACAACCTCTTCTGCCAATCAGGCAACTCAGTTGGGATCGTCAGAGGCTTTAAAAAGAATTTTTTTACAACCTCTTTGGCCGAAGAGGTTGTAGAAAAAATGTTTTTAAAAGAAAAAAAGCCTCTGCCGATCAGGCAACTCAGCTGGGATCGTCAGAGGCTTTAAAAAGAATTTTTTTACAACCGCTTTGGCCGAAGAGGTTGTAGAAAAAATGGTTTTAAAAGTTAAAAAAAAGTTGCCCACGCCCACTCAGTCATATTACACACACACCCCACCAAGGTACACCCACAGAACTGGTAGTAACAAATTTTACATTTCACCACTGAGTTCACCCCATGCGCGCATGCTCGCTTCACTCGCACACCTTCCGCACATGCACCCAGCCTTCCGTGCATGCGCTTTGCTCACGTGCTTGCCTTCCTCACATGCGCCTGGCCTCAAAAATGTGCCCAAATAAGATGGCATAGAACTGGAGCAAGTGGCCTGGACCACCCACCCACCCCGATTTCCACTACCGGTTCACCCGAACTGGTCTGAACTGGCTGAATACCACCTCTGAATATGACCCAGTTGCCAAGCATCCAAATTTTGATCACAACCATTGTAATGTGAAAAATGGTCCTAAGTCACTTTTTCAGTGCTGTTGTAACTTTGAATGATCATTAAATGAAATGCTGTAAGTCAAGGACTATCTAATAGTTATTCATTCTGAGGTGATAGATTTGGTTGTATCTGTATATGGGTGGGATGAAGATTTTCATGTAGTTATTGTGTTCCTAACTCTCCAAACTCTTAAAACTTGCTGTGAGAAATGGGATATGAACCATAAACTTTTTAAATTTCAGTGTTTGGTGAAACAGAGTTCAAAATAGAAATTGGTGGATGTGAGAGTCCACAGTCCATTGTTTCTTTTCCACACTGCTCAGCTTAAGGAATGAAACCTGACTATTGATAAAAAATAATTGCACAGGGCATGTGTGTAAAATTTATAATGTGTGCACAACTATGATGGGAAAGGTGACGGATCCCGGCCAATGTGATAATACCAGATATTAATATAATCTAGATTAGCAGTGGGCTCCTATTGATTTGGAAGATAAAAGGCTGGTACAAACAGGTAGAGAATGTTGTTTTGTTTTTCTTTTTCTAAAAAACATGAAAGTTGGGCTTTAAAACCTAAATCTTCTTTATCCTGAAAAAGTAGATGAAAGAGTTCGAAGAGGATGGGAGCTTTGTCTGATCTGCTAGAGTTATTTTGGTTTCTCTCCTTCCATGAAAAGGCAAATCTGTAGGATGGGAGCGTTTACGAGGAATTGGTGTGGAGAAAGGGCATAAGAAAAGAAAGAGCCTGCTGGAAACTTCTGCAAAGTTATTTTCAAAGTTTTTTTTTTCTTTCATCTTCAAAATTGAAGTGGCTTATCAAACTCAGTGGCGTCTGAAATCGGATTTCCTTATCCCAGAATGTATGTCACCCTTTGGTTCACCACCAAAGAGCGCTCAGCTGAAAAGAATAAGATAGTAGGCTCTGTATGTTTGTGTGTTGGTGCTGTTTATTTTGCAGTGCTGATTTAAGCAATATAAACATACCAAACATTCAGAGTTCCCAAGCATTTTGCATTAAGCTCCTGCTGAAAAGTCTTCAAAGGGTCAAGCGGCACAGAAACAGCTGCCAAAATGAAGCCTTCCCCACTGCCTTTGTCTGCCTTTGTCCATAGGGAGAAGGGAGGAGACTGTGGTGGGGGGTGGGGGTAGGCAAATGGCCAATTTGAGGCAAAAATGAGCACCAGATGGCTACTATTCCCTAGCAAACAATCAGGAAAGTCATTTGGTAATGACAGCAAATAACAACTGGGGATTGCATTTAGCAGAGCTTCTCTCATAGTTTTAAGTCTTTTGTCTATTTTTACATGAGTTCAGTAGTGCTGTCACTGAAGGTCACTCTTCAGGAAAGTCCCTAATTAAGATTTCTGCCTGCAGCAAATTGTAAGAACTATCATAAATCACATTGGAGCAGCCCAGCTACCAATCTTTGACTATTCTGAGTCAGGTGATAGGAGCAAAATTAGACAGTTTTGTTGAGCTGAGCATCATTTGATACTGGGATTAAAAATGCAGCTCTCCCAGTAAACCACTGGGAGAAAAGAAATCATCTTTGCAACTAAACAGAATTGTTTAATACGCAAGTAATGAAAGATCATAGTGAAACATATTATTGACCGAAAGGTGCTTGGATTATAGCATACATCTGACCATAACTATACATATATAGAAATTGCTTTCATGATGGAGGAATATGTGCCTTCTTTGGCTAAAATTGATTTATTTGAATTGGAACTACACAATCAAATTTGGTGTAATGTAGTGGTTAAAAGATAAGGAAAATGGAAACACAGAATCAAATCCCCACTGAGACCTAAAATTATCTTCCTGATTATCATTTAGCTTTCAGATCAATATATTACAGAATCACTGTGAAAATCAGAAAAAGGGAAGATTAACTATATTCCCTTCCCTTGAGTCCTTTCAAGAAAAAATAGAGATATACATGTAAACAGTGGCTGTTATCACAATGATTATTAGCTCTTTATTTGTGAAAATCTTATCCAACTTTTTATTAAACACAGCCCAAATTTAATACAGCAAAACAAAACAACCATACCATCCAAGTTTAGGTTAAAATGACAAATTGTCACCAAAATAATCATTACAACAACTGAACAGCATAACAGCATGTTCAACCAAAAGTTCTTTAATTGACCCCAAAGGTTAATCAGATTCAGACCCAGTAAAAGAAATTGCTACTCCTTAAAGTAATGTGATTTCAAAAACAGGAACCATAATTTTATCTTGGTTGGATTGGTATATATTCCTAATTGCAGTCTTGAATTACAACCATAACTCAAGACACAATCACAACCACATGACAATCTGATCTTGCTATCTTTTTTGCAGTGGCTGTTAAGCAAACTGCAAACAGCAACCGTTACTTGCTATGGGTTGGATTTTGCCAGACCCAGAAGTAAATGCCAGTTTCCTTCAAAAATATCATAGTCATGTGACACCATAGGATGCTGTAAACAGTCATAAATGCAGGTTGGTTGCAAAATGTACTCATATGATTGTGGAAGGACAGATGCCAGAACTTTAGAACCAGATCATAAATAGCTTTTTTAGAATCCATTGTAAATTTGAACAGTCACTAAACAACCAGTTGTAAGTTGAGGATGACCTGATTTGTAAAGGGCAAACTAAATAAATAAACTATCAGAAAAGGAAAAAAAATAACAACATTTCTGTAGAATTGGATTGGATTGGCTGTTTTATCTACTGGCAACGGTATGTCTCCTTTTGCTAGTCCAGTTGAGCACACTTTGGCTAGTCTTACATTTGTTCCCCAACCCTCTAACCTAACAAATTAACTTCCTTTCAGCTTTGGTCCTTCAGTAAATAGGAAGTCCACAGGGAATTGGGGAGGTGATTCATTTGATGATATAAAGAACAGAGTGACAGAGAGGTCATCTCCCCATATCTCTTATAATGGGATTCTAAAGCATTGAATCTGTTGGATTCCTCTTTGCTTGGTTTTAGCCAGAGATCTTTCATCTACCACAGACCTGTAATATTGTTAGAATAATGACTGCAGAGTAGCCTGAACTCTGTAAAATCAAGGGAAAAGAATCTTGATTCAGCTTTCTATGCTTTGCAGGGTTTCTGACAAAAGCTTGAAGGTTATTAACTTTTTTTTTTAAATCTTCAAAAGGATTGAGAAAAACACACCTCATCCCAATTCAGATGGGAAGGTTTGATCTATCACTGATTTTATGAAGTTTCGAAGTGTAAATGCGACCAGAACAATCAGAGTTTTTTTTAACAACCTTAGGTTTTTTTTTAACTGTTTGTTTGTTTGCTTAACTTCTATGCCATCCATCTCATTGAGGCAACTCTCAGAGGCGTATCAAATATTAAAACAATAAATAAATAAAGACCATAAAATTCAGTTAAAAGTCAGATTGTCCACATCACTTGGCATGGCATAGCTCAATGCTGCATAATGGAATGTTTTGTACACTTCTATCCTACATATCCCTTTGATGTCCTTTTGGTTTACTTTGATGTAGCATGTCTTGCACAGCTTTTAAAATTTAAACTCTGTGTTCTTTTCATAGCAGAAAATGAAGATTATTCTATGTTCCTTTACTATAAGTAAAGCAATAAAAAAAAGACAAATACGGTATGTGAAATGGCAGGGACAGGCTATTTGTGTTCTTTCTCCTTTGAACTCTTTTGCAGAATTCATAAGCTTAATTTTTTGAGAGGAATGATCATAAAGATTTGCTATCATTGAGTATAGATTGAAAAGAACCATATTCCATAATTTCCTTATTTTCTATTTCTGGTACTTCACAGGCTGCCTTCTCCTATGTAATCAAGAGAAAATCAAAAGCAAATGAAACAACAATGTGCGCTTAGCTTTTGTTTACTTTTTTTGGCCAAGTAGATTTGATAAAGTGTAAATAACGTGATTACATTGTTTAGTCATATTGTATTATCATAGTACATTATCATAGACTATTAGTAATAATAGCCTTAGTTATATCTGAATGAATTCAGAAGTTTGCTGTTCTTTCCCCCTTCTTAGGAGAGACAAGAGAGGACATGGTGGCTCAGTGGCTAAGATGCTGAGCTTGTCGATCGAAAGGTTGGCAGTTCAGCGGTTCAAATCCCTAGTGCCGCGTAACGGGGTGAGCTCCCATTACTTGTCCCAGCTTCTGTCAACCTAGCAGTTCGAAAGCATGTAAAAAATGCAAATAAAAAAATAGGGACCACCTTTAGTGGGAAGGTAACAGCATTCCATGCCCCTTTTGTGTTTAGTCATGCCGGCCACATGACCACGGAGACATCTTCACACAGTGCTAGCTCTTTGGCTTTGAAATGGAGATGAGCACCGCCCCCTAGAGTCGGGAACAACTAGCACATATGTGCGAGGGGAACCTTTACCTTTACCTTAGGAGAGACAATAAAGTTCTTCTCTGATTCCTCAACCTTTCCTCCTTTTGGATAGTGAGTTAGGCAGCATATAAATTTATTAAATAAATAAATGACAGAATAGGGAAGGAGAAATAAAACAAATGTAGGCCAGAAGTAGTGAAACAGAAAGGATTGTTAACAAGAAGAACTTTTAGGAAAAGACTCAATAGAAGAGAATATTTTGTAACCCAGGGTCAAACTGTGGGATCCTTGGTGTCCCCTGAGCTTGGTTGGTTTTCTTGCAGATATTTCATTACCCAACCCGGAAACATCATCATACCAGAGAAAGCCACTGGCATATAAAAGGAGCTCAAACCACAATCCCTTCTAGCACTGATGATTTATAAAATATATTCTGGATTATTATTACCTCTTCTCTGAAAACTCTAAACCACATCCCACCATGACAAAAATAAAAAATAAAAATAGCATGGGTATAGCTATGGAAGAGAACCATACTGATTCCTCAAAAGGTTAGAATCTAAAGCAGCATTGCAGGGCTGCAATATGTCCATTATTTCAATGTCCAAGATCAGTTCTTTCCAGCTGCCTCCAGTGTAAAATTTAAAACCATGTTCCTTTACTTTTTATATTTCCTTCTATTAGCTGGCTAAGAAGGGAAAGGAACCAGGCTTTGGTTTTAGAACATCAAGTGTTCTTTTTCAATGTTTTAGACTTGATTTTTTAAAACAAGAATTTATTTTACTATGTTTAAATGGAGCGTTTATCACTGCAAGCTGTCTGTATCAGGAAGAACAAGTTGGAATTGTAACCTTGTGGGTTAAAGGCCAGTTGTCTGCAGCACAAGACAGAGACCAGAAAGCGTTTTTCATGGACTTTTAATGCAGTGGTAGATAAGCCCTTGAACGTCCATGAGAGAAAAACTATGGCAAGCTTTTAAAATGTGACGTGTCCGTCTGAGCAAAGAGAAAAGCCATCACTTTCTGCCTCCCTCATTAGGAAACCTTCTTCATTGAGACAAGATGTTTAACAGGAGTGATATTTCAAATTAAGAGTTTGCCCACACAATATAACTAATATTTCTTCAATGAAAAGGAGGTTATACCATAAACACAAACATTTACCTATGTCTTTTTTTAAAAAATCATTTTCAAATACATCCTCAAGTACTCATCCCCTCCTATTTCTACCCACTTCCTCCCTCACTCTATGAGAAATATAGCCTGCACACGAGAGATAATATTGTCCTGGGAAATAGCCAGCAGATTAATACATTGTGACTCAAACTAGTGAGAAATTGTGCTGCTGTTCAAAAATTGTGCTTCTTGTCTATACGTCAGCTTTGGAACAATATGCTAAACACACTCGATATGGTGTCTTTGCAACTGGTTCTGGAATATGTTTCATAGTGGTTTCATTCCTTCATTCCACTTACACTGAAATTTCCCATGTCTTAATGAAGGCTTGTTATCTTATTCAACCTCCTTCAATTATTCCACTGTTGTTTGTCTATCAACTGTTCTTTTGATAGCTGCAAATTTGATGTTTGCAAAAGGATCTGGATTAGCACGAATGGGTCATCAAAAGGACTTTGGGTCGAAAAATGATTGCAAGTTCTGCATTTCGAAATGCTGATTCTGAGTGTAAACTCAGAGAAATCAGTAAAAACTGAGTCTAAAATACTGATGCACATTAACTAGGTGGATTAAACAAGATTGAGATTCACTGGTCATGACTGTGCAAGATTTTCTAGCCGAACTATTTATACACCTGTTGCTTGGATGTTAAATGAGGTAAAATAACTCACCAGTTCTCAGATATTCTATTAATATTCAAACACAGTGTAGAGTTTGCTTTCGAGAGACAATTATACCGAACTATTACCAGCCATGAAACAGTCCACTTAACCTGCTAATAAAATGAAGTTGTAATAAAAAAAAATGCTGCCAGGTTTCCTAAATTTAAACTATAATCTACAATCCATTAGATACTATCCTATTTGGTAGCTTGGAAAAACTGTCCACCTCACCCTGACCATGGATTATTGTTGAAACTATAACCCCAACTCACTGCACAGGGTTGTTGTGGGGAAAGTAGAAGGCAAGAATGTTAGGCATGCTACCCACCTTAATGTGTGTGTGAGTGAGTGAGTGAGTGAGTGAGTGAGTGAGAGAGAGAGAGAGAGAGAGAGAGAGGGAGGGAGGGAGGGAGGGAGGGAGGGAGGGGGGAAAATACAGATAGCCTACAGTTATTTAGCAACTAAGTTCCAAGAAACCACCCCCAAAAATATTTATGACCCAGTTCTGAAGTTCTGATAGCTGCCCCTCCTCCCCACCATTTTGGGTGCTTGGCAACCAGTCTGCATTTATAGCCTTTTACACTGTCCCTTGATCACATGATGGCATCTTATGACATTTTTGCCAAAAAAATGGCATTCACCTCCAGTTTTAGGCAAAATTTTCCCATAGCAAGCAATTGACTGCTATGTCTGCTTAACAATTGTCATATTTACTTAACACCCACCATAAAAAAGCTTGTAAAATTGGGTGGGTCACATGCTTTACAACTATTATGACTTATAACCATAATGGGCAGGGTCCATTACAGTTGTAAGTCCAGGACTATCTGTAATAATAAAATAAGGGAAAGTGTTACGTGGTCAACTTCTACAAAAGATCAAGGGGAATGAAGATAAAAGATAAAACCTGGCGATAGTTTGTAACTGGAATACGAAAAAAAGAAACCAGAAGCTCAAAGAACAAGCTACTCAAACAAATGCAAGAAGGAGCCTGGATAGCTCAACAGACTAAAAGCCTGTTATTAACATTCAGCTGTCTGCAGTTATTGCAGGTTCGAATCTCCCCAGGCTCAAGGTTGACTCAGCCTTCCATCCTTTCTAAGGTAGGTAAATTGAGGACCCAGTTTGTGGGGGCAATAAACTGACTTTGTATAAAATATACAAAAGTATGAAGGCTTTTGCTTAACGCATTGTAAGCCGCCCTGAGTCTCCAGAGAAGGGCGGCATATAAATCTAATTTAAAAAAAAAAAGGTCAGAACTGAAAAATCATCAAATTGCAGACTGTGCAAAGTAGCAGAGAAACAATCAATCATATACTAGCACACCAACTGACTATATACCACAACATAACACACTCACCAGAAGTATAAACTGGAACATTTGTAAAAATTAACATGTGCCAGTAATGAAAATTACTGGAAATACAGACCTGAAAAAATCATTGAAAATGAGCAGGTTAAAATATTATGGGATTTCCAAATGTAAACTGAAAAATTATTGGTATATAACATACTAGATTTGACTGTGATTAAAAAGAGGAAAGTGTGGATAATTGATGTGAAAAAGCCACGGGATATTAGGATGAAGGACCAAGATTATTATTATTATTATTATAATTTTATTTCTATACCGCCCTTCTCCTGCGGGACTCAGGGCGGTGTACAGCCAAGATAAAACATTGCATATAAAATTTAAAAACAATTTAAAAAACAATTAAATAATTTTGGCCCAAGATATTAAAAACAACCCAATTAAAACCAAATTCAATTAAAACTGAGAGGATGGGATCAAGCCAGCCCAGCTAGATGGAATAGGTGTGTTTTCAGGGCCCGACGAAAAGTCTGGAGGTCTGATATCGTGCGTATCTCAGGGGGTAGGTCATTCCAGAGGGCGGGTGCTGCCACAGAGAAGGCTCTCCCCCTGGGGGTTGCCAGCCGACACTGTCTGGCCGACGGCACCCTAAGGAGGCCCTCTCTGTGCGAGCGAACCGGTCGGTGGGATGCTATTGGCGGCAGAAGGCGGTCTCGCAGATAACCCGGCCCTAAGCCATGGAGCGCTTTAAAGGTGGTCACCAACACCTTGAAGCGCACCCGGAAGACCACAGGAAGCCAGTGCAGCTCGCGCAGGAGAGGTGTCATATGTGAGCGCCCCGTCGCTCCCATAATCCCCCGCGCGGCCACATTCTGGACTAACTGCAGCCTCCGTGTGCACCCCAAGGGGAGCCCCATGTAGAGAGCATTGCAGTAATCCAGGCGGGAAGTGACAAGTGCTTGAGTGACCGTGCGTAGGGAGTCCCGATCCAGAAAGGGGCGCAACTGGCGTATCAGGCGAACCTGATAAAAAGCCCCCCTGGCCACGGCCATCATGTGCTCTTCTAAAGACAGCCGTGGATCCAGGAGGACGCCTAAGTTGCGAGCCCTCTCCGTGGGGGCCAGTGATTCACCCCCAATAGCCAGCAATGGCACCATCTGGCTATATCGGGATGCCGGAAGCCACAGCCACTCGGTCTTGGAAGGGTTGAGTCGGAACCTGTTTCTCCCCATCCAGGCCCGCATGGCCTCCAGACACTGGGACATCACTTCAAGGGCATCGTTGGGGTGGCCTGGGGTGGAGATGTACAGCTGAGTATCGTCAGCGTACTGATGGAACTCCACCCCAAAGCCACGGATGATCTCACCCAGCGGCTTTACATAAATGTTGAACAGAAGGGGCGAGAGGACCGACCCTTGTGGCACCCCACATGCAAGGCGCCTCAGGGTCGACCGCTGCCCCCCTGTCAACACAGATTGCGACCGGTCAGAGAGGTAGGAGGAGAACCACCGCAGACCGGTGTCCCCCACCCCCAACCCCTTCAACCGGTGCAACAGGATACCATGGTCGATGGTATCAAAAGCCGCTGAGAGATCTAACAGGACTAGGATAGAGGAGCAACCCCTATCCCGAGCCCTCCAGAGATCATCCACCAACGCGACCAATGCCGTTTCCGTGCTGTACCCAGGTCGGAAGCCAGACTGGAGCGGGTCTAGATAGACAGCTTCATCCAGGTACCGGGGAAGCTGCCGCACCACCACACTCTCAACAACTCTCAAAAGATATGGAACAGATCACAGAGTATCGAAATCTGAAAGTTGAAGATGAAATATTATCACATAAACAAATTATTGTAGTTCTAGGGGTGATAAGCACACTGGGTGCCATACTAATAGACTTTTGGATGGCACTTTAAAATATTTTTGCATTGATAAAATTTCCATCTGTCAATGAACCATAATACAGATAGTCCTCTACTCAGAACTGAATCCAAAATTTCTGTTGCTAAGTGAAACATTTATGCCCCATTTTATGACCTGTCTTGTCCCAGTTGTTAAGTGAACCTGGCTTCCCCATTGACTTTGCTTGTTGGAAGGTTACAAAAAGTGATCACATGATCCCTGGACCGTCATAAATATGAGTCAGTTGCTACGCAGCGACGTCTACGCTGGCTTGGGCATGTCGTGAGAATGGCTGATGGTCGGATTCCAAAAGATCTCCTGTATGGAGAATTAGTGCAGGGAAACCACCTCAGAGGGAGACCACAGCTGTGATATAAGGATATCTGCAAGAGGGACCTAAAGGCCCTGGGAATGGACATTAACAACTGAGAAACCTTGACCTTCGATTGTTCAGCTTGGAGGCTAAAGACGCAGCATGGCCTTCTCCAGTTCGAAGAAACACTTGTTCGGCAGACTGAGGCAAAGAGGCAGTCCTGGAACCAGCGAAATCTGGGGGCTGGGCTGGGGACGGAATGTATCCGTCCTCAGTGTGGAAGGGATTGCCACTCTCGAATTGGCCTTTTTAGTCACACTAGATGCTGTTTTAGGACCTCTTTCCAGAGCACAATACCATAGTCTCTTGAGACTGAAGGATGCCAATGCCAAGCATCTTAATTTTGAGCACGTGACCATGGAGATGCTGCAATGGTTGTAAGTGTGAAACTATTTTCAGTTTCATACTTACTTGAGGATTACCTGTAACGGGTAGAAGCTTGTTAAAGAGAGATCCATTCTAGAAGTAAGGAAAACTTGATAGTGAAAACAATTAATTAATTGAATAGCTTGCCTCCAGACGTTGTGGGTGCTCCATTACTGGAAGTTTTCAAAAATAGACTAAGCAGCCATTTCATTGGAATGGTGTAAGGCAGTGATGGGTTAAACTAGAAGATCTCCAAGGTCCCTTCCAGCTCTTATTTTCTATGCATGTAGAAGATTGCATATTGAATTTTCCTGAATTTTCTAATAGGATTTTTTTTTTTAATTTGATTTATATGCCGCCCTTCTCCGGAGACTCAGGGTGGCTTACAATGTGCTAAGCAATAGCCTTCATCCTTTTGTATATTTATACAAAGTCAGCTTATTGCCCCCACAAACTGGGTCCTCATTTCACCTACCTTAGAAAGGATGGAAGGCTGAGTCAACCTTGAACCTGGAGAGATTTGAACCTGCAGTAATTGCAGGCAGCTGGTCTTAATAACAGGGTGCTTTAGACCACTGTACTACCAATGCTCTTTGAAATGTCTTGGAGTGGAGATCCTCTACCAGTCAGCTTCAACAAAACTGGAGCAAACGGACCAATGCTCAGTATCCTAAACAGCATAAAAAGTAGACTGCAGCTTATTGTCTTGATACGAAACATCCCATTTCCCGTTCTTCCATATTTGCAACCCAGTTGCAAAAAAAAAAAAATCTTGCTCCTGTTGAGTTATTTCACTAAAGAAAGAATAATTTATCATTTAAGGGAATGGGGGAAAGGTTACCTATTGTTCAGATGCACCATCTACCAAGGATACATTTCCAATTACTCTGTTTCATGAGTACAGAGGAAATATCCCCTGTGTCCTCTCCAGGTTCAATGCATTACAAAGGTAGGAGTTAATTGAAAGAGCCGGCAACAACAGTTGTGCCCTAGAGCCTGTAAATGTCTTCTGGCTGACTACGTACTGTAGTAAACCATGTATGTTTCTTTTAAAAAATGATGGACGGCATAGATGGGCGTCCGTCTGCCCCGGAGATCCTTCTCTGCGTGTCAACTCTTCTCTCTGAAACTCTTCCATAGTGGAGTCACTTTTAAAAAAACAAGAGAACTTGGCAAAATCAGTTTTCGGAGTAAGAGCAGGATAGCAGAATGAGAGGCTAAAATCTCTGAAATGAGAATTGCACTCAGTAGCAGTCGGGTATGTGTGTGTGAGAAAGAGAGAATTGCAGAGAATTTGCACTGAAAACTGTTTTGATCCACCTTGCTAATTGCCTGGCAACAATCTCTCCTCCCCCCACCTCACCCCACCCTCCAAAAAGAAGGCCAAGCACTGCATGATGAGTAGTTCTGCATCCATTAAACTGCTTTCCATTGTTGGTAATTGTTACCATTTATATTTCGATAAAGCAAGCATTCATTGAACAAGAGAGAGTATAAAAAGCAGACAAATCTCTATGAAACAAAAAGAGGGTTAATGCGTTGCTGAAATCTTCCTTGCTATTTCTCAGAAAAATTTCTTCCTTTGCAAAATAAAAGGGTTTTTTTTTTCTCCAGGATTTGAGATTTTTTTCTTCTTCAAATTTCGCACAGGTCAATTTTGTTTTAGAACTTTATAGTTGAAAGTGGCAGGTGGAAGGTTTGCTGATTTGGTAGTTCTCTTTCACATACCTTATTGTCTCCTGGATCTGACTGTAATTCTAAGTCAAATCCCAGAAAAGTTCCTATGCTATGGGATTTAATAGAAATAAGCTGGGAAATCTGCAGACCACCTAGGTCCTAGGAGATTATTTATAGGCAGGATATTCACACAAACTCAAGAGGATACTTTTTAACACATGAGAATTGCATCCCAATTCTTTTTTCTTAGGAAAGAAATTATAATGGTGAAAGCAGGTAGAAAAATTGCAGTAAACATTTTCTGGATATTACCACATGAAATAGCTCAGTCAACACTTAACACCTCCAACTTTGTCATGAAGTTTTGTAACTGTTCAGCATCCCTCAGAAGTGTTGTGTAAATAAATTGATACAACTAAGCAATTTTTTTAATTTATTTCATTCCCTAGGTTGATGTATTTATCCCAAAGAAAGCCATTTCTTAATTAATTAATGTTCCCCTCAAAAAAAAAAAAAAACCACAACCATTTAGAAATTCTTACGATGTCTACGTTCTGAGTTCATGAACATACAATGAAAACCAAATCAGAGAGAGAGAGAGAGGGAGGGAGGGAGGGAGGAAGAGGGAACACATACATTGGCCAAAAGATCAAAAGGTGCTTTTTCCAAAAAGCATCTGGAAATTCTTGGTTGTTGTTTTTTTCTTTGAAAATGTTTTGCTTCTCATCTAAGAAGCTTCTTCAATTCTCTTCTGAACTGAAGAAGCTTCTTAGATGAGAAGCGAAATGTTTTTTAAAAAAATCAAGAAAGTTCAGTTGACTTTTGGAAAACCGTGACTTGGATGATTTAGAACTTCCACAGACATTAGCCAGAAGGCACATTCCAAATAGGAGCGGTGCATGCTCCATAATGTAGTTATCACAGTCTCTTTGACTAAAAATGTATCTTGTAGTTTCTTGACATAGTAAACAAGCTCTATGTAAACTCTCTGACAAGAAATAACTAAATGCTTGCTTCATAACAAAAAAGCCAACCTTCATTTGTTCTTTATTATAGCCGCTCTGTGTCCTTCAGTATTCTCTAGTCCCAAATGTTAAATATGCCTCCAGCAGTGGTGGGATTCAATTTTTTTAACAACCGGTTCTGTGGGCATGGCTTAGTTGGGGGTGTGGCTTGGTGGTCATGTGACTGGGTGGGCATGGCTAGCTGGTCATTTGACCAGGTGGGCATGGCTAGCTGGTCATGTGACCGGGTGGGCGTGGCTATCTGCATAGGGGCTACCCAGAGGGCTGAAAAAAGTGATTTCTAACAGGTCCTTGTACTTTTGACCGGTCTTCGCACTTATGACTGGTCATCATTTATGCCCATTGTAGCATTCTTAACAACCGTGTCACTCATTTCACAACTGCTTCTCTTCACCATGGTGACAAGATAGGGCAAAAACATAAAATGTGAGGACAGTTGTAAGTTCGAGGACTGGTCAAAAGTGCGAGGACCAGTCAAAAATAACTTTTTCAGCCCTCTGAGTAGTCCATATGCATAAAAGGATACAGCAATAGAGAGGGATGAAAGAAGGGAAGGGAAATTAGAGTAGGAGGGAGGGTAAGAGAGGGAGGAAGAGAGGAGGAGAAGGAGAAAGGAAGAGGAAGTAGGGAGGAGAAGAAGAGGGGGGAAAGAGAAAGTAAGAAGGAAAGAAAAGAGAGAGGTGGTAGGTTTGAGGAGAAAGATTGCTGTACAATAAAAAAGATGAAAGGGAAGAAAGCCAACCCCAAACAAATATAAAGATATTAAGATAAAGAATGAATTGTTAAATTTTAAAGAATAAAAGAGAACAAATATGAATAAATAGCAATAATTAGAAACACACATACAAACATACAATGTATTTTCTTTGAACAGAGTATTTGGCCGGTTCACAAATTTAAACAGTGTTTAGTCATTTCAATTAAATTTACAATTTTTATATTTCCTTTTTGCCATATTTATTTCTCATCTATTTTTTTTAAAAAAACCAATATTACCCTTCATCCTCATCTCTAATCTTAATCAAATTCAATTTTTCCCTTCTATTCTATATTATACCCCTTCCCATTAGATTGTCATCTATTTTTCTATCCATCCTCACATTGGTTAATTATGTAATATTACAGTTGTTTAATACAACTTCAACATTTTAATATAAATCAATAAGTTATATAACTATTTTTTTATATATTAATCAATATGAACATGAATATTCCAATTATTTCCATGCAATCCAATTTCTTA
Organism: Pantherophis guttatus; assembly: GCF_059756535.1. Lineage (NCBI taxonomy): Eukaryota > Metazoa > Chordata > Lepidosauria > Squamata > Colubridae > Pantherophis > Pantherophis guttatus. The sequence continues at coordinate 146,071,190 of NC_142066.1, forward strand.
CAAATCAATTAATTATATTTACCAATAATAATAAACCAAATAATTTCCCCCATATATTCCTCCAAACCACAACTTAACCATTTCTGCTTTCAACACAATATACAATTAATAGTATCTCAATTATTACAATTCCCTAGTTAAATAGAGCTTTTTTTCTTTTGTGTTTTAAAATCTTGAATTCTCCTCTTTTGTCCTAAATTTCCCATTGTTTGTAGCTTTGCACCTACTTTTTTTGGTGAGGAAAAAGAAAAAGAAATCTCTCTCTGCCTCATTTTGTCACGTTGCAGCTAAGACCCTGCTTTACTTTCAGTTTCACTTTTTCAGCATAGCTAGGGGGAAAAAATCTGCTCCAGCACTCTTTGCAGATAGCAACAGAGCCCTGGCAAAACAGCTGAGAGCAAATCAGCTGAGAGTCGGGAGGCCGATCTAATCAACTTGTGCTAATTAACTGATGCTGAAGCTGAAAGGGCTGTTTTTTCTTGCTGTTTGCTTGCAAGGAGGTAAGTGCTGCGAGGCACAGGCCAAAGGGTGGGGGCCACCCTCCTTGCCACGTAGCCCCCCCTGCCGCCCCCCTTGCCTCTTACCAGCCACTAAGGCATTCCACCGCCCCCCAGGGGGTGGTACCTCCCACTTTGGCAACCACTGGCTTAACTACTTAACAACCAGTTCTACCGAAGTAGAATCCCACACCTGGCTCTACCCATTTATTTTTGCAGGCATCGGTCTACTCATTTGTTTTCTTTTAACACTGATCAGCTGTAGGGCGGCCCTTTGAAGCCCTGTGGCAGCTGCGAGGCCAATAAAATTATAAAAAAACACTGAACTGTTTGTTAGATTGCTGGCTCACCCACCCCTCGCCCAGTGGTGTGGAGGGGCGGGGCAAGGTGGGGACAAGCCAGCAATTTAACAAACGGTTCGGCTGAACCTGCCTAGAACTGGCAGAATACCACCACTGGCCTCCAGGATACTAAAAGATTAGCCAGAATTGCTATAGATGCATTTAGAAGCCAGAATGTTTTGAAGCTACTGTTCTAACCAAATAAACAAACAGACAACTGGTTATTAAGAAGAATGTATGTATAATAATACATAGCCAGGCTCTGTTGTGACCCCAACTTCCGAGCCTTTCCTAACAGAGGTGATGGGGTGGAACTGACAAGGCCTTCCTCTCCAGGATCCTCCTCTCTGGCAATGCCTCAGGTTTCATCCAAAGGGCAAGAGGAACAGCCTGGGATATGCCAGGAGGAAAGCATATCGGAACAACAACTGATAGGGAGTGAGGATGATGAATCCTGGCTTGATCCCAGGCAGCGTCGGAAGGAGAAGTGTGCACAGCAACGAAAGAGGCGTGGGAGGGCCAGAGATTGAGCTGAGTCATTGAGCCACACCCCACAAGGAATAAAAGTGGGTATGATTGCTCTTCAGGCTTTGTGATGGTCAAAGTTAAAACCTGAGAGTCACATCGCGTTACCTGAAATCTGGCTTGTACATATTTGGATTGGACCTTGGCTAACTCTTGCTTCGTGGATTACTTTTTTGCTACTGGACCGGACTGAGGATAAACTCTCACTCGCTTACTGTGAGTGAAAACTGACTTGGCAGGCATTTCGCAGTTTACTGCCAAAACACTTATCTGCAAGGGATTCTAGTCTGATTGCATAATAAAACCTTGGCAGGCGTGCCTGGTTGTGTGTTTGCCTGTGTAGGGAAGGGGGGACAGAACAGGAACCTTAAGAGGCAGATTGGGATTGCCGAAAACTCTGAAGAAGCAATAATTGGAAATCTTCATTCTTTCAGGTGTTACTTTGTTTGGGTGCTGCTTCTTGTAGGTTTCTTGGAAACCTAGAGAAGGTCTCCACCATCTGATGTGGGCCTACCTAAGAAATGGAATTGATAGTCCCAGGTAATGTTTTTTACCTCAGGAGATCATCCTCTTACAAGAAGATGACATCTGTGGCTCAGTAGGAGATAGTAGGTGATCAAGATTCAAGGTTCAACATTATGGATGGAAATAACAGAAAATGTCCAGTTTCTATATTGCTGTTTTTAATAATTAAGATTCTCTCCAATTGCTTAAATGAAGGAGATCCTCATCCACAAGCAAGTTTTATCCATTTACAATCAGAATTTTGTCGACAATCTATGAGCAAGAAAAGGAAATGAGAAATGGAACTTGGCTATGTGTGTCAAAAAGTGACTGAATATCAGCTTCCAATTTCCCTAACCATTTGTCATATTGGCTAGTATTTCGGTCCATGGAAGTTTAGTTCCAGTTTCTCCACCACTGGTTTAGGCTGTCATCACACACAACATCTAATTAAATCTCACTGAAATCAAGTGGATTTAAGCAGCCTAGCACTGCAAAATTGCAGCCTTGTGATCTGACTGGATCTTTTGTTTTGCAAAACCAATATAGGAATATTACAAACATTAATGCAATGGGGATTATTGTCTCCAGCCATAAAGCCGCTGTGTAAATAGGATTATTCCTGGCTATGACCCCCCTCCGGTGTATTAAAAATGCATTGCCCAGGAACTCACTGTTACAAATAGACTGCATTGTAATTCAATACATTAGTGCAGTAGACTTTTCGATTCCTGTATAATTATACAATGAAAGCTTCAATCCCCAGCACTGGGGGAGCATTTAAAAATTACAGCAGAGGGAGTATATTACTATCCCTCAAATCTCCTCATTGTAGAAATTGCTTTCAGTTCAGAGAAATTATTTTAGACTTAAATTCATCTGGCGAATTTCATAGAAGTAGTATAGAAAATAAAGGAAGTTGTAGATAACCATTTATCAGTTTCAAACAGCTACAGCTTTTTTACCTAAATAAAATTATGTATTTTTTTCATGAAGATGTTGATCTGATTCTACTTTTATATATCAATTTTAAAGCACCTATAAATCACCAGGTAGTCGAAAGAAGATAGGTATTAATAAAGGACATCGGTTTGCCCAAAATACACAGATGCAAATTTGTATTGAAGATGTTTGTTGATCTAGATAGACATAGATAGAAAAGCAGAATCATATATTTGGAAAGAGCGATTTAGATAATAATTCCTTGAATTATATAAAAGCCTTGATGGTACAGTGGTCTAAGCACCCTGTTATTAACACAGCTGCCTGCAATTACTGCTGGTTCAAATCTCTCCAAGGCTCAAGGTTGACTCAGCCTTCCATCCTTTCTAAGGTAGGTGAAATGAGGACCCAGTTTGTGGGGGCAATAAGCTGACTTTGTATAAATATACAAAAGGATGAAGGCTATTGCTTAACGCATTGTAAGCCGCCCTGAATCTCCGGAGAAGGGCGGCATATAAATCAAATTAAAAAAAAAAAATTCTAGAACCATTTAAATCATAGTTCCTGGAACCCAAATTCAGGCATTCCCCCCACAACACAGAACAGAATAACAGAGTTGGAAGGGACCTTGAAAATCTTCTAGTCCAACACCCTACTCAAGCAGAAGACCCTATACCATTCCAGACAAATGGCTGTCAATCTCTTCTTTAAAAATTCCAGTGATGGAGCAGCCACAATTACATCCACTGATTAATTTTTCTCACCATCAGGAAATTTCTCCTTAGTTCCAGGTTGGTTCCTTCCTTGATTAGTTTCCATCCATTGCTTCTTGTCCTGCCTTTAGATGCTTTGGAAACTAGGTTGACCCCTCTTCTTTCTGGAATATTGGAAGATTACTATAATGTTTTTCTCTTCATTAGATCAGACATACTCAATTTCTGCTACCGTTCTGCATATGTTTTAGCTTCCAACCACCATAATCATCTTTGTTGCTCTTTTCTGAGCAACAAAGGATAAAGGATATCCCATCACCTCTCAATACAATTCATTCCATTCTCAACTTCTCCTATTGTTAAATTTTCTTTAATAAACAGCTGGAATCTGCCTTTCTGTTCTCTATCTATGATGTATTTATTAACTTTTCATAATGCTTTACAGGACTCCCTGAGTGGTTTACAAATGCCAACATATTGCCCCCATCAATCTGGGTCCTCATTTTACTGACCTTGGAAGGATGGAGGGCTGAGACAACGTGAGCTGGTTGGGATCAAACTCTTGGCAATGGGCAGAGTTAGCCTGCTATACTGCATTCTAACTACTCCCCACCTCAGCTCGGTTTAAAAACATAGTTTTGCAGCCTTGCTTGGGGTTGACATAATTGCACATAGCCGTGGGGCTGGCTAGCATCCTGAAAGCTCTCCGCCCCAGCTTTTAATTCACTTTTACACTGGTTTTTAATTCATCCTTGCCTTTTAAAATTTTCTACACTGTTTTTATGTTTTGATATTTTATCTACACACTGCCCAGAGCTTTTACATACGAGGTTCATGGCCACCACAACAGTGATGGTATTCAGTTCTATCCGGTTCGGGCGAATAGGTAGCGGCGGTTGCAGGAGGCTCCGCCCACCCTCCTGGACATCATCATGTCCCATTTTTTATGCTCTGCGCATGTGCAGAAGGTCCTGCACATGTGCAGAGGTGTCATGTGCGAGCATTTGTGAACCGGTAGCAAGGGTAAGTCAATACCACTCCTGCACCACAAGTGGGAATGTAATCATGATGGGAAGCAAAATTGCATTTGAGCAAGTTAGAGAGACTAAAGGTTGGTAATTCTACCTCTCTGCATAGACTGAATTGATTTAAACTATTGTTTAGATGTCAGACTAGGTTGCCAGTATTATCACTCTGAATAGGAGTAGATCTCAAGATTTTCAGGTAGAAGCCTTTTCCATTTTAACTTATCCTTCTAATGGAGTATGATAAAGACTAAACATTTTGTTTTGCTACAATTCAGTTGGGCACTGAATTGTAGAGTTATCCACCATGTGTAGCATGAGCTCATCTGTCTTTGCAATTAGGAGGGGAGAAATGATATTCTGAGAACAATCTCTCTTTTACACACACTCCAATAACAAATGTTCAGAACCATTCCATTTACATAATCCTGTTTATATTCCACCCTGAAAGCTAAGTTACTTCCATCCCCATTAGTCTGTAACTTTCCCTTGCTGTTCCTTTTTGTTGTAATTCCTTTTTTCCTTGTATTATTTTCTTTCTCCCTGCTCTTTATTTGAATTATTAAACTGCCAGTCTATTTCTATGCAGTCCAATTTCCCCCATAAATACAGTAGGGTTATTTAAAAGCAAGATTTCTTACCTTTTCTATATTATCTTTCAATCTATCTTTTCAGAGTAAATGTCCTAGACTTTTCTAGTCTTGTAAAGGCTCTGATTTACCACCATTCATTTAACAACTGTTTGAAGTTAAAGAGGCACTTAAAAATGACTTACAACTGTTATAGCATCCCCATGGTCACATAATCAAAATTTGGGTTGCTTGGCAACTAGCAGGTATTTACGATGTTTCAGCTGGCTTCTGAGAAGCAAAATCAAGGGGGGTGGGAGCTGGATTCACTTAATGACTGTGTGATTCGCTTAACAACTGCAGTGATTCCCTTAACAATCATGGCAAACAAAGTCATAAAACTGGTCACAACTCATTTAACATTGATTAGAAATGAAAATTCTGATCCCAGTTGTGGTCATAAGCCGAGGACTATCTGTATATTCAGTAGAATATGCATGCAGGTAGTCCTTGACATACAACAGTTCATTTAGTGACCGTTCAAAGTTACAACAGCACTGAAAAAGTGACTTATGACCGTTCTTCACACTTACAACCATTGTAGCATCCCCAAAGTCACTTGATTCAGATGTTTGGCAACTGGTTTATATTTATGATCATTGTTCCATCCCAAAATCATGTGATCCCCTTTTACGACCTTCTGGTCAGCAAAGTCAATGGGAAATCCAGATTCACTTAACAACCATGTTACTAATTTAACAAATGCAATGGTTCAGTTAACAACTGTGGCAAAAAAACTTGGGCAAAACTCACTTAACAAATGTTTCACTTAGCAACATAAATTTTGGGCTCAGTTGTGGTTGTAACTCAAGGACTACCTGTATTTCCATGTTGCCTCGTTGCCACTTCATTTACTTTAAAGAAAGAGAGCTAATGAGGTAACTTACATGAAACTTACTTGCAAGGAATCAATGCTAGAATTATATAACACAGTTGTTAGGACACAAAAGAAAATTGTACCAGACAGCGATGTGCATGTCTGCTAATGAAGTGTGTCTTCCAAATGTCTAACTAGTTGAAGGTCTTTGACAGTAGCAACTCAAAAGCAGATTTTAAGCAGCACTAAGAAAAAGACTGCATCAATTCCTGATGATTCTATCTGGAACATCTCTAGACGACCATTGCAAGGTTTTTTAATAACTTAATATTTCCTTATTTGATCGTCCCGATGGCCTTTTCTGAGTACTGCGAATATTATGTCGTGGGCTGCGGTAGGCAAGAACAGACAGCATAGATACAACAGCACTTATTGACTCAATTGGAACTCTGAACAACAGGCAAATTCCTATAATTTATACTCTGGGCCCACAGGGCCTCGAGCAGAGGTGGGTTTCAGCAGGTTCTGACCAGTTCAGGAGAACCAGTAGCAGAAATTTTGAGTAGTTCGGAGAACCAGTAGTAAAAATTCTGACTGGCCCCGACCCCATCTATTCTCTGCCTCCCAAGTCCCAGCTGATTGGGAGGAAATGGGGATTTTGCAATAACTTTCCCCTGGATTGGGGATGGAATGGAAATTTTACAGTATCCTTCCCTTGCCACGGCCACCAAGCCATGCCATGGCCACCGAGCCACGGCCACAGAACCGGTAGAAAAAAAATTTGAAAACCACCACTGGCCTCGACCAATCATAATATTTGAAAAAGCCCACCCAAATATGAATGTTCTAAATTTCCCTTTAAAACAGTTGAAGTTAACAGTTAGGGTCATCTAAAGGTTAGTTTCACTTTAGCAGGGCTTAACACAACTATATGTTTCCAATACATAACAGCGAAGACTAGACAAAAGAAAATATTTAAATAAATGAAACAAGGAGAATCCAAAACATAATATTCTCATTTAAACATGAAGCCTTGACTGTGCCTCTCCTATTTATTGTATTACTTAACCCTATTTTCTGGACATGCATTATTTACATTTTGACCAGTGTTAGTGATAGCAACATTTATAGAACATGACGGTATTTTAAAGATAATTCCATCACCACCAAATTCATTTGAGATTATCTGTATCAACAAGTGTCACCGTTAATAAATATATACATTGAAGTAACTTGAGTATTCACTGTCTAATAACATAGTTCTAAATTTACCATTGCTCTAAAGGCAATTGCAGACAAAATATTTTAGGAACGAGGTATGTGTCGCAACGTTTGTAACTTCCTTCCACATGGCTGACTCATTCAGGTGAGCCAGCCTTCCATACCTTCGGTCCCTCTAGATGTCATGATTATGAATGCCCATTAGTAGAAGATCTACTTCAGAATAGCAGGGAACCCTGGGGTGGAAAATGTTGAGTCAGAGAATTAGCTTCATAGACATCAAGATTTATTTACTCTTTACTCTTTCGGGTCTTTTTAAATTGACTAGAAAACCTTTAGAAGAAGATTATGTATCTAAACATAACAGTGCAGCTGTTGGGTTACCAGTGTCTATTCAGGATTCAGACTGGAATCTTTCCAGTTCTATTTGGAGATACCAAGAATTACACTGAAACTCTTCACTTTTACTTTTCCTGTTTCTAATGTGAGCTCTCAAGAATGTCTCAAAATCACTTCCCTACCCTAATGGTGAAAAATAAAAAGGAAGGGAGGGAGGGAGGAAGAAAGGAGAGGGAGGTCAGGGAGAGACATAAAATCAGACAGATAGAAATAGAGAGAGAGAGAGAGAAAAGCAGGCAGAAAGTGGAGAAGAAGAGAGGGAGGGAGAGAGGGAAGGAGGGAGGAAAGAAGGAGAGACAATCAGACATGAAGAGGAGAGGAGAGACAAAAGGAAGGAAGGAAGGAAGGAAGGAAGGAAGGAAGGAAGGAAGGAAGAAAGAAAGAAAGAAAGAAAGAAAGAAAGAAAGAAAGAAAGAAAGAAAGAAAGAAAGAAAGAAAGAAAGGACTTGTAATGACACAAGCCTTTGCAAATCAAACCTCGCTTCCTCCTCGCCAGACATCTGGTAAGCACTCTTTAGAAATGATGTTTATCAAGCATGTTATAAGCTCCAGTAATTTGGCAAATCTGCAGGTTTCAGCCTAGGGCTTTTGCGTCATAAGAACCTGCTCTATCACCTAACCTTTTTACTGTGCAGTCTGTCAAAAAGAATTTCACCCTTTTTCTCCATACAAGGGATCAGAGTAGATTTAAAAACAACACCTAAGCTGACCTTTTCTGCATTTCCTTCCAGCCCTGTGTTCTTTTTATAAAGTAAGTCTTGCTATCGAGTACATCCCACCCAGTGTATTTTAGGGAGAAGCCCAGATGTTCTTGGCCAAACAAAAGGTATCGTTTATGAAATAGCAGCCAACCAAGATGGAGTCAAGGGAAAAAGGGAACTTGTTTTGTTTAGTTCACTCCATTACTAGGGAAAGGATGCAGACGTGGAAAAATACAGCAAAAAATCTTGGTTAGTAAGCCTTTCCATAAAGTGGTAAGGGCATCTCAACCAAACCAGTGAATTAATTGACCTCACAAAGTGTCAGGTGGAGAATGAGAGAGAGCCACCAAACAAAGCCAAAGGAATCTGCTTTTGCCCCCCTGATTATTACAGCGCTGATCTTTCGGCTCATAAAGTGCCAATTCAATAAATTAGACTGAAACTCTTTGGTCACTCTGCAATGATATATCTGAGGTTATCCCATCTATTAATTATGCAAGAAGAAAACATTAATATAATAATTCTGAACTAAATTTATGCTCTCTGGGAATTCATTTGTTCTTTTACAAATGAACTTTGTCCCTAAAAAACATAGATGTGCTTTATTTGCCATGTAGACTATCTTGTTTAATTAGGCCTGATTTCTGAGGACAAGCAAGGGTTCCCTCTGTGAATTATGGTGCTTCCGTGTCATTTCCCTCTAGTACCAGAGTTAAGTGAGGCCAGATCTACCATTAGACACCAGGTGGCTTTTATCTCTGAAACGTTATTAAAAAGGCAGGAAAATATTGGTTATTTAGGAGCCACATATTGACTAACATATCCCTAATTTTACTAGGCAGAAGGTGCAAGAATGGACTATTTGTGGCCTTTTCAGCTTGGAATTTTTTTATTTTTTAATTATTATTATTTTTTTTGCTTTAATTTATATGCCGCCCTTCTCCGGAGACTCAGGGCAACTTACAATGCATTAAGCAATAGCCTTCATACTTTTGTATATTTATACAAAGTCAGTTTATTGCCCTCTCAATCTGAGTCCTCATTTCACCTACCTTTGAAAGGATGGAAGGCTGAGTCAACCTTGAGCCTGGTGAAATTTGAACTTGCAGTAATTGCAAGCAGCAGGTGTTAATCTGTTAATAACCGTGCTTTAGTCCACTGTACTACAGGCTCTTCCACGTTGACACCTTGACTGTGATGGGGGAAATTATGCTAGCTCTAGAACTGGCAACCTTGAAATCAATCATAATAACTCCTTCCACTCCATCCATAAAATGCCCTATTTGGAGATGGTGATCTCCTCCTCCTCCTCCTCCTCCTCCTCCTCCTCCTCCTCCTCCTCCTCCTCCTCCTCCTCCTCCTCCTCCTCCTCCTCCATCTTCAACAGCTTTCTAGGACAACAGCTGATTGCCCAAACCATTTTTCCATGGTCAAGCTCATCACCATCACCCATGAAAAGATGCTAACCAGCCCTCTAAAACCACTCTCAACAACCGGTCTCAATGTGTTCTGACCTAGGCTTCCTGAGAAAGCATAAATCACAATCTTAGTCCCAAAAAAACTCTTTTATTGAGACGGTTGTGAATTATGGTCATTCACAGCCCATAATGATTCACAAACGGTCTGTGAAGATTCCGACAGATGTCTGCTTGAGCTGACACAGTCTTTCAGGTAATGTTGATAAGCACACACCTTTATCTTCCTTGAAATGCTGCCAGAGACCTAATTGTGAATTAGTTTTGTAAAGCCAAATGGAGCACAGAGTCAAACGGACTTCTCAGAGCTTGAATTGACTATATGAACTAATTGCTTCCTGCAAAGGCTCAAATCCGATTGCTCCTTTTTTATGTGTTTTGGGAGGGGCCAATCATCTCCAAGCCTTACTCCCGAGTCATCCTTTTTTTCCTTAATTGTTCTTGCCTTCTAGCAGCTCTGCGCATGCACACACTGGGAACAGGCTCACACTGTTCTTCTGCCTCGCTGGTGTCTGGAGGCTCCAGAGGCAGCACATAACTATCAGATGGCCCTGGCCCCCTCTCTGCCTCTGATGCAGAGCCCTCATCCGAGCCTTCTCCAGACTCCAGGACTGGCCCACGTTTCTCCCCAACCTCCTCATTGTCTAAATCTGCAGCCAGCTCTGCTGGCTGTTGGTGGGCCACAACACAATGGAACAAGGTTATTTGCAATATAATTATATTTTTATTGCAGAGAACAGGCATTTTTCAGGTGCCAAAATAATTTACCTGCCCTTTGTATAATTGGAGGGGTATAATTTACATCTCTGCTTCTAGTTACAAAGTGATTTGGGCTGGTCCTTGTTATGGTTGTTGCTGGTAGTTTGTTTCTGTTAAGAAAATTATTTTCTATATTGCCATGAAGACAATAGCAATAGCACAAAGTTGATGGAAAAAAGGACAAAGTTGGTGCAGCAAAATGTGGTAGATTGTAGGAAAGACCATTTGATCTAATAATGTAATTTTAATAGTAGTTTTAAGACTGATTGGGTAGATGCAGGGGTGACATTATAATATAATTTTAATCATATTTAAACTGTATCTCAAATTATTGTATTTTATTCCGATTTCATTTTAGATCGTATTTTATTCTAATTGCATTTTTAATCGTGCGTTATTCCAATTTCATTTAAATTGTTTTACCAAACTTTTGTAATGATTTGTTTCTGGAACTCTGCACTTTGATATGGCCCAAGGGCTAATCAATAAATAAATTCATTCAATAGCACTTAAACTTATATACCGCTGCACAGTGCTTTACAGCTCTCTCTAAGTGATTTACAGAGTCAGCTTATAGCCCCCAACAATCTGGGTCCTCATTTTACCCACCTCAGAAGGATGGAAGGCTGAGTCAACCTTGAGCCTGGTGAGATTTGATCTGCCAAACTGCTGGCAGCCGGTGATCAGCAGAAGTAGCCTGCAGTACTGCACTTTAACCACTGCACCACTGCAGCTCTAGACTAGCCTCTGATTTATTGAATGATATATCATTTTTTTTTAATTTGATTTATATGCCGCCCTTCTCCGGAGACTCAGGGCGGCTTACAATGCGTTAAGCAATTTGATTGGTTGATTTTTATAAACTGCCCAAGTCCCATCAACTCTGAGACAGATTTCAGATGTACTAAGATAGCTCTTCTGAGAATCCCATTGGCCATTCTAGTTTACAATATTGAAAGTTACCATTCCAATAAATCTAGAAGGCATAAGAGTTGGTAAAATTGTATTTTATCATATAGAATTCTGGTAGTTTCTTAAAAAGAGTTCAAGGACAAGGGATGGAAAATTCCAAATAGAATCCATTGGAGTTATAAGCCATATCATAGCCAGTTTAGACTCTGACAAGGAAACCAACAAGCCAGTTCCAATTGCTGGATGAACCATTGCTTGAGACAGAGGAGGATATTCTGTCAGGTAATCATGCGCACGGATGCCACCAGTCTTGGAAGATGAGGAGTCTGAGATGTCATCCCTTCCTGTGCAAGGGCTCACTGTGCTGAAAGGAGAAAAGAGCAAAGGTATTCTGCAAGGTTCCTCATGAGAAAGAAAACACACTTCTGAATGAGCAACACTGGGGTTGCTTCTATTTAAGAAATGCAGCATATTCAAGCTTCTCCATTGGCAGCAACTGTTCATTTAAAGAGACTCCATGTGCCTTGACATCTGACTTGAAAGTCATGACTGTGACTCTAGACCTGATCCATCTGGTGACTCTTCTATGACATTTAGACTTTGCTTTAACACTCTTGTGCCTTCTGCTTTTGATTTGGAATTCTGGACTTGGTTTCTCTAGTACAGGGCTGTTAACAGGGGTGGGTTCTACTTACCTTTACTACCGGTTCGCAACGGGATCGCACATGCGCACTGGCTTCACTTGCACGTGCGTCTTGATACTGCACATGCACAGAAGCTTCTGCACATGCGCAGATCACCGATGACAACATCCGGGGTGGTGGGCGGGGCCTCCTGCCGGTTTTACTACCAGTTCTTGTGAACCAGTCCGAACCGGGGGCAACCCACCACTGGCTGACAAACTCCCACCCGGGAGATGCCTCATGCGCTGGCCCTGCCCATGCCCGTTTTAGCAAAGGGGGGGGGGAAAGTCCTGATATGTCACGTGACGACGTGAGTTTGACACCCCTGCTCGTGTGTGTGTGTGCATTTGCACTCATATTTCATTTGCTGCTTGTTTATATACTTCACCAACTTCCCAGTAAAGGTTTCAACCACCTCTCTGTTTATGGATGCTTGGTTTGAGACAGGACGAGTTGGTCTATCTGTCATTCTTGTAACCCAGAATCTATTGATGAGGTGTCCTAACAGATTGCTGGCAAATTCCACACTGTAACTTTACTGTTCTTTAAAACATCGATGTGCTACCCTTCAGATATTTCTGAATTCAATTCTCCCCCAGCCTACTGAGAAGGTATGCTGAAAAGGAGAAGTCGGCAACATTTGGAGGCATACCTGTGTGTGCTTGAGAAGCAGTCATCAATACATTCCATCTCATAGCTACACAAGACATTTTGAAGTGTCTATAATTTTATAATTCCTTTTCAGATTTACATAGCTTTATTTTAGTGTTGTACATTAAATTTATGGAAGAGTTGTCCAATGTTTTTGGCTCAGTACCTATGTGATTTGTTTTTCATGTAGCCAGTCCCATGAGACCAAGGCAATGTTTAGAAAAAGCAGTCTGGAAAGGAAGTAAAGTATAACAGAAGAGAGTATTTATATTCAGGATTGAACTGTGAGGTCTTGCTGCTCTCTGAGCTTGGTTGTTTCCTTGCAGTCATTTCATTTCATTTCCCATCTAGGTAACATCATCAGTGCTAGCTCTGAACATGTTAGCTAGTTGTGTAATGAAAATGCAAGAAAATAACAAAGTATTGTGGTACACTGAAATCATAAGGTCTCTGAGAAGGTAACAAAGGAATATATATTAGTTATTTATGTTTCTTTCCATTTTCCATTTCTCCTTTCCATTCTAGGACACTCAAGGTGACTAACAGTTAAAATAAGATGCAACATTGGAGAATGATTTTAAAATGCATGAACAATAGCTAAGTGAAAAGGCATTGGGCTGACTTTCTTTTTTTCTTTCTTCCTTCCTCCCTTTCATTACTTATCTTTTTCCTTCACTGTTAGAAGTTCAGGCTTAGTTCAAGTTTGGGAAAATGGAAATGATCACAGACAGCCAATAAGAGAACCTCATTCAGCCAACCCAATAATGGCTTTTAACAATTAATTTATGTGGATTTCTCCTTTTTTTTTTTTTCCTTTTTAATTCTTCGTCCTCAGTTATTCATAATGAAGCCACGACAGACATCTGTTTTGTATAGTATCAAAGCAATGGTAACTAAATATCAAGAGATAACTTGAAGGAAATAATTACTGAACTTTCCCAGGCAATTATTATGCATAACCCTGATAAATTAAACTTTCAAATTCAGAAAATGCTGGGCGCAGCCATGCTTTGGAGTGACATCAAATGATTACATTCTTTCCAGGTGCTGCTTAAAATACATCTGACAAAATGAATGGAGAAATTGATGTTCCTTAATAAGGAGCCAGTCTTTCTCTTGGACATCTGCTGAACAAGCATCTGTCAGCTGACTCCAGATCATCGTGGCCCAGAAACCCATTTCATTCAGTAGTGGGATTCCAAATCTTTTCCGGTTCTGTGAGAGCATGCTTCGTGCACGCATGTATGCTTTGCGCATGTGCACGTAAGCAGCACTCAAAGACCGCCCTCGGTGTCAACACTGGTGAGCTGAGCTGTTTAGCTCAGCTGAGGCATGGCAATCTGCTCTGCCACATGAATCAGCTGAGCTAAAAAAGCAAGGGAATATAGGACCGGGAACGGCGGAGGCAGGAGGGCGGGGCCAGCCACAGGTGGTATTTGCTGGTTCTCCAAACTACTCAAACTTTCCACTACTGGTTTGCCTGAATTGGTCCGAACCTGCTGAATACCACCTCTGATTTCATTCCTTTGAAAATCACACCGTAGAGGAGAATGCAGGGATTCTCAATACACGGAGACAAGTTAGGAGGAAAAAGGAATTATGGCTGATCAGAAGCAGAGCCTTGCCCAAAGATTTCGGAATGACACCAAGACAAACAGACCAAACTAACCATGTACAAGCTACACAAGTGCTTTAATTAATCTGCACTTTGAAGAAGAGCCGAAGAGATGAGGAAGCTAATGACTTTGGTCACTTCCTTTGGCCCAAAAAACAGGAGGCCACGGATTTACCCACTACGTCTCTGACGGTAATAAAACAAGGAGAGGGTTATCTTCAGAAGGTCTTGAAAAAGCTTGATCAGTCTCATTGTTTCAGAGTTTTTCAATCTTTTGGTATCTAGCCTTTCGGAAAGCATATAATAATAAAAACCTTGATTTCTATGCTTTCTAAAGTAAAGCAAAATTAAGAGTTTTGGCCTTGTTGTTCAGACTGCTCTGGGAGACTTTAATTGATGCAAGCAGACCTTTTGCTAAATCTCTCTGAATATCATCTCTTGTAGCTTCAATTAAGTGTTAGTGGCAGGTTAAGTAAATAAGCCTTACTATACTATGTTCAGTATGGTTTCCTCTAAAATTGTGCTTATAAATTGCGGCACTGAGGGGTAAATCCCATTTAATTTAGTGAAATTTATAAGGGTAAGACTGCAAATAAACACCTGAGCTGCAGGTCAGTATTTCTGTGCCGAAAAAAGCAGGAAAACCCAGATACGACAGGGAAAGCTTTTGATGGCTTCATTATTTCATTCTCTTTAACTTGACAAGCTGGGGGTGGGGGGAAAGATTGTGCATATGTGTGTGCATATAACTAAACACAAAAAAAGAAAAACAGGGAACATTCTAAGCAAAATACAGTACGTATGCCAGAGGTGAAATGCTCCCGGTTCGGACCGGATCCCCCGATCCGGTAGCAATGGCAGCGGGTGGTTCGGAGAACTAGTAGCAACAATCTCTGCGCCACTTCCTCCCCTCACCATGCCCAGCTGAGCCGCACGATCATCAGAGGCTTTTTTTTTTAAAGCATTTTTTCTACAACCTCTTCTGAAGAAAAAATGCTTTTAAAAGTTTTTTTTTAAAAAAAGCCTCTGATGATTGTGCATCTCAACTGGGATCATCAGAGGCTTTTCAAAGTATTTTTTTCTGCAACCTCTTGGCCAAAGAGGTAGTAAAAAAAATGCTTTGAAAAGTCTCTGGCAACTCCCAGCTGAGTTGCCTGATCGGCAGAGAGGTATTTTTTAAAATGCCTCTCTGACGATCCCAGCTGAGTTGCCTGATTGGCAGAGGCTTTTCAAAGCAGTTTGCATTGTTATATTGTGTGTGTTTTTTTTCTTTTTTTTCTTTTTCCTTTTTCCTTCTTTTTTATTGTCTTTTTACTTTTCTTTACTTCATATTTTATAATGTATGTAATTAATGTGATATTTTATCTTTTTATACTTAATAAAGTTTGTTTTAAAAAAGAGAGAAAAGAAAAAAGAAAAAATACTTTGAAAAGTTAAAAAAAAAGTTTGCCACGCCCACCCAGTCACATTAAACCCCCCCCTCCCCAAGAACCGGTAGTAACAAATTTTACATTTCACCCCTGATGTATGTATAATTCAAGACAACCCAGTTGTTAATTTTGTTGTGTGTTACTCTCAGGCTTTTAGGCTTTTACATTGTGTGTTCAAAAACTGGTGAAGCTCCCTTGCTATACAGATAGTCTTTAACTTATGACTGTTCATTTAGCAATCATTCAAAGTTACAACAGGAATGAAAAAAGTGACTTACAACAGTTCTCGCTCTTATGATTATTGCGGCATCCCCATGGTCACAAATCAAAATTCAGACGCTTGGCAACTGGCATGCATTTACGATGGTTTCAGCATCCTAGGGTCATGTGATTGCCAGTTGTGACCCTCCCGGCTAGTTTCTGACAAGCAAAGCCAATGAGGGAAAGTGGATTTGCTTAACCACTGCATGATTCACTTAACAACTGTGGTCATTTGTTTAACAACTGTGGCAAAAAGATTGTAAAATCAGTCATGACATACTTATCAATCATCTTGCTTAGCAATGGAAATTTTGGACCTAATCATGGTCATAAATCAAGGACTACCTATAAATCCTTATAATTTGCTGAAGATTTTGAACCAAGGGAAACTATTTGAGTATCGCCAAAATAGCTTGCTGGAAGGAGTATTTGGTTGCTGCAAATGGTCACCGTGCAACTGATATAACTCTCAATTTAGTAGAAATTAGGTAATTTGTGAGAATTTCAGTTGACTTAACAATGCAGGAACAAGGAAGTTATCATATTCTAGTTGTTGTTGAAGTATAACTTCCAGCTATCTTCATTTTCCTGCAAGGCGATTGGTTCTCAACCCCAGCAGTAAAGCTAGCTTCTCTGTGTGAGTCACATCAGATTTCAGTGTGTCACTATTATTTATCAGAGACCACAATCCTTGCCACAGATTCTTTAAAGTAAACAAGCAAGTTGAGCCATCAGTTCATGACACTGTGCAATCATCAAGCTTTTGGGATCTATTTAATCCATGGTGAAGACTTTTTCATATTGTATTCAGTGAAACATCTGAAAATGAATTGATCTTTACATAAAGAGATTGGAATGTTTAGAAGTACAACAACACATAGTATACTTTGGATGCTCACCAAAAAAAGTGTGTGAAACAAATTTGTTTGTTGAATTGTGATAACTGATCTAGATGTACCAGCTTTATAATATGGGTGGTATGTCACACATTATCTTTCCAAATTTAACTTTCTTCTGATTCCAAGTTAGGCAACATATTGTTTGTGTAACTTTTCATTTGTTTTTAAGATGATCTTCAGTACAAATGAATAAATGAAGCAATTTTTAAAGACAAGTTCTTAACTATCCTCTTAGAGCTATAATCAAAAGCTCCGTATGTGTATTCACAGGGTTTCAAGCATTTTTGTTATTCAATGTAATCAAGGGCTGTAGAAGGTTAAAAAAGATTTCTTCAGAAATAGATGGCAACTGCCTGACATGTTATGGATGGTTAATATTATGGGTCTATCAATAAAATACTGTAGGAATGGCTTTGAACAATAACAACAAAGGCCTACTGATTGCGCGGCCTCTTTAACAATCAGTTAGCATTGATTAAATATGTATTCAACAGGCAGAAATAATTTCTTTAAAGTACTTTCACCTCAGTGAAAGTGCCATTGTATTTGCTCTTTGCTTGAACTGAATCAAGTGGGCACTGGAATGCCAGAAATGATTTTACTGCCACAACTGATGATGATGACGACGCCAATGATGATGATGATACGGTAATCCCATGACTAAAATAAGGTTTAATCCTTTTAATTTTTTTTTTCCAAAAAAGGAATATAGCTGTTTAAAAAGAAAATCAGTGGGAAACAGCGTTCCTTACTCCAAATGATGCTGTTATACATGACCTCTCAACCTCAGCCCACTCATGATTACCTCTGGTTCATTTAAAAAAAGAAAACCAGAACAGCTCTGCTGGCTATGATCAAGATACTGCATCTTGTTTCTATAGAAACCAGAGAGATGTCTCTAGGAAGACTACAAACAAGATTTGAAGGCTATAACCCTTTATAATTGATTGGAGAGTCACCACCAGTATGTACCGAACAGCCAACCTATAGCCCTCTCAGTGTCTTGTACTGGAATTGACAATCAACATGGCTGAAACAGCTGGGAATTTTGAGAGTTGTAGTCCAAGATGCTCAGGAGTATTAGGGAAGCCTGATATAGACAGCATTGAACTAGAACATGCTTCCATATCTCAGCAAATTCCAAATGGGTGGGCTTCAATTCCTGGAATAATAAGCAAACTCCATCCTCTCTAGGCAGTTCTGGGAGCTGAAGCCCATCCATTTGGAAAAAAACTCATTTAAGCATGTAGAATCCACTGGGGAAAAAGGGGGTCATGATGATAAATACCTTTACACTAATAGTGACTAAACTCACACATTCCACTCCAAATTAGAAATTCTAAATCCTCATTATTCACCTGAGTTTTTTTAATTTAAGATAAATAAAGACCCAATGAAGAAATAGTACAGACTAACTCTTCAAGGTTAGTTTAACTATTTAAGTGCATATGTTTTTTTTAATGTTCCAGGATTCTTGTGACGGTTTTTCCTCCTCTTTTATTAAACAAACTGTCAGGTTTCGATGCTATCTCAAAATAAATGAATTTCCAAACTGCCGATCTTTGAGGAAATTTTCTCTTTATTAAGCATAGTGATCTGTTCCTGGCTGTTTCACGGTCAGCACTGACCTTTGCCCCCCAAGCCCTCCCTTTCCGATCCCCAATTCTCTGCGTCTCATTGGCTATCTTCCAAGCCACTCTCCTCATCCCATCTCCGTCAGATCACAGGAATGTCCCCCCTCCTCCCATCTCCGAGGAAACAGAATCTTCAAAGGAATTAAATAGGCAAAAGTTCAAGCTTCTCCTCTCTTTTCATATGTCAGCGCAGGAACGCTGACACAAACCCTATGACCATTTTTTTCAATGGAAGTTCACAATAGTTTCTGGATTATTTTCTTCATTTCTTTTGAAATCTAATAAATTGGCTGTGAACGTGTATCAATAGCTTCCTTAAGCTTTGTGTAGAATGTAAATTGATATAAAAGATACAGAGGGACACTTTTACAGGTAGAATCAAATGAAAAGCAGAATGTCTAAAAAAAGTTAGATTATCAAAAAGCAAAACACTATTTGAACAGGGAATATCGGTAGAAGAGATGTACCTGTCCACTTTTAATAGATAAATCAGTTCTAACATGCCCTTTAAATTCCAAAGAACTACCTATATTAGCCTGCCAGTTTA
Source organism: Pantherophis guttatus (assembly GCF_059756535.1). Classification (NCBI taxonomy): domain Eukaryota; kingdom Metazoa; phylum Chordata; class Lepidosauria; order Squamata; family Colubridae; genus Pantherophis; species Pantherophis guttatus. Next base: position 146,090,370 of record NC_142066.1, read on the forward strand.
CTGAAATCATCCAAGGATATTTCTTTCATGCTCTATTATAAGTTGCATTTGAAAGGATCTATGAAAGATTCTCCTGAAGCAGGGGTGTCAAACTCAAGGTCCGTGGGCCGAATCCAGCCTGCAGGGTGCTTAGATCTGGCCTGCGGGGCCATCCCCCAAAACAGCAAAGGACTGGCCCACAATGTCTCTGCCAGTGAAAATGTTTTCACTGGCAGAGGGTTGGAGGAGACCATCACGGCCGAAAATGGAGATCGGGAGCCCATTTTTGCTGGCAGAGTGCTTGGGCCACCAGAGGTGCCCCCGACATGAGTGATGTTGAGTTGGCCATGCCCATCCTAGCCATGCCCACCCAGCCCCTGAAGTCAAACACAACCCTGATGCGGCCGTCAATGAAATTGAGTTTCTAAAGGATCATTAGTCCTAAAGGATCCCTGTCCTAAAGGATCATATCTATGTTTCAGAGTTCTTGCCCTAATAATAACCTAGATGCAAACTTTTAACTTTCTGAATATTTGCTTTAGAAATCTCATCTGTTGCTACTGAATGGCTCTCTGTGACCATAATTAAGATCAAAATTTCCCTTGCTGAACAAGGTGATTGTTAAGTGACTCATAACTGATTTTTTGACCTTTTTTGCCATGGTTATTAAGTGTCTATGGAGATTCTCAGTCATCCAGGTTGTCCCAATGGTGCTTTTTCAAGAGGCTGCTAAACTTTCTGGTTTTCCTTTGAAGATGTTTTGCTTCTTATCCAAGAAACTTCTTCAGTTCTGAAGTTGATAAGTGAATCATGTATGTGTTAAGCAATTCTAGTTTTCTCCCTTTGACTTTCCTTGTTGGGAAGATCAAAAATGATCACATGATCTTGTAAATACATGCTGATTGCCAAGCACCCAAATTTTGATTGCATGAGCATGGGTATGCTACAAGAGTCATATATGTGAGGACTGATTAAAAGACACTTTTTTCAATGCCATTGTAATGACAAACGATTGTTAAACGAATGGTCGTAAATCAGGGAATACTTGTAGTTTGTCTTTAATTGTCCTCAGGTTACCTTCAGCATTTTGTAAAAAATCTGTTCACATAAAAAAAAAAAATCCTGAATGTAAGGAGAATAATTGTGCCAAGAATGGAACAGAAAGCCCACCAAGGTTCTGCAATATGATTCTAGCTATGTAAATTTAGCAAAATGAATCACTGTAAGATCAAAGAGATCATGCAGCTTGTATGAGAAAGTATTCAAAAATTAATGGCTGCCCCTTAAGGATTATGATGTACTAATGCTTAGTTGTTCGATTTCTACATAGAATGTTATATTCAGCTCTGTATAGTTTTTTTAATTTACATTGCAAGTTGTAACCTTGTGGATATGATCTATGAGCAATTCACATCATAGTTCCATTATATAGTCCATCGCATTTAGATGCTTATTATTTATTATTCAGATTTCTATGGGCACCCTTCTCATCAAAGGTAGCTCTGAGTAGTGCACAACAATCCAATAAAACATATAAAAACCCACATATAAAAACAATTATATAAATATAGAAAAATCAGTATTATAAATTACATTTTACTAAAATTGAAATATGCAAACCCAGGCATGAAGAGAGTGTGTGTATCTGTCTCAGTAGTGGAGCCATCTGAAGATGTGTCTGGTTCCATGGGCCTGGTGACATAAGCAGATCCTGAAGGACTTCTGGAACATTAAAGGGTGATGAAGATAATCTAACTTTGGGCAAGGTAGAATGGTTCTACAAGATAGGTGTCACAACAGAGAAGGCTTACAAATATTGTGGACTTCGGGATTGCCTTAAAATGCTATTTTAAACATTGGTAGCTTTGTGCAATTGTATAAGAGCTGTGGTGGCACAGTAGTCAGAATGCAGTACTGCAGGCTACTTCTACTGACTGCCGGCTGCCTGCAATTTGGCAGATTCTCACCAGATCAAGGTTGACTCATCCTTCTATTCTTCCAAGGTCAGTAAAATGAGGACCCAGATTGTTGGGAGCAATATGCTACTCTGTAAAAGCACTTAGAGAGGGCCGTGAAGCACTATGAAGCAGGATATAAGTCTAGGTGCTATTGCTATTAGTGTTTGATGTTTTCCGTAAAACCAGGTCATTGTAAAATATATACAGTATACAAGATATGGTTTGAAATAAAAATGCTACAATCAAAAAGGTCCTATTTTACATTGCTTAAAATTCATCCAAAGGTAGAGGTTGAAAATTGCAAAAAATTACCCCCAATCTAAAAATATTGCAAAATATGGCCATATTTTCTTTTTCTTTCAATCCAAGTCATATTTAATTGAAAGCTAATTCATTGGTTCCAATAAATGTGCTTTGTATCAGTTTTTCTTTCTTTTCAGATTTCATTTTCTCTTTGACCACCTTGCCGAAATTGTGCTGTTTCCTTCTAAAATGATTCATTGCTTTTTATGAGGTCATTATGGCACAATGTAGCTTCAAATAATATTTCACTCTCTTCAGTTGGGAGTGCAATACCATATATGGTGTATGTGTGTCTCACAGGATAGATTATAATTTTATCTTGGCAACATAAAAAGTGTTCTGTTCTTTGATTAATATGATTAATATTCCTGTCCCTAAGTTTCACTGTCTAGGAAGCTTTGGAATTCAAGGTAAGTATGAGAAAGAATTATTTATTAGCTCCTTATGTTCAGCAGGCAATTATCTCAAGGGAGTTTCCCTATAGCAGGATTGTCCTATTTATGATTTATAGCCCATGAAGTCTCCTTTTTATGCTTCCAGTAGTCAAGCAAATAATAAGGTATCCTCATAGGCTTCTTGTGAAGGATCCGTGGGTGCCTTCAAAATACAGCCCTGTCCAGCCAGGTTTTTGCTAACCGCTTGTTCTTGGTAGCATCACACAAGTTGCAGAATCAGAACTGGTAAACTCGTGGTAGGCTAACATATATTTAAAGTAGGAAATTATTTGTTTTAACAAAACACAAGTTAATCAAGACTAATGCTTACTAAGTTTTAAAATCTACCGATACAGGTAGTCCTCAACTTATAAAAATCCATTTAGTGACTGCTTGAAGTTACAACAGCACCAAAAAAGTGACTTATGACCATTCTTCACCTTTGACCATTGCAGCATCCCCACAATATGTGATCTACATGCAGATGCTTAACAACTGACTCACATTTATGACAATTGCAGGATCCTGGAGTCACGTTATCCCATTTTGCAAATTTCTGACAAGCAAAGTCAATAAGATTCACTTAACAAACATGTTGTCGTACAATGGAGCAAAACTCACTTTAACAAATTTCTCAATTAGTAACATAAATTTTGGGCAAATTGTGGGCGTACATTTAGGACTACCTGTACTAACCTATACCTACAAGAATCACTTCTGATTGGAGTTCAGTTAGTAGTCACAAGAGATGGGACTTACTCTGTTAGACAAGCTATTAATTAATTAATTAATTCATTCATTCATTCTAGTACTACTTTGAACCATTCGGATAACCCCATTCAGAGTTTTACAGGCTCTAATAACATTATTCAGGCATACTTTTCAGAGATGTTTTGATTGGTAATTTTGACAGTTAGGTCCTATATTGTCAATGAGATTTGTTATCTCTGATGTTTTGATTGATCATCTGCACTGCTTTTAGGGGAGGAAAAATATAAGATAGTCTCTCATCTAATATCATAAATATAATTTTCTCATGAGACGTCCAGTCTTTCTGCATATGCTTATATAAATGATCTTGAAATCGTTATATACTGGTGAAATGACTCCCGTGTATGCAAGTTACCATTTTACTGAATTGGTTGCCAAATGCAAGCTCTCCTTTACTAATTGTACCCATTTGGCTGGCCAAAAAAATTACAATCTGTTATTCTTGGAAACTGTAGCTTACCTTTGGCAATGTCTGTTGCATTTGGAAATGATGTGTATTTCATACTTGGAGGAATGAAGAATGTGACAGCAGCAGCAGCAACCAATTTATGATATCTAAAAGTGAAAATAGCATGTGTTTTTTGAGGATTTGGGAAAAATATATTGTGAAGAGACCAGCTCCAAAACATTTTTGGCAGGTGCACTGTCAGAACATCTGAAAAGAATGATTTGGTTTGACTTGCTTGTTGTCACAAGATGGTATTTGGACTCATATGCTTAATGTAAAGTGAATATACCTTTGGCTGCGTCCATCAAAATGTTATTGGCCAGGGAATGATTGACTGGTTGTAAACTCTGAGCTTCGTGTTGTGACCTTTTTACGCCAACCCTGCCGTTCAACACATCTAACTTCCCATGACAATTTTTTTTGTTCTACATCAAAAACTAGCAGATTTATACTAACACAGCAAAATGGTTTCTCCCCAGTATGGAACTATTCTACACCTGTATTCTAGTATCTGTTTCCTCTAGAACCAGGTAGAAATGGGTTTTCAAAATTTTCCACCCTATCTGCAGGCAGAGAAAAAACGCTGGAACTCTTCAGGGGATGAAGAAAATTACCAGCATAAGCTTGAGGACAAGGTTCAATATTGGGACATTATTGTATTTTTTTTCTTCTATGGCCTGCTTTGCTCATTTCTTGCTAGATGGAAGAAGGGAATGACATCAAGCAATCCTGTGAGAACTTAACAAAGTTCCATGAGAGACTACAGGAAAACAAAAACAAAAAAAAACCTTTGAACATAGCAGGGTTGTCTATAACAATTTTTCTAACGTACCTCAAAAAGGGTAGGTTGTCCTGTCATTTTGTGGACTGGGTATGAAAGAAAGAGAGGGAGAGGGAGGGAGGGGGAGGGGAGGGGGAGAGAGAGAAAGAGAAAGAGAGAAAGAAGGGAGGGAGAGAGGGAGGGACGAAGGGGAGGGAGGGAGGGAGGGAGGGAGGAAGGAAGGAAGGAAGGAAGGAAGGAAGGAAGGAAGGAAGGAAGGAAGGAAGGAAGGAAGGAAGGAAGGAAGGAAGGAAGGAAGGAAGGAGAGAGATGCTAGTCTGAAAAAGTTTGAAAACCCCTATTCTAAAGCTATAAAGGTAAAGGTAAAGGTTCCCCTCGCACCTATGTGCTACTTGTTCCCAACACTAGGGGGTGGTGCTCATCTCTGTTTCAAAGCCGAAGAGCCAGCACTGTCCGTAGACATCTCCATGGTCATGTGGCCGGCATGACTAAACGCCAAAGGAGCACTGTTACCTTCCCACCAAAGGTGGTCCCTATTTTTCTACTTGCATTTTTTATGTGCTTTCAAATTGCTAGGTTGGCAGAAGCTGGGACAAGTAACGGGAGCTCACCCCATTATGCAGCACTAGGGATTCAAACCGCTGAACTGCCAACCTTTTGATCAAAATAAAAGGATATACTGATACCTTTTGGTAGGGAGTTATCTGTGCTGGCTGTTGCAATACCACGACGGACAGATAAAGAAAGAGCTGAAGAAGGATGCTCTTTTTATTGCTCTTTTTAACACTTAGGTTAACAATTCAGTTTTTCTGTGAAAACTTGTTTTGGGGTTTGTTTGTTTTTAATATGTTATTCTCTGCTGTGGGGAACACTTGTAAAAAAAAAATAAAGCAAAAATTCAGTCAAATGTTAAAGTGAAACTGAAAATTCATGTGCAAATTTTACGTAAGAATTTTTGAAGATGAATAGAATCAGTGTGATCTACTAATTCTCTCAAAGTACTTTCCAAGGAATATGTCTCGGATGATGGGTTCTAAGATAATATTTTTTAGATGTGACTTCCTGGCAATGATCCTTAAGATACTCCCTGGAAAGAAATATTACTGACCCAAAGATACCCATGGGTGAGCTGTTTTTTTTTCCTTTATCACATTTGAAACCGTTTTTAGCCTTTTCTCCCATGAAGCCTGATTACCAATTCACTGAGTATGTATTAAACATTAGCTATGCTCTCACATTATATATCTTTTTATTTCTGTAGGATGATAAACCAAAAGCTAAGTACATAACAAAGCATTACTAATTTTATCCATGATGGTTTAAACTAGGGGAAATATGACCAATTTTGGAAAGAAAAGGAGTGAGAGGAAAATCTATTTTAACAAGAGTTAAAAAGTAAAATAAAAAAAATTACATGAGATAGAAAGTAATTAACAGGCTCCTAATTCTGAATTATTATTTTTTTTAATTTGATTTATATGTCGCCCTTCTCCGGAGACTCAGGGCGGCTTACAATGTGCTCAGCAATAGCCTTCATCCTTTTGTATATTTATACAAAGTCAGCTTATTGCCCCCACAACTGGGTCCTCAATTTACCTACCTTAGAAAGGATGGAAGGCTGAGTCAACCTTGAGCCTTGGCAAGATTCGAACCTGCAGTAATTGCAGGCAGCTGGTCTTAATAACCAGCTTAATAACAGGGTGCCTTAGACCACTGTACTACCAAGGCTCTTAATTAAATATGGAATTAAATATGGACTTGGGTTATATAGGACAGGGGTCACCAACTTTTCGGATCTCAGGGACCATTAACTTCATAATTTTAAATCCCACAGACCAGTAATATGATCTGCCTAATGACCGGCTGGGTGGGGGGGATGGCTAGGTGATCATGTGACTGGGTTGGTGTGGCCAATTTGATGTGACTCATGTCAAGGGGCATCTCACCGACCTCTACTCGCCCCACCCCTCCCAGCCACTCCTCACCTGCCTGCCCGGGCTCCTTATATCTCCAACAGGAAGCAGTTGTTGGAGTTAAGCAGCCACCATGAGAAAGAGTTGGCAAAACAGCTGGCTCAGTTCAAACTGGATCTGACCAAGAAGGAGGCTCAGCAGAAGCACCTCACTGAGGACTAGGAGCATAGGCTTTCCAAGCAGAGGGAAGACCTGCGGGAATGCAAGGCCAGGTACCAGCGCCTGGAGGCTCAGTGGGCTGAGATGGTCAGCCAGTTCTAGAACATGATGCAGTCCCACTGGAACAAGCCCCTCTAGCTCTTCTCCACCAGCAGCACTTTTCTCCAGCCTTCATCCAAAGTCCTGCACCAGGAAGCCAAAGCAAGTTGGAATTTCTGCCCGCCCCCCATCTGCATAAAAAGACCCCGAAGGTCTTTGGACATTCATTGCACGTATCCGGCCCAGGAGCCATATTTTGAGGACCCCTGAGTCCTCAAACTGAGGGCCTTTTATATAGTGCAATATAAAAAATGCAACTAATTTTTCTGCACACCACCAAAATTTTCTCACGGACCACCAGTTGGTAACCACTGATATAGGATATCCCAAAAGATGGAAAATCAGTAATGTAATAAACAGAGTTAAATCTTTTTAAAATGGATTCCTCAAAAAACCTTTTATAAACAGAGAGAAGCTTCATTACTTCTAGGGCAAACTTTGTAAGGCTGAAAATGATACAAAGGGGGATGAGGGTAGGGGGAGAACTGGCAAAAAAAGTCATAAAATTGGGTATGATTCATTTAACAACTGTCTAGTTTAGCAAGTTGTTGTCATAAATGGAGGACTACCTATATTCCTTTTTTGTGTTTGGAACAGATTAATGGTTTTATTTTGTTTCTTAAATTATATAAAATTTATTTACATTTAATTTAATTTACGATATCTCCTCCTAAAATGGTAAGGAACTAACTGATGCTACCATAGAGGTTTTGAACTCTGTAAAGAAAGGATTTAAGGGATCTCTTTGCAGCCATGTAAAAAAGGCCCAGGCATGCATTCTTTAAAGTAACCTGAAAGAGATTATTTTCATTCTCCACACTTGTAAACTGTCTAAAAGCGACTGATGTTGTCTTTACTGCTTCCAGTCTCAAAATTCACACACAGAAACAATACTGTACAACAGTATCTCTCAACCTTGGCAACTTTAAGATGTGTAGATTTCAATTCCCAGAATTCCTTGTCACCTGAGGAATCCTGGCAGTTGAAGTCCACACATCTTAAAGCTGTCGAAATTGAGAAACACTGCTGCACAGAATCAGTCCCCTCCTCCATGTTCTTCATTCAGCCTTTGAACTTTGATTTGGTAATTTGTAATAAATCTTAACAGTTGCCATAAAAAGGAAGACTAAAATGAAAGCTGAAAGGTGCAGAGGAGATAGCCCTCTGGGTAATTTAAATCAGGTATCTCCAAACTTAGCAACTTTAAGACTTGTGGACTTCAAACTTTCAGATTTCCTCATGCTGGCTAGGGAATTCTGGGAGTTGAAGTCCATAAGTCTTAAAGTTGCCAAGTTTGGAGACCCCTTGTTTAAATTATCAATTAAATGCTCTACGGGAAAATTGGAAAAACAGATGAGCCAATAGGAAGAACGCAACCCCACACATACATTCTACCAAATCCATTTTGAAAGCAGAACCAAATTCATTCATTTTGGATGCATTTCTTCTGAATCAGATAAGTTAAATGGGTAATATTAGTGGACTGTACATTGCCAAGCTAATTTGAAGTGCCTTCAATATAGAGAGTTTCTTAGTGCTTCCTGTCTTTGTTCTCTATGAAACTAGCACTTGATCAGCAAGAAAACTATGTGGTGTGAAACAAAATATGGTTTGGATAAACACAGGATTCATCACAAATAATATGAGATATTTGCTTTACACTTAGGTACCTTAGGAAAATTCTGTAAATATCATACCTTAAGGTCCTATGCATCTGCAATATTGGTACTTACTTTGGATGTTGATTCTAAGTTTTATAGAAATAAAAATGAAATTTTATATCCCTGGCATTTAACACTAAGAAAATGAATGTTACATCCTGAATCTCTGATGTATGTTAGATACATAAAAACCCTGGTTATTTATATGTGGATATAATATGATCCATTCTAGAGAGGTTATCAGCTATACAAGAAATTGTGAGTTCTCATATAAAAGGGATACCCAAAGCCAGACTCCAAGATACAGCTGTGTATCTTAGAGTTTGTAAACAGAATGATGGGGTTGAAGTGCTAAAATAGATCATTTGTAAGGTAGATACAGGAACAATGTGAAAATAATACTATTTTCCATCCCCTTAATAATGGGATTTTCCAGCTGCGCTATCCTCCTGAAAGCTTCACTTTGTCTAACAATAGCAAATATTTCAGGTATGTGGACAAGGATCTATCTAGCTTCCCTAAAATTGGTCATATCTCTATAACACGTGCCGTGTCATGTTGCCGTCACAATGTTTTTCCCTTCACGGAGCTGGAGTGGGCATGGCCCGTGTGTGACGCATCCAGCCCGCGGGCCGCCAGTGTGACACCCCTGCCCTAGATCATATCCCTAGGATTTTCTGCCTTTTAGTCCTCAACCTGGAATGGGACAATTTGCCACAACTCACAACTCACAACCCCCTCACTGCAGGACAATTCAACAATTTTATTTAATTTTTAGAAATAATTTAAAAATTATTTTAATTTTTGTCATTCACATTTCATTTTGTCCCTTCTTTGCATCCTTCCTTTAATGATTCTATTCCACCATTTCTTTGATATCATGTAACTTTTGTCCTGTAGCAAGTTGTCCTGTGCTGGTTTGGTTGTGGCAAATTGTCCCATGATGACTTGGTGGTGGTGAGCTGGCCATGGCAAGTTGGCTGTCGTGAGTTGGCCATGGTGAATTGGATGTGGTGAGTTATCCTAGACCTCCCTCAACCACCTGTAAAAAAAAATTGTTTTCCCTTTGTTCAGTTCCCTCTGTCTTGTAAAGCAGGCATCCAACAATTGTTGCAATAAAAAGGGTTCCTTCTCCTAAAAGTTTGCTCAAGACTTCTGAATTTTCCACAATGCTCCCATCTTTTTACAATGAGGGTATGCATAGACACCTTTAATAGGGACTGTATGCATTCATGCCAGACATTTATTATCCACATTAATCTTGATGCATTCCAGAACTTTGCCTTCAAAAAAAAAACCTTCACACCCAAAAGCAGAAAATCTGTTCCATGTGTAGCACATAGAGAATAGAAAGTGAAGTTCCTTGCCTTGCTTCCACAGGGATGTGGCTGGCTGTTGTCCAAGGAATTGGGCAGGGGTCTTCCTAAAGCAATTCTTCATATTCCAGAAGTTGAGGAATAATGGCCCACTCAGTCACAATTTGGCATTATCATTTACAAAATATTCACAGGTGCTTCTCTGGCAAAGGGATTGTGAAACTGTCTGCGTGTAGATTTAATGTAGCAGTTCCTAAATGAAGAAACTGATGCTTGTAATGAGAAAGAAAGATAGGATTCATAAAGCTCAAATAATATCTACAGCGCAGAGCTTTCCTTTGTATTCTGAAAAACATGCCTGATTTATAGTATTGTAATCTCCTGGGATTATTGATCTTTGAGGTTGCAAAGTTTTGTGCACATCACTGGAAGGAAGGGCCCACACTCTGCTGTTGTTCATCACACTTTTCATTTTTATTAATTGTATTACAATTTTTTTGTTTGTTGTGGGCTGCCAGAGTCTTTGGGAGTTGGGCAGCAGACAAGTTGAATATTAAGATTCTCTATGTAGTCAGCCAGATGTTCAGACTGAATTTGGCATTTTATCCACCTATCAAATCCTTTCCAAGGACCTAGAATACATGGTTGTTGTTGTTTGATGGTGTTAAAGTTAAATTATAAAGTGATTTAATTCATCTTAGTAAAATAGTTTATGTTTAGTGCTAATCTATGAATTATCCTACAGCATATTGAACCTTGCTTAAGACAGTATTTTGACATCATGAGTAAATTTATAATTACAGTTAGGTTTCTTGCATAATCCTTTGATTTAGGTTGAGGCTTTGTAATAGCATTAGAATTATAATGTAGTACAGGTTCTCTTTAGTATGTTGCTTAGTATGGGAAGTCCTACATAAGGAATCCTAGAATGAATTTAAGGTTATGATTACGCTTTCTTGAGACTTTAGGAATCTCAAGAGCTATAAGGTTTAAAGTTATAGGATTTTGCTTTGGGGTGAAGCTTTATGTTTAAAGGGTAATGGCCTTGATCCTACATTTTGCACCAAGCAAAACCTTTCACAGCTTGAAATTTAATTGGTTCTGTAGTATATGAAATCTCAGCTGGTATCTTATTCACTTTGAAGTATATCAGAGGTGGTTCCAGCAGGTTCTGACCAGTTCTGGAGAACCGGTAGCAGAAATTTTGAGTAGTTCGGAGAAATACCCCGATCTATTCTCTGCCTCCCAAGTCCCAGTTTATCAGGAGAAAATGGGGATTTTGTAGTAACCTTCTCCTGGAGTGGGGAGGGAATGGAGATTTTACAGTATCCTTCCCCTGCAGTGGGTTGGGAATGGAGATTTTACAGTATCCTTCCCCTGCCACGCCCACCAAGCCATATCCACAGAACCAGTAGTAAAAAAATTGAAACCCACCACTGAAGTATATGCTCTGTAAATATAAGAATTTTAAACTTCTGTATCTTGTTAATGAATTTGGAGGATTTTTTTTTTCTTATGCTTTTAAAAGAGACAGTTGAGATGATAGATAGACAGACAGAGATAGTTAGATCGGTAGGTAGGTAGGTAGATGATAGATAGATAGATAGATAGATAGATAGATAGATAGATAGATAGATAGATAGATAGATAGGATGGACAGATAGATAAAAAGGTAGATAAATGATAGAGAGAGTGATCTACAGATAACTAGGATAATTGGAGAATAAAATATCCTAATTTTATGTATAGCATGATATTTTGAAATTATTGGGTTTTCCTATATAGGGAGAGATCAAGGGTTTTTGATCTAGTAACACGCAATATTATTCAAGAACTATTCAGTCCCGAAAATGAATTCTCTCCCACCCTACCCTATTTTTTTCAGAAATAGATCATCATCACATTTACCCATTTTCATCTCTCCAAATTGTATGACTATGGATAGAATGAAATTAATAAAAAGTGTCACAAACATATGGAGCTTGACAAGAAATGCCTTTTGAAAGAATCTTCTCCTTGAAGGAGTATATAGTCAATAATAAATCAAAATGCTAGAAGGATATATGAAGCACCTGCATTTTCATTTTATGGGAAATCAGAGCTTTTTTATTTAAATGAAGTAGCTGATTTAAAGGCAGCATGTAAAATCTTAAATGACAGTTAAGGCAACTTATCCTCGGGGGAAATTTGGATGCACTGAGGTACATTATCAGTTTTTGTACTGGGATTTTTTTTTTCACATAAAGCTGTTCCAATTTAAGGGTTTCTTTGAAGACTGGAATTAAGTGTTACATTCAGTTATACATTGTGGAAAGATATTGGTTTAATATGAGTCAAACCCCAATGGTTAGCAAAGATAAGCATTCTCATAATTCATTCATGAATTTAGGCAAGCTATGAAAATTAAAGCAGCATTATTTCACTAATAAACCTTGCAAACCAGGTAGATTTTATTATTAAATTGGATTAAGGACAGAATTGGCGTTGAACCACAAGTTCCACCTGGTTCTGTGAAGGAAAAACTGAGGAAAGCCAGCATTTCATTTTTTCTGATTTCATATTAAAGCCCAAAGCCCTGCCCCCAAAAATATATCAATTGGTGAAGCAGATAATCTTAATAATCAGCACTTCCATGCATTACACAAAGGCTTTCACTAACTGCCAGAGACAAGATTTTGGAGGCATATTCTCTAGCAATGCTTTCTCTAATTGCAGTTATCTAAAAAGAGGTAGAAACCTTCACATGTTCCAATAAAATAAAGCTTAGGGGTTCCCAGATGATCTCTGCTCTGGGCCTACTTTAGAAAGCAATATATATATAGAGAGAAGGCAATTATTCATTGTACAGTATTGTATGCAGGCAGAGCATGGAACCCTATTCTGATTTTATAAGAAGAATACTTATTTTAATAAGAGAAATCATTCGATTCTATTATTATATCATAATCAGCTTCCGGTAGCTAATTTCTTCATAAGCTTTCAATCCATTTACATATAATTCTTTCCTTATCAGACCGCAAACAAGCATGGTGTACTGTCAATTGTTTCGAGGCCTGTGGCGATTTCTGAGCCATGTTCTAAGAAATTTTGTTTTGTTTTAGCCTGGAGAAAACAGAAAATTGCTTCTTATTCCTTAGGGGTATTTTGGTAGCACATGAGGCTTTGCATCTTAAATATTCGGGCAAATCTCTGCCCAGGCCTTTGGCATGCCACCAGGAAGGCCGTATGAAGTCCTCTTTCCAAAAAGAGGAGAAAAAGATGTTGGGCCCCAGGCCTGATCTGATATATTCCCAGGACCCAGGAATATTTGAACATAAACAAGCATGTCTTTTGCACACCTGATCCTATGTATGTATTAAATCAGTAACTCTCCAGTCCACTGTACCAATGTTGGTTTCCTAAGATGCCTTCAGAATTAAAATCGCAAACACACAATCAGAGATTTAATGCAATACTTGGAACCACTTCTTATTTATGTGTTGCATTTTTGCCTAGAGTTATAATACACAGTTCCCAAGTGTCGTAGCCAAATATCATGCTGTTAGTAATCACTGCCCAGAGCCCCCTTATGAGGGAGATCGACGGTTAAGAAGTTTGATAAATAAGTGAAAATAAATAAATAAATTATGGGGACTGATACCCAAAGTCTCCAAAAAAATATATACAACTTGGGAGGTTGCAGAGGGAAATTGTGATAATCCTTCACTTGCCCTTGGGGAGGAACCTTCAGATGGCAGCCGTGGTTGGCCTTTTACCAACTGACTGTATTACTATTGAGAAACACCTTTAAGCTATTTTCTTGGGTTTAGAGCAGTTAATAAGAACAAGTATCTTTGAGGGGAAACCAGGCCCATTATCTTGCCAGGGATCTAATATACTTCCTGAAAAAGGGATGGATTTGGAGAAATTTCCATTAGAGTTTGTAGTAAGAGTTTCCAGGTGACTACCAGACACAACAGCAGGGTTTCTAACAGGTTCTGGAGAACTGGTAGCGAAAATTTTGAGTAGTTTGGAGAACCTGCAAATACCACCTCTGGCTGACTCCAGAGTGGGGTGGGAATGGAGATTTTGCAGTATCCTTCCCTTGCCACACCCACCAAGCCACACCCACCAAGCTATACCACACCCACCAAGCCACGTCCACAGAACCCGTAGTAAAAAAAAAAAATTGAATTCCACCACTGCACAACAGGTTTTGACAGCTGATGCAGCAAGCCAAAGACAGTCTTCAACACGCTAAACATTTTCACATATGTACTTGTGTGTGCACGTGCGCGCACACCTGCACACACACACACACACACACACACACACACACATCAGACATCTTCTCCCCTGCCAAAATGAAAAGATACAAACTCTGATTTTGCTGGAAACTCAACAGAATGTGAAGATTATAATTTGTTCTCATAGCAAGCCAGAGAGGAAACAACAGTGTACAGTGTCTTCCTTCACAGACCTTGTCTGTATTCAATATAAAAGTCACTTATTTCTGTCATCCACTTCTTGCCTCTTCTTTTGTCCCTTTGAACAAAATCTTCCATTTTTCCTTCAGCCTTCACTCAAGAATGACATTCTGGGTCTAATCCTCTCATAGGTCACACTGTAAGTCTCCGATCGATCCAACTTCTTGTTTATCTTCCATTTATCCCTTAGATCTTTGCTGGGTAGTGATGAATTAAGAGAGCAGGAAGGAAAAACAGCCTCAGAAAACTTTGGAGACTTGTGCTCCCTCCCTTTCCCAGCAATTTTTTAAACCTCATTTTTAATGGGGACTCAGAAGGAACTCCAGGAACTAGCCTGATACATGCAGGATTAACACATTGACTCCCATTCAAATGTAAAACTCAAAGGAAAGGAAAAGATAGTTGCAAAAATCTGTCACATCTCATTTGCACTAAGAGGAAATATAACTGACAAGCTAGCCAATTAAAAATTAGATTCTATTTAGTTGACCCCGACAGAGCTTTCTGTCTGACAAAAAAGTGAGGGATAAAATTCTCCGCGTAATGGGGCAAGGTATACACATATACATACCCATAATGCTCTTCTCTTTCAGGCTAAGCAGGATCATGCAAAGTGCAGATAAAGAATGAGAACCAGTAAGCCAATGAAAATAAAGACATGAAATAAGAAAAAAATAAAAGGAAAGATTCATTAATGTCTTTTCACAGACTATTCACATACCTTTCTGCTCTTACACCATGCCATTATCACATCCATACACCAATTCACCTATTGTTTTTTCTTTTGTTCTTCAAATTTCTCACCTGTCTCAGAGAATTTCATTATCTCCATCCAATCTTAACATTCTGAGATTTCCCTTTCCACTCAACTCATTCACTCTTTCTACATATATCTGTTTTGCCATTTGATCATTTATTCTTACAATATGCCGATATTCACTACAATCTCCCTCCCTCAATGCAACTGCCATGATCTTTGATAAATTTGCAAATCCATACTGTTAGATGTTGGGAGGCATATTTTTAATACTGTCATTCACTTTTGTATCCAGTGTGTTCAGTTGGATGCTCAATTGTTCAATTGGATGTTTTACCACATATGGTTCTTTAACACCGCATTCTTGCAGCAATCAGCTCATTTTTATATGTTGGCCCTGATACTCTATATCCAACTCTTGCTTCCACACAGGAAAATGAACACTTTCATGCACAATTATTATCATTTCCTTTGGCAACCATTCCTTCTTCGCAACAAACAGCATATACTTAGCATCTGCACATCTAAAAATTGCCTGTTTCTCCGTTTTTAATAAACATTCTAACAAGATACAGATGTTCTTTCTCCATTATTTGGTTCACTACAATCTCCCTCCCGCAATGCAACTGCCATGAACTTTGATAAATTTGCAAATCCATACTGTTAGTGTTGGGAGGCATGATAGCTCATGATAGATTAAAGACTTGTCAGCTGGAGAGCTGATTGCCTGGGTTCGAGACCCGAGCTCCACACAATGGGGTGAGCTCTCATTACTTGCCCCAGCTCCTGCCCATCCAACAGTTTGAAAGCATGCAAACACAAGTAAATTATTAGGTACCACTTTCATGGGAAGGTAACAGCATTCCATGCCTCTTTGGCAGATAGCCATGCTGGCCACATGACTGCAGAAATTGTCTTCGGACAACACTGGTTCCCTTAGCTAAGAAATGGAAATGACCATCGTGCCCTAGAGTCAGACACAATTTGATAAAGAAGCTTTTACCTTTATCTTTATTCTTCAATGCATCGTGCTTTCTCACTATCTCACTTCCGCTGAAAATTATTTTGGTCAATAATATGCCAACAAAAGTACAGGCACATTGATGTACCTGATCAACATATCTCTAATGTCATCAAAAGCATTTGTCCATAAATATATTAAATATCTATGGGGACATCCCATATCATTTATTTGTTTGTTCAAACAATTTATATAACTCCATATCAATCATTGCATATCAATGACTTGTTCTACTTTGTACTACGCAGCAAGCATTTCATTTGTTTTCATGTATACCATTATTTTTTTTCTCATTCAGCAATCTACCATCAACATACCAATGGAAAACATTCATAATTCAACCCTACACTGTTTATTCCCCTTATCATATGCTTTCTCAGAGTCAGCAAAAGCACAATAAATGGTATTTCATACATTACTACATGGTGCTTTGAAGAACACAGATCTGATCTGTACATCTTCTGCCTAGCATAAAATGGTCCTGCATGGGTCCTTCCCAGATTTTGCTCATTCTCCCTTCTCATTCATACTCTTTCAGCTGCATGTTACAAAGTGATCACACAATCTTCAGTCACACTTACAAGGTCTGCAACATTTCCTCCTAATAGCATCAACGGTGAATAAAGATTATGGGTTGTTTTTTTCCTGCAGCATCAGGATTTTGTTTGGTTTTAATTTTTTGGCACAATTTATGCCAAGTATACCACAATTGTAACCAACCAACCCAAGCTCATTCACCCTATGCTATGCAAACTCAAATTGCCCAGATCTAAAGATTGTTTAGCATATCAATATCCTGTTGTCCACATCTTGCCAACTAAGATGTACATGCAAGGTACTGACATGTGTGCAGCAGAGGTGGGATTCACATAATTTACCTATTGGTCCGCCCAGCACCGAAAATGCGCCCAGCCTTCTGTGCATGCACGTTGCTTGTGTGCGTACCTTCCGTGCATGCGCCCAGCCTCAAAACATGCCTAAATAGGACAGTATAGAGCTGGGGTGTTTAAATTACCAACTAATTTTTAATTGGCAATTTCCGTTACCAGTTCGCCTGAACCAGTCCGAACTGGCTGAATACCATCGCTGGTGTGCAGGATAAATTATTGGTATTATTATATTATTGCTATGCCTTATTTTCAGCTCAAAGCCATATTCTGCCTCCCTTGCAGATGCACTTTTTGGAAAGCAAAATAAATGTCCATAACACGTCAGTCCTTCTTTCTCTACTGCTGGGTTGCATTTTCTGCCAAAAAAACCAGGACAGGTTTAGTGGTACCTAAATAACAGAAGTCCACTTCAGAAGATAATGGCATCAACAGTGAGTTAAGGTTATGTTTCTTTTTCCTGCAGCACCAGGGTTTTAGCAAGCAAACTACATCTGCTAACTTCAGTATATCTGTTCCACAATGACATACTTTATGACTGAAGTAACTGTAATCTGAGATGTATAAATTCACCTCTTTGTAGAAAGCTCTTTTCAGCTGATACAGTTGAGTACTGGAAAGATATAGCAATTTGAAACTGCTTCCATTTTTTTTTTCAACTGCTTTGTGCAAGAGATCCATAAGACAGAGCTTCGGTTTTTCTCAGTTTTAAATCCCAGATGGGAATTCAGACCACTCTGTTGACTAAGCTTTCACCTGCCTCACAGTTTACCCGCTTACACTACAAGACAAGACATCAGCTCACAAATTTGCACTTAACCATAGAATGCTGTCCCTTGTTCATTTTTAATGCAGTTAAAATGGCAAACAAATACAGATGGTTTTCACTGAGAAAGGTAATTGTGCTGGGAAATCTGTTCAAGATTCCTAGCACTCCATCCACAACATACACACAGACACAAAGTCCATATGGTGACTATTTAGAATTTGAAGCCTATATTAAGGAAAATAATATGAGCAAAGGTGAATTTAAACAAGAAATATGCACACAACTCAAAAAAGGAAAGCCTGGGAAAACACGTTCGACAGTCGGAAGTTTAAAAGGCATTGATCTTGTATTCTTGAAGATTTTGCTTCCTTTAGATTATTTCTGCCTGCCTAGACCCTTTTTGTTCTAGTGCAGTTTATTCCGCATATGATCAAATAGAGGAGATCCTTCATTTCTGTCTCTGAATCACCATGCAGAAACACTTTCCTCGCTCTTCTTGTTCTAAATCTGCAGTCTAACGTTTCCAAGAACCAATACTTAAATGAAATGACAGTTTGACACACAGAGGCATACAAGGCAAAAAAAAAAAAAAAAGATTCAGATGATTTTGCTTCCTGGTAGTAAATATAGACGGTCTGGCTGAGATTCCAACATACGTCTACCCACCTGCCTGGTACTTCCCTCCTTTGATGACATTTGAGACAGCTGGTAGTTTCTTCCAGTTATCTCCCAAGAGGCCAGCATCCTCAATTTGTGACTAGCCCTATCTTCAAACATCTCAGGGCAACCAAAATGTGACAGGATGACAGATAGCCCTCTCAATGGATACTGACAAACAAATTAGTGCCAAGATGTTTTTCCGAGTATACCAGATGTGTTGGTTCGATCATATGGAGCAAGCAATGAAAAGCTGTCTGTGTCCCATCTGTGCTTTCTAATCAATCACTGTTGGTTGAGGAAAAGGCACTGTAAACATTTGGTCTTTGTTTTTAAACAGTCTTGGGTCCTGGCCTTTTCGTGCTGAAAGCTTTTTCTGCTTAAAATTATTTTCTTAAAAAACATGACACATACACACACACAAAACCAGTCCCAACTTTAAAATAAATAAATAAACAAACAAACAAATAAATAAATAATAAATAACCAACCAACCAACTAACTAACTAACTAACTAACTAACTAACTAACTAACTAACTAGATATACTGTAGAAATCAGATTTGAATGTTCTGGAATTGAAGCAAAACATTGTAGACCAGGAAATTTTGGTTGCTAGGTGTGAAAATAGAATTGAGATGAGAGCACAGATTGGTAGAGTAGAGTGCTGGTGGTGTCAAAGAGATGTCAAGCACAAATATGTGAGACTTGGCATGCATATTGTTTTTCAAATTTGGCTACTTTTAAGATGTGTGGACTTCAACTCCCAAAATTTCCCAGCCAGCATGTTTTCAGGAAAGCTTTGGTGAGCTGAAGATGACTCCACAAAAGCAGAGTCAATGATCACGGGAAAAAAAACCACAGATCCGGTGAGTAGACTGGTTTCTTAGATAAAGTCAGGATGGGGGATTGCACACATGTTGAAGGAGAGAGACTGGGGGAACCAGGGAAGGAGTCAAACGAGGCATTAGTTTAGAATCATTATATATCCATAAGAAAAATAAGTCCAACACCTCCCCCCCACCCCATGCTATTGACCTTTATGTAGTTTTGTCCAGGTGTAAACCGTTAGCCTGAGAAGATTCTTCTGCATAGGTTTTAATAAATTACACCTTTCACATATGGACCTGGTGTTTTGCACCTGACAAGTGTGCTTCATGAAAGGGGAACTCAAGGCAGGAGTTTTCTGTGAATCTGAGCAACAGGAAAAATGAAATTAGCCATCTTGCTTGCAACTGTGGAACAGACTTTAAAGGACACTAAGTTTGCAGCCCTCATTTTCTAATTACTTTTTAAAATTTCTCATTAATTTCTAAGCTATTAGAGAACTTCAGAATGACAAGTTTGAAAATGCCAGGCAAGTTTATCTTTAATCCTGAATGAAAAAAAACTGTAACGATAATCTTAAGAATTTAAAGCATCTGAAATAAACAGCAAAAAGCTAAATAAAATTTTGTTCTTAGAAAGTTTTAAATGGACTAAGGATCCAGATAAAACTGAAATATTGAAACTTTTACAATAAGATTTTAGATAAAAGTGTCTCACGAGAAATAGAACCTGTTTTGTTTTTACAAGATATACAGTTAACATACTGTATTTTTCGGAGTATAAAACGCACCAGAATATAAAACGCACCTTAATTTTGGGGAAGGAAAACAAGAATTCTACTTCTGCCTACCAGCATTTTGGAACAGTCTGGGGGGAATCTGCCTGGCAGCTTCGGGGAACAAGGCGGGTGCCACGATTTGCGGCTAGTCACCCCTTTGGCTGCCTAGCAGGCAGTTTAGGGCAGGCAATGGCCGCAATGGCATTTTACTTTAGGAGCTCCCATTCGGCTCGCTCGGCTCCTGGGCGCAGAGAGGCGGCAGCTCCTCACATTGCAGGGGAACTGGCCACCCGGCGCCTGAAACGCATCTCTGATTATTGCATTGGGGAATCCAGGCAGTGGTGGCTGGAAAGTAGGGGCGTTTTTCTTTAGGAGCTCTTGCTCGGCTCACTCGGCTCCTGGGCGCAGAGGGCTTAGGTGGCAGCTCCGCACATTGCAGGGTAGTGAAGTCATTGCAGCCATTGCCTGCCCTAAGCTGCCTGCTGGGCGGCCAGAGGGATGACCAACCACAAATCGTGGCACCTGCCTTGTTCCCCGAAGCTGCCAGGCAGATTCCCCCCACAGACTGTCCCGAAGAGGGTTGTTCCTCAAGCTGTGCCCCGACCCAGATCCCTGCCGCCTGGAACTGCCCGAAAATGGCCGAAGGGTGGGGGCCAGCGAGTGGACGGGGCTACATTCAGTGTATAAGATGCACCCAGATTTTCACCCCCTTTTGGGGGGGTAAAAAGATGCGTCTTATACACCGAAAAATACGGTAGATAAATAATTTCACGATTTCAAAATCTAGACATTAGAGGGAACTAAAAATTTTAGGTAGAAGAAAGATATACAAGCCTGGTTATGTTTGACAGTAAAAATACTGAAAAAGATTCTGAAAGAATGGAATCAGAAAAGAGTAACCACAATATCAATAACTTCAGCAATGATGTCTGCTTCTTTCAATAGACTGTGTCCCAAAAATGTTGTGAAAAAAATGTCAAATATGGAACAAACTTTATTTGTCAAGAAAGAGATGGAATCAAAGTGTATTTACAACTGCCAGGCCAAGAGGAGGACTTAGAAAAGGCTGGGTAAAGAATTGTGAGAGTTTAAGTCCATACTTCTTAGAGTTGCCAAGTTTAAAATATATTGTTATAGTAGGTATGTATTAGACCTGGACTAGATAGTTAAAAATAAAATAAAAATAATTTTCAATATGCTTGTTCTGACTTCTTGGTAATAAGATGACAGTAAGGATCAATTAAGCACGAATAAAGCTGGCATAATATAACTATTTAGCGATTGCAATTGCACAGACAATGCAGGTACAGAAAAGAGAAATTAGCTTGTAATGAACTTCAGTTTTATGTATGATGTGACTTTTGCAGTGGATCAAAATCAGGGCTGGTTATATTCATGGGAATAACCTTTTATTAGCATCACTAATAGGGAACTTTCCTGTTTTGATTGAACTTTCCTGATCTAACCAGCCTGAAACATTTCCATATTGTTTATTCTGTTTCTTAAATTTATAACTCCCAGAGCAAAACACATGGTTTATAGTGCTTTCTTTTCCAGCTTTATTCTCACAACTGTATGAGGGAAGCTTGGCTAAGAGATAATGACTGGCCCAAAATCAACTCAACTGAGCCTGGATTTTTGCATGGAAATATTGAGTCCATTTGGATCCAACTTGGGGGGGGGGGGGAAATTGGAGGAAAAAAACTATTTTAATGCTGAAGATATAATATTGGAGGGATCAGGCATGGTTCTTATCAAACTACATAGCACATGTGATAAAAACCAGATAATTATGATGCACAGCATTTGAGGAAAATGTCAGACTAAACAGGACCCATTTGCAATCCATGTTCTAATAATTATTCAGCCTTGTTTTCATGCAGTTCTTAACCAATTTTCCATAGAAAAATAGCTAATTATAGGTTTAATTCCTGTTTTAGGGAAATGCAATCATAAGTACTGCTTTGCTAATGTATATTAAATCTATGATAAATCTTAAAATTGTCTTTAATAGAGCTACTGTTCCTGGGATAACTTGTACACAACTAACTCATGTTGCTTACCAATTATTGTAATTATTATTACTTTGAAGCAATTATGTTCAAGTATTAGTCTTTGTTTATTTATTTAACAAAGTTGTAGATTGCCCCATCCATCAGCAGGAACTCTGCATGGCAAATAAAGTAAAAAAAAAAACAAAAACACTTTTTTATACTAAAAAGACATGCAAGATTTTTGTCAGCTCTGTGAAGTAGTCTAGACAAGAAGCACAGCTAGGAAGAAGACGTTTTGCTTCTCATCTAACAAACTTCATCAGTTCTGATTCAGCTTCTTGGATAAGAAGCAAAACTTCTTCCTCAAAGAAAAAATATAGTCTAGTTGCCTTATAGACATTTAGCTCTAATTTTATTATAAAGTTACATTAACAGAATCTTGCAAATCTGAAAATACATCACTTCCCCTCTTGCCTTTACAGTGCAACAAACTAGATAGTCTCTTTTCTGAAATGTTTTCCATGTCCTGTTTCTTCTGCAGACTCAGCTGTCTTTTATCTGCCAATTGTTTAGTCTGCAACTCTTCCTCCTGTCTCACAAGGTCATTTCCACACACTATTACAATTTCATACTTAACCCCATGCTAACAAATGACCTCACCCAGATTTTTCATGTAGATGTTAAATAGAATTGTTAAATCTTACTGTCATGCCCTTATTTAACAAATAAACACATAAATTGTATAAGTACGTGATCATATCTTTTTCTTGACATTTTGTTTTGATTCTTGTTTTAAGAGTGGGAAAGGATTTGTTCGAAATCATGGCATATTTTCCCCTGAGTATTTAAAAAAAAAAAAACAGTTGCAGAACAGCTTCTGTTAGAAAAAGTTAATTTAATCTGAATTTTATCAGTCTCTTAATATACCAAACCACTTATATCCAAACTACTTGCAAAGTAGTTAGTGAGTGATTTCTAAATCACTAAAAACTAGTGATTTAGAAATAGAAATAGAATAACAGAGTTGGAAGGGATCTTGAAGGTCTTCTAGTCCAATCCCCTGCCTAGGCAGGAAACCCTACACCACTGCAGACAAATGGTTATCCAACATCTTCTTAAAAACTTCCAGTGTTGGAACATTCGCAACTTCTGGAGGCAAGTTGTTCCACTTATAGAATTGAATAGAATTTTATTGGCCAAATATGATTGGACTCACAAGGAATTTGTCTTGGTGCATATGCTCTCAGTATACATAAAAGAAAAGATATGTTCATCAAGAATCATAAGGTACAACACTTAATGATAGTCATAGGGTACAAATAAGCAATCAAATCATATTAGGAAACAGTCAATATAAATCATAAGGATACAAGCAACAAAGTTACAGTCATACAATCATAAGTGGAAGGAGATGGGTGATAGGAACGATGAGAAGATTAATAGTAGTGCAGACTTAGTAAATAGTTTGACAGTGTTGAGGGAATTATTTGTTTAGCAGAGTGATGGCGTTCGAGAAAAAACTGTTCTTGTGTCTAGTTGTTCTGGTGTGCAGTGCTCTATAGTGTCGTTTTGAGGGTAGAAGTTGAAATAGTTTATGTCCAGGATTAATTGTTTAATTAATTGGTTAATTGTTCTAACTGTCAGGAAATTTCTCCTTAGTTCTAAGTTGCTTCTCTCCTTGATTAGTTTCCACCCATTGCTTCTTGTCCTGCCCTCAAGTGCTTTGGAGAATAGCTTGACTCCCTCTTCTTTGTAGCAGCCCCTGAGATATTAGAACACTGCTATCATGTCTTCTCTAGTCCTTCTTTTCATTAAACTACACACACCCAGTTCCTGCAACCATTCTTCATATGTTTTAGCCTCCAGTCCCCTAATCATCTTTGTTGCTCTTCTCTGCACTCTTGCTAGACTCTCCACATCTTTTTTACATCATGGTGACCATTTATATGAGGTTACTGTAATAGGATATGAGGATGATCTTTGTATTCAAGAAGAAGACTGTAGCCTAGATCAATGGCCCCCAACCTTTTGGGCACCAGGGACTGATTCCATGGAGGGGGGGTTTCCACAGACTAGAGGGGTGTGGTTTCACATCTGCCTCCATCCCGCAGATGGGACTTCACTTGTATGTTTGGCCAGGTTTCTGGCATACCAGGGCCTGGTGCTGGTCCATGGACCAGGGTTGGGGACTCCTGGCCTAGATAACAGTCTGATAAGAGAAATCTTATCTGATAAGAGTCCAAAGGATGGAATCAAGGGATGAAGAAAGCATCTCAGAAGGGACACTCTTTAGTTACATGGAAAGTAAAGATAGGGGAGTTGAGTAAGCGCATTCAAATTT